>NC_134525.1:15900479-16622906 GCF_027942865.1 Odontesthes bonariensis
TCATTCAAAAGATTGTAGATACTGTGTGATTGCTTTTTAAGAAAAAAAATAGATAAAAAACGAGAAAGAATTGTGTAAAACAAATTTTTTTTTAACTGCACTCACTCTGGCTACGTCAGGGTGGACGCATGTGGTGTTGTGCCGTGTGATTAATGCACCACCTGTATCCAGGAAGCCCCGAACTCACCATGGGCCTTATTTTTCTGAGGCTGGGACAACTCAAACTTGAATTTATATATTGGCTACATATTCTCTCAGCATGTAAGCCGGCTGTTTTTGACGCTAAATGGCAAAAGCTCGTGACGGTTGCAGTGAAATAGGGGGGAGAGTAGCTGTGTTGCAAGGGAAAGGCTTTCAACCTTTAATCCGCATGTCAAAAGCATATAGGCTGCACGGCATAGGAAGAGGAGGAAGAGCCCTGCAACCGAAAGCAGTGCGGATTGCCCCCCCTCGCCCTCCTGACACACAAGGCTATTCTCACGCGGCGCTCACAATGCGCGGCTGAGGCACGGAGATGGTGGTAATGGCCTGTTGGGAGGGCCTTTCCATCGTTAAGACAAATAGCTCACTGACAGTGACGCTATCAATGTAAACAATTGCATCGTGCAGCAGCAAGAGGCTGCATGCATGACGCCCCCCACCCCGCCTTCCTCCTCCTCCCCCCACTTCCCTAACCTCCTCGTTTTGTTCATTTACTTAGCTTTTTTGATACAATACTTGAGGTCAGGTTTTTGACACAGAATTTGAAATCACTGGTTGTTTATATGAAACTAAGTATTTATTTTTGTGAATTTTATGGGCTTTCTTGTATATTGATTTTTTTGTTGTGAACATACACAGGACAACTGCACTCAAAATGGAAACTTGAACGGTGGATTTCTGAAGCACTTTCCCTTCCTTTATTGTTATTTTTTTTAATTATGGAAAATCCATTAAACGGGACTGAGTGTAATTATCAGACTGTTTCTCTTTATTTTGAAGTGAACAACCAATTTGACTTGGTTGTTTGTTGTTTTCTGTGTGTGTCTGTGTAGATTTATGCCACCCTAATTTCCCGGTGTTTTTATGTTTTAATTGAGCATATTTGACTTTGGGAGCACAGCAGCTTTTAGGATATCACTTTGTCATAAAATGTTGTCAATCTATCAATTTGCTCTAGGCTAATACCAGGAATTTCAGAAATATTTAAAGGCAGTCCTCAATTAAAGAAATGATAGTTTGTCCTGAGGCGAAGGGATTTGAAATATGAGAGCAAATAGAAGCTAAATAGACCTACAACAGTGCTTATCCCTCGGTAGTTTAACAGTAGAGCATATAGACTAAAGGCGAATTTCCTTCGAGGAAGGGCAAATGTCTACTGACTTTGGTTAGTCGTACAGTAGCGTGGGATTCCCTTCTCTGTGTGGGAAGAAGAAGTGGTAGGCCTCCAGAGCATGCAATAATAACAAGAGGCAAACCGCAGACATTTACGCATGCAGCATTTCCAACCACTGCACACGAGGTGCAAGCCCACTCCGTTTAATAAAGAAGTAGCGAAAAGTCCCCAATAAGATAACCTGCACACCTCTCCTGCAGGGACGCCATGTCTTTGCGTAACACAGCAAACAATATCCTAACTTCCGTGCATTTGTGGGGCAAAAGTGCGTGATATATGACATGAGTATCCCCGGCCTTAAACAGCCAGAGCTGCTGCAAAGCAACAGTGTGGACACAAAGGGGCGAATCTTATACAGTAGGCTATAGCGATTCCACTCCGGCAACATTCGAGGAACTTTCAGAATATCGTGTGCAGCGTCTAAAGCCTCGACCAGAGTGGTCCCTTTTGCACAGTCTGCCATGTTTGAAGCGACGTTTCCCAGATTACCGACACTCTGCGGTGTAAGATCCAGGCCAAAGCCCCGTTGTTGTTAAGGGGAAGCAGGGCTTGCAGGTTGCCTGGACCCGGCGGCGGCTGCTGCAGTGGGAGCCTGCAGGGGCCATAGAGACAGGCCATTATGCTGCTGATGGCCTTTCAGGGTTAAATTCCTGCGTGAATTGGGAAGCAGTAGACTGTAACTTCTATAGAAGAACAATTGGAAGAATATTTATACATTTATGAAAGAAGTAGAAAAAAAGTTTTCCAACAGGGTGGGCCGAGCGCATTCAAAAATATTTGTCACTGACTGCATGCTCGGGAAAACGAAGTTGTGGTTAATGCTGACAGACACATGCCACGTTAGGGTGAGCACATTTCATTGATCTTTGAGACAATTAAATACATGGAGGCCGATAAAAGCAGTCAGGAGGTTTTTATGTGGAATCTCTCAAGTGTAAACTGTTCGCCTGCCAGTCATCTCTTTGTAGAAGGTCGACCACAAGCACATAATATTTATGTGTGAAATATTAACCTAATAAACAAAACGGTTCCTTTGACGTTTTGGCAGCAGGATTTAGTGTAGCCTATCAGCACGCTCATGGCCTTTTTTTTCTCTCCCTTCCTCGAGCGCTCTTTCTGTCTGTCAGCCTCTCTCTGAGAATGAATTCGCGGTTGTGTGGCGAAAACAGGAGTCTCGAGGGGCAGAGGAGCCCTCCTCCCCCACCTCAGGAACTACCGTGCACGATGAAGCGGCGCTGGCCCCGAACTGCAAACTTCGGTGACACGCTTTCAGGCTCTCTGGTCCACACCGTGCACGGCAGAGCTCCTGCTGCAAGATGGTAGCCTGGTGGATAAAAATCACATTTGCTCCGTCAGGCTACGAGGTTAAACGTTGATGAATGTGACACAAAAAGAAAACAACCGAAGTGCACTCTTGCATCACGTTTGTGTAGTTTTGACTTTTGGATTTGAGAAAGGAGTTGTAGAGAGATCTCATGCTTGATACGTCACATGGTACCTACGCTGCAGGTCACCTCACAGCGTCGTCCATGAGATTTGTGAGGATTATCATAGAGCAATCTGTGCGCTCTGGGTTTTTTTTTTAAATCGGCGCACGTGTGCGTATTTCGTACATAACGTTTTCATAAACGCGTAAACTAATGGGTCACTGAATGCAAGAAGGTGAAGTGTTAAGCTGCCACAATCTTTAAATAAAGCCTCACCCACTTAATCGTGGTAAAAAAAAAAAAAGAAGAAACAAACAACAACAACAACAACAACAACCCACTCGTGGATGCGTCTGCTTTGAGTTTACACAGGAAACAGAGCTTCTGTAGGTGCAAGACACAAGTTTCGCCAACCACACACTGATCATAACTGATGGCACTTCCACGCGGGTCTCATTGGAGCTTTTCTCCTCCTTGATGTTTAAAAACTATAATAATCTGAGCAACAGCATGAATAAAAACATTTTTTTTAATGAATTCCCATAATTTTCTTTTATCCCAACGTGATAACCCAGGATTTTTATGTGGCTCTGCCTTTTAAAAGAGGCGCGGAAGGTTGAGTGCTTTTTTAAAAACAACAACAACAAAAAAAAACAAAAAAAAAACAAAACAGACACATCCCATCGCATCGGAGCTGTTATGAATAATCTGAGACATTTTCCATGAACGTCCTCTGTGTAGTTTAAAAAGCAGAGCACGATTATAGTTAATGTCCCCCTGCATTTACACTTCCAGCGTCAATTCACTCACTTGTCCCCCTCCCGTCACCGCGAGCACGGAGGAGGAAAGACAGAAGCCGGGGAAACAGCGCTGCCACTGCCGGCTTTTTACCCAGCATCCCACTGCACTGAGCCGGGGTCAGAGGGAGGGACGGTGGCCTTCGTGCGGTGCAGATGGGAAACGCACAGCTGCTGCAACTCTCCCTCTTTAAAAAAAAATCTAATTCAAACACCACGTATTATTGTTTCAAATCAATCTTAATGGGGTATTAAAAACTTCCAATTTTAACAATATACTTTTCAAGCTATAATGCATATTTGGCATTACCGTTAGAAGCGTAAATAGCAGACTGACATATACGCTTTCGGACGTAAGTGGACTCAAAGGTTACACTTCTTATTACAGCTCTATTCAAAAAGCACGTAAAAAATAAACAGATAAATAATAATGATAGCAAGAACAAGAGGAAGTAATCTACCAAACAATAGTGATCACCATGGTGGTTATCTTTCTTTTTCTTTTTTTCTCCAGCATGCGTGTGCAAATTAAATTAAAATGCTCTCGCGTGAATAAGTGACCCTAAAGCCCAGAGCTGGAGTCTGGTGGATTTCCCTGCCACACGGATGGGGTGGGGTGGGGGGGGTTGGGGAAAACCAGCGCCAGAGGGCTTCTCCCCGGTCATGGAGCTCAACTCCATTTGTAAAGGCTTTTCTGGGGACAGGAGAGAGCCAGATGTATACCCTGATGTTGACTGGAGCGAGAGGACTGGAGCAACTTTTAACACGCATTTCAATCAGTTGTCAACACGGGCGGTTCAATGACGGGCGCAAGAGGCTGCAAATGATCAGGGAGGAGGGAAAAAAAGAGGGAAAAAAAGGAAAACACGCCGTGCATCATCATGTTCAAAATGGTGTTAATTAATATAATTCCAGTTGTTTTATTTCAGTTGCCCATAACGCCAAATGGGTCAGACCTGAGATGTATATCCCGTATTTATGAATAATTCATCAGGTTTAAGAAGCAAATAATTGCAGACCCAAAGGCCGGGCAAAACATATTTATTTTTTATTCCCTAAGTGCCTTTCAGGTGCAGACCTGGTGATTTTGTCGGCACGATTTAAATGTAACTCGAGAGAATACTCATAATTTTTCTTTGATTTTGCTTTGAACTTGTGCTGAAAATTCAGAGAACCTGAATTGTAGTGGCATTAACAACAACAACATAAAAAAATCAGATGCAACAAGCATTTTATTCTCATCTTGTTGTTTCAAGCTGCAAAGATCTTTTCAACACATCATCCCCAAACATGACAATTATCTTTAATTATTTTGTGCAACAGCCTGATTTTACAACTAAAATAAAGCCGCTATCAACAATGATAGAATAGATATAAATGATAATTTGAACATGGCAGGTTTGACTGGTCTTAAGCTCTAGACACAATAGCTTGGGGGGCTGTTATTTTTTACATTTATTTTTTCAATATCATCCCTCCAGTGGCTTAAATGTTATAAGCTTGAAACTCACCATTTAAAACTATTCCCACCACTAATCTCACCATTTTCTCCATCCCGGTGTGTTTAGCCTCTCCACCACAATTCAAGGTCTGGGCCGCTGCATTTGAAATCGCTTGGACTTCTTTTAAGAAAAAGTCTTTGCTGTGAGTTTAATTTTCCCAAAAAGCCCCCCCACCCCCCAGACCCTTTTATCAAAAATGTCCCACGTTCTGTTCTCCGCTTCCCTTCTCTAAAGTGACGGGTCAGTTGAGAACATCACACACTATAGAGGGATTTGAACGTGGCCACAAGCAGCGGTGACCTTTGACCCCCCTCATACCAGGGAGTTAGAGGACAAGCAACCCAGGCTCAAAGAGCTGGATAAAAAAAAAGATTAAAAAAAAAAAAAAGATTAAAAAAAAAAAAAAGCAACGACACCCACAAACAAGCACACAGGCAAAAAAAAAAAAAAAAAGCAAAGACAAAATGTAATATAACCAAATAACAGTGAGTTAGAGTTTCTACCTCCATTCATTGAGGTCACAGCTTGTTGCCTATTGATTACTATGTCAGTGCCATTGCCCCTCGCCTCAGTCGACAGATACTCTCACCTAGAAGCCTATTTGTCAAGCGTGAGAAGGATGAAAAACGCAGCCTCTTGGCTTGCCGCGGGAGGCGCGACCAGAGCTTCCTTTCTTCTCTCCTTAAAGTGATTATTTTTGTCTTTCCTTTTCTTAAAACCTAGAACGACTGAGACATATGAACATCATAGGACACCTTTTTGAGGGGGGGGGGTCTCAGCCCACATCCTCACTATAGCTGGGTTTTCAGGGTGTTGGCCGGAGAGGGGGAGTTGAATCCCAGGTTTACTGAATGCAAATTTGAACAGGAAGTCAGATGCTGCAAGTGAGTCAAAATGAGAATAAGGATACAATTTACCCCCCCCCTCCCCCTCTCAAAATGTAAAGGTGGCATATGTGTTTTACTCAATAACAGTCAACACATTAAATGACCTTGCCCTGATCATTTTACACATTCCTCATCTGCCCTCATATTGTCATATTTGCAACAAGAATTGCATCAAGTATCCTCACACAGGAGTTCATCTGTTCGCCTCCTACTGCACTCCACTACATGGTTTTCCAGCTCTTTGTGGAATGTCTATAGCATCAGCAAGGTTGCAAATCTATGACATATTGGAATGGCTTATTTTCCGAGGTCTTTTTCGCGTTCATATTTCCGATCAAAAGGACCAAGTGAAATTTGGCCTGAACGAAGCTCGTTTGCAGTGTAATCTGAGCCTTCTTCCGCCCCGCTAAGTGAAACAGAACAGAGAGCGCCGTCAAACAGCTTTTAAATGAGGATGTTTAACTTAGGAAAGTGGGGCAGCGTGACGGGGTTTTATTATAAGAGCGCACAGCTCGTGTTTTGATAAAAGCACCCCGCGTCATGAACTAATTCTAAAGTACCTATTACTTAATGAACTGCGGCGGTTTCTTATATCCTCCACTGTCTGTGTATGATCACATCCCCCTTTTTGGTTGCTTTTCTGCACAACATCTGATCACCTCCACTCGACGTTTAAGCCCGAATTTTTTTTCCTTCCCTCCCAGTCCTTCTTTATGTATTTGATGTCGACAATCGACGAAATAATTCATGAATGCATGATCCAGAGGACCAGATGTCGAGAGTTTGAGGCACACGGCGACCCGGTGGTCTGTTTGGTCCTGCAGACTCTTAAACAAAAAGATCTTCTTGAGCAGCAGTGCGCACAAAGAGAAGAATCAGGTAGTGTTCTGCTTTTGGAGAGGATCATCGGAAGAATAGATCTGAAGAGCTTTGTCAGCTTAAAGCAGCTGATTAGACTACGTTTTAATTAGTGTGTGTGTGTGTGTGTGTGTGTGTGTGTGTGTGTGTGTGTGTGTCCCATTAATTAATCAACAAATAAATATATACGTAGCACTTAATGAAATGCGTTTTTTTTCTACTGCTGTTGGATAAAATAATATTTTAGAACTGAATGATCACCAAAGCAACGGCACGAGAGGACGACACCCTACATCACTGTGACAAAAAGCAAAAAAAAAGGGTATACATTCATTTATTATTTTGTTTAATTTATCTATCTACCTATCTATCTATCTATCTATCTATCTAGCCATTTAGTTAGTTAGTGACATTTGGGGAGTTTAATCTTTGTCTCTTTGGGACTCGCCGCCTTCACTGCCCATCATCTTCCTTCTTTTGGAGTTTTGACTTCAGGGTGTCGCTGCATTAACAGGAGAGTCATTCCCGGTTAAATTCGCCTCTGACTTCCTGTTCGAGTATATTTGTTCGGCTGGGATTTCTCTCAGAAATTGAAATAGCTGCCACTGGTCTATTATCAGGGGTATTTTTAATCGGAGGGGTCCTAATTGCTGAGGGTTTGTGTTCCACCCAAAAAAAAAAAAGAAAAAAAAAAGAAAAAATAATGACACGGTGAGAAGTGCGCTGTCATCTTTTAACATTCTGATGTCCTCTGATAACTTTTACAGGACTGACTGAAAGGGGCGGAGGAGCTATGGCCACCAGTCGGTGAGCATCATGCAGAGTTATTTCTCTGCCACGACAGGTTAGAATCCAGCCTCTCGTGTCATTTCATCCCAAAAAGTTGGGGAAAAAACGGGTGAAATTCTGCAAATGAAAATGTGAATGAGCGGGACGGTAAATGGGGTCTTTTTGACATTTCGCAACATGAAAACCAATCAATATTGACTTTTGAACACCTCTCCACCTGAAAACCGCGCGGCTTTTCTCCGGCAGGACCCCCCCCCCCCCCCCCCCCCCCCCCCGGTATGAGGGAGCAGGGCTGCTCTCATGACGTCCCGCGTGGTTTTTAGGGGCGCTCCGTCACGCGGCGCGGGACCGTGAAGCCGCCAGCTCCTTTGTGAAGATTTCGTTCACTCGATCATTTGTCAGTCGCATCACCGCGTGCACGCGTGAAAACAGAGGCGCGCTTAACGAATGTTGACGCTTTCACGAGTCTCGCGGGCCCAAAGTGAATTTAGGGCACTGCGCCGCTTGTTACTGAGGTTTACAGGGTGCTTCTGAAAGGTGAAATCAACTCCGGGGGGTGGGGATGGGTGGGTTGGTTCTTGAAGAAGGGGTTCCGGAGCATATTCACAGGCCTTATGTTTTTCATATAAATGAGCCTAATTCACATTGAAGGATCCCAGTTTGATGAGCTGTTTGATGTGTGTGTCATATGTTTTTAACAGAGCGGCTACTTTGTTGATTCATGTAAGTGCTCAGATATCTAATCAACTATTTTTTTTTTTAAAAAGATAAAATAAAATAACCCCCCCCCTCACTCCGTTTTTAGAGATCAAACCGGATCGGTTGATCCCGGTGGTTTTATGCCGTGGAAATGTTTCAGACTTCCTGAATGTGGAGACGGAACGAAACGGGCAAAAATGCGAGCGCGTGTGAAAACGAACAGAGAAAATGTATTTGATTTCCCCCCGCCGTGCGATTTCAGATCACTCAGCTGCGAGAGGGGCTCACTAGGGGCATGCTGCGGTCTGACAGCGCCCCCTGCTGCCCGCGCGAAGGAGCGGAGGCTTCTCTTAAAGGGGATGTCAGGAAAACCGGAAGAGATTTTAAGGTGGACCGAAGGAGTTGCTGCACGACGGGGAGGTGTTTTGTCAGGAAAGAGTTTACAGGAAAATTTAGACCCAAACAGATTATCCTTACTGGTTCCGAAGCCCCCCCTCCCTCTTTTAACACGTTTGGACTTAATCTTCAGAAACAAACGCACTGAGGGCAAATTTAGTGTGACGCTACTAAAAAATAAAGTAAGCGCGAAAATTGCACTGCTAATAAGTCTTTTTTTTTTAAACTTCTCCCCATTGCAGTTTAAAATGACTTACGTTTCTTTTAATGAAGCAAGTAAGTAGGCTTAAGTAAGATGTAGCCTAGAGTCAATACTCCACACGGTCCAAACCCAGCCGGTCTGAATGTGCCACCATTGCTCACCTAAAAACCATCAAAGAGTCACAATATAAAAGATTAAACAGCTTGTCTTTTATATCATTATCTCCTCTGCACTGTTGGTACAATAACAGGCCCGTGTCTGCCTCGTGATTCCTCTCCAGCGCTGCCACCATAAAGCAAAGAGATGAATTAGATTTTTCTTTTAATGCTCATCTCTGTAATCAGTCTGTGTCCCTCTGCGGTCAGAACGCTTTAAGTGTCTCCATGATATATGACGCGATCAGATCCTCACTTCGCTGCAAATAGGCCTACTCTAAATAATTTTGCTGATAAACGTGAATCACGCAGATGACCTGAGGCAGCTCAGGGTCCTGCGCGCGCGCCGCAGAGGCCTTTGTTGCTCTCTTTTGTACTCAAAACTCTAAATTATACCGTTAACGAGGATTGGACGTGACAAACACACGGCACTGCATTCGACCAAACTCCGAACTTCAAAGATTATTTACGACACAAACTGAAGTTGCACATTTCTGGATGAAAACAGCAACAAAAAAAGTATAATCCCTCCACAGGCAAACTTAACACGACCTGTGATTTCCTCGCTCCCACCAGCATCACGCGACATAACGCCTTGTTTCTAAAAACCCAGCAGTGGGGGTCACGGGTGCATTGTAGTTGGGTCGTTTTTACTGCATCACACCTACGGGCCTTTATTTCTCTCTTTTTTTCTGTTTGACCCCATTCACACGTCTTGATAGTTTGCATACAGTCCTTCTCCTCTCTGCCCTCACCTCCACCTGCGCATTGGACGCGCAGGGCTCGTGGTGTCCGTGCATCTTCTCCTTGGTCCGACCTCCTCACTTGCACTTTGCCCCCGAGCTGTCGGGTCTGGTCGCGGCCTCTGTTCGCACGTCCCATCCTGAGCAGGCATGCTCGCTGCTGCTTTTGCCTGCGCGTTAATCGCACTGCACCCGTGTTTTCGTCGCACGTGTGCCGCGGCCTCCTCCTCAGCGGGACAGGAGAGCTCTCCGTGGCTCGTCGGGTGCGCCGACGCCAGCTCCCTCGAGCTTTTTGCATTCAAAGGAGCCGATGACCTTGACCCGGTGCGCTGCTCTGTGCTCTGCCTGGATGAGCGGTAAGTCGAAGCGCGTCGAGTCATTTTCCAGCCAAAGTTTGCATATTTCCTGGGGAATCTCACCGATTCAAATCGAGTTTTACGGTGAGAAAAAGAAAATCCGATAGGGACCATTGCGCGTCATTGGATGAGGCGTGCTGATATTAGGAACCGGTTACTCAGACAAGGCTATTGGGAAATGGTTAAAGAAACAGCATTTAAATGTATACCATCATTTTATACTACCGTGTGTGGTCTTTCTGCAATATATCGGTTTATTTTCAAAATACATTTTAATAAATATATTGTGTTTGGTCGTGCTTTTGTTGTTTTAAATTAATTTAGAAAATTCAGATCAAATATGCATTTGGTCTCATGTTTCATGAAGAAACCTTGGCTGGCTTTTTCAGAACCCAGACATAGGCTACAATCTGGGTTTATTTTTTTTGCTAAAATGAGTGAGCTTACATCACGTTTTTTAAGCACCACCAGAGACTCTGAGTACCCAGCTTGCTTCTGTCTAATCTACCCTGTTGTCCTGTGTCTGCTGGGCTGTTGACGTTGATTTCAGTGTAGCCAACCTCCATTATTTGTTCTTGAAGGTACCAGTTTGCAGCATTGTCTGCAGAGGCTTGTTACTGTGGCAACCAGCTGTATGGCCTTGTGGTCAGTGGGTGTTTCAACATGTCTCACAGTAAAGAGACAAAAGATGTGAAAGGAGGAAGTGACAGACCGAGGTGAGACAAACTGCTGCACTTTGTGTCTTTCTGACTTCACCCGTTTCATCCTCTGATCCACCAGAGTCTGTTAATAAACTT
The DNA here is from genome assembly GCF_027942865.1 of Odontesthes bonariensis. NCBI lineage: Eukaryota > Metazoa > Chordata > Actinopteri > Atheriniformes > Atherinopsidae > Odontesthes > Odontesthes bonariensis. The sequence continues at coordinate 15,911,463 of NC_134525.1, forward strand.
TTAAATCAAGGAGCATATCACTCTTTTCCTTTCTAGGGCCCTCCGTCCGCTTCTTGGAAATGCAGAGAGAGGAAACGTGGCGCTCTACAGGAGTGAAGGACCATTTCTGCACAACATTAGTGTGTCAGCCTCCTCAGACAGAGTGCAGGCTGGGAGGACTTTTGTCATAAAAGTTTCTGGAAACCTGGCTGGACGCCCCGGTCAGCCCACAGGTCGGCTGCTGCTGCACTGGATGTTTTTCTTCACTTCTTTCAGCTTCAGTTTTCCCCAGAAATGTTACAAACAGTCTGGGACTTATGGAGGTCTGTTTAGGGGGAAAATGTGAGGTTATTCGTAGATGAAAATACAAAATCTGCCAGAAAATGTTACCTCACTTTCTGCATTTTTATTTTTATTTGCATTTTCACTTTATATCTTTTTTCATTTCTTTTTTAAGATTTTACTGAAAGTAAAACTGTTGATAGGTAGTGCTGCTTGGAACTTGTGACATAATATATGATTAATTATGTATTAATGTGATTAAAATGAATGCAGGCAAAGTCAATCCATCAGTGCACATCACTGATCCAGCCATTTATTTAATTTGAAAGAAGAAAAAAAATAGAATTTACCAGTAATTTTTCATCTTTAACTCATCATTGATTAAACTAAAAATATAATGCTCTGATCCCCCTCACAACACCACCGCCCCCAGCTCATTCTAAATATGCCACTCTTTCATTCCCCCTACATAAGAAAATCAAAAACAGAGAAAAAAGGCGAATCAATAGATTAAAAAAACAATACTACTTATAAGATTTTTGTTGCTTAATTCAGCTTAATAAATGGAAAACATGACGAAATTCAAATGATCGGATTTCCAAGTAACCATTACATAATTCTACATTTGTTGTGCTGATGCTGTGAGACTTGATATGAAATAATTATTTTTTTTAATTCCCAGGGATTAAGGGCTTTGAAAGGAAGGACCTCTTTCATGTCACTGTGGAGTTTGCGGGGAAGATTCCCAAAGGTCAAAGTTCACTTGACGTCAACGTGTCAGACGTTGGTTCCTTTGCTGTGTCATCTGACTGGCTTTTGGAAACTCCAGGCAAATACGACGTGGGTAAGTTCACAAGAGAAAGCCTGTTTTGATCAGATAATTATTGAGTTAATTGATGAATGAAGTGATCGAGGGAAACGTGTGTCCTTCACTTTCCTCTCAGATGTCCGAGTCTCCAGCCCACTTTCGACTCTCTCCTCCACCCTTCGCTTGTCCGTCGTGCAGCTCCCTCCAGGCCACTTGGTGATCTCTTTGCTCCGTGGTGCACTGGGCACCCCGTCCTGCGTTCCCTCCACACATTTGGGCTCTAACAACATGCCTGTTGAGGCAGCCTACTGGGGTGAGCCTGTCACACTGCAGGCGTGTGTGAAGGAGGGCCTGGCAGTGCAATTCTGCTGGTGTTTCACTCACGAAGACGAAAAGAAAACCATGGCGGATGTACAGACAGCTGGCCTCTCTAGTTCACACTGTCTGAACAGTTCTGTGGTAGGTTGGACTGGGAAACAGGATTTTCTCTCTCTTTAAAAAAAACAAAAACATGAATGTTTAAAATCCTCAGCATGTTTTTTTTTATCATTTACAAATTCGCAGGTTCAATAAGAAATATATAAAAAAATCTAACCTAAACCAAACATCTTAAAAAAATGAATCGGTTAAGTTTAGGTAAATCTGTGCTCACTGTGCAGCCTGGTTACCTGTAACTTCCTCATTAGAAATAATGTTGTAAAGATTAGAATTGATTTAGCGTTCAGCTTTTTGTCTGGATTTTCGGGCCTCTCAAAGTCTCCTCTCAGCGTAATAGATGGCTGTTTTACATTTTTTGTCTTTGGAAAATATCCAAAGCTGTTTAAGATTGGAAATATGAGAGGAATAGTGAGACACTGTTTTTTTTTTTTGGTTCCTTTTGATAATGCCAAATATCTAATTACAGACCAATATTTAATACTTCTGGTTTATCAGGATAATTAAGAAAAATGAAAATAAAAAAACTGAAAGCAACTGGTGGTCTCCAAAAGATTCAGGACTTATGGATAGTCTGTAGATTCTTGTCTTTGGACATGCAGAACAACATGACAACATTTTCTTGGAGCATCGTAATTAGTAAATAACACATGAACGTGTAGCTGGTGTATTGATGGAAAATGAAAATACATTTTGGGTTACGGGTTACGACCATACGTGGTGTTTTCACCATCATGCCATGTAGATGCTGCCCTATACAAAAGAACAGGCAAGTTAAAATGTCGCCTCACAGTTTTAGAGCCTTCACTGCAACGTTATATTTTGCACTGTGTAAAAAAAGTAGATAAAGAATACACGCTGAAGATTTAGCTCGGGGAAAAGGAAACTCTTTTCAATTATTTTACCTGCAGATATCATAATCGCACAAAACTAGTTATATGTTTTCCCTTTATAAGATTAAACAGCGTGTAAAAAGAAATGCTTGCAGTTTTTGCTGATAATTTGAGGACTTTGTGATAAAAAGGTACTTTTGTTGCATATAAAGAGAACAGCTTTCACAATGACAAATCTCCAGGGTGTTATCATTCTGTCCTCAGAACTGGACGTTTGACACAGAGGGAGTTCACACAGTGTCAGTGAACGCCTCCAGTGCCTGTGGATGGACACAGGAGACACTGCATGTTGTGAGTACTTTAACAGCGCCATAGAAATGGTACCAGTAAGCAGACATTATTCACAGTAATAAAAACCCTTAAAAAAGGGGGTGAAATTTAAAAAAAGACAAATCATTACCTGAAACAGTTTTTGTGAACATTTTTCAAATAGTAAACCCTGTTGTCCTCTTTTCACTGGGTTTGTTTGACAGTGAGAAAATTCCCAAACATCACAAGATTGATCTACTTATCATGGATTTGTATGTTCATGGGTTTTCCTGTATGGGGATGTGGTTGTCCTGCAGGTGGTTGTACGTCCTGTCGTCTCCGACCTCAAACTGAACGTATCTGAGAGTCGGCTGACTGCCGGAGCAGGTGTTTCTGTGGACGTGGAGCTGCTCACCACCATGAGACACCTACTTGGCCTCAAGCTCACACTAACAGCAGAGTGCAACCACAGCTCTGAGAATAATAAAGACCTCAGCAGCGGGGAGGACTGTAACCATAGCAACATCACGTACCATGATATCAGTCAACACCACAGTAACAACTGTTCTCATGGTGGCACCCCTGATAGTCATCCCCTCCACGTCCCCTGGGCCTCCAGTCGCTCCAGCTGTCGTCTGCACCTCTGTCTCTACTGTCGCCTCCCTGCGAGTCCAGGACGGTACCGCCTTGTGGCCTCTGTTCACTCCACCTCTAATCCTTCATCAGCCTTGATCTCTGCTGTCCTCCCTCAGACCTTGAGAGTGTATGAGCCGATCAGTGTTCTGAGGCCCTCTGAGAGTTGGAGATCCATAGTTTCAACGCACTCAGAATTCAACTTGGAGCTTAGCAGGGACTCCAATCGCATGGGGTTAAGAGTAGTTTGGACTATTAGTTTAGATCATGCTGTTGTGATGAACAGGACAAGTGAGGAATGGAGCATAACTGCGTCACTGCCAAAAGCAGGGCGTTACAATCTCACCGTCAGGGCCTTTAACCCCGTCAGCCAGGCCTCATTTCAAACACAAATCTTGGCTCAAGACACAGTTGGAGGCCTGGTTTTAGACGTTCCCCGCACAGTCACAACAAATCAAAAATACTTTGTTTTATTTCGTGTGGAAACAGGGTCAAATGTGACTGTTTGTCTGCTGGCGAATACAACAACGCTGTACAGGAACAGCAGCTACACCACGGGAGCACAGGCAACAGCAGTGTTGCTTTTCAGCCACATTGGCACAGTTGTGATCGAGCTGCGAGCTGAGAATCAAGTGTCTTGTCGGGGCAAGAGTGTGAGAATGAGTGTCGAGGGGAAGAGGAAGCCGTCACCACAAGCTAAAATTAATCCGACCCATCAAAGTCACGCTCACAGTAAAGAGGGCAAAGGTAAGGATGCACAAAACATGTAAAAAAAAAAAAGGAAGTGTTACATACTTGTGTAGTCGGTGATTTAAGAAATGTAACAAAAATGTGTTGCTTTATTAAGAGTTTAAGTCCTTTTAACAGAAATCTAACGGTCTTAACTCACCTTAGTCTGAACACAATGCTATTTCTTTAATCCATTCATCATTAAGCCAAATCTACCATCACCTGTTTATGTTTGCACATCTATGCCATCAAGCTTCCACCTTATTAGCATATCCATATGCGTTAAACAAAAATGTAATATTTGTCGCCTAGGTGTGAGAATTTGTGCAGAAAAGCAAGTGTATCCCACTAATACGGATATAATTTTCTCGGCGGTGGCTGACATACCCGATCCAGTCGAGTTTTTTTGGGATTTTGGAGACTCTAGCACAACCAGAACAACCTCAAGGACCATCACCAAAAGATACCAAAAGCCTGGGAGGTATGAAACATGTGCAAAATATCTCAAATGCAATGTAGACTCTCATTTCAGCTTGAGTTCTCCGTAGCGTGCATTAAATACTCACTCGGCTGTGCCAGGTTACAGTCTAGAACAGTAAGGTGTAACTCAGCTCACAGTTCACTTCCACCCTGTGTTGACAGATTTGATCTGATCGTAGCTGCATCTGTCAGTCGGATGTCTCTCACATCTGATGTGTTTCCCGTGGTGGTGCAGAGAGCTGTGAAGCTCAACAGACTGGTTCACAAGGATTCGGTCTTATGGAACCAGACAGTCACGTTTATTTGCCGGGTAAATGTGGGGAACAACCTCACCTTCCTCTGGAACTTTGGAGATGGAACAACCAGATCTGGACAGAGCACAGAACGACACGTCTTCCACCGGTGTGTCAGACAATTCTAAAAGATCAAGGGATAGTTTGATGGCTCTTCAGGCAAATGCAACTCTTATTATTTTCATGTGACAGAATAAAATGCCCTCTTTTGTGTGTATGGGCTTCTCCCTGCAGGATAGGAGAGTTCAGAGTCGAGGTGACTGTATCTAACCTGGTTAGTTCGGCTTCTCTGAGCAGCTACCTCTTCGTTGTGGACCGACCTTGTCAGCCTCCACCCGTCAAAAACATGGGACCACTCAAACTACAGGTACAGGCTGAACTTTTACCTAAACCCAACATGCAAAAAGAGCATGTTACAGCATTGTAAAAAGAAATTCTCCCCTCTGTGCTTAGGTGTGGAGACATGAGGTCATCCATCTGGGGGTGACGTTTGAGAAAGAAGTTGACTGTGACGTATCAGGGGGGCTTCGCTACGGCTGGACCTTATTTGACTCTTCAGGTCGGACCTTCCCTTTACCTCTCACGGACACACACAGACAGAGCCTCACACTGCAGAGCCATCTCCTCCAATATGACACCTACACTGCAATAGCGAGGGTAAGTCACGACTGTAACCGTGATACATTTGTTCTCAAACTGCTGATCAGTGGATCACGTGGAAAGAGACACAAAAGGACTTCAATGAGTCTTTATCTGGATAATACGACTTCTTTTTACTTAACGAGAACAGATGTTCTTCTCATGCATTTACAAAACTAAACATTTGTGGTTATGTGGTATGCCCGTCCTCTGCAGGTTCAGGTCACCGGCAGTGTAGTGTACAGTAACTACACTGTGAGGGTTGAGGTGATGCGCAGCCCTCCTGTGGCTTTCATCCAGGGTGGCACCAACATCTTCATTGACAAGAAGAGCAACAAATCTGTAACTCTGGATGGGCAGGCGTCTTATGATCCTGACTACCCCCTGAACCCGCTCAGGTAGGAAGTGTGACCTGCCTTGAATCTTTTGATAGGCATCCAGCCAAAGAAAGGTGTGCAATTGGATACATGCGCTGCTTTGTGAATGTTGAGTCTGAAAGGAAGCAGGAGAGCTTTTTATAGAAAGAGAAACTGGACAAAGAGTTTGTGTCAGTGTTTGACAAAAAAGGGTCTGATTTAAACTGACATTGACCAAAACTTGGAGCAAAATTTTTTAATTAACCCTTTAACGTCTTAACAGAGAAAAAAAAAGATTCTTTGCCTTTTGATAATTTATTTGGGCAAGAATGATAAGAATCAGCGTTTTTTAAAAAAATGTCTCGGGTATCGCTTCGTGGTAGAAGTATCAAAACTGAAGAAAGTAGTGACACGATTACAGGATTACTATAGGATCCAAAACTCCCTGTTCAAAGAAAAATGTTTTCTACCAAACAGTAAAGCAGGACAGTAAAGAGTTAAAGCTCTTTGCAGACAGCGAGTGTCTTTCTTTCCCATGGGGGCTTCTCCTCAGAGGCCCGGGGTTCTACCAGCAGTTCGATGGCTTCCACAAACCATTTTCTATCTGGTGGCTTTCACTGATTTCTGAATTGCTGTTGCTGCAGCTGCTCATTTTGTGGCAGCCTTTGGGTCTGAGCCTTCTGGAGTTCATTAGCGAAGCTCTCTGTCCCTCTGTCTCCACAGAGACTTGTTTTCTGTGGTCTCTGTCTCCAGTCGAAGAAAGAGCTAAAAGATCTTTTCCTCTTGAGATGCAATATGTCCCACAGGCACTTGGAAGTGATCCTTAAACAATATGATTCTGGTGCTTCGAGCCTCATTTGTTGTTTTGTTGTGCTCCAGCTGCCTGGTCCACTTCAGGCATGCTTAGAAACATTGAAATGGAGGGAATACTATGTAGTGCCTAAATAAATATATCTTATAGAAAAATGATAAAATATGTTTTGGCAGTTATCCTACGATGTCCTGTGCATTTCATTGTGTACAGATATGTGTGTTTTTGGGATGAACGTCTCCTTTTTTTTTTCTTTTTGTACAGCTACAGTTGGACATGTAAGCCAGTTAGCGTCATCCCCAGTTCCTGTTTCAACCGAGAGGTTTCCACCTCCTCTCCCGTGCTCAGATTTCCCATCGGCATTTTGAAAGACAACTTTGACCAGTTCCAGTTCACGTTAACTGTCCACAGCGGAGAGCGTTCAGCTTCAGCAGATGCTTTCCTCACTTTAACATCGGAGTCGGTTGGGTACGTGTTGCTCAAAAATGAAAAGCAATGATTGGTTAGTGTAAGCCTCCAAAGCTCATAGGAGCAATATAGAACATTGAATTAAATTGAAATTAATTAAAATGAACAGCACTTTGATCCTTGGTGTGACTTTTGATATTTACCTGTTATCCAGGAAGGTGTCCATTTATTGTCCTCAGTGCCAGGGAAACCATGTAAACTGGGATCGGTCTTTCTCTGTCAGTGCAATGTGTGAGGACTGTAGCATTCCTGCAGAACTCATCCAGTACACCTGGAATCTGTACCTGGTCAATGCTTCCTCCAAGCCTGTCATCGAGGGTAAGCAAAGACAAGTTATACCGCCAATTATTGCTTATGATTGTTGCTATGATGACTTCTTCTTGAGGCCAATGCAAGAAAAACCCTAACCTCAACTCTGCTCTGTTCCAGTACCGTTCTGTTACACAGTAGATTTTCTCGCTCCGTCTGCCATAATGGAGAATCCTGCTACATCCACACTGACTCCTGGGATTTCTACCCTACACTCCTCTGATGCAAATGTCTCCCAGTATATTCATACTGTCTACGTCTCTGCTCCTGCCGCCCTTCCTGAGGATGCCCCTGAAACTAACTCCAAATCGGAAAATGATGGTCTGGCTGATAGCGAGACACCATCAAACATGAGCAGACGCAGGTCAAACGTAGCCGGTGTGTTTTTAATTGTGCTTCAGCTTGAGAGATCCAGACTAAAAGACTGCACGACACTGTCATCGATGTTTCTTCACCTTTCTCGTCCTCACACAGGTTTGTCAGGGTCTGAGCCCTCCAGTAGCCCACTCGCCCTTGACAGTGGTAGCGGCTTATATTCAGACCAACGTGGCCAGAGTGGCATTATCAGCGAATTCCCTAACGATCCTGACTCCTCTGCTAACTGGGAATTTTCCTTTCCTTTGCTGGAGAGTGGTGATGCAGATAGACAGCTAGGTGAGTCAAAACGGAGCTTAAAAGTAGTATCAAACAGCTATGCCTGCAGAACTTAATTTGGTCTTTTTCAATATAGCTTAGAATGATTCTTTCTTACAGACTGCTCTGGTTGAATGAATGTAGAGTTACTAATCTTTACTCAGGAAGTTATGCTGATAATAAGTGGCTGTTAAGGCCCAAAAAGTTACTAATCCAGCCCCCAGCATTATCTCTCATCCATGTGTTTGAATGAGGATTCTTGCAAAACTCAGATTCACTTTTGGGCAGGTCTAATAACGTAATTACATAAAGCACATTCAAATGCATTCAGCAGTTTGTTGTTTCTTTGTCAGGTGTGTTTTAAGTCGCTATATTCTCTATAAAACCTTGCTTTAATCTTCAGCTTCCAGTGGACAGATATTTTTGTAATTTTGGTGTATTATAAAAACTCCCACAAGATTTTAGAGGTTAGTGTTACGGTATGTGTATCAAAACGTAAAATCTGTGCTATCAAGATCCTTCCAACATGAAGCATAAATGCACCTAATCACCTAAAATTCACAAAACAGTTTTATTTGTTGGCTCTTTGTAGGAGCATACCTTTAAGTTTACATTACTCAGTTATTCATTAACCTTCACCTCTCGAATACAAAATATAAACTCTATGAAAAACAGATAAAGTAAATAGTCATTTCAGTCAATAGATACAATGGAGGCATCTTGCTATACTTTGCCTTGCACATAATTCTCAGTGATTAGGAAATGATAAATTTCCTAATACCCTTCCTAATTTTCGAATTAAATTTCACAAGCTCCCCAATTACACTGTTGTTGTTATGATTCTGATCACGTCGTTCTGCTCTTCGTTGAAGCCGATTCTGCCACAGGTCCAGATAGTTATGATGTCCTCTTCCCAAGTGTCGAGGAAGGAGACCCAGGCATGTCAGCAGGAAGACCCACAGGTAGAGAATATAGCTGCGTCTACTTAAGCATTTATTGTTCATGTAGCATGGTTGTTTACTTACTTCTACATAATACAGGTGTAGACGCTGAGAGCCTCAGTTCAGGAGATGAGTCTGCATTTGATCAAGCATTACATGAAGAAGAAGGGAGCAATCTGGTGCATCCCAAACCATCACTGCTGCTCCGGGAGCCAAGTTTGCTCGATTTACACCGAGACGCAGTAGACAGAGACCTCTTTGAGTCCTACACTTACACAGGTGCATCATTCAGGAATGTGGCCCACAATCTGGCCGTCTCTCTGTCTGTGCTTTCCTTAATCTTTCTTTGTCTTTTTAAACGTTCCAGGAACTTCCGCCCATTTGCTCACATTCAGACCCTTCGGACTGAGTCGGAGGCACAGGTACATGCTGGAGGTCACTGCCAGTAAGTAACAGCACAACAACTTGTGTTTGTGGTAAAACACAGTTGGTACATCTTTACAATGACATGGACAAACTATATTTATCCCTGATGGTTTACTGGATAGATTTTTGTTTACATCTACAATTACTGCTACATTCTGTCATTTGAACAAAACAATGACCACGTTGGCTCAAAGTGTTTTTGCAAGACAAATTGCTGGGATGCATGATACCTATCTCTGTGCAAACGATGTTCACTGTTTTTAATCTTTGGATTCAGAGTCTCAGAATATTTGTCTTGGCCGAGCTCAGCTGTTCTTAAAAACCAACCCCATTCCAACGGGCATGATGTGCCAGGTGCAGCCTGTCAAAGGGGTGGAGCTACACACACACTTTGGCATCTTCTGTACTTCAGGGAGGGAGGTTTGTCCAGTTATGTACCTTTAACACACTTTTTGTACATCTGACACTTTACTTGGCGGATGCCTTTTGATGGGATTAATTTCCCAGTGATTTCCTTGTATTACGAGGCGGTCAGATTGCCAGTCAGCTCAGTGCAGTGAAAGCTTGAAGGTGAAGTAAGATGTTTTAACCTCTGTCTTTATTCAGTTCTGTTCTTCTTGGCCACATCTCAGCTTTTCAGTTATACCTCCTATTTAGGGAGATTTCTCGCTTTCATTTCCACTTTCTTATTTCTTATTAAATCCATTTCCTTGGGAAAATGATTTTTACTTCTGGCGCACAGAGCAGCGTGCACCACAACAAACTACAAGTTTATCCACCGTTTCCTTCTGGCTGTGATCTCTGTGTTGGTTCAAGTATGTCCACCCTCACATCATGTTTTGTGTATGTATGGTGTTTATATGTGTGATGAAGGACTTACTGTATGAGTACAGCTTCAGCGCTGGAGGCAGACCCCCCAGAATGCTTTACCAGGGGAGAGATTTCCAGTACTACTTCAGTCTTCCCGCGGGTGACCCCAGCGACGACTATAAAGGTGGACACACAAAACAACGTAGAGAAAATGACACTATCGTGGAATTCTTTTGCAGATATTTCCACTTGCTTGAATGCTTTGATTTACACGTATCTTATTTTTGTTTCTATAGTAACTATTTATACTGAAATCAGGAGCGGCTTCTATGGGTCATCCACCAAACCCTGTCCTGTCACCGTCCAAGTCAGACCAAGTTTTCTCAGAAACACCTCGAAGTCTACTTCTCATCCAGATCCTGATCTGAAGCTGTGAGAAATACAATCAGAGTACATTCATGTTCTGTGTCTATCTCATATAAAAGGAACATGCAACATCATATTATCTGAAATGTTATGTATATTCTATTTTACACAATATCTCTTTTCAAGCAACACACTCTTTAGAAACAGGTTTACAATTTGGGGGTTGAAAAACTGATTTCAAATAAACTACTGCAAAGAAAATGATGTACCTGGGATAAAGATCTAAAATGACTTGAGAGTGTGTCGGCAGAGTAGCTTCAATCCAGCTCTGAATTCAGCCTTATCAAAGAATGCTGAAAGATAATGTGAAGCCACCTGTCTGACTGTTGAAATGAGACAAAAAGCGTCCCTTTCAATAAGAAAGCGAACCTTAGCACAGGCAACAATCCACCAATGAACAGACTTACAAGAAGAAATAGACAAAGCCCATATTTAAAACGTGTTGAAATGTTGTGAGGGGATTTGAAACGGGCTCTGCGTGTAAGAAAACTCTCAGACATAGTGAAACTGGTATTATCATTATTTTTTTCTAACGTGATTGCACATGCATGGGATTATTCTGAGCTTGTCAGCATCAGGATTGGTCTTCTACGCTGCACAAACGTTAGTCTACAACGAGTTTTTGACGTGTTGTGTTATCTGCTCTTTGGTGTCCAGTTCAGAGTCAGGCCTGAGGAACCTCTCCGCTTTGGCGCAGCTTGGAAACAATGTGGAGATTCGTAACTTCATCAGTCTCCTTTCCGGCGTACTGAACAGACTCAGCCCGGATGCTGCAGCTAACACACATGCACAGACGCACATGCGCAATGTGCTAATCTGCAAGCTGTGCAGGCTCGAGAGCAGCGGACAGGTACACTCACAGACCTATTCAAGCTTCAGTTATGACACGACCACAATTTCTTTCTTTCTAATTTGCCTAATTATTGCGCATGTAATTCAAATCTAGGTATCAGTTGCCGATAACCTTCTCATTCTAAAAGACCTGCTCCAAGTTAGAAGCCAGGTGAGCGGATACCTGCCGTCTTTCATTGACTCTAATGAACAAAGAGAAACTGTTAGGTGAAGGCTGAAAGATGAAAAAGGTTTCTTATACTTCTTTTGTTGCTTTTAGGTGACATTAACTAGTGTCAGACTGGTGACAGCTCATGTTCAGGCTGTTTCAGAGCAGCTGTCAGAGTTCAGTGACCGGCACTATGGAAACCAGAGGATGCTCAACACTCTGATGAGCCTGCTTTCATACAGCCTTCAGGTGGTAGCCAGTTGGGATTACTCACCCAATTCTCCTAAACGGGACGACATTACACAAACACCGGAGTCAGACTTACCCACCGATGAAAGCATCAAAGATTTTGAAGACCCTCATAATCGCTGTCTACCACACTCATCCGCTGGTCCTCATGTCAGACAGGGAGGATCAGTGTCAACAAAGCAGGTGGTGCAGCTTGTAGATGATATTCTGCAGACTGCCGCAGACCTGATGTTGGTGAGAGAAACCACATCATTTGTTGCGCATTCACAAATATCTCTTCATACTAGTTCTCTGATATCTATTGTTGGTTGCTCCAGAGGCACATTGACACAGAGGAGCTAAGAGTCGGCACAGATCTCATCAACGTGAACGCTGCGTATCTAAAAGACAACTCCACAATCATCGGCAGTGGCTCAGCCATTTTCTACATGCCTGCTTCACCGATCGCAGTTCTGTTTGGTCATCATGGAGGGGATCAGCTGAGAGAAGACCAGCCGTGTGTCCTCAGAGTGCTGACTGTGCTCGCGCACTGCCCTTACACCTGGGCAAGACATCATACACAGGTGAGAGCAGCACGACAGGGGGATATTCAGCGATTTTAAAGGCAAAGAATTGCACTTACTTCCTTTTCTATTTTCCAGCTGAGTGGCCCAGTGGTTGACCTGAGTCTGTACAGGTGTGGCACCAGGAGAAAGATCCACATCCGCTCCCTCTCTCAGCCAGTCAGCGTTGAGCTGCAGCTCCCACAAAAAAACGTACGCTCACATTTGCTATTTTTCTGTTAGCTTGTGAAAAATGAAAGGGGATCTGTAGATTTTTCGCGTTCAGAACGGAATTTATTTCAAAATGACATGTTTTTATGTTGATGTTTTCCAAAAGTATTTGCCTGGCAGCTTTTTATTTAATGAAGTACTTGAAATTTGGGGAACTCTTAGAGAACTAAGACTAATTCCGGCGACATGTGTTCTCATTTCTGCTGCAGAAGAGCTCTGTGTATGAGTACAGCCTCCTGCGCAGCCAGGTCAACTACCACAACTTCAGTATAACCCAGGAGCTCCTGCAACAGGCCATCCAGGTGACAGTGGTGTTCACACCTCGGCGTAACAACAAGGCCTTCCCAGTCATGCTTCTCTTCAGGTAGACTTGCAGCAACTGTTTTGTAATAGTTAGAGCTACATTTAAATCAATTACTTGTATTGAGTTCTTTGTGACAGTTAAGAAAATGACAAAACCAAAGCCAGAGTCTCTGTTGTGTCAGGATGTTTGAGAGACCAACTCCCAGCATGCATCACCTGCACAGGATTCACCAGTGGGACAACAACACCACACGCTTAACTCTGCTCCCATCCTACCTCAATGGTGAGAGATTTCTTGGTACCATATTTTTCCTCATTACTTCAAGGCTGTATCAAATAATAAGATGTCCCAGTCCAATAACAATACTTCAGCGAGACATGGAAAAAATGCTTTGACATTTCAAAATAAACAGTCTTGCCTAAATAACAGAAATTTCTAGCCGCAGGGGTTGCTCACCTAGCCCTGCTAGATGCTCATTTTGGAAGCGTACCCGGAAGAAAGCACCTGAGTGAACAGATAAGCTACCGTTTTACAGTAGGCAGCAGTCTGTGTCTGTCCTGGGACAGCCAGCAGGGGGCCTGGACGCACCGAGGCTGCAGGACAGAGCAAGTAGACACAAACCCTGCCATCAACTGCAGGTAAGACGTGGGCTAAAAATGTATGGGCATGATTTAAAGGTAAAACAAACACACTGCAGGGAGGAACTGGAAGCATTTTTGATTTACATAAGATATTAACTTGTTTTTCTTGGTATTTGTTGTTTGAAAACCAGTTGCCACCAGTTGAGGCCACTGACTGTGTTTCAGCAGCAGATCCACAGCAGCCATGACAAAGCTGATCTGGACCCGTTCCTAAGGTGAGCTCACCCCCTCCTGACACCTGAGCTAATAAACCTTCTCTGTTCATGTCACTGTAGCAGTAATGTGGACCTTTTCATTTTAATTGCTTGATCCAGTACAAAATGAAAATGGTACAATCATCTTTTGATGACCAGGTTTAGAATGTAGTAGCAGGAGACAAAGACCACTTTTTTTACGTGACTAAGAAAAGGAGAATAACATTCGCCCATGCCCCCCTCTGTGCCGCCCAGTGTTCCCAGTGATCTGACAGTGCTGGGTGTGCTGCTGCTGTGCATGTGCCTGTACGTCCCTGGGCTAGTGTGGTGTAAGAGAGCTGATGCTGTCTCGGAGGAGAATCGAAGAGTGCACTACCTTTCTGACAACTCTCCAGCTGACCAATATCTCTATGCTGTTACTGTTCACACTGGCCTCTGCTCTGCAGCCCGCATGAGTGCAAAGGTAAGGCTGGTTTTTGTTCCTTTAGAATGTTTTATTGTTGAATTCTTTATCATAATTTTTAAGTGATAATAAGTATAGGTTAGACAGGTGGTAATTCATGAGGCTAACACACTTAGACATGCAAAAAAAATCACATGTTGATGCAGGGTTTTAAATGCTTTAATGAATTATTAAAATCAAACATCACTTATGTTAACCACATTTTTCACAGTTAAGAATCTGCATTTTATGTTATTGTTAACTAGTTTTACACTTTATATAGTGCTCATATCCAGATTTTTGGTTTTTGTAGGTGTGTTTTTCCAGCCTTCCCCTACATGGGGGAAAGCAGAAATCCATTGAAGGTGCAATAATTATTGTAATCATCATATACAGTGTGGCCCGAGCGGAGATCCATGTGAACTGTATCCCCCTGTTCCAGTTCAAGTATAAGTGCATCAGACATATTGACATGGTGGGTGTCTGTCCCACCAAAGTTACCCATAACTTTCTTGCCATTGTGGTACAAATAAACACCCATCCACATATCACCGCTGACCTCCCACATGCTGAATGTGAAGTAGTATGCTCCTCTGACCGGGGCTGTGACGATACCTGCATTAAGAGAGGCGTTTGATTATTTTGTGTATTAAAAGTACTCAGAAGGGGCTTATTACAGTCACTTGACTGGCTTCTCTCTGTGTGTTGGTGAAAAGTACCTGTATTTACGTTGTAGAAATTGCCAAAGTTGGAGAAGACTTTGCCAAACTTAAGGGTGATGTCAATATTGAAGGGTCCAATTCGTCCTGCATCTGTTAGACCCACTGAGAACGCCACCGCCGGATGCATTGTTTTCACTCTCGTCAGCTCCTCCATCTCCCCCTCGGTGGAGCTCATTTTGGCTTCCAGCACTGTGAACACATTTGTGATTGTGAAGTTTATGGCACCCGTTTCACAACACGTCTCATTCTTATTTTTGTTTCTTATCTGTGTTCACTGTCATTTCGTCTTTCGCTAGTGCTCATTCTGGCTTTCAAAACTATGAACATATTTGTGCTCGTCAGATGCAGGTGTGCATACATTAACTCAAAATGGTGGAATTTAGAATAACCTTCAGAAGTCTGATATGAAATTACATTGATCTTACACCTCACTTTTACCAGGTTATTAGTAGATCTCTTTTTTTGTTCATTTGTCTGTGTAAGTTTTTGCAAATATTTGTGATATGTGCGATCTAATTTTTGTCTGATAGTTTAGATCTCATTGAATTTTCAGATAATGGCATCAATTAGTGTGCTTCAGGCTGTGCATCACCTGTATTCTCTTGCTCCAGCATCCCTATCCTGCTCAGGCTGTTCTGCAGCTACTCCTTGAGTTCGATGGTCATGTCTCTGAACTCCTTCAGCTCTGCTGAGACATCAGGGGTCTGTCTGCTGCTCTCCTCACGACTGGCTTTTACACCCTGAACCTCAAATAGATTGTCTTCCTTTCTTTTTTCTCCCTGTGTTTGAGGAACATCGTTCTCTGTCACTCCTCTACCGTCACCCTGAGCCAATGTCCAACTCTGACAGAGCAGCAATAGAAGGAAAACTGGAACACTCCTCATTCTGAAATATCTCCTATCAAAATGTAGTCTGACCATTTTGGTTTAGTTCTGGGATATATAGGCATAAAATAGGTCACAGAACAGGTGCTTGGGAATTAACAGGTGCAGCTGATAACAGAAGTTTTTCGCTTTTGCTTGTATCTTTGTTTGCAGCTGTTATGTAGGTGACATTCAGTAAACAGCCCAGGGTTTGAACTTAATCCAGGACTGCCATGACTGCCAACTGGACAGTGTAGTGGTAAGATTGCCACCTTTCATGTGGGTGACCTGGCTTCAAATCCTGCATGAAAGGTGCTTTCTCCAGTAAGGGTCCTTAGGCAAGACCCCCTTGCCCTACCAGTGTAAGTTGCTTTGGATAAAAGTGTCTGCCAAATGCATTAACAATTAACTCCAACTTTTATAGGACTGTAAGGCACAGAGGCAACCCTAATAATTATTGTTATACATTTATAAAGACACCATATCAAATACCTGCTTTCTTTCAGTAACAAAGAATACTTAAACATTTTTTTTTTTCATTTTTTTGTTCTCATCCTAATCAGATTAAATACACAGACAAAAACTCCTGTTTTCATGTTTATATTTTCATTAGATGTAATGTCACTTTGCAGCAGCATTTATCAATATTATACCATTTTGTAACCTTTTTAATAATAGTTTTTTTTTATCCTACCAATGTTTCCTTTGGGGCTACACGGTGGTGTGGTGGTTTGTGACGTCACCTCACAGCAAGAGGGTTCTGTGTGGAGTTTACATGTTCTCCCCTTGTATGCGTGGGTTCTCTCTCTAGGTACTCCAGCTTTCTTACACCATCCAAAAACATGCATGTTCGTGACTCTAAATGGTCCCTTGAGAGAGTGAGTGTGACCGTGGATGGTTATTTGTCTCTATATGGCCCTGTGATGGACTGGTGACCTGTCCAGGGTGTACCCTGCCTCTTGACCAATAACAGCTCAGATAGGCTCCAGCCCCCCCTTGACCCTGAGTTGGATTAAGCGGGTATTGCAAATGAATGGCTGGATGTTTCCTTTGCTGACCTGGGCGACCATATCTTCCCTGGTTTTCATTCTGGTCTTTAAAACTGCAAAATAAAAAAGTACATGTTTTGAAAAGTGACCTCACTGAATAATCAGCTTTTAATGATTTTAGGAGCTTCTCTGTGTTCTCTCTCTTCAGTTCCTCTACTTTGTTCTTTCCTTCAGTCTGGCCTCCAAAACAACACAGGCATTTAAAGTTTCCCAGCAAAAACCTGAATGACAAACCTCAAAATGCAAGATTGTTGCCACACATTCGTGTCTGTAAATTTCGGCTTTGTTTGCTTACTTATGTTCTCCATCTGAAGCTTCTCCACCTCATCTTCGTCTTCACTCAATTGAAGTAAATGCCCAATTTGAATGAAGAAACTATTCATAATGTGTGATTTTTTTTTTTTAAATGATATTTGTCGTTAAATTGGTGTTTCAATATTAGTGTTCGACTTTTTCAGTGTGTTTTGTTTTATTTTGTTTCTTAAGAAAAAAAAAGAATTAAATTTGTCTTTAAAAGCAATCAAAGGCCAGAGCTGAACTTTCATATGTTCATCAGGTTTACATCGTGCTGTATGGTGAAGATGGGTTCTCACAAACAAGAGAACTGCAAGCCCCAGGATGCACTCTGTTCAGGAGGAACTCTCAAGATACCTTTATACTGAGGTAAGACCCTCCTAACCTCACAATATTATTCTTAGCAAGATATAATTTTTTTTTTGCTATTTCCACATGAAATTAAATATATTTGGATGATTTGTTTTTCTATAGCACTGCACAATCAGATTTGCTAATCTCAGTCACAAACTCCTAGCCTGGCGACGCCATCCTACGTACATCTGCCCAAAGATTTTGGCTCCGCACATAGTCTGGCCAAATCCCCCTACCTCGGTTCGCCCAGTGTTTTGCCAATTAGCAAACAGTTGCGAGTGGTGACGCAGAACTCAAGCACAGAGTAAATTGTAGTTCATGTAATTGTAGTTCAACCGCAGTGGAAATAAACATGGCGACGGAAGAACACTAGAAGCTATCCATGAAGTTGTCTCAACTCTGGAGAGCATTACACAATTAAAACGAGAGCAAGAGGAATGCCTCGTCAATTTTGTAAGTGGCAAGGATGTCGTAGCTCTCCTTCCAACTGGCTTTGGGAAAAGTTTGATTTATCAAATGGTACCGGTATAATGAAAGCGGATGTGGGAAGCGTGATTCGCGAGCTAGAGCCTCGCGAGAGTAAGCATGAACCTCAGCGCATAACCTACGTCATTTCTAAACATTACTGATTGGTTAAAGGAACTCCAATGAATTTAAGTTGCTGAGTAAGGTCCAACCCTCCATGGGAACGGATTCCTCTTGGGTTTTTCCAGACTGTTTGACGGAGTCAACGGTCGGCTTTCGCCCAGGCTAACAAACTCCTACCTTAGTGGAACTTCTCTCTGTGTACTCCACAGTGCGGCAGACCGCTTGGGCCCCATATGGGGGGTTCATATCTGGCATGACAATTCTGGGCCCTCTGCTGACTGGTACCTCAAACACGTGGCGGTATCTGAGGTAAAGCCGACCTGTTTGGTGTTTGTCAATGTGCCCTTTTCTTCTCAGCTTGCACTTGCTCTTTCAGTTTGATCATCGAGATGATGTCTTTTCCTTTCTTTAATCCAGCTTAACAAAGGGCATGTGGAAGGACCCTCTCGGCTGTTTGTCAGTCAGTGCTGGTTGGCTGTGAACAAAGGAGACTGCCGAGTGGAGAGGATGCTGCGGGTTTCCACTCATGGAATAGGCTTTTCTAAGGCAGAACACACACACACACACACACACACACACACACACACACACACACATTTGATATCTAATCTGACTGTATGTGACCCTGAGTCTCCACATGCGTTCTTGCAGATGCTGTTTCTCAATCTATCAGACTACTTGGCTGATTTTCATATCTGGATGTCTGTGTACAGCTGCCCATGCCCTAACTCATTCGCACATACTCAAAGACTTTGCGTGTGTCTGCTACTGCTGTTGGGTTATGCCTGTGTCAACACAGTCTTTATATCACAAACCGATGATCAGGTAGGTTGACAGAACATTGAAAGTCGAATATCTGGTGCACAAGATTTATATAATGTGCGCCTACAATATTCTACATCTTTGACGTCTTGTTTACAGTTGCCGTTCGAGTTGGGCATAATCGATGTATCAGCTGTTTCTATAAAAACAGGACTGGTAAGCGTGGTGGCTGTGTTACCTGCAGCCGTGCTGATTTCTTTCCTGTTTCGACTCCGTTTGATCAAACTGACGAGATCAGGAGTCCAACATGCAAGTGGCAGAAGGACGGAGCAGGATTATTTTGAAGGTGAAGTTGGGTATGACTTTAGGTTGATGCTTTTCTCTGCCTTTTTCTCAAACCTTTATTCTATTATCTCCTCACAGATGCTTTCTCAGCAGATAACAGTAAACTGGAGCTGCATCTCTCCAGGGGCGGCCTTCAGCAGTGGGTACAGGAAGCCTGGAGGAAGAAATACCAGGTTACACCTCACTTCACTTTCTGTCTCAGCTTTTTTCACTGCCTTTTTCATCAGTGTCTGACCCCTCTTTTAACGTTTTAGGACACAGACCTCCTGTCATTGGCCACAATGATTCTAGAAAATAAAGAGTCAGGTGAAGACCTTGTTATCCAACCAGACTTGGTCATAAAGAAGGAGGATGCTCTGACATTTGACAGCAGTGTGGGGCCAGCATTTCAAAAATTATCAGGGATCGCTAAAGGGGATACAGGTGAATATACACCTGAGAGAAGCGAGTCTGAACTTTTAAGCGAGAGCTGCAGGTTTCGTGGAACCAAAAGAGCCACGAGAGATGAAGGTCAAACTGTTCTGAGGGGGCGAGGATTCAGACTAGCATCCCAGTGGTGTCACTATGTGGCCTGGGCGCTGTGTTTACTGCTGTGTCTCTTCTGCTTGGTGATCTCCGCAGTGCTGGGAATGAGGTAGTGGATGTGTCACGGCATTAGATTGACATTTGTGAAAAGTTTAATGTTGTTTTAATGAGTTTGTTAAACATATTTTTCATCCTGAGCCGTTCTGCCGTTTGTGACACTGTACCTGTGCGTTTGTGTGTTTTTTCCGTGTCAGCTTCAGCGGCAGCAAGGCTCTGCTTTGGATGCACTCTCTTTTCATCTCCCTTATGTCTTGCGTCTTCCTCATCCAGCCAGTTGTGGTAAAGAAAATAAATAGAAAAAGGGAAACTATCCCTTTTTGATAATTACCTGTATTTGTGCATTTTAAAAAGACACTGGTGCAACCCCTTATCTTCAACAGTGTCACCATTTTGTTGATTTTCTTCTCCCAGATACTTGCAGTGGCAGTGACGGTCTCATGTTTGTACCGGAAAAGAACAGACTTTCAGTGTTTCAATTTAAGGGAGTTTCAGATAGACACTTCAAAACTGTGGAGCTACGATGGTGCTGATCAGCCAGAGGAGGAGTTCAGGCCACCCGCTTCTCCCCAGACACGATCTTCATACCTGGAAAAGGTGACAACGAGACTCTGTTTTGTTAAAAATGCGCTCTGTACTTTTTATTGAAAAAATAAGTGAGTTATCTCTGATTCACAGCTCCTCGGAGCTCGCCAGCGAGCTCGTTATCTTCGTCTTGTGCGCCCGCCGACTCCAGCAGAACTGAGGAAAAGCAGTGAAAAGAAAAGGAGAGAGGCTCTTATCCATAAAACACTGCGGTCTGTCTTTTTGTGTGTTTGTGGGCACCTGCTTGCATGGGATTTCATGTTATAAAAGTGACTCACTCTTTTCTTTTTCATATAGGGATTTGTGTCTCTGTGGTGCCATGCTTCTCCTGATGATGTGCATCAGCTACAGCAGCTCATTCAAAGAGCATTACCATCTCAACAGAGCTGTCAAAAGACGCTTTTTGGGGTAAGGCTTGAACGCACCTGCTGTATCACTATTTATCAATGCAAAATCGCAACTCGTGCTATCTTTCACCAGAAACCACCATAATGCTTTTATGTCCATTAAAAATCACGAGGACTGGTGGAGGTGGACACAGACAAGTCTGCTTCAGTCGCTGTACCACAATGCATCCGCCAAATCTGAGGTGAGCGACAACTAAAAGCTCAAAAACAAAGTAGCTGTATACACAGTAACTTAAACAGATAGATCAAGAACAGCTCTGATGTCTTCCTGTCAGATTTCTCTCTTTTTACCTATCGATAATTACCTTTTGTGGAAAAATCTATGTCACTGTGAAGCCAAACAAAACAGATTTCCCTTGTTTCACCACTTTGAATGTCACTCAGCTCTCACATATCGTTATTGGAGATCCGATCGTACAGAAAACCGAGACGTCCAACGCTTGTCCGAGCCAGGTAAGTTTGGAAAGATGCTCATTAGATGTCCAATTGCCAGTTCCTCATTTAAAGACATTTTACAACTACAGTTCAACATAATCAGGATCTGTAAGTTTGATTTTAAAGGGAGGAAGTCTGGTTTTTCAAATAGATTTCACGCTTTTCCATGAAATGTAGGTTGAATTTTACCATACCAAATGATTGAGTTATCTACTGTATTTTATATCAGCTTGGCGTTACATGGGATTAGATATGAGGCCATTGGTATACTGCTGTGTTTTATGCTAAACTTACCTGTACAGAGTTAGGCCACAGTCAGGGAAGCATGTACTCATTCCCTGATTTATTATATACACTAAGCAAAGGCTAATACATTCCAGTATTAGAGAGGCACCGCTTTACCATGTTCTCCATCAAGACCAGAGCCCAAAGAATGTGTACAATTCTAACAAGCTTTTGAAGACAATAACCACACAAACCCTCTTTCTTGAAACTTCTTTAAATAGCCCTCAGGAATAGTTCTCCAGGCTTCTTAAAAGACATTCAGAAGCTCCTCTTTTTTTCTTTGGCTGCCTTTTGTTCTGTTCTCTGTCAAGATGATCCCAAAAGGTCCCGGCTCTGGGAAGGATTGAAAGAAACTCATTAGGAATCACCTTGTTGATGCAAAAATGATAGTTTATGTCTGTCAAACAGTGTTAAATTATGTTTTAAAATAGTTATAAATAGTATTTGTTTTTGCTCTGTTATTTGTAATGTGTGAGAGTGAGAGCGACTGAACACGAAAGAAAGAAAGAAATAGAACAAAAACAGCACTTTCGACCAGTCGGGTACAAGGACTTAACTGAATAAGAGTGAAAATGTAGCCAATGTCCAAAAATTAGATAAAATAACTGTCAAAGATGTTCAGAAATTTTATAGAAACATTGCTCAAAATCCCTTTAAAAGATTAAAAGACAGTCTGAGACCTTGAAAGCAAAATATAAAGAAATGAGGGATGACTCAAGATTTTTGTAAAATACTGTAAATGGGGCGGACAACATAGTTAACTAGAAATGCACTCAGAGAGTGCAGACCTCCGCCAAGGAAGCTTTGTCGCCACCTTGTGGCAGGTCACAAGATTGCAGAACGAGAACAGACAAACATCCAGACCAACAGACTCGGGCGATCACATAACCTCCTGGTTATAAAATTAGATTAGATTAGATTATACTTTATTCATCCCACAACGGGGAAATTCACTTGCCACAGCAGCAACACACATGAACAAGAAATTAAAAAAAAGAGAGAATTAAAAAAAAAATAGAAAAAGCAAGTACTTTATAAACACCATAAAGTCATGAAGCGCTACACTTGATCTGCACCATGGACTGCCATCTTTGACAAATATGAACGCTGAAACCTTGGTGCAGTGAGGATTCATTGCAGGGGTGCTGTGTTAGACTGCAGTAGTCTGGGTGAATCATTTCAGTATCTTTCACTTAGGTTTATCAAAGAACATCTTTCTGCAGTACGATTGTGAGGCTACCATTGTGTCACAGTTTTTTTATTATTATTATTAAATCTACCTTTCATTCAATCTGTTGTTTGAGTGTTCATTGTATATGTGTATGCAGATATTTGGTCAGAATGCTGTTTTCCTGTTGGGCTGCACTACATTCACCCCCAAATGTCACATTTCCCAGGTTTCCGTGGTAACACATCCAAGGACATGCGATCACACAGGGTGCTATTCAGAATCAGTTACTACTGTTGACTTGGGCCATACAAAGTGAGGACCAAAGAGACACACAATAGCATGGTTAAGATGGTTGTTATTTTAGTTTGTCTGCTGAAATACTTTTCTCTGATTTCCCACTCTTTTACAGGCCTGATGCTGTGTCACAGCTGAAGCTTCTGCATTCACTACACTGGCTGGGCAGAGAGACAATGGCCCTGAAGGTTCAATGTACCCTGTACAGCCCTGCACCAAACTTGTTCACAAGTGTGACTCTGCTCACTGAGCAGAATCCCAGCGGTGCGCTGCTGCCCTCTGCCAAAGTCCAGTCAGTGAAGGTGTATCACACTCCTGCTGTATGGGACTATTTTGTCATGGTCTGCCAGGTAAAAAGGCTTGATTTTTATCACAGGTACAAAACCGATCAAATACATTTGAGGAAACTACAAATCCAGAATAAAGTCTGAAATACACAATTCTCATAAATGAGTTCACAAGTTCAGATCAGATTTAAATGAGCTCTGTGTCAGAATTCTGAAGGTTTTTCATAATTTCTCTTCCTCACCACCAGCTCCTGTTCCTCTTCTTGTCTCTGCTACAACTCTGTCATCAAATGTACACTGCTGCACAGCAAGGGCTGATGGGATACTGGAGGACACCATGCACTTGGGTGGAAGTGAGTTTACCAGAAGCAAAAAACACTTGTTCAGACATCATTCCTAAGAGTTACATCCATCCACACACAGCTTGGACATACACGCATTAACAGAAACACACGCCTGGGCCACACTCCAATTCAAACAGGACCAGCGTGACCTGTCTGAAAGGTTAAAGTAACCTGTCCCTGTTAAACCAACCTATCTGTCAAGTTAAACATACAGGTGAAATATCTGAAGGTTCAAGCAGGATTGGAAAGTTCTTAAATGTACTTGATGATACTTCAGTGGAGAAAAAAAAGTCCCTCGCTTTCTCACCGTCTTTCTTTTTCAGGTCGGTCTGCTGATAATGACACTGGTATATTATGTCTATTACATCTATCACTCCATTATGATCCTGGAACTTGCGGAGCTGCTGAAGAGACACAACAACAGGACATATGTTGATGTTAGCTTTGCCGCAACCTCAGAACAAGTGAGGGACAGAGAAAGTAAGCCAGGGATGAGACCTGGTTTCCCACAAAAAGTGGCCACTTAAGTGTAATTTCTAACCAAGTAACTATTAGTAATTTGTTGACGTAGCATGAACAAAACATCAGAGCTTATATTGTATCCAAGCTATTACACATTTGAAGATCCTGCTGTTTATTCTGATTGTTTTTGATGACCGAAACTGAAGTTGTCATTGATCTCCACAGTGTATTCGTGCATTGCGCGGCATTATCCTCTTACTTCTCACCATGAAGTGTGGGACTGTGCCCAGGGTGAACAGGACGCTAGCTATCCCTGCAACAGTCTTTTCACAGTCACTCTCCAGCTTCCTCTGGCCAACGGTAAAACAGATTTTACAGCCGTTACTGTCAACAGCCTCATTATCATGTGGTGTTCCTTTCCAGCTAGAGGAGGATAAAACAGGCTCATATTGTTTTGAGGCAGATTTTCACCCTCTTGATGTTACTTCTTAGCATTCGTACTGTACTCGTAGTTATTTCTTATCAGAATGTCACACAACTTTCACCCTAAGATTAAGATTTTGTGGGAAACACATAATGCACTCACTACGTAGACGTACAGAGACTAGAAACCTGCTCCTTCTCTGAACTAGGTGGCAGGTCTGATCCTCCTGGTGGCGTTGTCCTGCATGGGGAATCTGCTGTATGTACAAAGCTCGCGGGGCTTCAGCTCACTTCCTCGCTCCCTTCAGACGCTCCTGTGTCACCACCAGGATCTCCTCGCCAACAGAGGCCTCCTCCTCTCGGGATGGGATTTTTCTTTCTGGGGAGTTGTGTATCTGTTCTCCAATGCGGTGTGGGCAGCGGTGGTACGATTTTTATTTTTTTTTACCTTTAAAACCTTTCAGACATTTGATCATTGTTGGGCTTTAATAGACACAAATCTTTCTTACAGGGGATTGGTGCAATGTCCTCATTAGTCCGAAGCGCCAAAAGATCTCAGAGCAGAAGAAATGTTTTTACCGTGGCAGAAATGTTTTCCTACATCAGACTGAAGGTCTCTGAGTTCACTGGAAAGCAGAGACAAACAGGGACTGATTACCATGGAGAAAGAAGGGTGAGGATAATAAAAAAAAGAAAGGATTATTTAAGTTGCTGAATAACAGGGCAGATAATAGATCAGTGAACTGGAGTTGTACTGAGCCGTGACAAATTTAGGATTACAGCTACCTGATGCTGTGTGATTGTTATCATATGAGGCTATAAACCACTGACACTGCAATCAATCAAGGCTAATAATTAATTTTGTGTCTTTCAGTCATATGTTCTTGAGGAGTTTGAAAGCTTAGTAGATGAGTTGTTGTTCAGACTAAACGCCCTCTCCGACAGCCTCCATCACACTCTGCCCCCCAAAACCCACCACTACAGAGAAGAGGAGAGTCCCGATATCATCTCACCCACACCCGAGTCTTCCAGTGTGGATACACAGGTGGGGCCTGTCTCATATCAAATATGCTGCCATATACATTTCCTACAATACCAAACACGTGTTTTTAAAGTATCAAACCAATGCTGTCTGAACAACTCTATTAGGACTCTGTGAGGTCACAGATGAAGGTGAATAAATCCAAACATGTGTCAGATCGAGGGCCGACCGCGCCTGCGTCTTGTCTTTTCAGGTAACAGAATTAAATTGACATCAGAAAGACATGATTCTTTAGTAGATTTTGTTCTACGAACTTAAAAAATGTGACTCTTGATTTGCATTATTGCTAGGTCCCAGTTTGAACAGCAGATTCAAAAAGTCCTGCACCAGAGAGGCCAGAAAACAAACATTCACTCAGATGTGGCAACTGATGAACTAAAGATTAAAGACTGCCTGGCCTGCCCAGAGTCAACAACACTCGAAAGCCGTTGGACAGAAGATATTTGTCAGAGGAGAGCTGAGCTATGTACAAAGACAAATGGCAGCTGCAGGGTAAATACAACTCAGACCACCACCTCCAAATTGGTGGTGGAGGTTCTGGTCCATCGGGAGCCTGAAAGAGAGCTGGATATGTACCAGGGCCCTGAATTGGTTTGAAAACAGTTAAAAAAGAAGCAATGTCTCAAAAAAGTGTGCATTTTAAAGTTACCCTCTCTGTGGATGTTTGTAGATAGGACAGCACTACATGTGCCCAGTGTGCCCAGTTTTTTCCTAGTTGTACAATCAGTTTGCATCAAAGTTGTTTTTCTAAGCATTGTTTGTTAGTCAATAAAACTATATAAACTGGTACAAAGTAAATACAGTAGCCGACTACTGTATTTACTTTGTAAAGATATGATATTAAAAATTTTTTAATTAAACTGTTTTTTGTCTCTAAATATGTCACACTTGGCTCATTTAGTCTCAACAAGTAATATAATTTAGGATGAATAAGAATTGCTATCCAATGCAGAAGACTTGTAAGGTAAACTCATTTAAAGTTTGTGTGTCAAGATGAACTACCTTATCTTACACATTAGTGACCGAGTCCCAACTGTACAGTGTGTGGTCCAAGAAGAACACAATGAATACGTGCATCCAATCGCATCCTTCAACGTCTCACACTCCAGGAATTGAGTGGCGACTTGTGATTGGAGAACAGAATGTGATGAGAGCCAATCGGAACGTGGCAAGTCAGACAAGTTCCAGGCGAAGGAGGAGGCGTGCGTGATTTCAGAAGTTTGTATGAAACCACAAACGGAAGATTTGCACAGCCACAAATCAGTATTGATCCGGATAGCGGGTCTGACAGGGTTTTGATGATATTCATCAGCGTTATTAGTTAAAGTAATTAACCGGTTACTTTGGGGCAGCACGTTCTTGACGCGGGACTTTATCATTTGTGGACAATGAGGAAGGTTGCTTTGCTGCTAATTGTGCTGCTTGGCGTTGCACATTTTGCGACTGTCAGCAGATGCGAAGATGGTAAGTTTGAGATGCTTTACAGTCTCTTATGGTTATTACGACCAAATAAGCTATTTCAGTAAAACACTGGCGTGGATAATTTGTATTTCCTCCAAGTTCCTGTCAGTCTAACTAGCTAGCTAAGTAACTATGGATACCCTAATCAACCTGCTAGCTAGCATGCTACCTAACTGTCAACAGAACAGCGACGCGCACTTCTTTATGCCGTTTGGTGGTAATGGTAACTTTGTGCAGTTTGAATAGATTTCTACCGGTTGTCGTTTGTCTGTGTGCACTCTACAAATGTATATTGCTGTCTCTTGCATGCATTCTGGTGCAAGTGCCAAACTGCCCTGGTTTTTCCTCAAAATCATTGTGCGCCCTTCTCCTGCTTGATGTTAAGATGTTGCAGAAGACAAGGAGGAGACTGACGAAGAGGACAGTGACGATGAGGAGGAAGACGAGGAAGATGACACAGAGGTGAAAGAGGAGAACGGGGTGCTGGTTCTCACTGACAGCAACTTTGACACCTTCATGGAGGGCAAAGACACGGTTCTAGTTGAGTTTTATGCTCCATGGTAGGTTCCGCCGTATCATTGTTCTTTTTAATTCTTTAAATGGGATGTTACATTTAGTTGATCATCAAAAAATGAGGATCACTCCTCCTTATCGTCACATGATGGCAGACTTCTCCTTTATAATGTATCTGTTTATTTTGTCAGGTGTGGCCACTGCAAGCAGTTTACCCCAGAGTATGAGAAAATTGCTCAGACTCTCAAAGAAAGTGACCCTCCTATTCCCGTGGCCAAAGTGGACGCAACAGTAGCCAGTGCGGTGGCAGGCAGGTTCGACGTGTCTGGATATCCCACCATCAAGATTCTGAAAAATGGCGAGCCTGTGGACTATGATGGAGCCAGAACGGAGAAGGGTGAGACTTCAGCTGAAGCATTTTTCCTTGCAATAAATGCGCCACCTTTTTTAAATTGAAGTGTATTTATCATATTAACGTGGTGAACACCTGTTTGTTGCAGCCATTGTGGAGCGGGTGAAAGAGGTGTCTCAACCAGACTGGAAGCCACCTCCTGAGGCCACGCTGGTGCTGACAAAGGACAACTTTGATGACACCGTTGATAACGCCGACATCATCCTGGTGGAGTTTTATGCTCCATGGTGAGTCGTTTATGAAATGCAGATTATGTGTCGCAAGTGCCTGGATTTGTATGATTGGCTCCAATAAGCTGAAAAATGCATTTATTTATTTACTCTTCCTTCCCACAGGTGTGGGCACTGTAAGAGTCTGGCTCCTGAGTACGAGAAGGCGGCTAAGCAGCTGAGCCAGCGCTCTCCTCCCATTCCACTGGCCAAGGTGGACGCCACAGTGGAGACGGAGGTCGCCTCACGCTTTGGCATCTCTGGCTATCCCAGCCTGAAGATCTTCAGGAAGGGCAAGGTGTTTGAATACACCGGACCCAGAGAGAGCTATGGTAGGTCACTGGCCGTGTGTTGTCTGCCCCGGCAGTTTTCCTGTACTGCGTGCATGTTGCTTTTTCGGTTTATCCGCCATCACAAGTCATGTTTTTTTTGTTTCCCCCCCCAAGGCATTGTCGACTACATGAGTGAGCAGGCGGGGCCTCCCTCCAAGCAAGTCCAGGCTGCGAAACAGGTGCAGGAGCTCATCAAGGATGGCGACGATGTCGTCATCGTCGGCGTGTTCTCCAGTGACCAGGATGCAGCCTATGAGATCTACATCGAAGCCTGTAAGTGTTTAGTTTTCATTGTTTCTTTTTGACGTCTGTCACATTTCGCTCTTCGAGGTAACCGACATGCAGTGACTTGCGGCAGCCCGCCTTCTTAAACGCATCGCTCTGTCGGAGCTCGAATGTCTCTGCTTGTTGAGAGTGCAACCTTTTCTTGTTCTTCAAATGTGAGTGCTATGGACATATGGAATCAGACTGCTGTTTTTCTGGCAGGTAATCTACTGCGAGAAGACTTCAGCTTCCGTCACACCTATAGCGCTGAGGTGGCCAAACTGCTGAAAGCTTCTCCCGGTCAGATAGTCGTCATTCAGCCTGAGAAGTTCCACTCCAAGCACGAACCGGCGTCTCACACACTTGAAGTCAAGGTGCAGTGTTTCATTTCGCTCCCCAACACTTTCTTTCTGTTTTTTTTTTTTTTTTTTTTTTCGAACTAGCTTAATTTGAATAGTCTCCACCGGGTATGAAACTCATGGGACTCGCCAACGCCTGTGCTTGGTTTCGGTTTGTCTTTTCAGTCTTTGTGTAAAAACATCTTAGCAGTGCATGCTCGATTGAGCAGCAGTCGCGTTCAGCTTTAAACGCTGCTGCTGACCCCCTCTAAAAGTGCGTTGAACTTGAGACGTGTTCATGTGTTAATTGTACAGGACTCGACATCGGTGTCAGAAGTGCAGGAGTTCTTCAAGAAACATTCCATTCCTCTGGTGGGACACAGAAAACCAAGTAACGATGCTAAACGCTACAGCAAAAGGCCCCTGGTGGTGGTTTATTATGGAGTCGACTTCAGCTTTGACTACAGGAAAGGTACATTAAGAAGTCTGATCTTGCTCAGCTTGTCTTGATGAGAACTCGCCTCTACTTTAATTCTGCAAGTTGTGTCTGGGATTTATTTAAAAAAAATTAAAATTTCATACTTTCTCTTGTCGACTTTCATTTGTAGCTACGCAGTTCTGGAGGTCCAAGGTGCTCAAGGTGGCCAAAGACTTCCCAGAGTACACGTTTGCCATCGCTGATGAGGAGGATTATGCCGAGGAGCTGAAGAGCCTCGGCCTCAGTGATAGCGGAGAGGAAGTGAACGTCGGTGTTATGGCAGATGGAGGCAAGAAGTTTGCCATGGAGCCAGAGGAGTTTGACTCGGACGTGCTGGAAGACTTTGTTGTGGCTTTTAAGAAAGGTCAGTGTTTTTTTGTTTTTTTTTTTGTTTGTTTTTTTTCCCCAATTTTAATTTTTTATTACATTAATTTTCTTGATTAAAATTTAATTTTTTTTGTCCTGAATTGTGTTGGCAGGAAAGCTCAAACCCGTCATCAAGTC
Source organism: Odontesthes bonariensis (assembly GCF_027942865.1). NCBI lineage: Eukaryota > Metazoa > Chordata > Actinopteri > Atheriniformes > Atherinopsidae > Odontesthes > Odontesthes bonariensis. Next base: position 15,941,471 of record NC_134525.1, read on the forward strand.
TCAGCCGGTGCCAAAGAACAACAAGGGGCCAGTGAAGGTCGTGGTGGGAAAGACCTTTGACGAAATAGTCATGGATACCAAAAAGGATGTCCTTATAGAGTTTTATGCTCCCTGGTGCGGGCACTGTAAGAAACTGGAGCCCGACTATTTGGCTCTCGGCAAAAAGTATAAAAGTGAGAAGAACCTTGTAATCGCCAAGATGGACGCCTCGGCCAATGACGTGCCAGACGACAGCTACAAAGTGGGGGGCTTCCCCACAATATACTTTGCCCCGAGTAACGGCAAGCAGAGCCCGATCAAATTTGAGGGTGGAGACAGAACAGTTGAAGGGCTCAGCAAGTTCTTGGAAAAGCACGCCACAAAGCTACAGAAGAAGGACGAACTTTGAGACTTTCTGTAACTGGCAAAGAACTCTTGCTGCACTCGGACTGAGTCTGGGAGGAGAAAGGGAATATAAACGGTGTTACTGAGGTGATTACAAGATTTAATCATCATTTTAGTTTCTGTTCATTTGAAGAGATTCTGCTTTCTTCTGTTTCTAAAAGCATGTAAGCACTGTTGAATTTTTAAATAAAACTGAAAATGATGGCGGCCTTGTGGGCCAGCACTCTGAGATGTCTTTGTTACAGTACAACAACACAAGTCGTGCTAGAGATTGTTTTTTTTTTAAAATGCTGTATTAGAAATGAAGGGACTGGAAGTGAAAACGGTTTCAGTAAAGAATCTCATTTAGGAACATTTAAAATATTAGTAATACAAATGGGTACACTTTGGAGCAGGCTCTGAAACACGTGAACTACCAACAACTACCTCAACATGGTGCATCCTCTTCAAGCCATTAAACATAAAACATGAATTAACACCTAACGTTCGGCAATAAACATCTTGGCATGAGAGGGATGCATCTGTGACAATAAGACTGAAAGATCCAACAACAAAATTTTGAACATAACAGACCTAAACAGGTTATTCTGAGTGCATCATGTACAGAAACTCATTACAGCTTTACATGAACAGGAAATCTGACTGCATCTGCTAGCTAACAAGGAAACTTTCAAGTTTCTTCACTGACTAAAAGCTTATTAAAATAAAAAAAATCAGAACTAGTTCTGCCTCATTCACACAAAGGCACTTTAAGATACTGGCACTGGATGAGTTGGTTTGTGAGATGTGGCTGAAAGCGAAGGAGCCGTTAGGAAAACTCCTGTGTGAAGCGCAAGTGGAAGTCACGGATCTTATGCAGCACCACCTTCAGCTTCTCAGTCGGAGGCAAGATGGTCATCCTGGGAGGGGAGGAAAATGAATGCGGATCAATGGAAAGACAATGTAGTTTAACGACAAGTTTATGTTGTGATCATGACCTTAAATATTGAATAATTCTTGAAGTGAGGCCGCGTCGTCAGCCATACCAACCTGAAGTGGAAGGTTCCCTCTCTCTGACCAAAGCCACTTCCCGGCACCAAGCAGATCCCCTCCTCCTCCAGCAGCTTCATGCAGTAGAACATGTCTGGAAGCTGGCCCTCCTCCTGCAGACAAACACGTGCATGTTAATTCATGTAGCTGTACGCACAGACGAGTAAACAAGGGCAAGCGCGTGTGCGGCGAACAGACCTTGGCCTTGTCAATGGCCTTCTGAGGCAGAGTGATGCGGGGGAAGGTGTACATGGCCCCTTGGACCGGGTTGCAGGTGATACCAGGTACTGTGTTGAAGAGCTCCTCCGTTAGTCTGGCCTTCTCTGCCAAAGCTGCCAACACAAATGTCCGCTCCTGGAGGGGGTGAACGTGTTGAAACCAACAACATGCATGTAGAATTACACATAAATAAAAAAAAAATGTGTGGCAGTTTACGTGCCAGGTAACAACGCAGCGTTTCCCTAACCTAAAAGCCAATGGTAATAAATCGAAGGAAAGTGTTTCCCAAATTTCAATCAAACAGATTTAAAAAAAACAAAAAAACATCTATTCTGTCCAGCAGCGGCCCTTTATCGATCAGGTTCATATGATGTTTGAATTAGCTGAGAGTTATTTCCCATATTGAGATGAGCGCGTGTTTAATACAGGTTTCGAGCATATTGATGAAACTTTAAATACAGATGGGATCCATGTGTTTGGTGTGAATGTGGCTTCACACATTTGAGCAACTCTGAAACAAAAGCCAAGCAGTTCATCTTTTTAACTCCCTCTTGTGGCCAAAGGGAGCCACAACAGTATGCCTCCATTTTTCACCCACCTGCACTGAAACAACTAAACACACCTGGACTGTGCTCCATTCTTAGATAAGTGTTTCACGCAGCGCGTTATAGTTAAGGCGGCCGCCTTAGCAAACTCGCACTGCCGCCTTGCCAACGTTTTTTAAACAGAAGTAATAATGCTTTGCCAGGCTCAGACATTAAAAGACAGCATTGATAACATTGAACTGCGACACCTATTGGTTGTTAATGTAAATAGTTAATAATGTAAATAAAAAAGTGTTACAGCTCTTAAACATCTTCGTTATTGCGCAATCCGCGCAAAACCCCTGGTCCTGGCCAACGACGCACCACCTTGACTAAGCAATTTCCTGCGGGAAACACTGCTTAGATCAATCCTCAAAAGGTGGAAGAGAGTAGTACACATCCACTGAGCCCAATGCAAGATGACTCAGGAATAGGTTTCATCAATTTAGAGCACTTGCTGTTTTTTGGTTGACTGCTATGACTGCAGATTGTATTCTGCTGTTAAAATAGTGTGTTTGTGCATTCTGTATTTCCTGACTGCTGAAATATAAGGTTTCTTCCACCCAGTTACGAACCTCTCAACTGTCCCAATAATGACCATGAACTTAATGGTTTCCTTCCGTCTCTGCCGGTTTGTGGGTCCAGCATTACATAATATGTGTGATCCGCTTTAAAAAGCTCAGACTTTTGAAGCACAAAGCAGCTCAGAATTTAGATATTCAAATGGAATTATAAGAACCTTTTCTTTCATTGGAGCACACCAAAGCTGATTATTCACGAGTGCTGTGTGTGGACGCACTCAATGAAAGCTTTGTGTGCATAGATTACATGGTGAAGTGTGTTCTAGTGTTTACATAAGTGTAACCTGTTTGCACACACACTCAGGAGCATGGCGAAGGTGTGCGCGAGTTGATTAGCCGAGCGCGTTTCTCTGACCTTCATAAATGCGGTGTGGGAGGGCTCATCGGGCTGCGGCGGGTTAACCACTAGGTCCATCAGCGCCTGTCCGGAGACGGGGGGGCACAGACGCACCGACACCAGCTTGGTGAGCTGGGCCTTCACCTCAGGGTCCATGTTGATCACCTCCATGTAGCCTCCACGGAATCCACACCTGATAAAGGCAAACAGAGGAAAGAGAGAAGGAAAACATAAGGACGGCCCCTGCTGCAGGTGATGGACACGTCCGCAAGGAGAAGCAGCTCCATCGGCCAAAGGTGCTGCGTGGAGTTCTCCTGTTTTGCTTCCTTACATGTTCAGTGAATTTCCTTTTCTCATGAAAAATGCGCGACACTGATGTTGTTCCTGTGGCTATTAGAGGTTATAAACTCCCCACGCTGCCTGAGAGTGGCAGAAACAGAAGTACCACATTTTCATAGATATTAGTATGTGTGTGTGTTTGTGTGTGTGTGTGTGTGTGTGTGCAAGCAGGCATGTTGCAACTCACTCTCCCATGTAGCACTTGGAGGTGGAGTGGAAGGAGGCCATCTCCAATGTGCCGGAATACTCTGGTCCCATTTCAAACAGCACCTTCTTAAAGGAGTGGAACTTGCATCCCTCTGCATACACATTATCCTGGTAGACCTGCCACAGGGAAACACCCACACAAGTGTAAATAATACAAGAAAGTAAGTCTCTGCACACAGATGACGACGTTCACTACTAATCATGTTGTACGGGTTGTAAATGTAGGTGTTTTATCATGCGTTGTTACACAAAGTCGTGAACAAGAACAGCTGATTTATTCTTTTATATATGATCACAGATCAGGCTACAGTTAGTGGTTTTACTCTACTGCATTGCATTATATTGAGAGACTCATCTGGGAAGGATTTACCCCCCCAAAAAATAAAAATCATTTGATTCTATCGCAATTGATTTTTTTCTGAGATAAGCTTTTTCAAAAGTCATTTGTTTTTTTTGGGTTCTTCTTATTTCGTGGGTTGAGACATATGAAACTGACTATGTTAAACTGTTGAATAGAGGGAATGTCACTTGTGATTTACTTCATCAGCCATGAGGAAGAGATGCTCCTCTTTAGCAAATCGGATCACATCTTCAATGCACTGCCTGCTCTGGACCTGACCTGTGACGCAGGACAAAGAGTGTGTTGGTTAGCAGGGACGTGTGAGGACAAAGAAAAGAGTGACCTGAGCCTTGAAATATGTTTTGGTGGGGGTTTTTTTCTTCTTTTTATCCACAGTGTTGCAAGAAACTAGGCAGAATGTATCAAATGCTCGCCATTCACAACAACCTGTGGGGTTTCCAGGGTTGATGATGCACAGCACACGGGGGTTGCAGTGCTGCCTCGCTGCGTTCAGGGCTCTTCTGAGCTCCGCCACGTCCAGGCTCCAACACTTTTCTTCGTCCAGGTAGTAACTGATCTGCACGGCGTCCAGGTCTGCAAGGGCGGCCGAGTACAGGGGGTACTGCGGGATGGAGATCATCACTCCCGTGCGGTCACGGCCCTCGCCACCCACCAGCAACTTCAGCATGGTCTGGGAGTGGAAGAGAAGGAGGAGTGGCTTTATTTTAGAGAATGTAACAGACTGGCAAGCCGTTCAAGTGTCTAAACACAAAGAGTATCTGTACGAGTATCCTGTCCTGGTGCAACCCTGTGGACAAAATCTAACACCGCTGCCAAAAATGCCCCAGTTTGATCCTGCATGAAACAGTAGCAGTATCTTTTACTGCGGCAGTTGTGTTTATCTTACGGTTGTCCAGAAGCCTAATTCAGTTGCAAGTGACAGTGACAAAGGTCTGTGGGTGGGGTGAGGTCGCAGATGTGCAAAGTGCAGCTGCGTATATGATTAACAAAAGTTACATAAAAGGCCGAATCCACAAAACGCATGTCATCTGTGCCGGATTAAAGTAACAAAGCATCTCGTGAAACGGTAAGTCACCACTTTTCGCGTGAGGAGATAGTAAAGAGGTGATAGATACCACAATAGCATCACTGGCCCCGGTGGAGAGGTAAATGTTGTCAGGGTTAGAGGGGATGCCACCGTCTCTCTTCTCTATGTAGTGTGCCACATCCTGGCGGATGCACTCAATTCCCTGGCTGGCACTGTAGGCCCCTTCAACACGACAGAGTGAACTTTGAGTCAGACAGAACATACTGTATCGACCAGCTGACGCTTTTTAATACTGTTCACACAGTCCAAATCAATTCTTAAAGAGTGATTCTGGAATAGGGAGACGTGCGTGTGTGGTTGGAGGAGTTAGGGGGAGTTGTCTGACCTATGCTGTGACCTCCACATGCATTGAGAATACGCCGTGCTCTCTTCTTGGCATCCTCTGGAAACTTGTTGTCCTCCAGGAGTTCGGGATAAGAACACAGAGCCAACACCTGAGGGAGGAGGGCAAAAGTCTCTCAGCAAATTGACCATTAACAGGCATTGTAACACATTCAGTACTTGTTTTACCTCATTCAGTTAAAAATTAAATACCGTCTCGTCTCTTAATTTGAGAACTTTTAAGGCAGAGTTAAGAGCTGTGTATGAGACGCAGCCATTTCAACACACTGCAAGGCCACACTAGTGTATACACACCAGGAGACGGATCCATGAACGATGTGTACATACATTTTTTTAATAAAAAACGTGTACGCCATTTGCTCCACACATACCAGTATTTATCAGGAAAGGATGTGTGGTGACCCTGCATACACACGTTTCTATAGCAATCTAACCTGATCTGAGGTGGAAATTAATAAAAGAGAAGACAGAATTGACTATAAAACAAACAAGACAATTTCATGGAGCTTGCTCAGTATGACTTTGTTTTGTTTAAGTTGTTTTTTTTATTTTTTTATTGGGTTATCATCATCAGTTTTCACAAATAACAGCAGCTGTGTGTTGTGTGCGATGGATGTGGATTGTCTTATAGACGTCCATGAACCATCTGTAAATATCAGAGCAAGACTTTATGGTTGTGTGTTCAAGTGCTGCAGATAAGACGGAGGCTGCCGGTCCTCCACCATAGCCCCGATGTAAACTCCAACCATTTCTGTTTAATATCTGCAGACTGGTTTGATCTGAACACGCAGAGCTGCCAATATCTGAATTGTTTTAATACAGTTCAAGAAATTTGAGGTTTTTGTGTCCAACCTGTCTGAAAAAGGTGATTGGCTTCTGACCCATGGCATGGGCATCTCCTATGTTTGCCTTGATGACTTCTGAGAATGGTTTCTTGACTCCCTGCAATGGTAAAGACAAAGAAATAAAACCTGTAAGAATCCGTTTTATAAGACAGGTTAAATCTCGGAGAATAAGCAGGAGGGAAAGGTGTTACATAAATGCAGACAAGAACTGACTAACTGATGGGTCACTGTTAATTCACTCATGCTTGCGGAAACAATTGTTCAACTCACAAGATGTATTCAGACATGTCAATACGAGTAAGTCTGAGAGAGACACCAGATAAGATACAGTCAAAACTGTATCTTATCTGGACTGAAAAACGCAAACATTTCTGCAGATTTTTGTTACTTTTGAACTGCCTCTAAGGTCCGATAATTACCAAAGTCAGTCACATCCCACTCATCAGTGTTACACCCTCCAGCTGGTTCAGCAATAAAAATCAAACCAGTCCTACTAGCACTCCTTTCATGGCGACCCCCTGGCCCCCTTCACACACACACACACATCATCTCTCATTATCTCATTATCTGGTTTACAAAGACACCGGCACAGAGTCTGGTTTTGTCTGTGGAGCAGGAGTGTCAGCCTGAGAGGGGACGACGGTCCTCAGACACAAACCTCCCTCTATTTGTGTTCGGGAGACTAATGAAGACATGCCGATGGAATCTAATCATATGGCTAGTTTGTATTTTCTTTTACTCTACTCATCATCTGTTGTCCAGTCTCTGTTCATCTTTGTTTCACCAGCCAATCCCTCCTCGTCATCGCTTTGACGTAACCGAATCATGCAAACTCTGCTTTGGTGCCCGTGTGGTCTGTTTGTGCAGCCCCACAGGCTGCACCTGCCGCTGCTCCTCAGATGACGTTGTGCCACAGCAGATTGCCTCGTGTTGTTTCATAGCAAGGCTGACCAAAAGTGTCTCAGCAGATATGGGGAACGGACGGGCTGTGACAATCTCAGGAACGTTTCTGGTTTCGTGGTTTGAGCATTAGTACGGACTACAGAGTACGGGGAGTACTACAGTACAACAAGAAAAAATACAAAACAGACAAAATAAATGCCTTCGAACTATGTGCAAAACATTGAAATTAGTGGCACCTGCGTCACACCACGCTTGCCTGTGTTGACAATGGAACCTTCCTCTGTTGAGTTCTACACGCAGAAGGCCCCACTCCCTTTCAGTCAAACAAACTTAAATGGCTGCTTATACCTATAAAAACATTCCCCAAGCTGAATCCAGGTGGATTATATAGTAGTAAGAGACTGCACATCACTACTCAGTCGAGCCAGTTCTTAGCAATCTCTCCTTTTAGCTTTTTACTGTACAACCTGCCTTTCTTCATAGTTTGAGTGATCTGAATATAGGAATGCTAAAACAAAATCTTCAAGGTCTCTTCTGGTTGGTTTGAAATCTACGTAACTGGATGCAGCACGTTTCCTTCAGTCACCCTTCATCTCTTCCTCACTCTGGGGCAACAAAGAGGCTGGCTGTTCTCTGAGCCAGTTAGCTCAGCGCTGCGTTCTTCTGCTCAGTCAGCGCCAGGCACTGATTATGCAGATCGGTTCAGCCCGCCAGGCCTGCGGGGTCACCAAGGCGGAACAGAGGCTGGCCTGACAACTGTCTCATGATACTGTCAACCCCACTAGATCTGTTCAGCCATGCCACAATAACTGGAACTAGACTAATTTAGGCTTTAACTGGTGCAAACTGGGTAATAATCGTAGCTAATTGGCTACATCTGATTCGTCTAACTCAACGCCATCTTTCGGGATAGTACATAAACAGGGTTCCAATTGAAATAAGAGTATGACTTTTATTAGTATTCAGTCAAATCAATAAGATCAAGATGGGAAACAAGACTGTAGAAATATCAGACGGATTCTGTTCCCATCCTCTGTTTTATTGTCAGAGAAAAAGCCGACTTCTCAGAAGCCTGAGTTAGCCTGCTGCAGAGTGTCATGCCAGATGTCTGAGCTGTGATTTATAAGGGTCATCACGACACCAGCGCGCGCACGCCCAACCACAAGCACATGCATAAAATCTGCTGAACCCCCCAGTAAAGTGTTCCAGTCACAGATCAGACAGGAAGCACGCCTGCGGACAACGAGTCAGCTGCTGCAGGAAACTCCATTATCTGACATTTTGTTTTTGGACTGGATCTAAAAACTTTTTTTTTCTTTTAAAAGTGAACGAGGAAAACGAAGATGTGGGGGCGCTTTCATCAGAGCTGCTTGTAATGAGCCTCCATGCAGAGGAAGGCCTACAGCGCACCAATGAAGTCTCTCTCCTGAGTAGGCAAGCCCAGAAACAAAAGAGGGGAGAAAACGCACCCTCTTTTGTTACGCAATGACACTTCACAATATACACATCCCTTGAGTACTGCAGCCACCTCGGGCTAGAATGCACTCAAAGGCGGTCAGAGCTGTGTTCTCCAGTTCATCATGTTTCAAGAAAAGGAGAGCGAGGGAAGAAAAGGGAAGAAAAAAAAGAAAGTACACTAGATCAATGTTACCTCTGCTGGATGTAATATGAGCAGAACATTACTGGCTCACTGTGGTGAGACCTGCTCTCCCTGCCCTGCTTCAACTAGCTGAGTCACAGACAAAAGTGAGCTTTCTATTTTAATCAAAAATCTTATCTGGAGGACACACCAGTGAAAAAAATGATTTTTTTTCCCTCACTGTCCGCAGCAGCTGGTGTGTGCCAAAACCCACTAAGAGCCAGTACTTTTACATACAAAGAGAATTCCCAGCAGGTGTTGAAGAGATGACCCAAAAATGACCCGCGTCACCGCACGCTTCAAAGTGCAGCTGTTCAGTCAAGTCGGATTCCAGCTGTTGAACGCTCCAGCCGCTGGACAGTCTTTAAGTTAAACCACTGGCAGATAAACATGTGCTTTAAATGAACAAAACACACTTTCGCAAGGTCGCCTAACTCCCTCCCGAGTGCCCTGTAAAAATCTATGTTTTTCATTGTTTTTCTCGGCGTTTCAGTCTAGTGCAGAGAGCTGCGAGCAAGTTGCAGCCACTCGTTTCATTTCACCTCTAAGAGCTCCTTCTCTATCTGCACCGCCCGCTGGACAATGGGGCCCCGGACCGCGTACTCGACTCGCTTCACATGAGGGTTCATGTTGTCGAGAGTCAGCACCTTTTCCCGACACAAGACCCCGTTTACCGCCTGATGGGACATGTTGGTTATGTCACGCTCACGCCGTTTTCTGCCAGTGCCGCGCGCTGAAGTGTTATCTAAAACAGAAAAACAAAGCAAGCGAGAGGAGTGTTAACAGGAATGAGGAGAAGACTGTAGCTGCACAGATAAAAGTTTATCGGCTTTTACCAGTTGGTCAGCAGGGATAGCGGAGTTGAAGTATGTTCCCTTTTCGCTCCTCGCGCGGAACTACTACTGATAGTTTGGAGGCTCTCGGTATTCATATTCCCAGCCGGTCCGTCACGCCTTACTGCTGGCGGTTGGCTGAAATTTCTTCTCTCAATTTGCTTCTGAATAGAGCGTGCCAAATGACACATTTAAGACTGTCGGGAAAAAAAAAAAACTTTATCCCTCAGCCCTTTAACGTGTAGCTTCTGAAAGAAATGTAACGGCTTAAAGTTAAAATACCACACATAATAATAGTAAGAACGAATTGTCAATACAAAATAAGTGGAAAAGTGTATGTTGTTTTCTTTAGGATTGGTCATGCTGACAGTTAGCCTATTCAAGAGCGTTACCAAGTTGCATCGAAAGTTGCCAAACTAAAAGCACAGCACCATAAAGACGACGTGTCGGCAAATATAATTTACACGAGCTCGTGTAAATTATATTCTGGCTAGCCAGCTGCCAAAATCCATTACTGTCATTTTAATCCGTGTTTCGCCACCTGAATGTGAAGAAAGTGTGTCGATTTTTCGCTTTTCAAACTCGTCCCAGTTGCATTAAATGCGTCACGAGAGCCTGCAGAGAAAAACAACACCGGCTTCACACTTGGATTAGAGTCCAATGTCCACATTAAAAGCAAATCATTACAAAATAACCAATCAGATTCACTGTATAATCAGTTTACAAAAAAAGAAAAAGAAAACTATAATCATCCAAGGTTGAATTAGAAAATGAAACGTGTAATTACGTCACAGTTACATTGCCAATAAGTTAACGATGAAATTTGGTGTGTCTGTAAAACATGGAGGCAAAAATCATGTAATCCTTAATGTTGCTGGTGTTCTGCGTTGAACACTTGGCTTAAAATATGTATCTCTTGCCAAGTGAAACATGTCTTTAGGGCAGAGATGGGACCAAGTCACACATGTGCAAGTCTCAAGTAAGTCCCAAGTAATTTTTTCTTGGGCAAGTCAAGTCAAGTCCTGTAATAGGTCAAGTCAAAGTCAAGTCACCTTATTATGGCAATTTTACCTGCAGAATCTGATCTTAATAAAGTGAAAAGACAAGATATAAGTAACTGTCAGGAAAAATCATTGTCCAGTGTGTCCAACGTGTCCACCAGTGACGGACTGGGGTAAAAAAAATGGCCCTGGCATTTTGGACCCACAAGCGGCCCGTAGACCAGCATTTGCCACACACACACAGACACACACACACAATCGTCCAATTGTTTTTGATGTCCACTTCGCTCCTGCACCTTGTGTTTATATGCAAAAGTCCCTTCTTTAGATCGCTGTCCACTCGAGAGAGACCCAGCCATACATGTATAAAGTACTAGCGATTCAGACTTGAGTAGAAGTACAAGTACTCTATCAAAAAAGTGATTTGAGTAGAAGTAGAAGTGCTCTTTAAGCACAGTCCTTAAAGGGGAACTCCTGGGCATTTGAGGCGCATCTCCATTGCTAGAGGTTGTCAAATACTGACGGTAGGACACAGACCGGTGCAAATCGGCGCTCCCTGTGCGGCAATTGCGCTGTTTGCGCAGCCTGTCATGCTAACCAAAGACGTGGTGGCTAAGGGGCAAGAGCTAAACCTTCCACGTAAAACAACAACTTATATACAAAACAATTATCTTCTCTAGAAAAACTGTGTTCAAGTATTTAAAACATTACAACAATATTACTGGGCATGTATTATTGTAATGTTTTAAATACTTGAACGCAGTTTTTCTAGAGAAGATAATTGTTTTGTATATGGGAGTATCGTCCATTGACTCTTTTGGGCTTTCACATGCGCGTGCCTACCGACAAGAGGTAAGTGACATGCTGTTTATAAAGTTGTTTTGTAACGCCCCCATGCCAGTAATGTAAGAACCATGCATATGGTTTTGATGGTAAGGCTTGTGACTTTATTGTCGGATGGTTTATAAAGTGGTGTGACATTTCTGCAGTGTGCAAGTTGTTGTTTTACGTGGAAGGTTTAGCTCTTGCCCCTTAGCCACCACGTATTTGGTTAGCATGACAGGCTGCGCAAACAGCGCAATCGCTTCACAGGGAGCGCCAATTTGCACCTGTCTGTGTCCTACTGTCAGTATTTGACAACCTCTAGCAATGGAAATGCGCTTCAAATGCCCCGGAGTTCCCCTTTAAGTGGAAGTACTAAAGTATTAAACATGTTTTGTACTTAAGTATTGCAAGTAGTTTATTTTTAAAATTACTACTCAAGTACTGAAAGTAAAAGTAAAAGTATTTTGTATGAATTGTCTTTCACTCCGGCGAATGAAAACAGAGACTGTAAGTAGGGCCAGGGGTGGTCTTCTTCCTCACCGCCACCACCACGATCACTCGAAGTTGAAGGTGTTTCTGGTTCTTCCATCTTTGGTTCAAACAAAGCACTTTCTCTCGACGCAGGCAGGCAGCAGAGCGAAAGAGGCTGAGCAGAGAGCAGCACGAGCGGTCTTCTCACCCTTCAGTTTGCACACATTAGATCTACGTCATGTATAACTTCGCGCCACAGTAAAATTGGATGCAACGGTTGTTATAGCAACCATAAACTCTGAACGGGACGTTAGACTTGAACTAGAGTGACTGTGGGGTTTGGAATGATTCCTAACATGTTTATAATAACGAGTAACGATGCAGCATATATAAAATGTATCGGAGTAAAAGTACTAAACTCATTGAAAATATGTACTGAAGTAAAAGTGGAAGTAGGAGAAAAAAATAATACTCCAGTAGAGTACAGATACAGCATTTTAGTACTTAAAGTAATACTATGTAACATTTCTACCTTAAAGTAACAGCTTGAAAAAAATTGTGCGGCTAGAATGAGTTTTAATATTACGATTGGCCTGTCTCCTATGCCCTTCGGGGGTCTGAGTTGGAATAACTGCGCTATGTAACTTTGCTGGACCGGCCCGGTAGCTGAGCGGAAGTACTTCGACTTGCTTTCTGGCACACCTACCGCAAAAACAAATAGACCCCTCTCACGCTCCCAGGTACATTTGATTACTCTTACCTTCTCGGTCGACATAGCTTGCACCTTCTGACTCCTCGCCGGTTCGTCAACAAACGTGAAACGTGAAAGCGAAAGGGTGTTGTATTTACGACAGTGTAACCGTACATTACCTCCAAGCCTGTAGGGGGAGCTCCATAGTGGGCTTTTTGAGAAGTTACATTGTATTGCTTTAAGTAGAGTAGTAAAGTAGTTCTACTTCGTTACTATACATCTCTGGACCCAGCTAATACTTCATGACAAGACTGTTATGGTAGTCCAACTTCTATGCTAACCAGTCCAGAGCTAAATACAAAGCACCATGGAGATACTGTAAAATTGTCAGCAAGACAAGCCGTCAAATCGAGAACCCATTACCAAGTCATGAAGTTAGGAATAGGAATAAGAACAACTGCAACTGCAACTGCCCTGCCATAGATTACTAGGCAGTTACTACAAGCTAAACAGGTTTACACATCGTGAAAAGTGTGCCTTGTATTACTCTTTAGGTTAGCCAGACTAGCTTATGACAGTAGGCTACACACTGATTTAGAAAAGTGAGTGACAATATTAGCCCCTTTCACACTGCCGAATAACCCGCGTTTAATCCGCGAATTTAGCGTGTCCGCTGTTGCGTTCACACTGCCGACCCGGGCTGCCGCGTCAACTCGACTCGCCTTTCGACCCGCGTTGGACCCTAGTCTTTTTTGCCAAGTTTGGTGTGTATGGCGTGAACGCAATTGACGCGGGTCGGACGTGGGCGTGGCGTGACGTGAGGAGTTTAAAAGACAGAATGGACAGCTGATTCAGAACAACAGCGACAGGTGAGGACAAGTTTTACTATGTTTTAGCCTACATCAAGTTCGAGACATTTTTTAATATGGCCAACTGGGGAGACAAGGAGGTCCGCGAGCTCCTCAGCCTCCGAGCAGAGGACGTTATTTACCGCCACATTTCGGGGACTATAGTGCTCTTGTATTCTCCGCATATGTTCTTCGGCGGCATCCCACGTTAGCATTGGCTTGCGATATTATCGATATTGTGCTCTCGACGTGTGGATATGGCAGCATTGGCTTGCGATATTCACATTGCTCGACACGGGCGATACAATTTGGACCTGCTAACGGGTCGCAGTTAGCATAGAAATCTAGACGCCCCTAGCGGCCGCAAATGGAATTTGCTCCGGGGCCTGTATAGCTTTTTGCTGTACGGGTCTGGCTTGCTAGGCTAGGTCGCAGTGTGAAAGGAGCTACAGACAGACCCTACGTGAAGGAGATGAGATGAAATATAAAAAAAAAAATAGTGCCACGGCGGACACAATGATTAGTGGAAATCCTTCGGCACCCACCTTGTCTTGTTCGTAGCGTCTGTGCAAAACATTTTGTTAATATCCGCGACATCTACTGTCCCCGTTTATCTCTTACTTTGACCAACGTCTTCTATGTTCTATTTTTTTTTTGGCGGGAGCCGCGTAAATGAAATTCCCACAAGGCAGTGCTTTACTCCAGTTGTCTCAAACACATACAAAATATAGATATACATTTCTTTTATTTTAAACATTTTTACATCGTACGAAGATATATTCAGATAAAATAAAATAATGTAATGTGGTATAAATAGCGAAAAGGGTGCCATTGAAAGGTCAGTAAGGAGGAACTTTTTAGGATGACGAGGGAGCGTGATGACCGACAGTGACTGCGGGGCCGCGATGAGCATTGTCAGGGCCGCGGCCCTTCGGGCATGTGCCCGAATGCCAGTCAGACCACTCAGTCCTTGCCTGCTGTCCACCTCGTATCATATCAAGCTAACGTTAGCTAACTACCGACTAGGCTAACAGGTTAATATTAGCTAATATGACAAGCACTTACTGGTCAGAATGGATCTTCAAATGACGAACAAAGTTCGAAGTTATGCTAGATGCTTAACACTCAAGTCATTCAAGTCATCGTGTCTCAAGTCAAGTGCCGAGTCTTTAACTTCCAAGTCCGAGTCGAGTCTCAAGTCTTTTTTTTTTGTCAAGTCAAGTCACAAGTCTTCAAAACACCAACTTGAGTCCAAGTCACAGTGACTTGAGTCCCCATCTCTGCTTTAGGGGTTCTAAGAGCTCTGTTTTAACTGGACACTAATTTGCATAATTTGGACTTGTGTATGTATGTTTTAGAAATGCAAATGTCATTTATTCGTCATCTATTCAGTAAAATTTAGTGTTCCAAGAAAAAAAAAAAAATCCATATTCATTTTTATTTATTATACAAGGGGTTGTAGCCTAAGTAAGTAAGTAAATATCCTCTCAGGTTACCAGGTTTGTTGATGATGACTTAAAGGTTTGGGTTTCTGTTTTTCCTTTATTGTATGATTTATGGATAATGGAGTTTTCAGTCATTTGCAGGGAAAATGGAAGATGAGCATTTACACCAAGTGCACCTCTTGAGTTACAAAAGTAAAGCCCCCTGTGTCTTTTGACAAAAGACAGCAGCAAAACTGCACACATGCTGAAGAAGGAAGGCTCAACATTGCAGTCATTTCACTGTAAATGCAAAATACACCACAAATGTTTGGAGATAATTGAGGATTAAAGATTTTTTTACATTGGGGTATAATAATTCAAATAATCAGATTGCACATTTAGAGCCCAATTAATTACACGACTTATTACAACAATGAAATAATATAATAATCCATGACGTTTCAAATTAACCCGGCCAGCCCCTGAAAGCCTCTGTGGCAAACATGTTAACGGTTTCTCTCAAATAGCTTGAGGGCTTGAAGGCTTGAAACCCCCCACCTTTTCAGCCTCCATCAAAGTGTGTAAATCAGCTGTTTTTTTTTGTTTTGTTTTTTTAAATCAGCTTCCTGTCTGGTCCGCCTTCTGAAAATGTTCTACAGCTGGAAACAAGGTTCACAAGAGTAAACAAAAAAAAACCTTCTAGCTGTAGGTGCACCAACATTCTGTGGTGATGAGGGGAACTGCAGTCTTAATGTACGTCCTCTTCATCCACGTCCACTGGTCACTTTTACAATGAAATGTATTGACTTGTAGTATTGGGTGAAGAACAGGAGGCTTCGCTGCAGTGAAGCGTCACGACGGGCCACAATAACATACACAACATTGTTACCTTTAGCTGAAATAACATCTGCGGGAAAAGATGATTGTTTGCATGTAATCCATCAACTGGAGCAAAACCGAAGGTAGAAAAAAGCGATTCTATAATGCATCATGACCATAACTTTAGAGAAAGACCCTTAAACAGCAAAGTTTGCTTTTGTCATTGTGCTACACTTCGATGTGTATAATCAAGCTGACAAAAATAAACTTAATTGTAGGCCGCATGCACAATACCCGAGTGTTCACTTAGTGGTTGGAGCCAAAAAACACAAAAAAGTTTAGAGTGAGATTAGTAGAACATAGCAGGCTGTCTCTTCTTGTTCAAGCCTGTTCCGTGGTTTAAAGTTAAAGGTGAACGCGCTGCTCGGAGAGGCCACTGGAGAGGGCATGAAGGGAGGTAGATGCTAGTTTGAGTTGTCTTCGATTTACTATTCAAGCCTAAGAAGGCGTGCACGTCAGAGGGACACTGTGTGAGACATCTTGGAAAGAACTTGGGAAAGACATTCGATATGCCTTACTAAAAGCGTTCCTATACAAGCATGTGATGCCCCGGTGACTTTCGTGTGTCATCCAGTGTGTAATTTGGCAACGTCCCATAACAAGTCAACATCACGTAACCGGTGTAACTTTAGAGCATCCCATTAAAGAGTAAAATGTGATTATTTATCGCTAATCAATCCCTGCGGCTCGGCAGCCTTCAGTCAAAACATGTCGGAATGTCAACAGGACTATTTAAACACGACGGCTGTTAAAGCCGCATAAACCTTGCGTAAAAAATGTCGTGATCTGTGTGTGCGTTAATGTTTGCGGGTGTGATCACCGCACACATATTCAGGTGCATCTTTAAGGGGAAAAAAAAACATTTAAAACAACCCGAAACTGGACAACACACTGTGATAATCCTGTAGGGGAGAGTGTACTTTGTGTGTCAACTGCTGCCTGCTGGCAGACCGATAAGAACAGACTGTGACATTCGAGATGTGCTGAAAGTGTGGGAGAGTGTGATGTAAGAGGAAGAGAAAAGGTTGGGCTTCAACTGCTCAATTTCACCACTAGAGGAATCCCCTTCAGACCTCAGGTGGACAAGGAAGGCTGACGGTCTGGAACCAGAAGACCATCACCCAACCCTGACCCGGTATTCAGCATAAATAAAACACAACAAAATGGATACAACATTCCATTAAGCCCATCATTATATTCCCTCGCTTCACACATCAATGCTGACAATATCCAGGTGAGGCAGGAGAAGCTGCATGATAAAAAAAAATAATACAAAAATCGTTTGTGAAAACAGTGTTTTTATGTCTCGTTTTTTTTTTCTGAACAGGGATCAGTAAAAATCACTAACAAAACTGAAATGCGAAACAGTAAGCAGTGCATTTACAGAACATCATGTCCACGTCTGATCATTTCATCCCACCGCTCACCAAAATCTTTGATGTGGGACTTTGTGCAACCATTGCAAACCACCGTTAAATAAGCCACCGAATGAAGGCACCGACCTCTGATTAGCAAACGTACTACAAGTGTTTTTGATTTGACAGGAAATCTAATAACCGCGTCTTTGATAAATGCGTGAACACAAAAATACTTTTCCCCTCAGACTCTCGCATCATCATGCCGCTCTTTAAAATGGAACAGTCGTTTCTCTTAGTATAAGACAGAATAAATAATGATTCCGTTCTGAGCGTAGAAAAATAGAAATACTGACAGAATCCTAGGAATCTGGGCGTAATAAAGGTATGAGTCAATTTCCCACTGATTTTAAATATCATCTCATGATAAAGACAAACAATTTACAAAGTGCAGCTATGACAAATATTCAAATGTGAGCTTTTTATGCATCAAAAGGCCAAACTAACCGGTGTATTTTCAATCCATGAAAAACAAAAACAAGCATGGAAACAGTCCATTCTTAAGTAAATTCAGTGTAACTGCTGCATATAATCAACCTGTCACTACCGATCATTGTTTCCAAGTGTGAAAATCTTTTTCACTTGTAAAATAAATGTTTAACAGCAGCCATTAAGCAAAGAAACAACCTCATTCTCATTCAAATAAAATCAGAAATTTCATTTTTACTTCAACAACTCATATTTTACTTGATTCTAAGACATTTCACTGTGGTCACTGAAAAGAAGTGAAGAATGGAGAACTACTTGTGATTGAGAGACCGGGATCTGTCCTTCTCCTTAGCTGACCTGGCGGCCGGCAGAGAGGTGCAGGAAGGAGAACTCACAGTTTGTGTAAATTAAAGGAAAAGAAACAAAGAGGAGAACATAGATTGCACTTGAATTGCAATGTAGATCAAACCATCATTGGCATGTGGCCCTCACTTACAGTCTTCAGTGTTAATTTCAAGTGTGTCCGCCACTTTGGAGTGGAACCCCGCACAGCTTCTGTGCTTTGTAGGCAGCGTGTCTGAGTGTGAGAGGCAGTCTACATGAGGCCACAGCAAGGCTCTTTATTGTTGGACTGGTCCTCCTCAGGGGCTCGAAGTTTCAGTAGTGGAGGATCTCCGCTGGCTGGGGTGAAGTACACCTGGTCGGGGGAGACCGCCTGCTCTGTGGGGGTCATTGTGGGGTGGTTTTCTGGCTGGGCCTGAGAGGTTGTCATCTCAGCTGCTGCAGCAGAAGGCTCCTCCTCTACAGGGGGAGGCAGGGGAGGAGCAGGTGCTGGGAACTTATTGAGCTTAGCAGCTGCCCGCTGGCGTTTCAGGTCCGCCAGAGTTTGGTGCGATTTTTCCCGAGACATTCTGTCTGTGGCCTCACCCTCTGCGGACCCAGCTCCAGATGCAGAGCTGAGCTCGTAGGAGGCACTGCGCTCCATGCGACCCCCACCGCTCCAAAGCTCTCCAGGTACAGAGGATGCCAGGGAAACGGAGGTCTCTCCGTTTCCTAAGCTAGATGCGATCTTCCGGTCTGCGGCCTCGAGTTCTTCTAAACATGATGTTGCTGTGCCACCAGCAACCTGAGACACAAGAGGAACGTTCGAAAACAGCACACAGGTTAATCGCGCCACACTCTCGATGTGAGAAAAACAACAACTGGACATTTTCATTCACCATGGAGGCTTGCTGGTGCAGCTCGTTATCAGTTTGCCTGTCCTCATCGTCGTCCTGAGGCTCAGGCTGACGGCCGCGCTCCTGCCACACGATGGCTTCTTTGTGGTGCTCTCGCCGGTACAGACTGGAGCGCTCGTTAACGCTAACGCGACGCACCACCTTACTGTATGAGCAAACGTAAAACACTTGAGTGCTCTGACCTCTGCGTACAGTTTTCACCCTCCAATTCCCCTGAGATCCTTCTCTTACCCTCGGCTTCCAGTGCTCGACACTCGTCTTTGCAGGGTGCCCTTCTGCCTGTCCTGACTTTTCATGATGGCATCGTGTTTATGTTTCAAGTCCATTAGTTTGGCTCTGACTTCCTCATCCATACATACATCTGTGAAGAAAAGTACAGGAAAGGTTAGAAAAACTTAAATGTCTCACAAAACTGACAATGAGAGACAACTTCTTCTTCAAAAAAGATTACTACTATGCTTCACATCACAGAGGTGTAACGCAAGTCCTTCATTGAAGTCTGATAAATTAGAAACAAAATTAATAAAAGAGGACCAACAAAGAGTGATCTGACCTAAAGGCGTCTCCTCCAGCACAGACTTGGTGTTCAGACTGGCTCCATGGGCCACAAGTAGTTCCACCATTTGAATCTAAGAACCAAAAACAATATACTAATAATAATAATAATAATAATACTTCATGAGTCAGTAAAGGACAGAGTTTAGAGTCTTTGTTGGTATGGCTGCAGTACCAACCTGTCCCCAGCAGGCGGCAGCATGCAACGGCGTCCACCCGTCAGAGTCCTTCACCTCCATCTGAGCCCTGTTTTCTAGCAGCAGCTCTGCTACAGTCATATAGCCATTGGCAGATGCAATATGGAGCTGAGAGGAGTTAGACACAAAAAACAAACAACAGTGAGGCTTCGTGTGAGCCAAGCACCGACTTCCACAGCTCCAGGCAAATAAAAGAGAAAAACCACAACCTCTCCCAAAATTTTTTTGGACATTTTCAAAACTCTCTGTTGTTGGCTGTACCGGCTAGCACTTTTTCCACCCTTGTTTCACAACTTAGCAGTTACTTTCAACAGCAAGAGTCCATCTGTCTCACCAGTGTTGCTCCGTTATTGTCCTCTGCATTTAAGTCTGCTCCGCTCTGAACCAGAGCCTTAACGTCTGCGAGCATGGCCATCTCTTTAGCTCCCCTGCATTCATCTATGCGGTCCTGAGTTATCCCTGAACGGGGAACAAAGATGCCCGTTACACCAGTCACTGGTGTGTATCAACTGATTTCATTTGCGATGTATGAGAGCTGTGCAAAGCTCATGTGGAAAGACGTGTCTTTTATTTCTTGACCAATTGGAGGGTTCAAGAGTTAGAAGTCAGGGAAATATCATTCATGGAACAATAAGAATTGCTGACATGGAAATAAAAAAACATTAATTTTGATTCGACTCAGCTTACTGACCCTGTTCAGCCATAACCATCTCAAGCAGTTCGAGGGTGGCCTCGTCCTCACAGAGGTCATAGGGCATGTTGCCATCCGCATTCACAGCCAGCAAGTCAGCTCCACTAAAAGCAGGCACACACAGACATGCAAAAACACAGAGTGCATTCATCCATGCATCCACAAAACAAAGTGAACGGGATTAAAGTGATAATCCCTGGTGTGCAAAGTGTTGTCGGACAGCGGCCACACTTGCATTGTGTCTGTAAACATAGCGCTTTTGTGGTTCCAAATCTGTTTATGCTCCAGTCAACAAAAAAAATATAGAAATTCTACCCGAGTAGAAGAATGAAACCATCATAAAAACAGCTGAGTGATTGCTTTGCAGTATATACATATATATATTTATCATCAGCTTGAGGTTTTGTACATTTTGAAAAATGGGACAAGGATTTTACAAAGAAGAAGTGAAACCAAGAAAGAAATTCATAGGTACACTCACGCTTGAATAAGGAGCTGCACCAGTCCGGTGTGTCCACAGGTGGCAGCAGCATGCAGCGGTGTCCACAGCTCACTGTCACAGGCATTCGCACTGGCACCGGCATCAAGCAGGCACTGCACTATTTCCACAAAATCATCTATGCAGCACTGAGACAGAGAGCATATGTCGATAGATATTAAAGTGAATGATAATTATAGAGAGAACGTGAAATAAGTGCGCACGCGCACACACACACGCAAAACATGTAGAGTAGGTGAACGAGAACAAGCACAAATGGATAAATGCATGCACTATTCTTAATGGTAGCTACTGCACTGGCTTGAAAAAGCATAGCTTTGTTCTGTGCTGTGCAAACATTAAGTTTTCCAAGAGGAAAGGCAGCCCAAACTGCTGTCATAAAGGGTTCCCTGTGCTGACAGACACTCCTCTCATGAGTGAAAGAGGCGCACGTTTGTGTTACTTATAAGTAGAAAGAAGGAAAGGAAAAAAAAAAAAAAAAAGGTGATAAAAATCCATATTTAAATTGTTAAGACTCATACTTAGCTTTAAATTGGTTCGTCTTAACTTTGCAGTCAACAATAAAATAGGAAATGTGTTATGGATTCAGTCAGATGAAGAAGAAAAAAAAAGGAAAAGAAAAAAAACAACAAAAAAAAAACAATCTGGTCGTTACCAGGTCCCAAAGTAAAGTAAATGCAACCTCAAAGAGCTTTACACCACACATTGCACTGTGTGACACGTTAAAATGAAAATATTAAGCCTAAATACAGAAGCACACAGTGAAAAACTTCACCCCGTGACTCACTAAGCATGGAGGAACCACCTTTAGCGGCAACAACTTCAATCATTTTCTATACGGAGTAATTAGTCTCTCCTGTGTTTGTGGAGCAAATGTTGCTTTCTTAAGGCCACGCCACAGCCTTTCAGTCAGGCTGAGGTCTGGACTTTGGCTCAGCTATTGCAACACCTTGTGTGCTTGGGATCATTGTCCTGTTGCATGATCTCCTTTCTACCGTCTGTCAGACAGATGGCCTCACATATGACTCTAAAATACGTTCATGGTGGACTACAAGGTGTCCAGGTCCTGCAACTAAAAAAAAAAACAAGCCCAAATCATCAGCACTCCACCACCGTCGGTGCTTGACAGTTGGCATGAGGTGTTTGGGTTTCCTCCAAATGGAGCTCAGTCCATTACGACGAAACATGTCCAAGCATGTCTCATCTGTCCAAAGAAAACATGCTCCTTATTTTTTCCTCTCTCCACAACCCTTCCACCAAGCCATAGCTGTTGAAGCTTTTTTCTAATGTGCTGTCAGAAACTTCAACAGTAAAGCCCCATACACACACGTCGCTGCTATTTCCTCGCTCAGCGAGTGAAGTCAATAGAATGTCTATGTGTTCACGCGAGGCGAGGAGAGTACAAGCGATGCGATGTGGGCGGATTCCGAGATGAACATATTTCAACTTCGAGCGACGCAAGTAAGCGAGTAAAAGCGAGTAGCCATTTAAAATGCAGAATACAGATTATTGACAGGTGACCTTCCCCCAGTGTTCTCCAAACAGTGGCCACCCAACTTCTACACACCAAGTCAGCAAAAGCACCCAAGCGAGTGGCGAGTAGGCGAGTGAGCGAGTAGCGAGTAAATAGCAGCGACGTGTGTGTATGGGGCTTAAACATGCACAGTCTGACTTTGGAGTGAAATTGCTGCCACGCTCACTCCTGAGAGGATTGGCAACTGTGTGCCACTGAAGAATGCTGGATTCCAAGGAGTTCAGAAAGGGTCTTAAACCCTTCCCACGACTGCTGGGGAGCAGCAGTTGCTTCTCTAAGATAATCGCTGACATCTTTCCTCCTTGACGTTGTGTTAACACACACCTAAGTGATCCAGACCAGCAAACTGTCCAAACTTCTGCTTTTATAGAGGTGTTCACACTGATGGTGACCAGTTAATCAGGTGCAGTTTATTAGCAGCACCCGGCTGCTACTTAACCTCTTAAAGGTAGGGTAGGAGATCCTGGATTTTGACTCCAGCGAAGCTGCATTTTGAAAATACACAGGTCAAAAGTCCCAACCCTTTTCTTCACTTTCCCCCCGAAGGCACGCCTCTAGAGTACATGAACGCGCACGAGCACGAAGGTGTACGAGCGCTGTTCTGACAGCAAGCATCGATCATTGCCGTATTTAGTATTTAGTATATGCTAACTATACGTTTAATAATGCTAGGTGCTAGCCAAGCTGGCTCTAGTTTAGCTTCCTGCCAAGCTTCTGGACGCGTAATTCGTTCACGGAGCAGGGTACGCGCACAGGGGGAAGGAGGGGGAGGGAGGAGCAGATTGCAGTTTGATAGACGGCATCAGTATCCAATCATTGTGAACGGACCGTTCACAATGATTGGATACTGTTTTTCCTAGATTGTACGTTCTAGAGGCCACTAAAACTTTTCATATTAATGTCAAAACTTTTAATTAATTGGTTGCAATGGGGGTGTGAAGAGTATTTCAAGCAATATGTAAAAAAATGTTCCAGAAAAAGATCCCCTACCCCGCCTTTAAGTGGAAGCAATAAGGGTGGACTTAATTTTTCATGTACTGCTTCTGCATTTTGGCATAGTTCTTGTGTTCAATACGTCATGTGTTGTCGTTCATCTAATGTTCCATTGATCTCATTTTCAGAACCGTAAGGACACGACGATACATTTACGATGGGTTCCCCTACACATCGCTATTTGTGGCCTAACGAAAGAGAAACTGCCATAAGATAAGTCAAATTTCCGACATAACAAAGGCAAACAGCACATTGTGACCTCAAAGCTGCGGCTGAAGACAACACAAACGTAGACAGAGCACAAAAGATGACCTGGCAGTCTCAAACTGTAAATGCTAATCCGTGTTATCATTTCTTGAACAAAAGTGTACTTATCTTGTATTTCTGAAAATACAGGAGTGGGTCCGTGTGCTTGTTTTAGTGTATGTGTATCATGCTGGTGACAGTGGGTGCAAGTTATTTGGGTTATGACGACCAGCACTGCTTCTCAGTCAGAACTCAGCATACATCTGGATACAGATTGAGATTGACAATTGAAACATCAAAGCGCACGTGAGAGGCAACGTTCAACTTCCAGAGGCAGCTCTTTAGCCTGGTCGTACATTTCAGGTACCACAAGCAGCAGTGTTAACTAATCAGTCAGGTGCCATGTTGTTGTCACGCTTTAAATGAACCGTGTGTGTGTACCTGATGCAGGGCTGTCAGTCCGTCCTCGTTGATCAGATCTGGATTGACGCCGCTGTTCAGCAGCTGCCTCACTAGAACAATACAAATGCATGCACACATGTGGCATTCTGACAAATGACTGAGGTGAAGTTCTTTCAACTGTATATAAAAATGTTAAAACAGCCAAGTCAAAGCTGTTTGCCCTAAACTGACGTAAAAAAACAAGTTGGAGTGTGACTAGAATTACAACGAACATGAACAGTGGAAATATTTGCCACTTTAGCCTTTATCTGGCAGCAAACAATAAAAGCCTTGAAAAGAAAATGCTCAGCCTAATACAATTAATCTGAGGCATATCCAGTGTAACCTTTGCATAAATACCTTTATTGAAACTGGCTGCTCTAAACACAGCGAAGGTGTGTTATTACCTACCCTCCTGCAGGTCATTGCGGGCAGCTGCATCTAGCAGGGTGATCGAGTTGGGAAATCTCACTCTGTTGCTGTGGGTCTTCTTCTTGTCTGCTTTGGCCCTAGACCCTCGTGCTGCTTCCTTTTCCATCTGTGACCATGCCTTCAGCTGCTGAGCACGGCGCTTCTGGGCGTGCTTTAGTCGTTCTGTGGCACCCAGGCGCCCGATCGTCGCCATTTCAGCCAGCAGCTCGCCGTGATCTGTTGCCATTGCCAGTGGCTGCACTACTATATTGTAGTTTGTTTCAGTTAGCCTGTGATGCGTGGGTAATAAATCCTTTCAGCGATTCAGGGTTCAAAATTTCACAAAAGCCCCCCCATCCTTATGTCAGACCTAACAGGCCTACAGCCTGCTGAAGGCCTGTAGGAGAACACAAAAAAGATGGTGTGGGTTTTTTTTGTTCAAATATCTTTTCATGGGGAGAAAAAATAAATAAATCAAGTGAACAGCACAAATTCCCCAAACTATAACAAAACAAAACAACTTCTGTTGTTTCATCAGGTGATGGATATCTCCATGATTTCAGACGTGAGCCACCAAAAGGTCACGGCCATGTCTCTTTCCCATGTTTTATTCAAAGACCATTATCTTGCCTAAATGAAATGGTGGTAGAAAGGTATCCAAAAAACAAAAATCCAAGCTGTGGAATTCAGCCAGTTTTCCATCCTTTCATCCATTTCAACCGAAGGGAAACTGGCTCTAATGATACACTCAAGCAGAGACAAAAGGGAGTGAGGCAGGATTTGAAAGGCAGTCAAACTGCTCCCCCGGTTCGACTATTTTAGCTTTAAATCCATATTGGTGTTGATTGTATCCAAGACCTGGATCCAATAGGGAGTATTTAAGATTTGAGAATCCATATGTGTCGGTGAACAATAAATTCAAAACGCAGAAGGAACCGAGATGTTCAGTGGCAGCAGAGAGGGACGTCTGCAGGATTCAGACATGGCCTGATGCCTCACTGAAGTGAAATATCCGCTGGTGGTCAATGGAGAACATTCTGTGACTTGCTGTTGGTGCACTTTTTGTTGGTTCTTCAGATGAAGAGACCAGGGTACGAAGGTTTCAACGACCGGTTCCTCAATGGCATAGTCTGCCGTCTGTGGGCAGGGAGAGAAATTGTGAGTGCTGTGTTACAGTGTAATATACGCATGCT
Organism: Odontesthes bonariensis; assembly: GCF_027942865.1. Lineage (NCBI taxonomy): Eukaryota > Metazoa > Chordata > Actinopteri > Atheriniformes > Atherinopsidae > Odontesthes > Odontesthes bonariensis. The sequence goes on from NC_134525.1 coordinate 15,967,142, forward strand.
GCACTCCTAATCATGTTATCTTTAACCCGTGGGCTTCCCCCTACCAACTCCCTCCACTCCCACTCCTATCCTAAAGGAAACCTGAGATGATGGGACACTTTTCATTAATGATTGACACGCCCTGCAGCCTACGTGCACTTTTCTTCCGCCGACGTATTCACAAGGTGATACGGAGTGAAAAAGTGCCCTCAATAACCGGAGTGTAACATTTAGTTTGAGAACAAGTTCTAACTCTGGCAACCTCAGGCAGCAAGATCACTCTCATTACTTTTCATTTACTTCCAAGCCAAATTACACGGCTCGCACACACTCTGCTCTTTCCAGGCTGCTCATATATTATTTAGGCCTTGGCCTCCGTGTGCTGAGAGGAAGGTCAACTAGAGGCACTCTGTAAGATAGAGAGAGAGTGACTGACAAGACAGTAGTCCCAGGCCACAGACACGACAGAGCAAGCAGTCAATACCCGAAAAGGTGGTTGAGCGGTGGACTACAGTGTTGTAGAAATGAGCTGATTAGATGGCAAATAAGTGTGCAGAGAATGATAAGAAGCAGCAGTTACAAAGTTTTCTTTAGACGTTCATCTCATTGTGATTTATAGCTACAGAAACGTTTGTGTTTTCCAGGCAGTCTCTACAATAACCACAAACGAAATCCTTGGCTAAAATAAATATATCCAGAACAGAAAGCAAATACTGAGTCAAAAGACTAAATTTAGATATATGGTATATAAATACCCACCTACCATCTCAGTGTCCTTTAGGGTTTAGTCTGGCCTACTGAAATCTTAACTACTGCCTTAGGGATAGACTATTTTAAGAAACTTAACGTCTCACCCTTTGTCACGGCTACAATGTAAGGATTTCCTCAGACTGGGGTAAAAACCCAACACACTGCAATAAATGTAGAAGTCACGCGACGGATCAGCCACTCAAACAACGCACAAATGAACATAGACTTGGAATGCACAGGATTGAAACATGAGGGTACACATATAACATACTAGTGACCGTGAGGTTACTTTATTAATCCAGCGTTTCTCCTAATAAACAGAAAGAAAGCCGTATCCAAAAATGCATGCTGACGTTAAAAAGGCCAACAAGAAACAAACTTCAATACACCACATCTCTAAGAAACAAGTGGATTGTAAGTTAGATGTCCAACTCACTTGTTTGCTCGGCAAACTTAGCCCCAGCTAACAAATGGAAAGATTTTTGTTGCATTTTTCAGTAAGTGGCTTTAAAGGGAGAAAGGATTGGAGCAAGAGAGAAAATCCCTGCAGGAACTTAACAGCTGTATTAGAGGGATAATTCCAGACACAATCCAGATAGACTTCGAGAACCTGACGTAAAGCTCCCAAACTTGCATGTCGATGGTTTGACTCACAAATCAAACACATTCTTATATGTGGGTTTTATTTTGACTACCAATGACATGAGATTTTATTTGTAAAACACTATTTATATCATAACAAAGACCCCCCCCATCCATCCCTCTTCACTGTGACTGGGAGAGGTGTTCTTAACAAGGTTTATTGTAGCACCGATGACTGAAGATAACAACAATACTGCTTAACGGTTATTCAAACCACACACAGAAACCATGCAGTATTGTAGACGATATCATATTCTAAGGTCTGCAAAATTAAACCGATAAAGCAGCTTTTCGAAGAGTGTCAGTGTTTACAACTGCTACTATTTCTGCTCCTTTAAAGCTGAGGAACACTGGAGCTCCGGTTCGTGAAAACCCATTTTGCTTATATGCAAAGTTCAATCTAGGCAACACTCAAAGCAGCTCGGAGAGCAATATATTCTCAAGGTTGAGCACCAAAAACATTTTGTGGAACGCAGCATCAATTCGTAAAGCTGTCCTAAACGACACAGCGTCACTTGAATGAAGACAATTTTATTAACAACTTAAACTTATGCCCGACGACAAGCAGTTAACACCGTAGAATGGACTGACCGTTTATTTACAGGTTTAGATGGGGGTGTGTTGCTGGATAAGGTTTACACTACCTGTTGTTGAGCTGTAATAACATTAGATACTTTACGGAGCACGGGTCAATTTAAATGATTGGATGGATAAGTGGGAAACGTAAAAGGGTATAAAAGCTCCGATGACACGAGCTCACTTACAGAAATGCCAGCTTTGACACAAACAAACAAATAGAGATAATCTTTTACCTTAACACGTTTCTAAACACTGACAAACAGTCAGGGCACAAGAGGACAATGTTTGCCGATTAGTGGCCTTGGCAGAGTTTGCAAGACAAATCAAATCTTAGCCAAAGCCAATCTGCGCAGGGTTTTAAGGTTCAGCCACCCACACCATGATGTTTACTGTTCAACTCAATTTCTTACCAATACCACACACGCACTCAAACTTTCTGACCAGTCACACAATAATTCCATTCCGTTCTCGTCCCGACCTCCACTTAAAAGTTTTAAAACAAGTAGGCAGAAAATCTTTACCAGATGTGAGACATAGTATTATATCTGCTTTTGTATTCTAAAGCCCCACTTCAATCTTCTCTTTGAATCAAGGCAGGAATTTCACGAGGGCCACGAGGGCCATGGCCCTCGTGCCCTCCCACTTTGGCCTTGTGCCCTTGAAAATTATATCTGCCATAAGGCCACAGTGGCCTTGATGCCCTCTCTGTCTGACTAAGTTTTGCGGTTTAGCAGTCTGCCTCTTTTCTGACACGGCTTCAATGATCAATGAGCATCTGGTGGAGAAAAAAAAAATCAGCGGTGCGCTTGATTCGAGCCTGGATTTACACCGCTGATGACAGTTGACATCAGTCTATCTCCGCCCACCCCCTCACGCGTCCGTGTGCGTAGCCAGCTGATTCTCCGCTCAAGAAAAGGCTGAGGTGAGGTAAGGTTTTGTGATGATCCTGTTTGCCTTAAGTTTTTCATTTGTCCAGCTTTAAGTGTAATTTTATGGATAACATTACTATTTCTTGCTCGTATGGTAATACATAATTACAATATTTTGAAGTGTTTTTGTTACTACTTGGATAAGTTACATTGCAGTTGTGTTCTTTTATTTTTATCTAGTGCTAGGCAGTTAGCTAACAACTAGGCAGTTAGCGCTGTGTTGTTAGCTGTCAAAGACCTCTGTGCAGACTAGGTTTGTTTGCTGCTCGTTTATATGATATAAACTCTAAATTAACACCCGCCAACACGCCAAATGCGGGTGAAAGTTATTTTTGGCGTGTATTAAAAAAAACTCACTAGCCGGCTTGGCCGATGATAAATGAGGAACTTTACCATCTATTTCGCGGGACGCGCGAGCGCAGTTTCTATGGGAACGCATCCGCCGAGGCTGCCGTACTAGGGGAGTGGGTCACTCTTGCTTTGAATTCATTTGTTGAATCCGGAATATTGATTGGATCTAGCAAAGTGCCAGAGCTGGAACCGGAAGTTTATTTTCTGACCGCCCGTGCCCGACGGCGGCCCGCGATTTGCGTCAGGGCTCGTGAGATCGGATGGGTCTCAAAAAAGCACACTAACAGAGGTTTACCGTCACCGATGGCTAAGTCACTACTCTGACATGACAACCTGCATTTCATTAAGCATCCATTGAAGTCAAGGTCAAGGATTTAGTTCCACTGCTGAGTTGCAAATAAAGGAAAAAACGAAAGTATTCCCATCCAACTCATCAAACACGGCAGAACACCCGGGGCCGCGGGGCCATCCCGGTGTCTGGATGTTCCTGAGGTCTTTCGAACAGGCGTCCAAACGTAAACCCAAATGGAAAAAACACATTTCAAACTGGTAAAGAGGCTTCCTTTTAAATCTTACGCGGTGTAGACTTAGAACACATTAAAGCTCCGGTATTCCTCTCTAGACCTTTACAAATCAAATGTGTTACCTCAACGTATATCGTTCTAAACCTTAAAGTTTAAATAAGGCAAAACGTGCCTGTGAACGCAGCGTTTCGCATGTCAGCAAACAAGAAGTATTTGCCTTGCACTGATGTGTATCAAGACATTATAAAAGCTAAACTGATGGCGAAGTCCAGAGTAAAGACATTTGTATCACTGTTATGCCATCATAAAAGGCAATATGCAGAACTGGGCGTTGACAGTAAATCGCACCGGCAACTACCAGAAAGCAGATAGTGTGCATGCATCCCTGTCACTTAGAAGCAACCAGCTGGAGTCGAAGCTCCTGCTACAGCCAGCTTGTTTACATGACACTAGGAAAAAAACATATATAGAACGGAAGTGTATATCCACAAAGCCAAATTCCCATAGAAGCTGTTCTCACCCACTGGAAATTAGACTGAAAATCAGCCGGTTAAGAGAAAGTTAGAAGCAGCAGAATGTCCCGTATCTTTTCTCACACAGTCCACAGCGTCGGACTTACTTCAGGTAAGAACTCGATTCCCCCTCCAATGCATGCATGCGGTGTGTCCAATCAAATCTCAAGTCAAGCTGTAACCAATAGTTCAGCTCGACTGTGCACGTAACCGTGCCGAATGGCTATCAGAGGGAGACTTTAAAGTAAGAAAAAAGTCATCTTGACCCACCACGCGTGAATAGTCTCTAAAGCTTATTTTCATCCACAGTAAACCACGAGCACAGGAGTCATTGTACACGTGTAGATTAGTCACCACTCCTACCTCTTTTATGGATACCAAAGGAGGAAACCAATCCTCAGCACAAAGTGAGGAATGTCCAGGGCCCCTATTTTTTATTTTTTTTGGTTGTTCCAACTTTGCAGACGTTTGCAAGCTTGGAGGTGGCGACAGGTTTATAAATAGTCGGTTAGACAGTAAAGTTCAGAGGATTTGTGAAGACTGTCGAAGTGTATTATCAAAAAAAAAAAAAAAGTGTCCCACCACATAAATTCTGTACCCATAAACAAAGATAAAGTAGAAAGGCCATCGGTATGAAGTAGCCTTTCATTTGTCTTTTAGTTTGGCCTCTTATAAACCAAGCCCCTGCACAAACGCAGAGTTTGGAGTGTGTTGGTGGCAAGACTGTAAGAGCCTTGTGATTTCCTGAGTCAAGCAAAAACCAGACAGAAGTAAAAACATATGGTGAGATCACCGACACCGTATGCTCTCTAGCATGGTGGTACAGCGCACACACACACACACTCAGAAATATGGCAATTTCATGTGTTTTGAAAAATATCCCCGCATCAATCAGACATTTGTAGTCTTCCGACTCTCTTCCCATTTTATGACCTAACAGGGAAGGCTTATGAGGAACACAAACTTTCTCTCAACAGCCGTAATGAATGGAGTACTATGAACACACACACATATTCACAAAAGCTCATACAATCGTCCAGTGAGTGGAACTTAGTGTAACAGCTTATGAGTAAACTTCCAAGAGCAGAACTGAAAAAAGGAAAAGAAAATACGGCCTACACCTCTGCTCAGACTTTAATCTGCCTACACAAGCTGCTGTGTTCTTCATTCATGGCGTGTCATCATGAAACAACAGCAAACAGCTGCTGCATACACGCAGGACCTTCCAAACCTGTTTGCTGAAACAAACAATGCTGAGTCAATGTAGCTGGACGGTTCGGGAACGATCCTGCCTCCAATTTGACTCAAAGCCAGATGACCTGAACTGCCTCCCAAATACATGGAGAGGCTGTTTTTGACACGATACCGCATGATATGAATAAGATACAAAGAAAAAGGAATATTATAAGCTGAAACCGGTTTGCCATTTAACTGAAGAGGAAACTAAAAGAACTGCCGTGTGCGTTTATGTCAGCTTACCGTCTCTGGGTGAGACAAAACACATTTCAGCCTTGGTTTCGACAAACTAATCTGTACATGACTTGATGATGTTATGAGAAATGATTGCGCCTTCGGGCCGTGAAGCAAGGACAGAACAAGTACGATTACAGGAGAGAGGGAGGAGGATCTACAGTAAGCCCTGTCATGTGTAAAGGTTTGAGTTGCTCCATATAATCACTCAGAAATCTCAGTAATTCTGCCAAGTAGCCGAGAGCAGGGAGAAAGGGAGACCTCAAGGAAGAAAAAAAAAAAGTATGTGAGTGGATGTATGATAGATTGAGATTAAGCAATTGGGCCTAAAAACATGCAGAGTCACAGGAAAGAGAATGAGAGAGCAAGAGGATGTGGAGAACAGAATGGGAAGGATATAGAGGAGAACATGAGGAGGAGGAAGGATGGGGAGGAGACACAGAATAGCCTAAATTAGGTACTGTGAATGATCTGAAGCAGGAAGAAGGCTCGAGTCATGCAAGTGCAAAGCTAGAGAGAAAAAACAGGAATAAAGAATCTTTATATGGTGCCCACGGGATGAGGTGTATGCGACATCTGCCCGCAGAAAGTCTCACGTTTTAAACATAGACGTAGTGTTAACGACGATAAGAAGGGAGAGAAGCAGGAGGGAGTTTATGCACAGGCGAAGGAATGTCAGGGAGAAACAAACCTGCTCCACTGAGTTATCGGACTCGCTGGAACGATCTCATCATGAAAAATGAAATATTCTAGGAATCGCAGCGAAAACCCCCTCTATGAAGCAACTTCAAGATAAAAACAAGAGCTCAGTTTCTTGGCCCATCTAATGAAATGCTTGCTCCGTTGGGAGAGGACTCTTCTTCTGCAACCGAGAACGCACACATTGGACAGCCAACTGACGTCCTCACAAGACGGCACAGGTTACAGTCCACTCTATGATAAGTGTTGAAACGTAATCTCACATCTTTATGATTTCCTCCTTGATCTGCAGCAACAATGTGATGCCATGTATGCAGTCATGTTGTGCTTCAAAGAGACTCCAAGATAATCCCGGTCTACGCGGTGAAATCTGCAAATATTTGACCATCCTTACCAAGGAAATGCTGTTTTTTTTTTTTTTTTAAAGTACTTTGACCCCACACGACAACACTTAATGGCCATAAGGTCATTTAGGTTAATGAGTCATTAATGCAAATTTAAAGTCAAAGGGTCAGCGAGAGAGCAGAATAGTGGGTCTGCAACCACAAGTGGGACACTTTTATCATCATACAGTTTAGGATTTGTCAAACATAATCCAAGTCACTTCAAATGATTAAAGTCAGCTGAGTATCATCTATGACAAGCCAAACAATGATGTAATTATCTTCTCAATATCGGATTTGTATTTCTCTTGGTACATCTTCAGAAAACAGGTCCAACGTCTGGCCCTGAAACATCCAATCCAGAACCAAAAGATGTTCAGTTCACTTATTTAGGTGTAAAAGAAAACCAAGTGTCCGACACAATGAACCTGGTGATCAGTTATTAAAGTGGCAGCTGATAAACTGGCTGTTAAAGTCCTTTTAATGAATCAAATACTGTAACGGTTTTTAAGCCAAAGAGATGACTGCGAGGTTGCACAAGAACAGACTGAGCTGCACAAATATTGCCCCACTGGTCCTGCACAAAACAATGAGGGAAAAAAATAAATAAAAATGTAGGCTACATGGAAAAAGAGATGTCGATCAAACACGGAGGGGGGTTTATGAGCGAGGCAGGGACTGGTGGTTTTGTTATCTTGACTGTTCAAATGTTTGGCCCACATATAAATCAATGGAACAGCTATATTGCAGTGAAAGGTTGTAGACCTGCAGCCAGTGACATACAAGGTTTATGTCAGCCTGCGTAGCCCTGACAGGGCATGTTTCCCTCTCACAACGCCGGTACATTTGACCAATTAAAAGGGCTTGAGTTATGCTATAACTATCCTTCGGTATATATTTACTTCGGTACCATCACTGTGGCAGTAAATAACCATTAAAAGCTATAAAAGCAGAAACGGAGGTGTAAGCTCTTGTCCCACAGATTAGCTAACCTGCGTAGCGGTCCACGTAGAGGCTCAACAGGTGGTTTAGTCAGTCAGGTAAACGTAAGCAGTTCATATAAGCTACCCGCTTTTATACATAAAAATAACTTAACTTGGAGAGTGAAGGCTATAGCATTTTCTATAACTCAAAATTTAAAACAACAAAAATGGTAAAGACACCTGTGGAGCGGAGTTTAATACATCGGCTACCTTTGATCTGACGTCATGCTAACGTCACCTTAGCCTTGCTCGCTATTGAGCTACACCGCGTTAGAGTTGAGTAAATCTTTAGTTTTCTCAAAGACGACCTCGCTCAGCTGACACAGCATGGCATGAAGCCGAGCAAGGGCGTACGACGTCGACGTAAAGGGATAAAAAAGAAGAAAAAGTACGGCTACAGCTTACCTGTTGATTCCCTGTCAGTTTTACCTCCTGTGCAGGTCTGCGGCTGTGAAACTGAATCAACTGCTGTGCACCGCTCCAGCTTAGTCCAGCCCTCAGGGGAAACGCTTCACCATAACAACCGGACCTTCACCTTCTCCTCCCAACCAAGAGGAGCTCCACTAGAGGGCGACAGAGTCTCTCGGCTGATGTGCTCGGCAGCGGCCACATTTATGCTGTCAGTTCCAGTGACTGTAATAAAAGTTCTGGAATTAATGGGTGAAATTTGAGTCTTATGTTTTTGTTAGTCAGTAGGATGATAATCAGGTCATTCTGTTCAATTGTAATAACGAAGATCAATCAAAGTATTCTTTTCCCATCGTATGTGTGCAAGGTGTATCATGACAGGGACAAAGGAGCTTCCTGAGAAGTTCATTCAAAAAGTTGTTGATCCCCCATTAGGCTGGTAAAGGTTACAAAACATTTTCTAAAGAGCTTGGACTCCACCGATCCATTCAGTCACACGTTTAATTACAGGAAATTTGAGACCATTGTTCCCCTGCCGGTTGGTCAAGCAACAAGCCCTACACCAATAGAAAGGTGTGTGATAGCTTTTATTATGTAAAAAGGGAATGCGGGCAAACCCTTTTAGCAACTCCAGGCTTCTCTTACATTGGTTAATGTAAAAGTTGCTGAGTGTGCCATCAGCAGAACACTGAACATTGTTGCCTCTCTGCAGTTTGCTCATGATCACACGGACAAACCACAGATTTTACTCTTACTGGCCCAGGACAGATTGCTACTCCTGTTAGTGGCAAAAAATTAAATAAATTCAGGCTTATGCCACTGAATTCTAAAAGTGAGAATGTGAGCGTCAAGGCAAAGTTGGTCGTGCAGCAGAAGCACAACCCCCAAAACAGAAAGCTGTTCTGCTCAGACAGAACAGTTACAGAAAAGTAAAGTGACTTTTTTTGGGAATGGGCAAGTGAAAGTACTGACCTTTATAGAAATGCTGTAGAAAAGACCTGAAGTGAGAGGTTCGTATGAGGAAAACCTGAATGGAAGCTGTTACAAAGGAATGAGATTCCTTCAAGTTAGTGTGTAGCACTGATAGACAGTTACTGGAAATGTAACTGTTAATGAAACTTGAACTGAGGCTTCAGAGCAGCATATGTTCTCTTGGCAAGGAAGGGTCAGAAAAAAATTCTAAAAAACCCCAAAACCTTTGAATTTGAAGCTTTTGCGCAGCCTGCAGCAAAATGACAATCTGTGATATGTAGAAATTAACTGATAAAGTAATCACAGATCTATTTTTTCAAGGAAACTGCACACACACACACACACAAAATGAAAAAAACAGAAAAGACAGAAAAAACCATGTCAAAACAAGTGGGCGCGACCCACCATAGAGTAAAAGCACCCCGGCCTTGTTTACTAAGTCATACACTGTATAAAGGCTGTTTTGTGTGCATTTGAGTGTCTGTATGTGCATGTATGTGTCAGACCTTAGCTGTGAGATATCTGGTTTCACAAAATGTCCGGGCGTGTTCACTCTCTTGAAGATTCTCACTACATTGCATAAACCCAAAAGCATGCCAGTCCCATAATGCAAAATCAAAGCAACAAAGGTCCGTCAGTATTGCTGTGCTCATTCCTTTTTCGGCAAACTCATCTCAAAAGGCTCCCATCAGCATCAGAATCAGCTGCAAATTCCCCAAAACAGACGGGTGCTTCTGTGATCTGCCGACCCCCGCGGTGACCCGGCCAACCAGCACAGCGCTGACGCTCTGCAGAGACACAACAAGGAAACAGCTTGGGAGCTGGAGCCATTGTTACCGTCGCTTCTCCTCAGGAGAAGACACAGGACACAGCGATGCTCCTTTTAGTGTTTAAAGTGTAGGAATACCTACACAGAAAGATTACAAAAATAAAAAATAAAAATAAAAATAAAAACACTATTGATTGTTACCTTTGGTTTGCATTTCTTTGGGACATTTTTTTTTCACAAGTAGTTAAACACCCCTGAAGTAGTGAATCTGTGACATCACAACCAAGACTTCCTTTCCCTTTTTCTGTCCATCTCAGGATTGGGATGCATTTCAGGACGGCTTAGTGGGAATTTGTCCTGGCATAATCAGCCTAGATGTGAACAGGCTTGGTCCTGATGCCCTCCTATTCACATAGTCTCCCATTCTTCTCATGCATTGCTCGCTAATCCAGGCAAAACCTATTAAGTGGCACTCCAGCAGACAGGAAGGGATGTATTGACAGTTTGTATTCAAATCAGTGTTCTTTTTGGCTCTGAACACTTCATTATGAAAGAGGACAATCATGCAAATGCAGGATGGCTGAGAGGTCGAGCTCAATAAGGGAGGAGGTGTCGCGGAAAGTTACTCCTATTAAAAGCAGGTCTTTTAGCAACATTTCTGATTTGGGTGGGAGTCAAACTTTACGTTGGGTTTTTGGATGAAACCACTAGAGGGGGACAATGTTTCTATACGATAGGATGACAATCAGAGAAGAAAACCGAGAAAACCACCGACGCATTTTACAACAGGTGGGTGCGTGAAGAGTGCTACTCGCACTGGCTGCTGTCCAAAACTTCAGACATTTAAAAGGTTATCGCGAGATTGGCTGAATCAGTTTGGTAAGTTTCACCACTAAGAATGATTTTCTCCGAAAATCAGATCTTCGTTTGTTTAAACACTCATCCAATAAAGGAGAATAGAGCATCCTAACTGAAATGTAGTTCAAAATAACGGACTGGCACTACTTGGTGTTATTTGGTGGCACAAACCGCAGATTAATATTGCCGGACGCGCTCATTAGTGCAATAAAAAGGCTGAAATTAACACTTTAAAGCCGCGTGTCAAGGTTTGCGCTGTGTAACATGACGTAAAACATCCAAGTTTTGTTGATTCTTGTTTTGAGTGGTATTTCTTGTTTTTTTTTTTTTTAAAGCGAGGGTGTTTCCAACAGCTCAGGTATAGGCCTAAGGTGTGAATGCTCTGCTCAGCTGTAACACTTAGCAGCTTGTAAGCGCTAGAAAGCCCACAAATGGTGTTGAACGGCTCCCTCACATGCTAAGGAACCGGCCCCAGTTTGCCAACGGGGTTCCTTCTAATCCAACTTGTTTTCACTGTCTTGCTGGGAAGCAAGAGTTTGCACATTAGCACTGCGTTACTTTAACAAAAGACATGCATTCCCGAAACTTAGCCCCTCAACGCTGAATGACGTCCTGCACGGTCTCAGGAGACACCCCGCAGGGGAAAACACTCCCGCCCGTTGCGCTCTCTCACAGAGCAGCAATAATCGACTCCAAAATTCCACATTCTGAGGCTGATATAACAACCTAACATGTATATTTTCAAAATTCAGTATCACTCCCGTGTGGTCTAAATGAGCGTGGCTTGCTCTGTGTAGTGCAAAGAAAACATTGGATCCAACCTGGCAACTTTCACTCCCTCCCCACAATTAAATAATAGTTTATTTACTCTCAAATTCGCAACAAATTTGTTTGATTTGGCTTAATTGATAGAAGAAATCGAAATGCACTGGAACTGCCACCTTCAGCGTTTGTATATCAACCATTCCGTTTGTATATTGCTCACCAAAAATTGTTGATTGCCTGTAAGCTTCAATCGAAATTAGTTTTCTAGTATCAACAACCCCACCCCCACCCCACCCCCACACACACTACACGCGTTTTGTTCTGCGCCCAAATGACAATCTCAGGGTTTTAGTGTTACTAGAAAACTAACTTTATTGATTTATTTCTGTTAAACTTGATGCAAAGAAATGGAATTATGCCAGACTAAAGTGTAACAACAAAAACAGAAAAAACGCACTCCAATTGAAAACCCTCATGCGTAAATAGCCTATTTCAAGAATGGTTTACAGAATAATTTAGGCATATCTGTGTTGTATGTAGATCTTGTTGATATTATCACAAAGGGACTGTCTTTCTTTGCCCACTTTTCATACACAAACCCTCCCCAGCCCCCCAAAGACGATCAGTCATTTAGCTCTCAGATAACGTGCCATTCCCTCCTCGATTACGCAGCGGGATTTACATGAAACTGTTAATTGTTTGCTCTTCAAATAGAGTCAACCTGGAGCCAGCAGTCTGCCAGAAGTTAAGGACCGACTCTCTGACCTCCTTCCCCCTCCTCTCTGCGCTCGTTGTTCAGCCGACCCCCCCGGCTGCATCAGCATGACAAAACACTGGCCGGAGCAGAGCCTCCTGGCACCACCCGCACTGTCCTACCTTGGAGAACATCACGACAATCAACTTGACTTCTGGAGAGATGTGCCGCTCAGCTGTCTTCCCAGCGGTGTAAGTCGGAGCTCACCATCCCAACAGTGGCCTGACCACCTGGCTCAGATGGCCCCCCAGCCGACACCGCGCTTAGAGAAGCCCTCTGCGCGCTCCGGACACATCAGCAGTGCCGCTGGATACATGGATAAAACAGCACCACCTCACTCCTCGTACCAAAATACTGAAGACAGCGACTGGAAGCAGGAATCACGGAGCGATGAACGGGAGAAAGGTCGTAGCAGCGGTGGGAAGAAGAAAAACTATCAGCGGTATCCAAAACCACCATACTCCTATCTTGCAATGATCGCTATGGTCATCCAACGGTCCCCAGAGAAAAAGCTGACGTTATCAGAGGTAAATATGAAATGCTAAACTACTAATTGGAGAGTCATGTGGATATAGACGGAGCATGGTGTGTTTTACGCACATAGAGCTTCACTTAATTTCTGCTTCATCTTGTTGTGGGGGATCATTCCCTTACAAGGCGCAGTTGTATTTACTTTAGACTAGCTGCAGAGAATGTTCTTTGAATTGCGCTAAAACACGTGGGTTGATCGTTTACAGTGCAAGAACTGACACTAAACAGCCACCTCTTTGTGACACTTGGGTGACCACTGCTCCTCTTCATTGTTGGTTTGCTTTGATAAGGTTGGGCTGGGGTGAAACCAGACACTGATCTGTATCAGGAGTAGTGATAAGATATACAGTACATGCATTTGCCCAAAAAGGGTCTCTAAATGTTTTGCCTTAAGTATAACATGACTTTCTTTGCAGTGTTGATATCTACATAAGCCAAAACCTCACTTTTTGGGGGGGGGGGGGGGGGGGGGGGGCGCTAAACATTTCACTTGTGTACAGAGCAGTGTCACTAAATCACAGTGCATTCACCACACAGTGTCTGAAAATACAAATTGAAACATTGTAAAGAGAGGCATCATCTGTGTTTGAGCTCTAATCATTCTGATATTTTTCTTTCTAGATCCTCAAGGAGATCAGCACCCTCTTTCCATTTTTCAAAGGAAACTACAAAGGTTGGCGGGATTCTGTGCGACACAACCTCTCCTCTTATGACTGCTTTGTTAAGGTTTGTATGTTTAAAAAAAACATTCAATGGCCAAGTGTTAACACTATTGCCACAGCAGTGGCTTTCAAGGAAATGCTACTTCTAAGGGCGCACAATGAGGGTCAAACTGTTTCTTATCTTTCACTGTCATGTGATGAGTATTTGTGAAACTAGGTCAGTATAGCTTGACTAAGTTGTCAACCCAAAACTCACACAGTCAATCCTCCCTCCACTTTTAGGTGCTTAAGGACCCTGGCAAGCCTCAAGGAAAAGGTAATTTCTGGGCGGTGGAGCTGAGCCGTGTTCCTCTGGAGCTCCTGAAGAGGCAGAACACGGCCGTGTCACGCCAGGATGAGACTATCTTTGCTCAGGATCTGGCCCCCTACATTCTGCAGGGGCACAAGCCAGAATCTGAGTCACCCCGTGATTCTGTGACCTCCCTCCCACCCATGCCCCCAGGAGATCCTTCACCGCCACAAGAGGACTTGTTCCGACCCAAGCTGGACTCGTCTTTCGCTATTGACTCATTGCTACACAGCCTACGACCAACCAGTGCTTCTGGGGACGTTGACATGGCTGGTAGGGACTGCTGGGGCGAGGTGGGGATGGCTCGGCCATCGCAGGCTCCAGGACCTCGTTACACCTCCTCCACCCGTAGTGCCTCTGCCAGCTCTGCAAGCCCTGCCTCTACCTCCTCTTCCTCTGATGAGGAATGGAGAAGCTTGTCCCATACTGGGAAGCACCTTCCTCCTGATGGTGGAGCGGGGTCAGATGGTTATGAGGATTGCAGGCCGCCACTGCACAAATCAGCCAGGCGGGACGCTGTTGCGCCTCCATGGGAGCTCCCTACCTCCTATGCAAAGTATGCACCCCCCAACGCTGTTGCCCCGCCTAGCATGCGTTTCAGTGGAGGTCCAATAATGCCGCTGCATAGCGGACTGCCCCTTTACAGCTATGGTGGCTCTCCTGTGACACCTGGCCGCTTCGTAGGCCATTCCTACTGGCCCATCCTCCCCAACAGGCGAGTTTCAGTTCAAGCCCCTCCCCTGCTCATGGACCTGGACAACATGTTGCAATCTGTGCCTCCAAATAAGAGTGTGTTTGATGCACTGGTACAAACCAGTCAGAACTCTCACTCGCATCTTCAAACACAGAGTCAATACGCTCTGCAGAATGGGGCTCCCATAAACAGGTACCATCAGTACTGACTGTCAGACTCGAACAGATACTAAACTACTCTGAAAAGAGGGGGGTGGTTCTGCTGCAACTCAAGCTTCAGTATTTATCTTCAGCTCGACTGAAGTTATATAACTTATAAAAGGGTGCTAAGCTGCAGACAGTGTTATTGACAGATAGCAACATATAAATCTGTTGTTTTTTAGGTCAGCATTTTTATAGAAATAACCCTTGTGGATGTCTTCAGTCTGTGGAGTATCGCATAGTTTTACTGAAGCAAAACTACCTCAGACAACTATATAAAAAAACAAATATCTACCTCAGTGTTTCAGTGAAACTACTACAAGCTCTTTGCACTGCAGATCCTGTTTGCACTGTTGTTTTATTAGCTTTATTAGAGTTGATTTTGAATGTCTTCTACTGAACTTATTATGATTGTCGAATGTATCATCTGAACAATTCTATTTTTTTTAAAAAACAAAAAAAACCAGCTGTTGTTACCTGGATTTTAGCCAAATGTTAATTTTCTTTTTTAACAGTTTATCCTGCCAGCACCTAACCAAATGTTTCTTCTTGTCTAAAATTTTTAGTATGGTTAGTGATAGTCGTATTGGCTATGTTTTCAACTTTGGAGGAAAGCTAGGGAATCCCACGCTCTTTACATCACTTGAACTCATCTTTTGAACACCTGTGCCCTGCTGTGGTGTTACTACTAATATTGTGAAAGTGAGTTCAATTAATGCTCAGTGTGGTGGATTCAATTTTTAAGTTTTTATTTTTATTTTTTGAGAATTTGGCAGCTTCTCACGACACTGGAGATAATGTATCGCTGCACGGGTACCTCTAACTGTTTTCTATTTGCACTATTTCACTGTCATTTTGATAATCTTCCAAAGGAAACTGCTTTTTAATGTCTCCCTCCCACGACAGGTGAATGTTTTGTCAGTTTTCTGTTGTCTTGTCAAATGTTTGTACATTACTCAGCCGGAGTACTATCTCTAAGTATCCCAGGAATCTTCTGGTGTCGGACAGGGTTTATAATAAAAATGCTGTCTATTTTAAGAATGCTGCTAAGTGTTGTATATGAAAATGAAGTCTGCTAAAAACTGGAAAATCATCCAAAACAACTTCACATTGTGAGCTTCTATGGATAAGTTTCATTATACATGTAGTTACTTGAATGTAGCTTTTGGTTTCGGCCCGACCCTCCGTTTCTTAAAATCTAATCGCTGTTGGTTCAACGAACATGCTGTCCATCACTGCTTGTTATTTTGGCAGTTTGGACATTGACAATTCAATCCAAGAGACTGTGCTCCCTCAAGCAAATTGACCAAACATGTCATTTTAGTTTAAAGACATATAATGCAGGATGACATCTATCATAGCAAAGGCAAAGCTCGATCTCATGGCAGCCACTCGGGAGAAGGACAGGCAGAAGCAGCACATTAAGTTAGACAGAAGGTTATTTCATTATTAAGTCCACCGAGTATAGAGCAATGTGAAGAAACGTGCACCCTAACCCTTAAAACAAATCATCTGGTCTTTATCATGCCTTATAATCAGGTAAATGCAACTTCATTTAAACAACATGACGTTACACTGTGGCATTGTTTATTTAACAAAAACTAAGCCAAAATACGGAAGCCTTGTGTGTGGAAAAGCTAAGTACACCCCATGATCCAATACTTTGTGGAACCACCCCTCAGCAGCACTACCTTGAAGTAATCATCTTCTGTATGACCTTATCATTGTTACATCAGTTCATTGAGTTTGGCTCTCTTAAGGTCCCACAACAGCATTTCACAGAGGTTGAGGTCTGGACTTTGACTGGGACATTCCAACACCTCGATTTGTCTTCCTTTTCTGCCTCTGTTGTAAATTTGCTGGTGTGCTTGTGATCATTGTCCTGTAGCATGAACCAATGTTGGCCACACTTTAGCTGTCGGACAGATGGCCTCACATTTGACTCTGGAATGCTTTGGCATACAGAGGAGTTCATGGTCGACTTAATGACCACAAGGTTTCCTGTGTGGCTGCAAAACAAGCAGAAATCATCACCCCTCCACCACCGTGCTTCACAGCTAGCATGAGGCGTTTGGTTTTCCTCCAGGCGTGGTGTTGTGCGGTACGACCAAACGTCTCTTATTTTGGTCTCATCTGTTAAAGAGCATTGTTCCAGGAGTCTTGTTGTTTGATCGGATGCAATTTAGCCTAAGCTGCGCTGCCATGTTCCTTTTTAGATAGCGACAAACCATACTTGTTAAATCAGTTACCTGTAATTATACTGTTGAGAACTTTAACATTTAGCATGCTGAGGCCTGTAGGGTAGTTTAAAAGTGACCTTACAACCCTTCCCAGACTTCTGGGCAGAAACAATAGCTTCTCTTATTCATGATGTCTTCCCTCCTTGGCATTGCGTGAACACACACCTGAATGTTCCAGTGCTGAAAACTACCAAAACTGCAGCTGTTATAGAGGTGCTCACACTTAATGCTAATTAATTAATTAAGCTCACTGGATTAGCAGCACCTGGCTGCTACTTACCGTCTTAATTCCTGTGGACTTAGTTTTTCACACACGGATTCTGCAGTTTGGTTTACTTTTTGCTTCACAAGTGAGGATGTAGTGTAACATATCATGTATTGTCCTTGTAATGTAAATATGTAAAACCTACAGAGGCAGCGTTTTCTTTTTTCGTGTGAAAATACTGTATCAGTTATAATGCAGGAGTAATGCTAAATTTTAAAAACTCCTAAATTCCCCGCAGCACAATGTACTAGATACTTTCTTTTCTGAAATAATTTTTTTCCTTTTATTTAAAGCTTGATCCTCGTTCGGTCTCACTCTCCTACGATCATTCAGTGTCGCAACAACCGGGGGTGAGGGGGCGAGTTGCAAATCCTCCCCAAATGATGGTTCGACAGCAGGAACTGAAATCTATTTACCTCTGCATTGGATCCCCGACGCACACATACACCCTCTCACGCAGCCAGCTGATTTACATGTTCAGCAGCCGTCAGCCTCCTGCTGCTTCCCCTGCTGTGATCACTATCTCTGTATCAACTGCCTACGCATGCCTGAACTCCCTCACCATCCGTCCTGCTCAGCTCCACGATCATTCCTGATGCCAAAGATGGGAGGAGGGGACACAGCTTTAAACAGGCAAATGCACCCCTCCCTCCCAC
The DNA here is from genome assembly GCF_027942865.1 of Odontesthes bonariensis. Classification (NCBI taxonomy): domain Eukaryota; kingdom Metazoa; phylum Chordata; class Actinopteri; order Atheriniformes; family Atherinopsidae; genus Odontesthes; species Odontesthes bonariensis. The sequence continues at coordinate 15,985,066 of NC_134525.1, forward strand.
AAACAACAGTTCTGGGTGTGACTGTTTGTTGCGCATGAAATCTCTGGCTGTGTAAATGGACTCCACGAGTGGCCGTCGAACTGTATGCGTTACGTTTTTCCACACTGTTTGAGACACCAGTGAAACAATTTGAATTTCTCATGCGTCAATTCATTCATGTCAAGAGTTCAAACAGATACACTAAGCTCTTGACATTTAAGGCAAAACTACTTCACCCAATATTCGATAATATGATACAAAAACTTTCCCATAAAACTAAATCCCAGTTTTTACCCATTTGTCTGTAAAGACTTGACAGATTGGCCCTCCCATCCCAAGCACAAAAATGGCCACCGAAATGACTGTTGACTGTGAAAGATGACAAAGAGGTGGACAGTCTAATAGCGGAAAAACAGCAGAAATGTGGTTTATTTGTCTGTCTCTTTAAAAGAGAAGATAAACAAGAGGCCACATCAAACACTGTGATGATGGGTGGTTGCTCAGTTGAGACGGATCAGCAGCTGCTTCACATGAGTGGCTTTATCTTAAGACAGTTTCACTGGAGTTTTTGATACGGACTAAAAAAAAAACGAGGAATTCAGAGCAGATGAATCCAGAGAAGAGAAATACACACTTTGTATGACCTAATATGACAAACACAGGGATTCTATATATACAGTGTAATATACTTGATTAAAATGGTACAACAAAACCTCTTCAGTTAGTGTAAAAAATGATTATTCCAACTAACATTGAATATTAAATGTAACTGAGTAAAATTCATGTCAATCGGGCATCTTTTAGCTTTTGTCGCGGTTGTTCCATAATCCACTGTATGTTACTCACAGATACTGCAGACCAGTACAACTGAAGAACATTTTGTTCTAGTTGTGTTGAGGTAAAAACAAACAAAAAAATAGACATTTTTCTCTTCTAACTTTTACTAAGTGCCCTCTTTAGTTCTCACAGTATAAAGCTGAAACTGTCGCTGTCACCGATTAATATTTAATAATTCTAATTGTTAGAATTGTTGCATGTTGGACAAAAAGCCTGCCTCCTATCCTGCCTGCATTCCTCTGGCCTGTCCTTCAATTCTTTCTCATTTTTTTCCCCCCTCACACTCCTTCTTGCGCCATTCGGTATTCAAAGACGCTCCCCCTCTCGGGGAATGTTTCATTCAAGCGCCTCCGCTTGCTCTGAGGTGTAGTGCTTGCCTCATCCCCTCTCCCATAGCCACCTCCTCCAGGGGTGTAGAGGCAGAACATGTCCTGTAGGGGGAGAACTATTTTATAGTTTGATTTAAAGATTTGTCTTAAATTTGTCTAAAAAACAGTTGGGACACTGTTTGGGATGTAAACAACTTCACAATAAATTCACAATAGAACATGAAAAACAGTGAGACATTTAACTATATTGATTGGACTGGAATGTGAGGCAACAACACAGGGGCACTATAGTGTAACAGTGTTACAGTCTTACCCCTGGCTGAAGGCTGACACTGGTCTTGGCTCCCAAGTTGATGACCCGGCTATCGGCTCTGTGGAGCAGGTTCAACCCTGACGCTCCATCCTCCCCCCCTGACCACAAGAGAAAGAGGGGAAGACACGTTTGAAGACAGAAAGGGACAGCTGAGCAACTGGGCTAAGTGTCACGACAAAACCCAACAAATGAGTCGATTGAAAAGACAAAAAAATGAATGAAAATGTCAAGGACACCTTAAAAGAGGATTCAGAGATTACCCTTTAGGCCATAGGGGCGGGTGGCTCGCCTCTCTGTCAGTACAGACAGAACAACCTTGTTTCTGAACAGGAGTTTACGAATCACACCGTCTCCACCGCGGTACTTCCCTGCACCACCTGAGCCAGGCCACAGAGAGAACTGCTCTAAAATCACTGGATACCTGGAGAGAAGCAACATACAGAACAGTAGCATGAGAAAATATACATATTATTTATTATAACTGGGTACAACTCATCCAGACTTCCAATTTCCTCTACTGAAATTCATCCCACCTCTTCTCTAATATTTCTGGATCAGTGATGCGGGTGTTGGTCATGTGACTGTGCACTCCACTCCGCCCGTTCCAGCCAGGCCCTGCCCCAGCTCCCCCGGCAACGGTCTCATAATAACCAACTTTTTCACTGCCAAATGAAATGTTGTTCATGCAACCCTAACAGAAGATGGATAAACCAGCAAAAAAAAGTTAAGATACACAATGAAGCATGACCCAAAAAAAAAAAAAACGTTTGTATGAGAAAAAAGGAAAAACATTAAACACATGATGTCTTCTTACCTGTGAGGCAGCGCACACCTCAAATGCCTTAAAGATGACATCTACCACTCTCTGGGATGTGAGCACATTGCCCCCGACAACAGCTGCATCCTGGGAAGGCTGGAGGATGCAGCCGGCGGGGACAATGACTTTGATTGGTGTGAGACAACCCTGATTGAGCCAAAACAAACAAAAAAAGCTTAAAAAAAACCCAACAACCCATGGACGATTAAAATGCAATTTAATTCATGATTACAGTTCTCTGTGCAGGCATTAAAGCACACTGCTCTGATTTTGACAATAAGCAGCCGAGTGCTTATGCCTCCCAAAAACACACAATCAAAGCTTTTCAAGTATTCCGAGTCAACAGGGAGCTCTCAAAAAAAAAAAAATCCCTGTTTTCACCTGATTGAGGGGAATGTCCTGTCCGACCATGCAGCGCAGGCAGTAGATGAGAGCAGACAGGGTGATGGCTCGCGGAGCATTGCAGTTCCCCCACACTTCTGTCCCCGTCCCTGTGAAGTCAAACACCGCACTGCCCTGTAATGATGGAGGTTTATTCATTTAATTGAATGCACAGTCTCAGAAGTGACCGGTTTTTTAGACAATAGAAGTCTGCAGCGATTTATAGCCTGAGTTTTCAAGCTGTTCCGCAATTAGGATTATGCTCTCGAGATGCTCCCCCCTCACCTCTTTTTCATTAATCCGAACCAACAATCTGATTGGCGTTCCATCATCCATAAAATCCTCCGCCTCTACCTCCAAGGAGCCAGTCTGTTGCCGCCGCCGCGCAAAGTCTCTCAGCATGTCCCTCACTGCCAGCTCAGCGTTACTCTGAAACAAGTCACACAGAGGCTGCTGTTACACTGCAAAAGTTAACACCCCTGCTTGTTTGGAAACACAAAGTTTTTGGATGCAGCATTATTACCTGGATGTACCCCATGTAGGCCTGAACCACTGCTAGACCATAGCTGTCAATCAACTCTCCCACCAGCTGGCTACCTCTCCGATTGGCTGCCACCTGAGCCCGCAGGTCTGACAGGTTGTCGTGGAGATTACGAGTCCCAGAGCAGCCCGGGTACTGGGCCGGAGCCATAAGGGCGTCAGTAACAGCTGATATGGGGAGAAGTAGAAGAGGCAAAAGAGGAAGCCAGATGCAAACAGAGAGAAAAAGAGATAGGATCCTTCCAGGATCCTTGAAGTCACAAAAAAGGACTGTATCTTACCCCGTGGACTAATGACAGCTCTGCTTTTTCTCTGCTTTTCTACTATTATCATTAAAAGTGGGAAAGCACATTCAGGTTGAGGGTCTGTTCAAATACTTTTTCCCTTTTTTCTTTTTCTTTTTAAATTAGAAAGGTTCCTAACTGACTTAAATGACCTGAAAATATATCTACAGATAAGAACAGGCTGAATTATCTAAATGCTAAAGAAAGGTTCTTCAGTGCATCCATTCTTATCTCCTTTATCACAGGAAACACTGGACCATATGTTATGAAGGGAAAAAGTCCCCATTTTGAATATATTAAGCAATTGTTTTCTTATAGGTGGATTAACTGTGGATTAAGTGGGGAGAGGCCGAAATGTGATTACTGGCTGTGGTTGGGGGAACTTTGCTCTTTCATTACTGCTGCCACACCTCCTCTTGCCTTACCTTCTTCCTGGAAGACCCCTCCGGTTACAAGCTTAAAGGAAATGAAGACCGCCCCCTCCTGCTGAAGGGAGGTGGAGTGGGGGGGCATCGAGCCTGGAGTGATGCCTCCGATGTCAGCATGATGGCCCCTGCTGGCTACGAAGAACACAGGGCTGCTGACTCCTTTTCTGAACACCTGAGAGGACGGACGTGCAAAGAATCAAGGTGAGGAGTGAAACAAAACGAAAAGGGAACGAAAGAAACAGAGAGGCGGGCTGACCGGTGTGATGACTGTGAGATCTGGCAGATGGCTGCCACCGGCACACGGGTGGTTACTCAGAATCACATCCCCCTCTTTCAGCTTGTTCCCCAGCGATCTGATCTGTACAGAGAAGAGGAAAAACAACATCTTTGTTATCACTCTGGTTTGTTTTCTGCTCCAGCAACATGGCACCACTCAGGAACACTCATCTAAAGGACTGTCACCTGGTACTGCACAGTTTCTTGCATGGCTCCCAGGTGGACAGGAATGTGGGGCGCATTGGACACCAGACCTCCATCCGGCCCAAACACAGCACAGGAGAAGTCAAGACGCTCCTTGATGTTCGTGGAGATGGAGGTTCTCTGGAGGACTCTGCCCATCTGCTCTGTGGTGGATGACAGGAAAAACTCAAGGAAATAAAATAGGAAGTAAATGCTTGTAACAGACTTCTAATCATCCCCTTTAATGTGTGGCATACCTGCAATGCTCATGAAGCGGTGGGAGAAGATGGAGAGCTGCACAGTGTTGAGCTCAGTGCCGAGCGCGGTGTGCGGGTCCGAGCCTACAGTCATGCAAACATCGCCCCCTTCTGTCAGACGGGCCTCACAGCACGGTTCCACCAGGATGGTGCTGATGGAGGAAAGATAAACAAACCTCAACATTTTACATAAATACACATATTTGGAGAGGCTAAATCCATCTGCAGCCGAAGTACATCAAACCAAAGTCAAACCCAGGAAAGTAAAACCAATATTTCTAACAGACTGAAATACATTTAGGGAGCACACACTCAGAAATATACTTAAAGGTGATAGAGAAAGGTTGAACGGGGCATTAATCCTTGTTCTGTGATGTGATATGTAGCCCAAAAAAAATTGGTTGGGTCTGTAATGGCTCAGAACCTCCCTAAAAGGCTCTCTGAAACAGCTATGTTACTATGCTGGGTTTAGAATGCGTCGTTTGCCCTTATTGGCGTCGTTTCAGAGCTTATCTGGCAACCTCATTATGAAATGCAGGTAGGTGTTGGCGCTATTCGGTTGCCGTTGCTTGATTGGCTACCCTTGCTCTCACTGAAAAGAAAGTACTCCGAAGCCTGCTCGGAATCGTCCAAGGTTTGCGAAACTGTACTCCGTGAAATGCGCAGAGCAAAGGAAAAGTCGGCGGTTGTATGTACTGGGGATGCTGTTAAAAATAAATAAAAGCCATTGATAGCGAACATTGCTTTCCGGGGGAAGAATATGTAACGATCGTAGGGGCGTGTCTGAAAGGGGGTGGCTGTGGATTTGGGTGTGGGGGGGCGATTGCTGAAAAAGTGACGTCACTTTTTCACAAAAAAGGATTGGCCCATTTTCTGGAGGCAATTCAAAAAAGAGGAGTACTTGAAACAGAGGTTCTGACACTTGCTGGCACTTCGTGTGTACTCCCCACAGCGGGGAGACTCAGAACTAACACCAAAAACGGGAAAAAGATGATTTTGATTCTCTATCACCTTTAATATTCTGAGAGCTATCCATGGTAGCAAGCTGAGAATGTTTTTGCCTGTTTTTGTCAATGATGATGGCTGGTCCTTGGATACCATGACCACATGGCAGCTCCTCCCACAGATACACACTGGTGTCCAGGTAACCACCCTCAAAGTAACACTTGGTCATCTACAGAGAAAAGCAAAGATAAGGTGGCGTGAATATGAGTGCTTCATTTCATCAAAACATCAATGTTTCATGGACAGCACAGAATATTCCCAACATTAGTTTGTTGAGTTTAAGTCTTTTGTGACTTTGTTTACCGTGACAGGTTTGGCTTGTTTGTGTCCCATCTTTTGCTTATACACGGACTTGATACCAGATTTCCCACAACCCCTCACTCTGATGTCATCCACCATGATGGCTCTGTCGGGGATGGTGAAGCCGAACTCCTTCAGATAACTGAAGCGAGCAGATAAAGAGTTAAGTTAAGTTTACCGAGCCATTAACCTCACGGTGCGTTTGCTAACACAGTGTAAACACACGTACAGGGGAGAGGCACCACAGAGTAAGCAGAAGTCATTTAGCCACCCACGCGTGAACATTAAGAAAAAAAAAATGGATGCACTCAGCAAACCGTTTGGTGAAGGCACTGCGGAAGTCGCCAGCTCGACAGGACTGGGCGTTGCTGGGGTAACCGTCAGCAGTAACCATGAGAGCGCAGTCGGTGCCTTCGTAACGCAGGTGGAGGAAAACCTCAGTGGTTATCTGACCGCTGAAGAAGACAGGAATGACAAGGCTGTTTCAGTCAGCTGGCTTAGTCAAAGGCAACAAGATTGAAGGTTGTTGAGCAAATATGAACTCACATGTCAAATTGTAGTATTTAAATTTTTTTTATTACTGATCTAACAGGAGTGGGGAAGGAGGGGCAGGAGGAAGGGCTATTAAGAGATTCTTATTTCTTACTTAGGTGGGTCACATTTTGCTGGTAGAAAATGGAGATGATTTACTAATGTTGAGAGGAGAATATTGTGCAAACTGTCACAAAAAAACTTTACACTTTCTAAAACTGGGAGAAGTTCAAATATATTTAATACATCTACAGGTACAAATGTTTTATGTGGCTTGTTTGATTCGAATATATAAGCCTCAAGTTTGAGGGGATGTGCTTGTGTGGCTGTATCAGCTACTTTATCAGTGTTAGTAGTACTTTTCTATTTATTTTTTATTTTGACTGACTCAAATGTTGATTCATTTGTTGTTAAAATGCACATCAGTCAATAGACCTGTCAACAGGGTAATTAACGTGAACAGGAGGACATCCTTGTGTGACAGTAGATTAACACGAAATGCTCGAGCTAAACCCCGGCCCATGTGGTGCTTTTGTTGCCTCTGACCTGCTGAAGCCGCGTGCACAGAGTGTATCGTGGCAGCGTTTGGAGAGCTGCTCCACGCTGCGGTCGAGCGTGGTGAAAGACTGCTGCTCGTACCGCAGCGAGCACGGCTCCTGCACCTCCTCCACAACATCTGCCAGAGCCAAACCGTAGGCTGACAGGACCCCACTGTACCTACAAACCGCACAAACAGGCACTCAGGTGCGGTGCACCGTTATAGGCAACAAACTCCTCGTTTCCTCGCTGTCCTGCAGAAACAACACCTCAACATCCATCTCTTTGTGAATCACACACACACACTCTTATCAAACTTACTTGTGTATAAAGACCGTCTTCATCCCCAGGGATCGGGCAATAGCGCAGGCATGTTGGCCGCCTGCGCCCCCGAAACATGCCAACACATGTTGAGACGTATCGTGACCTTTGGCCTGTGGAGGGGAAGAACAAAGGGTCGTTTAAAAAGTGTAAACTCAAACATGTGAAGACAAATACGGTTGGAAAACAAAAATAATACCTGCGTCAGAGCTCTAATTGGTCGGCACATGGCTTCATTGGCAACACGAATGAATCCCATGGCAACCTCCTCCACGCTCATCTTTGATTGGCTGTTTGGCAACATGCTGCTCTGTGAGTTGCTGGCCCCATTTTCCCCCGCCTTGGAAACGAAAACGTGAAGGAAAAGAAAAAAACAACAACTTTATCTTTCACATCGTTTATCACCTTCAGAGTTTTCAAGTACATTTCAGAAAAGATAGGTGCCTGTGATTGGTTAGAGGACAGGAAGCAGTTGATCTCCTGATTGAGACGGTGGAAATGCTTCATGGTTTCCTCCAAGCACAAGGGTTCGTTCTCCGCTGGCCCAAAGATTTTTGGGAAGAAGGAAGGAAGGAGGCGACCCAGGGCAAGGTTAGCATCGGTCACAGTCAGAGGGCCACCTACGAAAATTCCACAAGGATCCACAGTCATCATTATGTTGCGTCTGTTCCATATCTAAAGACTACCTTTGCATGAGAAAGACAAAGATGGGATAACTGAAACATCCCAGCTCCGTGTTTGTTGTTTCTCTGTCTGACAGCACTGAGGGTGAAACTTGTAGTTGTAGGAACATAACTGGAAGAGTACATGAACCCACAGCGGGTGGGAAAAGTGGGATGGAAATGTACGGCTATTCATCTACTAGGCTGTGGGCCGAAAGACGCACAACTGAAGCAAGCTGGTTAAAGTAAAAGATTAATAGAAGCTCAAGCCTGTCACCAGGTCTTTCACCTTTTCTGTAGCAGGCCGGTCCTGGATGTGCACCTGCAGACTCTGGACCAACTACAAACATCCCTGATCTGGGAGGAGGGGAAGAAGAAAGAGGGATGCAGAGAAAGCAGGGAGGTCATAGGAAACAAAAAAAAGGAAAATGAAAAAAAACAGCGAGATTTAAGAGTTTGAATCTTTTTAAAGCTTTTCTCATTTGAACAACCTACAGACTTTACGGTACTTTACATTTTAATACGTGTAATTCTTTCACAGCCCACGGTTAATAATCCAGTGCAGGTGTGGGCATAAATAACAGTTACAGTACTGTGGGAGGTCTTGAGCCACCCCTCATTTAATTTCATATCCAAAAAAAAGCAGCAGTTTCTTGAAACTTGTGCAAACATAAATGGAAATACAACTGTACTAAAGGCAAACAGAGTTTGTACAGTTCTAATAAACCCGAAATTACAATATTTAGTATGAGCACCGTCATTCTTCAACTTAGTCTGAAGCCTCTTAAACAAGCTATCTTATAATTTATTTAGGTAGTCTTCAGGAACAGTTCTCCAGGCTTCTTGAGTGATGTTCAGGTCTTCTGTCATTTGTCTCACCTCAGCCTTTTGTCCACGTTTCTCTTTCTTATAAATGGCTTCTTGACAGCCACCCTTCCATGGTGACCATTTCTGATGAGGCTTCAGTAAACAGTAGATGGGTCGAATGAAGAGTCGGATACGGGTCTGTGTCAGGTCTTTGCTGGAATTTTGTCCCATTGCTAAAGGACATCACTTCCAGATACCGTTCATCTGCTGTAGATAGTTTCTTAGACCAGTCACTTTTTCTTTTGTCCTTATTTTTAAGGACACGCTGCAAACCATGCCAAGAAATCCCCTGTTTTCAACGAATAGCTCTTTTGATGCAAAAATACTGTCAAACTGTGCTATTTCTGATATTTATCACAGATGCAATTAAAAAATGTGTCTTTGTGACAGGTTGATGGAAATAAAGTGTCCCTTGAGTTTGGTTCCTTTATATGCTTAACAAATAGGAGGATTGGACTGAACATTTGTGAAAAAGCAGCCAATGTCCAAAGTAAAACTTTGAAAGGCATTCAGAAAGCCTGGAGAACTATTGCTCAAAGGCACAAGAAATATAACAAGAAAGTTGGTTTCTTGGGAGCAAAATACACAAAAAACATCACAGAAGACTGTTTCTGTAAATACATAAAATGTCATCTTAACGCCATCTTTCCCAAACTTCGGAATGAACTCAACATTCTGCGACATTACTCGTGCAAACTCACCTGAAAAAAAGTCGAGATCCTCCTCCTGCAGCGACAGTGTTGATGTCCAGCTGAGGAGCTTGCAGAGTGACCCCCGCTGTGGTGGCTTCAAACACGTGTTCATACTGGCCTGCATATCGGCTCACATCAGTGGAGGTTCCTGCAGGGGAAAACACAAGACAGACGGAGTCAGCAGGACGAAAGCACGACGCGCTGGGACGACAAACAAAGAAAATAAAGAAGTCACATGTGAAAATGTTAAGACATTTGGTGAAAACGCCTGATACAATCTATGCGATTTGTAATAAACCCCAGAAGTGTCAGAAAGGAATAAAGAAACGATAACAAGCGTGCACACAAACAACTGCAAAACAATATCAGGAAGCTGCACCGCTCCAGGAGTTCATCAGCCCCTCCCACACACTCACCACCCATGTCAAAGCCAATTACAGGCTTCTTCTCCATCTGGCTGTAGGAAGTGATGGCGTATCCCACCACCCCCCCCGCGGGGCCAGACAGAACAGCCCGCGAACCACAAAACTGCTCCATGGGGGTCAGACCTCCGTCTGACTGCATGAACAAGACATCCACATCCTGAGGGACACACGGAAATAAGAAGCTGAGATGGAACTTTTCATGGAAAATCAGTCCTCTGTTCTACTGGACTACATTTAGACCCTTTAGACTGTATATGATGTGGGACACACACACACACACACACACACACACACCTTCAGGGCACCCTTGAAGCCAGAGGTGAAGCCTTTTAAATACTGATGAATTTTAGGCGTGAGGTAGGCGTCGGCGCAGACAGTGTAGCCGCGAGGGACCGCCCGCACCATCGGCATGACCTGGCTGGAGAGAGACACCTGTGTGAAGCCCAGACTGCGCGCCAGGGAGCCCACTGCCTCCTCATGAACAGACCACCTGCGACGGAAAAAAGAGAGACACGAGGTTGAGTGGAACAACCAATTCAGCACGCATCACGTTTGCCTCTTCAACGAACGCATCTACTTAAAGCTCTTTGATTGGTATCGATTACAGAAACGAGAGGGTCTACACACGTATTCTTCAGGTGAAGGGATTTCAAAGAACAAATGTGTGTGCATCCGAAGTCAAGGAGCAAAAAAAAAAAAAAAAAAAGGGTGGGGGGACATGAACTTTCACCCACTAAATCTTGTTGGTTATCCAGACAATAGGAGCAGGCTATTGGACACCACTGACATGCTGTGCTACTCCCACAGAGACAGTGAGATAGTGGGAGTGGGAATTATAGAATCACGTATCAGATGACAAGTGAATAGTAAGTTAGAAGTTGAAAGAATCTAGAGACATTGCCTGGAAAGGAAAGTAAGATACTGGAAGAAAGGAGCTCAGATTGGGGTCTTAACTAAATTTGAAACTCTGGTCTTTGCACTGACGTGTATGAGTGCAGCAGGAGGACTGCCAGACTGGTGATGCCGCGGGACAAAACTCCTCTCAGGTCTTTTTCCACTTGCTCCAGATCGATGTCCTTCCACACCTCCAGAGTCTCCAATGTCCTGCCTGAGAAATGCAAACACGGATCACGCAGATTCATGCAAACTATGCTGCACACTGGTGGCACGCTTGGATCCGGAGCCGCTTGGTGTGCCGGTGACTGAAAAGTGCTTTATTTAGGCTTTGCTGTATTGAACACAGAGTGTACAGAGCACGTTGGAAATAGTGTTTTTTGACATGTTATCTACTGCTACAGTGTGACTCTCTGACTAGAAAACCTCCAATTTAGCTCCTGTCTCTTTAAGGCAGGAGATAAAAAAGATTAGTAAAATTATTAAACAGGCTACACCAGAAATAAAAAAAACAAGTCAAATCCAAAACGAAATGTATTCATATGAGTGATTATTCCGTTCAATTCAACCACTGAGTGTAAATATGAGATCTCAAGCCCCATTACATGTATAACCGTCACTGACAACTAAACAAGTGTTCCAGTTGTTGGTGGCATAAAGCAGAATTTGGCTAATGCTAAAGAAAGTTGCTAAAATGAAAACGGTGGAAACTGTATCGACTTGTTGCTCAAACAATGCCTTATAAGCCTGATACGAAGTAATATTAATCAGCCACGGTGAGGAAAAGTGAGCAGTGTAGCTGATTCACTTTCATTCATAGGACACCTGTAAGTGGAACAAACGTTTCAGGCAGTTACTGAGCAGCGTGTCCTGTAGAGGAGAATACCTATTCCCACGTTTTTCGCAGGGCTTGGCAACTGTGCAGACCCTTTAGATGTGAAAAAAAAAAACAACAACTATACAACACACTGATGGAAAAGGATTAAAAAAAACCTCTTTATAGCCAAAACAGAAGACTAAAAGCAAAGGTGTTTCACACCTGTCACCAAATGTTTCGGATGCTTCCCGGGCAGCTCGCAGTCCTCTTGCTGGAGGACGACTCGCTCGTCCACCTCTATGACCTCCTCATACAGCACGTCAGGCACCGCGACCTCCTGTGAACCACACGCAAGTGCCACGTGAAACCACGGCAGGTGTACGGACAGGAAAAAAAAAAAAAGACATCTGACAAGTAGCATTCGCCGCTGATAAAACACAGCGGAATGAACACAGTGGAGGTTAATGTAGACGTGGGTGTGACGTGAAATCTGAAAGTGCCAAAACATTATGCTCATGGGACAGAGAGCTTTCTGTTGTGTCTGCCCAACACCTTCGTTTGCTCTTCTCCTCTCAGAACTTCATAGATGAGTGGCCACTTAAACTGTTAATAGTACAACTGGTCTGGGGGCAAACTCCGGGACCTGGCACCAGTCTCTGCAACATAAACTAATAACTAAACCCTGAGGCAGAGGTTCTCCTATGAAAGCTGCTCAGAAACACGACGCACAGCACTGACGCCGAGTTGCTGAAATGCGTTTGTGGCTGTGCAAATAGTAGAACAAGTCCTACAGACCAAATCAAACAACTTCGGCCGGGCCTGTGTGCCAATGTGCAGCAAGTCCTTGAATCCCTTCGTGACCAGAAGTGCCGTCCTTTCTCCTTCTCTTTCCAGCAGTGCATTGGTTGCCACTGTGGTGCCCATTCTGATCCAGCCAATCGGAGAGGTGTCTACAGGCCGATCGCGAGGAAAAGCCTGCCCGGTTTCCTGCCAAAGAATGGATACATTATGGATTATGTCCCATATACTTTGGGTCAAAGTCAGAGATAGTTGCAGCCTGAATTATATGAGCTTCGTTTTACTGTGGACTTAAAAAAGGTCCACATACAGCTATTTTATTCTCAAAGTAATAAAGCAGAGCTCTGTTAAAAATGTTATCCAAGGTGCACTTCAAGTTACAACAGATGTATTGAACAATAAACTTAAATCACACTGGCTGGTTGGGAGGTGTCCTAAACAGCGGTATGTTTGTAGTTACTTTCCAGTTACAAACTGCATAACTCTTAAGACATTTGCCATGTGATCTCTAATCCAGCAAAGCTCTATGTGTAATATAACATTAACTACAGAAAGCAGAAACACGTGTAAAAATGTACTGATCCACTCCTCGTGTTACCTCCTCTAAGATCCTGCGGATCCCCTCGGTGGGAGCGTCTTTGTAGTTCTGAGGGTCCCTGGAGAGCAGTTTCAGGACTCTCTCACGACCATCGGGCAGCCGGGCAAACACATCTGTGAAGGTGCCGCCGCGGTCGATGGCGAAGTCGAATTTCCCCTTACTCTGAGCCATAATGGGTGCTGCCTCTGAGTCTAGTGGAGTTGGAGAAGCTAAGAGGGAGAAATAAGAGTGGATAACATTACAGCCACGCAGTCTGTATTTCTAATCGGCAACTACTAAGCTTACAGGGCAAAGTCAGCCCTTTGCTCTCTGTTGCTTTCCCTCTCCTGTACACCTCATCCCAAAGTTTGGTTTGGTTTTGACATTTGCCTGCAAACACACACATTCCAACACTTTGCTCACACACATTCTACTCAACCCCTGCATCTAAATGCCATTAAAGGCTTTGAGGGAACTAAAACCAGTGGCATACTTTGTGATCATCCATATAGTTTGTGTACACGCGAGTTGACACTGATATGAACTCTACATATTGTAGATGTCTGTTTCACCGCTTTGATGCATGAAGAATCAGACGGCAGGCTTCTGCTTGTGACTTAAAAAAACCTTCCTTTCAAACATATGATACTCTGTTTTACAAAGACACACACACACTGCATAAAATAAGTAGACATTTTAAGACTAGAAAACACGCAGCATTCAGTCCATTGGTGACATTAAATAACCTGGATACATTAATTTTCACTGACCTGAGAGAATGTAAAATCATTCAAAGGAACAAAACGGATGTATACACAATGAATCATCGTCACAGCAGACGGACGGCAGCTTAAGTGTTATTTTAAAGGAATAGGGCATCATAGGAAAACAGAGGATTAACAGTGCCGCCCCCTCCACTGCTCAGAGAGATCGTGCATTCCGCAGGAGTGCACTGACAGTTTAATGCAATCGACACGACCTCTAAACTGAACACTTGGAGGCTCCAGCAGGGTTCAGCGGCTGTTTGCACGCTGGGGCTGCAAACCAACGCGCCTGGTCCGAGGCGACGAAGCTAAACAACACCGATATTATTTCACTCACCTCTCAATCCGTTGCTGCTGCTGCTGCTGCTGCTGCACTGGCAGGGTGTTAATCTTTGATAATCCGACGTCGCTTTGATCCTCCACCCTCAGCCCAACCCAGTTCCGACGTAAATCGCACCGAAGAACCCGGAGCCGTTTCTGGGTGCAGCTGCCTGGAGGTTTTTAACTCCGCCCCATTCAAGTGTAGCGCCCCCTACCATAGACTATGTAGCGGCAGCGCCCCCCCGCAGTAGACTACGCCACCCCTTGATTAACACTCTTAGATCAAGGGGAACACTGTCAGAAACCCACACGACAAGGATATTTAGAGAAGTATAAAAATACACCTTTTTATTAAATTACTCATCAAAAATACTTTTTTCCATAGGAAGTGTTTCACAGGAGAACAACAAAAAAAATAGACAAACATGGGGGAGTGACACCCACAATGCAGCAGCTAGTGGCAGGCACACACACACCTCGTACCCTCCACAAAATTAACTCAAGAGAACAGCAGCTGAACTGCGCACAGATTCTGATGCTGAAAAGAAAAAAACAAAAACCAAATGAAACATTACCGAACTGATACAACACTTTAATCCCCCCGTTTAAAACACAAGATCATACCAAGTTGTCAATAAAACTTCACTATGAAGTTGATTAATCACACCTTTGCATAATTACCAACACCCCCCCGGTGGTGGTAACACCCAATGAGAAAACCAGGGTAATCAAAACACCACACTGTTTCTGACATCATTTAAAACATACCTGTGGCTATATTTCATTGGACACACAAGTGTTGGGAAGGCTCCATAGGCAACCCCACTACTCAGGCCGACACTGGTTACGCAGAGAGAGAGAGAAAGAGAGAGCAAGAGAGCAAGAAAGCATTATACTGCTGAACGTTCAAGCCTACAAACGAGAAAGCATGGCAGCAACCAAAACGGCAGCATACCTTACCGCACCCCATACAGATGCCCAAGCAGACGTGCCAAACGCAAGCAATTTTATAATGAATAATGCCGCAAGCGTAGGGAAAGAGGCTCCCGCTACTTCTCCCTTGACCAACCAAACAATACCATTTAATGCTCAGCAATGCACCCATCAAAGGCTGTCCCCGGTAAAAAAAAAGGAAGATAAACTGCAGCATACCTTATTGTGAAACACGCCACGCCAACGCCGCCAGCCACCCAGCTAACACAGGAGGATGTTACCTGCCCAAGGACCCCAGGTGCCCTATCTAGATGCCAGCCCTTAATTGCGGACCAATCACGTTCGTGTTCTGACAATGCATACCCCGGAAGCGGTTGGAAAACAACCAACAAAAAAATAATAAAAAGGAAAAACAAATGATCGAACCACTCCGCCCTCAATCCCACACGCTACATTCACCCCCCCCAATTGAATCGGCGGCCCGACGATCACAGCTTACTCTTCCTCCAGGTTGCCCTCCTCTTGTGGACCACCCTCTCCACCGGCTACGACACAGCTCCGCGGGAGATGGTGGGGATTGGAATGACAGCCTGCTGTGACTCGGGTTGTACGCCGCAAGGGCAAGGGCGCATCTTCCAGTGGACCAAGCACCTCATCTGGGGGCAGGGCTTGTGCTTGATCCGCTCCAGTGCAAGACATGGGCTCGTGGACTCCCAGGGCTTCCCCTTCTCCGAGGGCCGGGGGTCTGATCGGAACTGGGTGCTCTTGGCCTCCCCCCTCACTGTACAGAACCACCATACCATCAGTTGGGTCTGCGTCTGTGGGAGAAGGGCTCCTTCCCACGCGCTGGCCTTTGGTCTGCGCCATGGGTCGGATGTGCCCATCTGGTTCCGACTGCCACCCATCCGGTACGGCCCTTAACTCAGTCCGATGGACCTGCCGGCAGGATCCCCCGCCCAATGGAGCCACGGTGTACACAGTCCCTGCTCTCCGTAGCACCTGGAAAGTGTTGGCATGCCAGTGGTCCTGGATCTTATTCCGGCCCTGAACATGATTACGCAGAAGTACCAGCTGGCCCTCCCGAAACCCGGCATCGTTCACTTGGTCGTTATGGCCCTGATTCCGCCTTCGCGCCTGGTCGGCAGCCCGTTGCCTGACATGTTCTTGGGTCAAATGTACGCTCTGCTGATGCTTTTGGATCCACTCCTCCAGGTTGTCATGCTCATGAGATGCACGGTTGTTCCCGAGAAGGAAGTCCACGGGCAGTCTGGGGTGCTGGCCAAACATTAGGAAATATGGCGAGTGTCCAGTGGTCTGGTGCGGGGTGGTGTTGTAGGCGTAAGTGAGCTGGGGCAGGTGCTGGGGCCACCGGCGCTTCTCTGCCACTGGTAATGTGCGTAACAGGTCATGTAATGTCCTGTTGAACCGTTCGCACTGACCATTTCCTTGGGGGTGGTACGGAGTCGTCCTGCTTTTCTGAATACGGTACATTTGGCAGAGCTGCTTGATCACAAGGCTCTCAAAGTTCCGCCCTTGGTCGGAATGTATCCGCGCTGGCGGGCCGAATCTATGAAACCACTGCTGCACCAGGATACGGGCAACGGTGGTCGCTTTCTGATCGTGGGTCGGGATGGCCTGCGCATACTTTGTGAAGACGTCAGTAAGGACAAGCACACTCTCTCTGCCATCGCTTGCCGGGTCTAGGGAAGTGAAGTCCATGGCAAGGATTTCATTTGGCCTACTCGCTTGTAGTGTGCCCCAGTAGGCCCGCACCTTCGGTAGTACTGCCTTCCCCAGCACGCATCTCTGACACCTCTGGCACCATTGCTCCACATCTTGAGCCATGTTCGGCCAAAAGCAGCGGGCTCGCAGGAGTTGAAGGGTCCTTTCTGCTCCTTGGTGACCCTGATCGTCATGCACACTTCGCAGCACCTCCTCCTTCAGGCATTGGGGCAGCAGCAGTTGGAGCACCTGCGGACCACCACTCGAGGCCTGAACAAAGCGGTACATCACTCCTTCTCGCTCCACCAGCCGGTCCCACTGACGGAGAAGACTTCGACTGGCTTGTGGCAGTGACTCACGTTCTTCAGTACAAGGCCACTGCCCCTGTTGATGGTACAACCGGACAGGACCAATGACTGGATCAGTCTCCTGCAGTCTCTGAAGATCTTGAGGCATGCGCCCTGGCAAGGCAGTAACCTCTTCACAGTGGCCCTCCAGAGCCGAAAGCTGGCATCTCTCAGTCAAGGAACCCAGTTCTGGTACCGCAGTACCAAGGGCGAACCGCTCCAAGTACTGCCTGGACAGGGCGTCGGCATTCTGATTGCACCGCCCTGGGCGGTACTTGAGGACAAAGTCGAAAGAGGCAAGTTGTGAGGCCCATCGTTGCTCGAGTGCACCCAGTTTCGCCGTCTGGAGATGACTAAGGGGATTGTTATCAGTAAAGATGGTGAACTGGTTCCCAAGCAGGTATTCTCGGAACTTCTCTGTTACTGCCCACTTTACTGCCAGGAGTTCCAACTTCATGGAGCTGTAGTTTTCCATGTTCCTCTCTGTCGGCTTGAGCCCACGGCTGGCGAACGCCACTGGCCGGACCTTTCCCCCTTGCTCCTGCGACAAGATGGCCCCAAGCCCACCATGGCTAGCGTCCACTTCCAGAATGAAGGGCTTCTGGAAGTCAGCATAGGCCAACACAGGGGCAGAGGTCAGTTTCTTCTTCAGGGACTGAAAGGCAGTCTCACAAGCGTCATCCCACGCCTTGCCCAGAGGGGTAGGTGGAGTCTTCCCTTTCCGCCGAGCCCCACTGAGCTTGCCCACCAGCTGGTGTAAGGGGGCTGCAAGTTTGGCAAAGCCCTCCACGAACCGGCGATAATAACTCGCAAAGCCCAGGAAAGACCGGAGCTCTGCGAGGTGACCTGGACGCCTCCACTCCTTCACCACTTCAATTTTTGACGGATCAGTGGATACCCCCTCAGCAGAGACGACATGCCCCAGGTAGCTCACCTCACGTTGGAAGAATTTGCATTTGGATAGCTTAGCCTTCAGTCCTTGCTCCTCCAGCCTCCTGAACACCTCTTCCAACCGTTCGAGGTGTTGTTCGACCGAGGAGGAAAATATGATGACATCATCCAAATACAGGAGAACAGATTGGTAGCGACAGTCCCCAAATATACGCTCCATGAGGCGCTGGAAGGTACCGGGTGCATTGCAGAGGCCGAATGCCATCCTATTGAACTCAAAAAGGCCGAATGGTGTGCAAAAGGCGGTTTTATACTTGTCCTTCTCTGCCATTGGGACTTGATGGTAACCGCTTGCAAGGTCTAATGTGGAAAACCACTTGGCCCCTGACAATGCATCCAGCGACTCCTCTATCCTTGGGAGGGGGTAGGCATCACGCCAAGTCTTGGAGTTTAACTGGCGATAATCAACGCAAAGCCTAAGACTGCCGTCCTTCTTAGTTACAAGGACAATGGGTGAAGAATAAGGGCTGGCGCTCTCCCTAATTACCTGGCTGTCCAGGAGCTGTTGAATATGCGCCTTCACCATCTCATACTGGGAGGGCGGAATGCGTCGGTATGGTTGCCGAACAGGGGCATCCTCTATCAGGGGGATTTCATGAGTGATCAACGTGGTACAGCCTAGATCTGCCTCGCCCTGGGAGAATATACTGCTATACTTGTGGATAAGGAACTGGGCTTTGGTGGCCTGCTGCTGAGTGAGTCCAACAAAGTCTTGGACATAGTCAAGAGGGGCAACTGGCGAAGACACCTCTTGAGCAGACACATACGCACAACAATCTTCCCAGGAGGGGTCGACCGTGATGGGTGTACTTCGGACAGGAGTTGCTGCCACCGCCTGCACTGTGCCAATGACACGACGTGGGGGAAGCCAAACTTCAGTCGGGCTGACATTCACCACTGGTGCATACAGGAGTCCCTTACGAGCACAGACGAGGGTGGGTGACATCAGGAGACCCTCCGGCAACTGCTCTTCCCCAAAACTGGGAGGCTCCAGCAGGAAATCGGCTGTCTCCAGGTGGGGGCATGACACTGGGACCATGGTAAGGGCACCCGCCTTGAGGCAGACCGATGCCTTCCCTTGAACTCGGACCCTAAAGGGCTTGATGGCGTTGACGACGGCCTCGATCCTTTCACATTGCTTCAAAGCTTGTCGAGCCGCCGGGCCTGCCGATTCAATCAGAGGGGAGTGAAAGAGCTGAGAGCCTAACTTTCCAAAAAGGGCCTGGTAACATTCCCCAAGTACATTCATACCTAAGATACCTGGTATGGCTGCCTTACGGTACACAGACGCAGCATCCTCAGGGTCCTTGACTACCAGCACCCCCCTCCCTGAAATACATTGCCCCAACACCACTATCTCCATCTCCACATAGCCACTATACGGTATGTCCAGCCCATTCGCTGCCTTCAGGCCGAGCCAATTACACTCTTTCCTCTGAAAATGTGCAAAATGTTCATTAAAATATCTCTCCGTAATGGTGGTGACCATGGAGCCAGTATCCACAAGGCAAGGGACAACTACTCCCCCCATGCTGACATTTAAAACAGGACATTTCCCCACTAACTGGCTACGAGAGGGCAGACAAACAGAGCCCGATGCATTTCCCCCCAGTGTATGGCTCTGTACACTGGGCGTCACAAGTTTCCCGGCAAGCCGGTGGGGCTAACAGACGGATGAGGGGGCTGTGCGGCGATAGCATCAACAGACGGCTGACGGGTGGGCCTACCAGCTAGCGGGCGAGAGGTCGGACAATAACGAGCTATATGGCCAGCCTGTTCACATTTAATACAAATTGGTCGCCCATCAGATGCCCGCCTAAACCGACCCCCCCTGTATGGCTGGGAAGCAGAAGTTTGCATATGTGGCTGCCCCAAATGTTTCACTAGCAAATCTAGCTGGGCCTGTTGTTTTAGCACCAAACCTTTCAACTCAGCTAGCTCAGAGGTCTGCGCAAGGGTGGCCTCACACTGAGATGGGTACTGAGCTTCCCTGTTACGCACCACCGTGCGATGGGCACAATCACGCCCGGTCTGACCCTCCTCCACCCACCTAATGGCTTCCCGCCGCACATCCAAAATAGTCCAACGTGCGTTATCCCGCACCAGCTTCTTAAGCTCTCTTCGTAGCGTAGGGTCATGGACATTTTCACAGAATTGGTCCCGCAAAACTAACTCAGGGTCAGTGATCCAGTCACCCTTTGACATTTTAACTTTCCCCATCAATTCCATTAGTGCATGTGAAAATTCAAACAAGGACTCGGTTTCTTTTTGCTTCCTATCGAAAAACCGCTGTTGCCATAATACATAAGATTTAGCACATCCAAAAACCTCTTTTAAGACTGTAACAATTTCTACAGGGTCTTCTCTAGTTGCCGTAGATCGATATTTGATTTCATTTCGGGCTTCACCCTCAAGGTGATCATACAAAAACATGGCTTTTTCATAAGTGGACATGTGTCTTGCCCGAATGCAGCCCTCTGCCTCCTCGACCCATTCTTCCACCGATAAAGAGGCACCTGCAGGAGTACCAGAGAATTTCGGACAACGTCTCTCTCTGGGAATGTACAATATCTGGTCCCGCTGCCCAGATTGAGGAGCATCACCTCTAGCACTTGACAGTCTTTGATTTTCCACTTGAAGCTGATCCAGGCGATCGCGTAGCTCCTGGAGCTCCGTCATCTTCTAGTCAGCTGCTGTTCTCTACACCCACACACAAACACACGCTGCTGCACCAAAAACAAACCAAAAAGGGACTCTAATGCAACACTTCACAGGAATTTGGGTCCTGCCGACAACGCCAAAATGTAGCGCCCCCTACCATAGACTATGTAGCGGCAGCGCCCCCCCGCAGTAGACTACGCCACCCCTTGATTAACACTCTTAGATCAAGGGGAACACTGTCAGAAACCCACACGACAAGGATATTTAGAGAAGTATAAAAATACACCTTTTTATTAAATTACTCATCAAAAATACTTTTTTCCATAGGAAGTGTTTCACAGGAGAACAACAAAAAAAATAGACAAACATGGGGGAGTGACACCCACAATGCAGCAGCTAGTGGCAGGCACACACACACCTCGTACCCTCCACAAAATTAACTCAAGAGAACAGCAGCTGAACTGCGCACAGATTCTGATGCTGAAAAGAAAAAAACAAAAACCAAATGAAACATTACCGAACTGATACAACACTTTAATCCCCCCGTTTAAAACACAAGATCATACCAAGTTGTCAATAAAACTTCACTATGAAGTTGATTAATCACACCTTTGCATAATTACCAACACCCCCCCGGTGGTGGTAACACCCAATGAGAAAACCAGGGTAATCAAAACACCACACTGTTTCTGACATCATTTAAAACATACCTGTGGCTATATTTCATTGGACACACAAGTGTTGGGAAGGCTCCATAGGCAACCCCACTACTCAGGCCGACACTGGTTACGCAGAGAGAGAGAGAAAGAGAGAGCAAGAGAGCAAGAAAGCATTATACTGCTGAACGTTCAAGCCTACAAACGAGAAAGCATGGCAGCAACCAAAACGGCAGCATACCTTACCGCACCCCATACAGATGCCCAAGCAGACGTGCCAAACGCAAGCAATTTTATAATGAATAATGCCGCAAGCGTAGGGAAAGAGGCTCCCGCTACTTCTCCCTTGACCAACCAAACAATACCATTTAATGCTCAGCAATGCACCCATCAAAGGCTGTCCCCGGTAAAAAAAAAGGAAGATAAACTGCAGCATACCTTATTGTGAAACACGCCACGCCAACGCCGCCAGCCACCCAGCTAACACAGGAGGATGTTACCTGCCCAAGGACCCCAGGTGCCCTATCTAGATGCCAGCCCTTAATTGCGGACCAATCACGTTCGTGTTCTGACAATGCATACCCCGGAAGCGGTTGGAAAACAACCAACAAAAAAATAATAAAAAGGAAAAACAAATGATCGAACCACTCCGCCCTCAATCCCACACGCTACACAAGCATTCATGGGTCTGACATTTTGGCAGCTGAGTACACGTGCTTATAACCCGGGGGGACAAGCGGGGCTATGTAACCACCCCTGCGGGTCGTAACTGTGACCCTGCCCTCACATGTTCTACAAGCACAAAGTTACACGACTGGACACTCAGTGATGCTGTAATAATGCAGGAGGGGGGATTAATCCAGCTCATTAATGAAGCAGTTATTAACTCCATAAACAGTTTTCAATTAATTTTCGTCTCATCTTTCAGAAAAATCAAGAGAAGAGCCACTTTTACGACAACATACTAAAGTCCCCTTTTTGCAAATACGCCTTTCTACATATTAAACATCCCACAAAAAAAGAAACAACACGGCCAATACATTTTCAACTAAGACCACATTAATACTGGGATGAGCGGAAGCTGGCATGCGTGTCCTCGACTTTATTCATGTTGTATTTGTAGTT
Organism: Odontesthes bonariensis; assembly: GCF_027942865.1. Lineage (NCBI taxonomy): Eukaryota > Metazoa > Chordata > Actinopteri > Atheriniformes > Atherinopsidae > Odontesthes > Odontesthes bonariensis. The sequence continues at coordinate 16,007,596 of NC_134525.1, forward strand.
TGTTGTTGTAATCATTGTGAGACATTCAAGATGAGCATGGTTTTTGTGCTGGTTTTTGCCCTTTTTTAATTAAAAAACAATCCATTGTGCCTGCATCTCGCGCTGGCTAAAGGAGCTAGCGTGCTCTGCGGTCAGGTGTGACGGTGGTTTAAGCGGGCTGCGTTGCCAGGTTTAACAGTGTGCCCCCTTTAGGAAACACCATTAAGCCTTAAATAATACTTAATGAAAATACTTAATACTACAAAAACGCAAACTTAATAAAAATACTTAATACTGTGCAGTTTTCGCTGTATTTTATTTGAAAAAAAATATTGTTATTGTTACCATATTTTATAGGCTACTGTGCGAGTGCGAGCCACCAATTAGAGCTTGAGGAGCCGCGCAATGAGTATCTCTGATCTATACTAATGGTATCATGTAAAACACTGCGGTCAAGTGAGCCGCCACTCGTTCATCCGCCGTTAAGGCAGCCGCCACTTAACTTTCACATGCGCTCATATTCTCTACTACTACGGTTTTAAACGGCGCGACACACACAACGTTATTAGTTCTAACCTAAACGACGTGTGAAAGAGTGGCGGCTGGGAATGGCGGCTAGCTTGACCATCGTAAATGCACTGCCAGATGAGCGAGTTACAGCAGGCTTTAGCACAGTCTCTCTCTCTCTCTCTCTCTTTCTCTCTCTCTTTCTCTCTCTCTATATATAGGCTATATATAGCAAATATTAATTAACGTTTGGATCAGAATTTCACTTCAAACATCTTGCATATTCAAGTTTTTGTCGTTTAGAAATCATGATATGTGAGGTTTTTGAAGGACCTTAGCTCCAAAATTGTACAGTAAAATCTATTGGTTCTTTGTTCAGGAAGGACTCAGTGGTACTATCAGTATGTCCATGTACTCCATTGCTAAGAATAATTGACATTTGGGTCAACATTTCACTTCAAAGTGCTTACATATGCAAGTTTTGCCCATCATAACGTGAGGTATTAGGACAATTACTCCAAATTTTTACAGCAAAATCTACTAAGTCCTCTTCCAGGCATGACTCAGTGGAGCTGTCAGTATGTCCATGTGATTCATTGTTAATAATAATGAACATCTGGATAAGCACTGTACTTCAAAATACTTGCATATGATTTTTTTGTCCGCTAAAATGCAATGTTGTGTTTTTGAAGGACCCTTGATCCAAAATTGTACAGTAAAATCTATTGGTTCTTTGTTCAGGGATGATTCAGTGGCACCAAATATATGTCCATGTAATCCATTGCCAAGAATAATTGACATTTGGGTCAACATTTCACTTCAAACATCTTGCATATTCAAGTTTTGTCGATTAGATATCGTGATATGTGAGGTTTTTGAAAGACCTTAGCTCCAAAATTGTACAGTAAAATCTATTGGTTCCTTTTTCAGAAAGGACTCAGTGGTACCAAATATATGTCCATGTAATCCATTGCCAAGAATAATTTGCATTTGGGTCAACATTTCACTTCAAAGTACTTACATATGCAAGTTTTGCCCATCGTAACATTATGTGAGGTATTAGGACAATTACTCCACATTTTTACAGTAAAATCTACTAAGTCCTCTTCCAGGCACAACTCAGTGGAGCTGTCAGTATGTCCATGTGATTCATTGTTAACAATAATGAACATCTGGATAAGCACTGTACTTCAAAATACTTGCATATGCTTTTTGTGTCTGCTAAAATGCAATGTTGTGTTTCTGAAGAACCCTAGCTCCAAAATTGTACAGTAAAATCTACTGGTATCTTGGTCAAGCATAACTCAGTGGAACTGTTAGTACATCCATATATTTCACTGCCAATAATAATGAACGTTTGGATAAGCATTTCACTTCAAACTGCTTGCATATGGACGTTTTGTTTTTGATAAGACGTAATCAAAAACAGTAAATTCTATTGGTTGATTTTCCAACTCCAGGACCGACTGCAGCACGCCATCCAAGGAGGGGTTCGCCAAAAGGGTTCCTGTGATACCAATCCTCTCAGATTACCAAAGAAACTGAATATTGATCAATCTAATGTAGCAATCAGATTTAACATATTTACAACTCAACATATTTAAAAATTATTTAACAGAACTATATATGAGTGAAGATCACATAATGAGCACATTAGAGTTAAGACTAGTTTCACAACTCAAACTATAATTTCTTTTCCATCCTAATGCCTACACTGAACTGTCGATATAGTGTGGATATAGGTTTAAGGGTATAGGTGATCTATCTAGCTGTGTACAACATACAATTATTATCAAGAAATAGTTTATTTGCTGTGTAATATGAATGCAAACTTTTTCTAAAAAGCTGGAAAATTAAGTTTAACATGGAGATGTGAAACTTAAAAAAGGGAAATAAGTCAAAAAATGAAGGAGTACAGATAAATAATGGAGAGATATGGTATATCTAACCCCATAAAACCACATCTCGATAAAATACATGGTATTACACAGGAACATATGGGCAACAGCTGAAAAAAAAGGACTAATTGTTTGTTTTGTTTATTTAACAGTGTATTTTTTAATTCCAAAATGTCTTTATAGGAAATTCCTGCAGTAACGCAAAATTAAAAGCTATGTCAGAAGTAGCCGTGAACCTTGTGTTTGAAATCTCAATATTTAGGAACATATAGCAGTAAAGCAACATGAAAGCCAGGATAGGAGTATCTGGAGATGTGTTGTAGATTACATGCTGCATATATATTTGTCACATCCACTGTTGCTCTGAAATTGCCAGTCCATGGTGCTAAAGCTCCACAACGTCCCATCACTTCAAGTCAAGAATCAGGTCATGCCTGGGCCTCCTTGATACACAGTTTTGAGTTAGCTTGCTTATTTTTTAAACTGCTCACTGTGAGGTGTTGTGGTGATAAATTAAGTTTGGTTCTGTCTCTTCCCTGTGTGGCAGTAGTGCACTGATGAGAGGTGCAGACAAGGTATAGATGACCAGTTGATTTGGGCTGGTGGAGGTAGGGCTGGATGTCCAATAAGGAATATGGTCACACACACACATACAAGGACATCAAGCAAGTAAAAGGCAAAAATGGTGAAATGAAATAACATTATGAAAAAGTAAAGAAGAAGAGTGATATAAAGAGATGGGGGGATGTCACCGATGAATTCAGCATCAAATAATCACAAAATGAAGCAGTGAAATAACTTGAAAATCACCACAGAGGTAGCTGGGGACATATAGAACAGGAATCTGGTGGAGTTTGCAGAAAATAATCGTTTGTTTATTTTTTATGAATATTTTAATATAGCCATATACACCATGCATTGGGCAAGATTTCAACATCATATTATTAAACAATGATGCAGTGAAATGACTTGAAAATCACCACAAAGGTAGCTGGGGACATGTAGAACAGGAATCAGGTGGAGTTTGCAGAAAATAATCCTTTTTGTTATTTTTTATGAATATTTTAATATAGCCATATACACCATGCATTGAGCAAGATTTCAACGTCAGATTATTAAACAATGATGCAGTGAAATGACTTGAAAATCACCACAGAGGTAGCTGGGGACATGTAGAACAGGAATCTGGTGGAGTTTGCAGAAAATAATCGTTTGTTTTATTTTTTATGAATATTTTAATATAGCCATATACATCATGCATTGAGCAAGATTTCAACATCATATTATTAAACAATGATGCAGTGAAATGACTTGAAAATCACCACAAAGGTAGCTGGGGACATGTAGAACAAGAATCAGGTGGAGTTTGCAGAAAATAATCCTTTTTTTAAATTTTTTATGAATATTTTAATATAGCCATATACACAATGCATTGGGCAAGATTTCAACATCATATTATTAAACAATGATGCAGTGAAATGACTTGAAAATCACCACAGAGGTAGCTGGGGACATGTAGAACAAGAATCAGGTGGAGTTTGCAGAAAATAATCCTTTTTGTTTATTTTTTATGAATATTTTAATATAGCCATATACACCATGCATTGAGCAAGATTTCAACGTCAGATTATTAAACAATGATGCAGTGAAATAACTTGAAAATCACCACAGACGTAGCTGTGGACATGTAGAACAGGAATCTGGTGGAGTTTGCAGAAAATAATCGTTTGTTTATTTTTTATGAATATTTTAATATAGCCATATACACCATGCATTGGGCAAGATTTCAACATCATATTATTAAACAATGATGCAGTGAAATGACTTGAAAATCACCACAAAGGTAGCTGGGGACATGTAGAACAAGAATCAGGTGGAGTTTGCAGAAAATAATCGTTTGTTTATTTTTTATGAATATTTTAATATAGCCATATACATCATGCATTGAGCAAGATTTCAACGTCAGATTATTAAACAATGATGCAGTGAAATAACTTGAAAATCACCACAGACGTAGCTGGGGACATGTAGAACAGGAATCTGGTGGAGTTTGCGGAAAATAATCGTTTGTTTATTTTTTATGAATATTTTAATATAGCCATATACATCATGCATTGAGCAAGATTTCAACATCATATTATTAAAAGATGATGCAGTGAAATGACTAGAAAATCACCACAAAGGTAGCTGGGGACATGTAGAACAGGAATCTGGTGGAGTTTGCAGAAAATAATCCTTTTTTTTATTTTTTATGAATATTTTGATATAGCCATATACACAATGCATTGGGCAAGATTTCAACATCATATTATTAAACAATGATGCAGTGAAATGACTTGAAAATCACCACAAAGGTAGCTGGGGACATGTAGAACAAGAATCAGGTGGAGTTTGCAGAAAATAATCCTTTTTGTTATTTTTTATGAATATTTTAATATAGCCATATACACCATGCATTGAGCAAGATTTCAACGTCAGATTATTAAACAATGATGCAGTGAAATAACTTGAAAATCACCACAGACGTAGCTGTGGACATGTAGAACAGGAATCTGGTGGAGTTTGCAGAAAATAATCGTTTGTTTATTTTTTATGAATATTTTAATATAGCCATATACATCATGCATTGAGCAAGATTTCAACATCATATTATTAAAAGATGATGCAGTGAAATGACTTGAAAATCACCACAAAGGTAGCTGGGGACATGTAGAACAAGAATCAGGTGGAGTTTGCAGAAAATAATCCTTTTTGTTATTTTTTATGAATATTTTAATATAGCCATATACACCATGCATTGAGCAAGATTTCAACGTCAGATTATTAAACAATGATGCAGTGAAATGACTTGAAAATCACCACAGAGGTAGCTGGGGACATGTAGAACAGGAATCTGGTGGAGTTTGCAGAAAATAATCCTTTTTGTTATTTTTTATGAATATTTTAATATAGCCATATACACCATGCATTGAGCAAGATTTCAACGTCAGATTATTAAACAATGATGCAGTGAAATGACTAGAAAATCACCACAAAGGTAGCTGGGGACATGTAGAACAGGAATCTGGTGGAGTTTGCAGAAAATAATCGTTTGTTTATTTTTTATGAATATTTTAATATAGCCATATACATCATGCATTGAGCAAGATTTCAACGTCAGATTATTAAACAATGATGCAGTGAAATGACTAGAAAAAAATAGATGGAATTCTCTCTCTCTCTCTGCCTCTATATATATATATATAGGCTATAGCAAATAATAATTAACATTTGGATCAGAATTTCACTTCAAACATCTTGCATAATAAGTTTTGTCAAACATCTTGCATATTCAAGTTTTTGTCGTTTCGAAATCATGATATGTGAGGTTTTTGAAGGACCTTAGCTCCAAAATTGTACAGTAAAATCTATTGGTTCTTTGTTCAGGAAGGACTCAGTGGTACTATCAGTATGTCCATGTACTCCATTGCCAAGAATAATTGACATTTGGGTCAACATTTCACTTCAAAGTGCTTACATATGCAAGTTTTTCTATCATAAATAGGCTTTTGATGGACACTATACAAATACAGCGTTCACGCACTGTGGCATTTCCGTACCAGGTGATGATGGACCCTGTCAAGGTGCTCTCCACTGCTGAGGAGTAAAACGCTTTTAGGATGGGTGTTGAAACTTTGAACTTTCTCAACAGGCGAACAAAGTATAATCTCTGCCTGGATTTCTTTATAATGTGTTGCGTGTTGTTTGTCCATGTTAAGTCCTTTTTGATATGTATCCCCAGGTATTTAATGCTCTCTACTCTCTCAACAGGTTGTTTGCAGATGGAAAGTGGAGTGAAGTCCACCACCATTTCCTTAGTCTTACTGAAATTAAGTGCAAAGTTGTTGAGCTGGCACCACTGTGAGATGTTTTCACAAAATCTGGCCCAATGCATGATGTATATGGCCATATTAAAATATTCATAAAAAATAAAATAAAACGATTATTTTCTGCAAACTCCACCAGATTCCTGTTCTACATGTCCCCAGCTACGTCTGTGGTGATTTTCTAGTCATTTCACTGCATCATTGTTTAATAATCTGACGTTGAAATCTTGCCCAATGCATGGTGTATATGGCTATATTAAAATATTCATAAAAAATAAAAAAAACGATTATTTTCTGCAAACTCCACCAGATTCCTGTTCTACATGTCCCCAGCTACGTCTGTGGTGATTTTCAAGTTATTTCACTGCATCATTGTTTAATAATCTGACGTTGAAATCTTGCTCAATGCATGGTGTATATGGCTATATTAAAATATTCATAAAAAATAACAAAAAGGATTATTTTCTGCAAACTCCACCTGATTCCTGTTCTACATGTCCCCAGCTACCTTTATGGTGATTTTCAAGTCATTTCACTGCATCATTGTTTAATAATATGATGTTGAAATCTTGCCCAATGCATGGTGTATATGGCTATATTAAAATATTCATAAAAAATAAACAAACGATTATTTTCTGCAAACTCCACCAGATTCCTGTTCTATATGTCCCCAACTACCTCTGTGGTGATTTTCAAGTTATTTCACTGCTTCATTTTGTGATTATTTGATGCTGAATTCATCGGTGACATCCCCCCATCTCTTTATATCACTCTTCTTCTTTACTTTTTCATAATGTTATTTCATTTCACCATTTTTGCCTTTTACTTGCTTGATGTCCTTGTATGTGTGTGTGTGACCATATTCCTTATTGGACATCCAGCCCTACCTCCACCAGCCCAAATCAACTGGTCATCTATACCTTGTCTGCACCTCTCATCAGTGCACTACTGCCACACAGGGAAGAGACAGAACCAAACTTAATTTATCACCACAACACCTCACAGTGAGCAGTTTAAAAAATAAGCAAGCTAACTCAAAACTGTGTATCAAGGAGGCCCAGGCATGACCTGATTCTTGACTTGAAGTGATGGGACGTTGTGGAGCTTTAGCACCATGGACTGGCAATTTCAGAGCAACAGTGGATGTGACAAATATATATGCAGCATGTAATCTACAACACATCTCCAGATACTCCTATCCTGGCTTTCATGTTGCTTTACTGCTATATGTTCCTAAATATTGAGATTTCAAACACAAGGTTCACGGCTACTTCTGACATAGCTTTTAATTTTGCGTTACTGCAGGAATTTCCTATAAAGACATTTTGGAATTAAAAAATACACTGTTAAATAAACAAAACAAACAATTAGTCCTTTTTTTTCAGCTGTTGCCCATATGTTCCTGTGTAATACCATGTATTTTATCGAGATGTGGTTTTATGGGGTTAGATATACCATATCTCTCCATTATTTATCTGTACTCCTTCATTTTTTGACTTATTTCCCTTTTTTAAGTTTCACATCTCCATGTTAAACTTAATTTTCCAGCTTTTTAGAAAAAGTTTGCATTCATATTACACAGCAAATAAACTATTTCTTGATAATAATTGTATGTTGTACACAGCTAGATAGATCACCTATACCCTTAAACCTATATCCACACTATATCGACAGTTCAGTGTAGGCATTAGGATGGAAAAGAAATTATAGTTTGAGTTGTGAAACTAGTCTTAACTCTAATGTGCTCATTATGTGATCTTCACTCATATATAGTTCTGTTAAATAATTTTTAAATATGTTGAGTTGTAAATATGTTAAATCTGATTGCTACATTAGATTGATCAATATTCAGTTTCTTTGGTAATCTGAGAGGATTGGTATCACAGGAACCCTTTTGGCGAACCCCTCCTTGGATGGCGTGCTGCAGTCGGTCCTGGAGTTGGAAAATCAACCAATAGAATTTACTGTTTTTGATTACGTCTTATCAAAAACAAAACGTCCATATGCAAGCAGTTTGAAGTGAAATGCTTATCCAAACGTTCATTATTATTGGCAGTGAAATATATGGATGTACTAACAGTTCCACTGAGTTATGCTTGACCAAGATACCAGTAGATTTTACTGTACAATTTTGGAGCTAGGGTTCTTCAGAAACACAACATTGCATTTTAGCAGACACAAAAAGCATATGCAAGTATTTTGAAGTACAGTGCTTATCCAGATGTTCATTATTGTTAACAATGAATCACATGGACATACTGACAGCTCCACTGAGTTGTGCCTGGAAGAGGACTTAGTAGATTTTACTGTAAAAATGTGGAGTAATTGTCCTAATACCTCACATAATGTTACGATGGGCAAAACTTGCATATGTAAGTACTTTGAAGTGAAATGTTGACCCAAATGCAAATTATTCTTGGCAATGGATTACATGGACATATATTTGGTACCACTGAGTCCTTTCTGAAAAAGGAACCAATAGATTTTACTGTACAATTTTGGAGCTAAGGTCTTTCAAAAACCTCACATATCACGATATCTAATCGACAAAACTTGAAAATGCAAGATGTTTGAAGTGAAATGTTGACCCAAATGTCAATTATTCTTGGCAATGGATTACATGGACATATATTTGGTGCCACTGAATCATCCCTGAACAAAGAACCAATAGATTTTACTGTACAATTTTGGATCAAGGGTCCTTCAAAAACACAACATTGCATTTTAGCGGACAAAAAAATCATATGCAAGTATTTTGAAGTACAGTGCTTATCCAGATGTTCATTATTATTAACAATGAATCACATGGACATACTGACAGCTCCACTGAGTCATGCCTGGAAGAGGACTTAGTAGATTTTGCTGTAAAAATTTGGAGTAATTGTCCTAATACCTCACGTTATGATGGGCAAAACTTGCATATGTAAGCACTTTGAAGTGAAATGTTGACCCAAATGTCAATTATTCTTAGCAATGGAGTACATGGACATACTGATAGTACCACCGAGTCCTTCCTGAACAAAGAACCAATAGATTTTACTGTACAATTTTGGAGCTAAGGTCCTTCAAAAACCTCACATATCATGATTTCTAAACGACAAAAACTTGAATATGCAAGATGTTTGAAGTGAAATTCTGATCCAAACGTTAATTAATATTTGCTATATATAGCCTATATATAGAGAGAGAGAAAGAGAGAGAGAAAGAGAGAGAGAGAGAGAGAGACTGTGCTAAAGCCTGCTGTAACTCGCTCATCTGGCAGTGCATTTACGATGGTCAAGCTAGCCGCCATTCCCAGCCGCCACTCTTTCACACGTCGTTTAGGTTAGAACTAATAACGTTGTGTGTGTCGCGCCGTTTAAAACCGTAGTAGTAGAGAATATGAGCGCATGTGAAAGTTAAGTGGCGGCTGCCTTAACGGCGGCTCACTTGACCGCAGTATCAAAACACTCTTTAATCTGAGAAGAATCTGAAGAGATGTCTGTTACCCAAGAGTCACGGCTGGAAGCAAAGCTGAACGGCCCCTCAGGCAGCACTGGATTAAACCAGACAGGAATCTTCTGTGCAAAACTGCTGCCTTTAACTAACAATGCAAAGGCATTGTTAAATTCTACCATGCAAAGCGAATAAAGGAAAAAAAATATTAAGGCTGCCGTCCGATTTCTCTCAGCTTGCTCTCATTTAAGATGGACCGAGGCAAAGTGGAAATCTCTGCCAACAAATCATAATGTGAAGTTCCTTTTGGAAATCACGGATGCCCAGATATCTTTGATCTGGGAAGGCCGTGATTATTTCAGCGAGACAAAAATGGCAAAACGGCCCAATTTGTACTAATGCAAGAATGACCTTTGACCACTTTTACTCACTGATAAAGCCTGGCCATTTTGTCCGGCTATGGGCATTTCAGCAAAGGGGAGACATGATTAAAAAAAAGCAGTTTGATAGAATTAATTCAATTCTAAAGTAATACACACAGAGAGCCAGACTCTAACTTTGACTACATTTATTTATAATTAAGGCACAATGATATATCAGCAAAACAGTGCTGACATTTAAATACATGTAACAGTGGGTGCATATTCATGGCTAGTCAGTTCTGGGCTGTAGTGTAGTAGTTGAGGAGTAAGACTTTGTGTTTGTGTTTATTTTCATTTTTTATTTTTCTCTCTAGTGAACAGACATTCATGCAGGTGAATGAAAATTGGATAAATATTCAAAATCTTTGCGTAGATACAAAAGGTATCACAGGTAATCTTTTAAAGCTTCATGTTGGAGAATATCGTCACACTTCCTGTATGTTCCTTACCAGGAATATGAGCTTAATGACAAAAGAAGCTCACATGTACCTTCTCTCACTGAAAATTTTCACTTATCGCGATCAGGTTTTGAAGAACACATTGTGCTATGTACTTGCTGGCAGTGCAGCAAAAGAAGAAAACAAAACAAAACAAAAAAAACCTCACCCCCCCAGTGACCTGTGCACTTCTTTTGTCAAACACAGAGGATGTCAGTGAGAAACGGAGTTACAAACAGCCTGCTTCCCCTCAAGTGTTTAACCACAGATCAGATGAACAAAAAGACTCATTTCAACCCTCTTTCATGACGGGGCTACCACGCAGCCACACACAAACAGCTTGATCTATGTCGCTATGCAAGAGAAATTGCATTTCCAAAACAGAACAAGCACTTTTTCACATTTTCCAGTAAAACTTAATCAGTAACACCCTGCTACACCTTTTGTGCACAAGAATAAGGCCACTTCAGTTTTATGCAGTTAGTCTAGGTATTTGAACACACTTGTAGAGCTACATATGCAGTGCAAACACGTGAAAAAAAAGGCACCACACGCATTCTTCCAGCACACATCTAACCACAGCCATCATCATTACTGTTAGTCAGTTAAATGTAGACTGAATGCTGAATTGTGAGCACACAAACCTCGTTTCCTTGTCAAGGAAAGCCAAGCGGAACAAGTGACGGTTAGAGATCTGCTGACAGAAGACTGAGAATGTCTCCAGTTATAACACAGGGTCTCTCGCACAGTTAGTCTTAAATATATACGTCAGTGAGAAGCTTCAGTTCTTCCCTCCCTGCTTCGTGACAGGAGTTTGTTTCAAGTTCAGTCCCAGATTCCCTCTGACGGTTTGACCCTTTGCAACACTCAGTGGCAGTTTTGGCATTTTGGATGACATTTCTGATTGTTGACGTTGCATCGACACCCTCCACTCGTGTCTCCGGGACCCTTTAAAAGAAATATAAGGAAGACGACTATCACATTTGTGTGTGAAAAAGACGTAGTTTCAGGTCTTTTTTTGAGCCTACCTGGAGCATTTTTAAGAAAAATAAATCCTATATCAAGAAAACTTATGTCTTCAAGGTCACAGTTTACAAATTCAGAGGGTGTAAGAGGTGAGTAAAGGAAGGTAAATTTAGGGGAACCAGTAATTCGCACATAGAATACAAAGAAAAGATTCCTTACCTGAGGCCCCCAGCGAGGCCCTCTGGTTACCCAGCAGATCTCAGTGTGACAGACGGTGCAGCGCAGCCAATCACATCCATCCCTCTTTTGAACAATGATGCCACACTGAGGACAGTGCATGGCCTCTCCTGACTGCACAAGGGTCTGTTTGTGAGATAGATGATGAGCGCGGGGAGACACAAACAGAGAATATAAGATGGGAGAATGTGGTCGGTGCCAGTGGATGCCGGTTTGCTTTGCAAGCATATGGGAGACAAAACCATTCATTCATTCACTACTTTATAAGTGCGGTTACACATGTTGTTTCCGTCCTTTTATAAATCTCCATTTATGAGCAGTGCCAAAAAGAGCTCTCTTTTGCGAACTCTGCAGCTCACCTTTAGTAGATGTGTTGTCCTCCTGGCAGCAGAGTCATTTATAGCACGGGCTGCAAGATCGTCCTGGTATTGCTTACAGTTCATTCCTTCATGAATAGACTGAGGAGAGAGGAAAATAGTAACAGAGTTATACGATGTGACAACTTCAGCTAAAGGTTGATGCTTAAAGTTTTGAAAGCTTTGGTCTGACGCCACCAAACTACTTGGACAGTTTTCAGTTGTGTGGTTTCAAATAGTAGAGGAGCTGTTTGATTATTTAGTCCACTACACACATCTTAACAAGTGCCAAAGTGTGTAGTTAAAGCCTACACATGCATAATGTACCATTTTCACCTCAATGCCCCACAAACTCTTAGATTAAATACTGGAAAATATAAGTGGGAGCTGTGTCTATTTTAGACCTTGCAAATGAGGCAGTTGTGTTTCCTGCAGATGGGGCAGTGGAAGACATTGACCGTGTCCTCGTACACACACCAGCCCAGACAATCCGGAGTTGCACAGTGATAGCTGCCCTCACAGCGAGACTCGGCCACTGAAAGGCCTCTCTGCAGCCAGCGCTCGTACTCCTCTGGTGGCACGAGCTGCAAAAGAGGAAAGATGGGAGATGATGGGTAGAGATATTTGACGTGCCCGTCTCTACACAGAGATGTCAGTCGGTGCAACTCACAGCTCTGATCTCCCTCTCCTGCAGGGCACCGGCACAGGAGTATGTGTCATCTCTGTAGGGACAGGCAACCTCGGGCTCCTCGCTCAGCATGATGACTGAGCGTAAGCACTCTCTAAGTGCCAACACACACAAAAAAAGAAAAGTCAGAATCCAAAAAAAGCATTGGCTTTCAGACGAACCTGTCCCTCTCTCCCTGCTCTCACAGCCTACCTGCAGAAACAGTGCAGACACTCCCTCAGCAGGATGCCCTCTCCTGGCGGTAGGTCTATGTAGCAAATGCGACATTCCACAGGCTCAGGGTTGGGCACCAGGTCCTGACCGTCCATCCTCACCAGCCGGGCAAAATTCTCTCTTCGCTCCTCTTCCTTTGCCTAAAGGGTGGAGTCGTGTTGTTGGGAGCAGAGTGGGTTTTAAAACATGTTCTGTAGATAATTCCCTTCCTGCCTTCTTACGAGGGACTTATAAAGCACTAAATAAGGTATTACAGGCTACTATTCACCCTCCCGCCAACACATACAGTCAAACACACGCATGCAGACACGCACACAAAGTGAAAACCTTTTATTTTTTTTCCGTTTTTTTAATTACAGTGCAAACTCATTTACCAATACATTCAGTCTAGTAGCAATCTCCTGTTGTAAGGATTTCATTCAAAAGCCACTTGGTAAGTCACCAGTGATGATGATATCAATCTGGATGGTCAGCATATGAAAAAGTCTTTCATAGTCTCCGAACTAAAGCCTGATTATTAAACAGTAAACTGTATAATCTGGCTCAAAATGTGACAAACAAATCCATCTTTGTCCGATTATTTTTTAAAACTTGTCTGTCGGTGTCAATGTTCGCACATTTTCATAAAAATGTGAAATCATTTGTTGTCATGCAGCTAGTCTTTCTGTAGGCCCTCACGAACGTGCAAAAATGTTGGAGCTGTGGGAGCACCTGCAACAAAACCTGCATAGCTTTTAGGCAGTACTGGGATGTGATGAGGCTTAAACAGGCTTCCTCAAACAAGCTCTTCGAAAAAAACACATTTAACTTCAGGATGAATGTAGCAGAAAACTATGCTTTCAACTCAAGCATGTAGACTTGCATGTGAAAAAATGGGCTTGTGCATGTTGATTTCCCATGTGCTCTAAAGGTGACTATCTGGCATCTGCAGTGGGGTGTGCATTCCTGTGTCAGTGTGTGTTCAGTAGTCCAGGTTATACAGCAGTGAGTTGCTTTGAGGCCCAGCACTCCTCAGCGCCTCTCTTCTCCCTTTCTCCTTCAAAAAAACAGAGACAGAAGAGAAGAGAGTCAACCTGAGAGAGCCTGAACGTTTCAGTTGTAATGTCAGCCTTAAATCCATCAAATCTTTTCGCGTACTAGAAATTGAGGAGTTTGAATTGGGTGTTTTGTGTGGCCTCTTAACTTCTCCATCAGCCATGTCATACGCTAAAGTAAGGTTCAGATAAAACAAATTGTTCCTGCACGGTAGTCTCAAGTGTGTGTCAATGTGATCTTCAGACCTGCTGGTATTGTCTGATGGCCTCCTTCTCCTGCTGGATTCTTCTGAGCTCCAGTGCATCAGGTTGGTATCCCCCTGGGATAACGTAGCTCTCGGGGCGGTTCGTACTGCAGATCTCACAGCCCGGCCGAGTGGGTTTATTAATATAAGTGCAAGAGGGACATGACCAACCCTAAAACACAGATCATTAGTTAATCTTTACATTCTGTTGCCTTGATCATCTTCACAGTCAATGTCTTCAGGAGGTTTTGGAGAATATATCAGAAAGAAAGCAAATGATGACTTTTCACAGTCCCTTTTTCGGCTTTAAAGAATTGACCTTTTTGAAGAGTGTATGGAAAGAGAAACGTATGATGATGGAAAGATGGAAAGTTTTCAGAGCTTTTGACGTTTTCCACACTTTTTTCTAAAGACGCGTCTTAAAATGGATTTGATTCTTTTTATTCCTGTTCAATTTCAACACAGTGCTCCAAAATGATGAAGCACAAACAGGTTTTGGAGCGTTCTATCTGTTGTTACGTACATCTATTAAACATATATCTATTAACAAAATGCATAATAGAACTGAAAGAGTTCATCAACACAAATCTTAAGTTTAAGTCTTAAATCACAAGATTCAAACAAATTTGGCAGAAATGACAGATTAAAGTTGTTCAGGCAGTTCTTCTAAAAGTTTGGAACAACTTTTCTTTTGTATTTTCTTCCATTTTTCTTTGCAGAAACATCCAAGCTCAACCATGTAGGATCGAGTGCAAAGCCATTTTCAGGTCTCTCCAGAGATGCCGTACGGGCACGAAGGATGAAAGAAATAAAGGATAATGTGCTTCAAAAGTGGCAGAATTTTCTTGTATTGTTCCAGTATCTGTATCGACAGAATCCGGTCTCAAAGGTTTATCAAGAATTCTCTTGCCTATGTGCCTTAGATTCAGTCTTACATCCACCATTAACTGTGTATTTAAGACTGGGCTTGGTTGGATTTAGTGCAGAACAGGATAAACGCGGTGAAGGGAAGATACACTTTCGAGGCGAGGGAAAAACCAGAGTGGAATAAACCTGATTTGGGAGACATGGCGGTGAATAAGACTTCTGATGAGTGTAATTGCATGGGCATAAATAATTGTTTAGACTGTGTATAGTCTACGTAACTTGTAAACAGAAATATGAATGATATATCCTGTTTGCAACTCATGTAAACATGATTGACATATTGTTTCATTTAGATTGAGGTCAATGTTATGTTGTATACAAAGCCACAGACAGGTGAAAAAAAAGCAGTACCCACTTCAAAAAGGCATCTCGAAGACCACTGATAGAGGAAGGATACATCAGAGCTAAGTTCGTGTGAATATAACCTCTCAGTCCTTTATTTTCATGACAGAAAAATACGAGAAGCCTAATTTTGTTTTGCTGTCGTGTGTGTATTTTGTGTGAAAGTGCGATTTATAAGGAAGCAAAAGAGCCGAATCGATGTAAAGATGAGTCTTGAATATAACAACATGTGGAAAACTCAAAAAAAAAAAAAAAAGGTCTGAAAACTTCCCACTAGCACTGTAATAATAAACTCTATCCAACGAGCCCCTGAGCATTACCTGGATAGAGGCTGTGTTTGGGCTCAGTGCGTCATTGAGTTGAGGCATTTCGAGGTTGATGAGATCTCTGATCTCACTGAAGTTTGGTCTGTCTGACCCACCTTCAGGAGAGAAGAAAACAAGTGTTGCGAGTGTTCCGGTGGCATTTTTTTTTAAATGTTTGAAAAAAAAAAACATCGGAACTTCTAATATAAACACACCACCACGTAGCCTAATGTAATGCAATATGCTGGTCAACACATGAGTACATGTAATACTTATACAACTACTGTATGTACATTTAAATCAGGTCATCATGACTTCTTCTACCACAGTTATGTTGACATACAGCTGCTGATACTAACATTTATTGGTTTTAAACCATAAATGAACTGACTTCACAACTAATAACACAGTGTGGGCTTCATCGTATTTTTCACTAAAAAGTTCTTAATTAACTGGCGTTGCAGTGTACAGACGAGGTCATCAGGTACTGTTAATCTCATAGCATTTGTTTTGTTTTTTTTACACGTTATATCCTCAACGCCCCAAATACACTGTTGTAATTCTGATTGATAGATCTCAGCAGTTCGCTCACCATCGCTGCTGCTGATGTTATGAAGTCTCGGAGGAAGGGTGGTGTACGGCCTCCTGTCCTCAGGCGAAGAGCCATTTGTGGATGCAAAAGGGAGGGGTGGGTTTTGAAAAGACAGAGGGGGACTGAGGAGGAGGGCACTCTCCTGAGCCCGCTGCAAGACTTGAGGGGTCAGGCGAGCGTGGCGGGCTGACAAGAGGTACAAGAAGGCTGTGTCCCCGTCCTGACGAACGCCGTACGAGGCGAGAGACCGTTGGTCAGTGCACAAGCACTGCCCGATTACCCAGCGCTGAACTCGGGGGTGAAAGCCATATTCAAGAAACATCTGGAAACAAAAGGAGAGGGAATATCAGAAGTGAGGCAGAAAAATAAACGCACTGTATAAGGAAAGTGCAATGCCGTTTCCAAATCAACCTGCTGTTTCAAAGACGCAGTAGTCATGTGTGGGAAAACTTTCACAGTGACACAACAGGATGAGGAGGAATCCTCCACCACAACAGCCAGCCTAGTAAATACAATTAAACACAAGCCCAGTATGACATTATTAACTATTAACGGTGCCTTGAAATGTTGAAGTCACATTTAGTCACATATCTTGGTCTTACTTGGTTTCAGTGTCTTCATAGTCTTTGGCAGAGGGCCGGATCTGTAGTGCTGCATGCTGATGGGCGAGTGTGGCAGCGAAGGCCGAAGCAGACTGCATGTCGCCTGCCTCTATGGCTCTGGTCAGCTCTATGCATGCTTGTTCTGCACATAAAACACAGACAATGAGCATACACTAGCAGTGAGAAGCTGTCACACGCCACTAAAAAACAATTCCATGGACGGGACTAACAGGTAAATGTACAAATGTGACGCATTTCATTGTGGCGCACCTGTTTGTTGTAAAGCCATCGCGCTCTGAGGAGGGACACTGTCGGGGAGGTGCTGCGGACCATTTTCTTGAGGAGCAACTGACGGTATGGAGGGACGGCAAAAGATCAGATCAGTCAGAAAAATAAATACTTGGATACCAAAACACAAAAGAAAAACGGAGCATTCTCCTAGAAATACCTACATTTTTGGCTGAAATGATACATTTTATATTATGTATTCAGAGTCGCAGACTGCTGGCATCACTGTGAAAGAGAAGATCGATGTGTACCACTGAGCATGACCATTATCTAGTGCAATGTATCTGTCTGAGTGCTTATCACGGTGCACGTGCAGATCATTTCACAGAAGAAACAGGGGGGCCTGGTAAGGCTTTTTTGGGCAAGAAACCTTCCAAACTGAGTTCATCTAGGCAGGAGCCACAATACTCCTGGTTGAATCGTCCATGGAAAGAAGTTTTAATGCTTCCTTTACCATTTCCTTTATCTCCCACAAAACATTCACAGTGATGCTTGATTTTGTTCATCAGGTCATACTGACTGCGCTTTTGTGAAAATAAATAAGAGGACAGGAGGGTGAGAGTGAGAATCCTGTGGCATTATTTCACTTGGCTGGCTTTTTATTAATCAGCCTAGATAATTAAGTCATAACTTATTATACTAAGATGATCTAGCTGATCTTGCCGCTGTGCAACAATAAGATTTTAACTTAGCTGAGCCTAAGTGTGGTCAGCCTCTCATTCAGCACGGTAGTTCTTTTCCCCTAAGTTTTCAAAGAAAAGAGCTTAGAAAAAGCCAAGAGGAAGTCTTCTTTCTTTTGTGGTTTGTTTTCTCTTTTGTCTACCCGACCATGCTCAGGGAGTTGAAAGGCTAAGACAGCCCAGACTTATGAGCAACTTTCCGGCTGAAAAGAGATCAGCTGAGCTGACATAAAGGCTCTCGTTTCTACTGCCACAGGATTCGTTTGCACAGGAGACCTTCACCTCCACTGACGTTATGTCAGTTTAAGGTCTTTTGTGAAACCCCGAAAAACTAAGAGCAATCTCCCACAACAAGAACAGCGTGGAGTCTTTGTCAGTCTGGTAATTTCATGATGAGAACTCGAAACAGCCTAAATCCTCAGCAGGCTCTCCAAGACACTTAGAATAACCTACTTGAAGAAAGGAGTATGCTAGTATGCCGGTCTTTAAATGAGACTTTTAAGCAGAGTCATAGAAACACTGATTTAATTCAGCAGCTTAACTGATAAGATAAAAAACTGGGAGGCCTCATTCTGCTTTCAAAATGTTCACAGAGCAGCCCAAAGTGTTACAGTGTGATTTAGAACACTCCGCTGTTAGTAGTAGTTTTATTCGTAGCTTTATAAATATCATTATTCCCACACAGTACGTGTGAAAAAGTAGGTAATAATATATGACATCTGAGGCCACCGTATGAAGTTTATTTGAAATAACATTGTTGCCGGGGATGCAATTTTGCAAGTTTGTTCATTAAAAAAAACAAAAAAAAAAAACCCTGCGTCATTGCAAAGACGGGTGACTGACCTCTTTGCGCCTCACGCAGTGATGACATCATCACAGTGGCCCACTCCTGGGCCTCCTGCTCGCAGCGAAAGTTGAAGCTGATGCGGTCATGTGGAGGCGCAGCCAATATCAGCTCGTGGCACTTTGGCGACTTCACTTCATAGTTTACGGTCCTCAGATTGAACTCAGAGATGGTCTGGAAAATGAGGACGAGCGACCGAGAACAAAAGAACCTGTCATTAGTAACGAATGGGGAAGGAGAATTAATCACTGGCAATTAAGTGAACCAGTGGGGGGAAAAAAGTAAAAAAAGTAACTTCAGTTTATCCACTAAGAGTAAACAAACAAACAAAAAAGAGGTTCAGGCTTAAACAGTAATAGAAATGTGAACAACCCTGTAAAAATATCAAATACTACACACTCAAATGTAGCACTTGACTCCACACATGACTGTGCATTCTACAAATTTCTCACTCTCCACATGTAAGATCAAGGCTCATCAGCACATCGGCACACTCAGCTTCGGAACTCCAGAAGTCTTCAGAGTCGGTGGGCTGGCTGCTTGTGACCGTGGTGGTGGCCACAGATTTCTAATCTGCCCTCAAGCCCCCAAGAGGAATCAAAAGAAAAAAATCCAAGCAGTCCCACGATCGATTGACAAAGATCAAATTGGATTACTTCCGAACAGAAACAGGACTTTTGGCACATGTTCCGAGTTAGGCAGTTGTCAGCAAACGTGTCAATAATGAAAGAGCTCTGAATTAATCAAGGTATTCCAGTCCTCCTCTCTCCTCTGATACCATTTTCAGTAGTCAATTTCTGATTTGTCAAACACAACTTTTTACCTCCCCCAGGAGGAGTACCCAGAAATATGCAATATTGGATCAGTTTCTCACATAAACAAATGGGCAAGTAGAATATTTGGTCTTATTTGTCTAATTGGGTTGTCTTGATCTATTTTGAGAAAACCTGATGACGTTTTAGGTCATAATTATGCAGAAATGTGGGGAATCCCTAAAGATCAATACAATTTCAAATACCACTGCACAAAAAGCGTGTTTTTTGGAAACACTGCACCTCTCACTGCAGTTCTCGCTATCTGTGGGCTTCATTTCACGCGATCAAAAGTCTTTGCGTTGGACACCGACTCAGATAAAGTGAGGAGTTCTTTCCAAGCACACGTGATCTTTATAGACGGGGTTTTCCGCGGCCAAAACGGGCACCATAACAAACCCAGTCACCGCTGCAGTGAACTCACCACACTCCGGCCAGTCCCGCTGCAGTTCTGGAGCGAGAGTCGGAATTCCCCGGATTTCCCCGGGTCCATGCTGAGCTGCAGGCGGAGTGACTCATCACCTGCTCCCGGAACACAGAGCGGCCGAATGCCAGAATGGCACACAGACACCCGAACCGACATGAGGACGGTTTGGCCGCCAAGTTGCGAAAGTGAGGCCTCATAATGGCTGGGGAGGGCGGCGGACTGATCCAGCGTGTGGCCCGGGGAGTGAGTCCAACCGCCCGAACTCAGCGACATCCTGCCGACAGACTCATGTAGAGAACACAAACAACACGCGAGTCCGGTGGCTTGTTTACCTCCTGCTCCGCGTTGTTAAGCGACCTTAGCGGATGTATCGTCCCTTTTACATTTCTTCGAGCGCACTTTGTCGCCGAACAGCGACCGTGTCAACAGGAAGCAAGTGCGTCGAATATGTAGAGCCACTTTAAAAAAAAAAAAAAGTCGAGTAGGCTACAAGCTAGAGGTCTCTGTTTCTTCCCTAAAACTCTGTTTCAGGCAGGTCGAGCGTTCAATTTCGGTAGTGAATTTCGGTTCAGTAAGACATACCGCCTCGACACCAAGGTTGGAGCGGTAGTTTGATACTCCTGAAAATGAGTTTGTTGTTGCGCTTGCTTTCACTTCCTACCGCGCATGCGCTCTTACAGAGCCGACGTATGCCTTGTAATATTTATAAGTGCGGTTCCTTTTATTAGCTCCACGGTAGATGAGCTTGAGGCGCTTCTGTCCTCTGACTGCAGACCTTTGTTGACTTTTCACTGTATTTGACAAAGGTTTTAAGTCTCTGATTTCAGTGTTGTACCGGAAACCCTGGTATTTATATTTTTGTAGAGGCGCATACATGCTGTGTGTGGACGTTGTTGTCCACATAGAGGCAGCAAAGCATCCCGTTTGAAGATTTTTTTTAATTTTTTTTTTTATACAGTCTTCTCTCAGTCTGAATGCAGCACTAATCTGATTTTAGAGTTTTCAGAATTTTCCGTGAGAAGTGAACCTTTATAGTAAAAACAAAAAAGAAATAAAAGAAAGTAGCCTACATATATTTTTTTAATAACATTACTTCGTCTACCTACAGTGCACTTAAGATTTACACATGTATTATGAATGACTGCTTTTGCGTGGAGCGCTGTAAAAATGTTCGTAAAAACAGAATTGAATTATTCACAAAGAATTTAGGTCTTGTATTTGAACTGATGTCACAAATGAAAAAGGCTATAGTATATGCTATGCACAGTACATGCTGTGCCTAAAGTTGTGTATGTATGAAATTAGCAGTTACTGCAGCTGTTTACCCTAATACCCTGTTGTTTTCTTAGCTCTAAGTTTCCATGACTATAACTTTCTCATATGAAAGATGCTATCTTGCCCAATTTTTAATTTTAAGTCCCCTCTAAAGTTCGAACCCACATTTCCCAGCTTTACTGGCTGAGGACTTGTCCATTAGTCCAACTTTACCCATAGCATTCACTAGAGCAGTGTTTCCCAACCCTGGTCCTCAAGGCACACTGCCCTGCCTGTTTTCCCTGTTTCCCTGCTCCAGCACACCTGATTCAAATTCAGGTGTGCTGGAACAGGGAAACAGGGAAAACATGGACATCTATCAGCCGTTTCCCAGCTAAACTGTCCATCTTTGTTTTAAAATACCTTGCTGAAATCTTTCTTTGTTCAAATTCAAATTTGAGAAACAACACTACTGCCAGCTTTTCTGAAATGGGGTTGTGAAAACTGATCATTGTCAAAGTTTGAGGTTTAAACTGTTTAAATAGTCTTTGGGTCACTCAATGTTTATTGTTAGTCACACATGTACTTATCTTACAATGGCATTTATGAACAAATCCAGTAGAGATTTTCAAATCAGCCAATTGGTTTACTTAATTGAATATATATTCTTGAGAGAAACATATGACCCAGGTGGGACTTGAACCCACAATCCCCAGCTCCGGAGGCTGATGCCTTGTCCATTAGGCCACTGGGCCTCTCAATGAATTAAAAAACATGATCCAACATGCTTTTCAATATATCTTCTTAATGGATGCTGTTGGCTTACTACATTCAGGGCATCGACCAGAGGTCATTTATTAGCCAGCAGAATAACAGCACCATGTATGTGTTTGAAGGTCACTATCCTCGAAACAACTGATCTCTCAAACACTGTTTGAAGAATGAGGAAAACTACAATCTATATAAAGGTTTTGCTGAATGAACACTTAACGGGAAATACGTTCTCTGAAATTTCCCTGTTCACCACCCACTTTCCAATTTGAGCTTTTTTAAGAAAGAGTCTGAACCTCAAAGCATGGCTCATGAACATCTCAGCCCACGCACCCTGAGAAGTCATGAATTTTAAGGCGATTAACAAAATATACTGTAGCACGAAAGGGAGAATGATTTAGACTACACAGCTTAGCTGGGTCAAGTTGTTAATCATCCTGCAAGCAAGGTTTTCTCAATCAATACCGCATTCCTAAGTGCCCTCATGGCTCACACTAAAAAGTTTAACTCTCACAGACAGACGATGTTGCTGTTCCTTTTAAGAATAAAAGATTTTTGCTCCATAATCATGAAAGATTCTTATTGTAGCCTACATGCCACTTGCTGGTGCTGTCCGCAGCCCTTTTTAGATGTATTTGTCTTTCAAATATATTACCTACACTATCACCTGCAGGGCCGTATCATATGAATTTTTTAATTTTTCTGCACAGATCCAAACCGCACATCTGTGACAGTCAATCATGACCTTTGTTTTCAAATAAGTTCTCCTTGCCATAAATCAATTACCTTTATTATTCAGCGATTTTTTTTTCCATGTTGTCCTGTGATTACATGTCCTCAGGTAGTTATCTTGTCTTTATTGAGGCGAGCTCTGCATCATACAATGTGACCCCGGTACATGAAGAAAATATGACTGCAGAGGAGAAGCTAATTACCGACCTGGGGCGGAGTTGCGTGCATACATGTAAACGAATGGATATCTGCATCACGTGCTACAAAGGAAAGTGACACACACAGGTATTTTAAGAGGTTTGAGGAGGGTGAGGTTTTTTCTGTCTGGATCACACATATTCACAAACTACCCACTTCTAATGCATTCCGAAGGGACACTGACATAAGCATAGAAAAACATGTATTTTGACATTTGACATCACCCATGTTAGGATGTAAGTTTTCAAACATACAGTGAAAAATGCATTTGTCTGTATTTGTACTGCTAATGAATGATTGGATTTCTTAAATTGATTATACCTTTTAATCAATTTATTTGGCTTGAAAATCTCAGGAAAGAATGAAAAAGTCCCATAAAAATGTGCATGTTCTCGACTGTCCAGATCTCCTAAACTGATATCGTAGGTTCAAATCTATGAATAGATGGAGAATTCGGAGAATTTGTGGAGAAAATAGTGTTTTTGCAACTTGATTTTTAACTTACAGATCAACTCAGACGCTTTTGATAAATTGTGGAAGAATAATAAATAGTACAGCTGAAAATGATTGACACATACCTTGTACTTTATGTTATGTTCATCTGATTGTTATATGTGTGCATCTTAAGTTGGAGCTATGTGTGCGCAATTTCTTGACCTTTACAACTGCTGGTTTTAATGCCCTAAGATAACTTTACACCTGAATACATTCAACAAGGAAATTTTCTCCTCACCTTGGCAGCTCACTAAAAATGTACCTATGTAAGCTACAGCATATGCAGGCTCTGACTTCTCTCTCTGTTTGTTTGAGAGGCACTTCCTGGCTGCTCAAAGCAGCAATCTAATTTTTCATTATCAACTCTTTTTTTTAAATGACAAATAGAATAGAATAGAAAAATACTTTATGCAAATACAAATGCCATGACTATGACTTTGTCATGACTATGTGCAGCCAAGGGTAATTTTCATCTCCCACATGGAATCTCCAGAAAAGTTCCAACAGCTTATAGCTTGCTGTGAGAGGACAGCTGGTTCAAGAATACATAGATGACTGTGTCCTGCTTTGTACTTCGTAATCAAGCTGATTGATGAAAGCCTCGTCAAAAACGCCCACCACAGTTCCGGGTCACCGTCTGACAGACCTACTCGAGCAGGTGGGTCTCCACATGTTCACTAATTTAAAGTTGTCTGCATGTCACTGGATTCCTGATGGACTGCTCTGCTGCGTGACGGACATCATGAAGGCTCCAGACCCAAAATGCCATTCTTAAATGGACGAAGGCTTGAAAGAGTGGGAGGAGGATGAGGAGGAGGGGTGATGCATCCTGTGGTTTGGGATCACTGTGAGTGAGTGACGTCCTTGATTCATCATCCAAGAACCTCATGAGCAGCAGGGATATGCTATATAAGCTGGGGCACATCTATTCTTGAGGAACAACTGCAAACCTCCACCAACTGACCCCACCCCTGTGACCAAAGTTCAGGGTAAGTAGTATTTCTGTTCAGTTTTCATTATCTAAAGAGGGTTACAAGTTATGTGTTTAAGTCATTACTTCATGATGGTTAGATACAAATGGATAAGTGTAATTTTTTTCTTCATTAAGACTAACCATTATAATACAAGAGAGTCCATTCCAATTCAAGATATTTGTATACCAACATATTTGTATGACAGTAACTTATTATTCACTGATTGATTGTGGTCTTTATTGTGGATTCTTGCATCCTTTTAAACTGATTTAAGCTTTCGAGCTCACAAATGAGCTTTATTTGACTAGATTTTTTCGCCTTTTTGTTAATAAAGTTATACACTGCAGCTTTGAACAAATCGAATTTTTTTTTTCTGGTGGTGTTAAAGGAAGCAAAACTATTCTCCAATGATATATCAGTGTCGTTTTTCTCATACTTCCATTGACAAGGGTCTGTTTTCGGTGTCTTGCAATAGTTGCGTTACTAAGCAGAGTACCTACCCGTCCTCGTTCGTGCCTTGACAGAGTCCACAGCATGCTGCCCGGGAGAGCGGCTGATGTCCAGCACTGCGTCCTGACCAGCCGCTGGCTGCCCGCAGCCGTGGTGCTGCTCCTCCTCCTCTCCTGCAGCATCAGCCGCGCTCACAGCACCACGGTGGAGCATGACTTCCACATTGTTCACAACGTTGACAACAGAAGTAAGAGCCTTTATATTTTATGCTTTTATAAATTACCCGCGAAGCTCCCATGAAGTACAAGTCCGTTAGACTTAAAGACTTTGATTATGAAAAGAGACACGTGGTGTATAGTAGGAGGACATGACAAAAGCAAGTGTCGTGTTTTTATCCATTTGTTTTTTATATCGAAATGTTGGCAAGGACTTGAAGCAACTCATGTTTAAAGATATGGTTTCAGCAGTTTAAAAAAAATTGTTCATAGCACATAATTCGATTTAAAAGAGATGGGTAATTAGACTTGAGTAAAATCAAAGTGTCCCCACTTTGATTTTATATATATTATACATATTCCCACTATAACCTGTGGATGTTTAAGTCATCAGATACACACTGTGGATATGCGATTAAATTACTAAACACCTGAAACATGATTTGCTACTTTGGGTTTCCCAAATGCTCAGTAATTATTTTAATATATTCCTCTCCACATCAGAGGCAGGATTTTGGTGTTAAAGGTTGGGGGCTTCAAAACCACTGTGGAGATGGTTGGATGCAATCATTTCTATCTTAAAACAGTATGAATAATTCAATTTATACCTATTTTATATATATATACTAGATATGTTAATGAAATATTTTGGCTTGTACAAAGAGAAGCTTACAATAGTAAAGTGCAGGGCTACACACCCTTGTACTGTAATTTTTGCAACTTTACCAACTGAATACAGCTCATCAGTCTTCCCTATTGTTGAATATTGAAGAACACTGAAATAATTCAAATAAATCACAATCAGACTGCAGACTGACTTTAAAGCCTTCTGCTGGGACTTCAAATGTTCCTGCTGAAGGAAAATCATTCTATTTTGTCTTATGTCTTCAGTTCAAGCTTCTTCCAGGATTTCAATAATTTGAATTCTGTTTCCAAACACAGTCCACATGCTTTGCTTCAGTTATTGCTCATGCATCTGTCTCTGTGCGCTGTCTAGGTCCAGAGATAGACCCATTCTGGTACGTGGGACGTGGTGTGAGACCCATCGGACGCTTCGGGAAGAGGCACAGCAGTATGGATGTGCTGGGCAGGGGCAGGATTCATCCTGTCGTCAGGACGTTGGAACTGCTGCTCAACAGCCTCAGAAACAAGCAGAACCTTGGAAAAGTACTCGATGGAGAGGACAGTGATTGGTTACCATGACAACATGTGCTCCTCCTCCTCCTCCATTCATCCAGAAACTCTGTCTTCATATTTTATGTCAATCGAGGTCACGTGTTCTTTTTTTTTCCGTCTGTTATGGCTTTCATCAGATATTTGCTGAAATCATTCTTCAAAAGTAAATGTACATAAAAAAAATGCATTCTATATTGATAAATAAATCAGGATGTAGTGACTACATCTGTTGATGGCTTTTTTGCACAACAAAACATCCATCCATTTCCAAATTAGGGTCGCAAGCTATCCCAGCTGTCATTGGGCGAGAGGCAGGGTACACCGAGACCTGGACAGGTCGCCAGTCCATCACAGGGCCAAACAGAGACAAACAACCGTGCACGCCCACACATGGGGAAAATTTAGAGTCACCAATTAACCTAACATGCATGTGTTTGGATGGTGGGAGGAAGCCGGAGTACCCGCAGAGAACCCACACATACACAGGGAGAACATGCAAACTCCACACAGAAAGGCCCCAGCCGGGAATCAAACCTGGAACCCTCTTG
Organism: Odontesthes bonariensis; assembly: GCF_027942865.1. Taxonomy (NCBI): domain Eukaryota; kingdom Metazoa; phylum Chordata; class Actinopteri; order Atheriniformes; family Atherinopsidae; genus Odontesthes; species Odontesthes bonariensis. The sequence goes on from NC_134525.1 coordinate 16,034,511, forward strand.
CTGTGAGGCGATGGTGCTAACCATCACACCACCGTTTTCTTCAAAACAAGAAGCTCCTTTTAAGTTTGCAAATTTTATTTATCTCATAATATATTTTATTTTTCAGAGTACTGTGGCACATAGAGATCTGCATTTTTTTTGCTTGTTAATATTCTCCCCAACATGTCATATGGATTGCAACAAACGATTGCACATAAGTGAATGGGCCGCCTGTGGAGCAGTGCACAGTGAACCTTGTCATAGTCATTCAAACTGGATTTAACAGGAACAAAAACAGCATTTTTTTTTTTTTTTTTTTTTTGGTTCTGTGTGTCTTCACCTCTGAGTACCTGAGGCACGGTTTCAACAGTTCGTTTCACTTCCTGTGTAAATTTGGCCTCACAAGTCATGATAATTTTACACAGTCTCTTGCACACAACACTGAAAGGTTTGTCGACTATGATTGGGCAGTAAACACATTATTCTATATCATATCCATCTTTTCACACATATACATATATTAACAAACTCTGATCTGTTATTATATATTTTTTTTACATTAGAAAAATACAGGACACTGATGATTGGACCCTTGTGAATGTGCTTCTCATGGGAAACTTTACATCAATTCAATAAAACCAGAAACATGCTTTTATACAACAACACCTCTGTAGAACAAGACTGACAAAAGTACAGGATCAGTGTGCAAACCCAAAGATGCAAAAGGCTGGGATGATAAGGTCATTAATAAAAGATGCAGAGCATTCATACAGAGGATCAACACACCTTTCATGCAGTCCATCAGCAAATCACAACCTGCTCTTAGCTCAGCCGAAGCATAAACAAACATGGATGACTAATCAGATTATGATAAAGTAGTAAGAAGTGGGAGTGGTCAGAGTAAAAATAAATAAATCACCTGATAATGACAGGAATAGTGTTTAAGGAGTGTACAAGTACAATCTAAATCACTCCAAAAATGCCTCTTGACACTTGTGTTTTCGTTGCATTTACCATCATCATTACGGACACAGTATCAAATGGTAAATGGAGGCTTACACTGAAAGCACTTTGAGTCATCATGTGATGCATGTGAGAGTCTGATAAGTTTGACTGAGGAGGGTTCATTTGAGGAAAGAATAAAGCCTTTAACTTGCAATAGTATTCTAGTGGTATTGCATAAAAAGGTTATGTAAGTACAAAAATAAATTGCTTGTAACAAAATCATGGTTTCATGGCATTTGTCATAAAGCCCATCAGACTTCATTATGTAAAAATGTTTACAAGATTTTCTGAATGAAACACAAAAGTTCAGACATGACCCAGCAAAGAGAAAACATGAAAACATAAAATTGTTCAAACGAAAGGCCACAAAGGTTGAAAGTAAACAAAGAAAAATGGGAAAAGAGAAATGACTGTGCACCAAGGAAGAAAACTTTTGGATTAAACTTGAATATTGATCCTTGGAGGCTTTTTATTGAGCTCGATGTGGGTCTTTTTTTGGATTCAGTTAAAAGAAAGAGAGCACAGCTTCCACATTAAGGCTGTATGTGTTGTGTTTTCTCTAAAAAACACTGATATAATTTTCAGAGCCAGATGGTGTCATGTGTCACTCCCACCTTAATGTGGAATACATACGGTGTTAAAATGCTGTATTTAAGTCTTTTCCTAGATATAACTGTTGTTTGGTGTCAAAAAAAAAAAAAAAAATTAAGAACACAAAGGTCTAACACAGAAACTCTTAAGGGATCTTGTTCCTCCATGTGGGAACAAGTTCCCATGACTTGTTCCACTATTAGCCCCCCAACCATATGAAAATTGAGTTAAAATTCAAAATGGCTAGATAGCTGCTAAATACAATCGCAGTTAGCAGTTAGCAACTAGCTGGAAACGCTGAGTACGTTCAGCAGCAAGGTATAACCCCTCAGAGGTAGATGCTGAGCAAACTGAGCTAAATGAAAGGAATATGGGACCTAATGTATGGTAGACTATACTAATTTTCACCTAGTTTATCAAAAGAGTTAGGCCAACTTCTCTATTCGACTGTCCTTATGCAAAGCTAGACTAACTGGGTATTGGCTTTTCATTAGCTTCACTGGCTGCTGTCCATTAGCTTAATCATAATTAGCACTCTAGCATGAGTTATAGGCTATGGATTCTCATTTCAGCTGTCAGTAGGAAAGCAAATCATTATACCTTCAAAATAATAAGCTGTTTGAATTAGTTTTTTTAGCCACGCACCTACTGTAGAGTGATATATCTCTAAAGTGTGCTTTGTAGACCTTTAACCTATTGCCATGGCACATTATAGTGGCAAGAAAGGACAGAAATGTTTTGGCCCTGATATTTTGCATATCTAGACACAATTTTCAGGTAAGTACATGATTTTTTAAAAATTCAGTTACAAAAATAAATATCAAAAGTGTTACAATCAAACCCATACGAGGAATACTGTTTGATAGCGGTCGTATGTTTGTGTGAAAAAAAACAAAACAAACAACAACAACAAAAAAACACTGAATAGGGGTTGCAGTATGAAAGAGTTCTCATATCACTTAATAGTAAGTAAGATGAAGTATAAAAGTCGGCACAGCCTCCTTTTTTGGGACATCGAATCACAGGAAGTTTCACACGAGTTTTCCACAGCTTCATTGAACATTAGAATTACAACACTCTTGCAAACAGATAAAAAAAAGTAAATGCATTTTTGTTTGACTCTACAGATGTTCTTTCTTAGTCGTATGTATCATTAGGAGTGCTTGCGGCTTTTAAGGCAGAAACACAAACTGCTGAGTCACCCTTGAATGACAAATCAAGGTTGAGGAGGAGGAAACTGTTGATTAATGGGGAAAAGGGGAAAGAGCCTGTCATGTTTTCTGTGAGGCATGACTCTTGTGGTTAGCTGAGGGATGAGTGCTGGATGGGGTAGGTGTTGGCCCCTACTTGGCCAAGAGCTGGAGGCAGATGCTGGGTCAAGGCACTGGATGTGAAGGGCCCCTGTCCCCGGGGCTCTGAAGTAGCCCTGAGGGACTTGTTGTGCTGTTGCCTGCCACTATGGCCGAAGTACTTTCACCTGCTGCTCTGACTCCATTTTTTCTGAAATATAAAAAAGACAAAAAAGAGTCTGGGTTATGTATGAGTCTGTATGTATGGTGGATGGATAGAAAGGATGCTCTAAGCTGGAATGAATGAATATGATCTGCTGCTCTTCTTTGAAGCCATGTTGACAAAGCCTCTGTGACTCAGAGCTATTGTATGGATACTAGTGAAGAAAAAACTAGACAAAAAAAGGAATATAAAGAAAGCTCTAACAGAAAAAAAACCTTTTACTATCATGAAAAGGAGACAACGTCTTGTTGGTTAATAAAGCAGCTTAGCCTCGTGTGCAACATGTGTTTCCCTTTGGCTGCATTACATCTAATGGTGCTTTTCAGTCACTGGGTCCTTTTTTAGGTGATGTATTCACTTTTACATCCATTCAGCCGCCTCTCTCTTCATCTTGGACAAAGTGCAAAATCTATGATTTTTACTAAAGGTAAATTTCAAATGTTCTCTTGACTCCATCTCTCTTTCTCTCCATCTCTAGCTGTCTCCAACTCACTGAAACAAACACAGATGCACAAAAATTGCTTGTGTACACGCGGCTGTTTGATTTAATCAGCATTGAGCAGATTCTACCGATGAATACTATGTGGGTAGAATATCACTGCTTATAGAGTCCATACCTTGCATATATTGTATTGTGTAGTCAACCACAGCTGAGTCAAACAAAAAATTCATAGGATTGTCAGAAATATATGTTTATCTCTTTCTGCAGCCAAAGTTTTCTTTGAATGCACTCGCAGTTTTCTCCAAATTGAGGGAAAATAACCCATTTAATACCTTTCAGTGGAGGCGCTGGAAGTTTCCTCCTCTGATGGCGTGATGAGTCCAGGGTTTCAGGCTGCGATGAGAGTGTAATGATTATACACCTAACACACACCATTAAACAAACCACAGATGTCTAACTGTTAACTGCAGCTATGTATCAAGCCTGTACTGTACGACAGCACAGACAATACAGGTATTTTTACAGGTATAATGAATGTAAGGCTGAATGTGCCTGGTATACGAGAGCCTGAGGGTGAGTGAACTACCTTGACATTTGGATTGACCTTGGAGAAGCGATTGCAGACAGTCACATTTAACCCAGCTGTTTTCAGAGCTGATATCCTCGCCTCAATGTTTGATATCTTCATGCACAAAGAGAATTTAGAAAAGAAAATGTATGCTGTACTTCTTATTTAGGTTTAGTTTGGTTAGAATACAGAAAACAACTCGCTCAAATAATCAACAATCTCGTCCAGTACCTGTAGTTCAGACTGCTGGACCTGAGCTGCTGCTGTAGCCACTTGGTCCTCCAGGAAGGCCATCTCTGTGTCTGTGGTCCCACTGCTAATACTGCGGGCGCACTGCTCCAGCTCCCCCAGTGCCCCCTCGAGGCCATACACAGCACCAGCAGCCAGGTACACCTGTACAGACAAGAGGAGACAAACAGTTATATCCCATTAACACTGATATCCATGAGGGGAAACTATTGGGCTGAGGTGCTCTTTCGCTTACATTCTCCTCCATCTTGGTCAGCCTCTGGTCCAGCCTCCGGGTCTCAGAACTGCTGGATATAGGAGAGGCGCTCATGGACTCAGAAGGAGTGTAGCTGTCACCTGCCGCCTCTCCGATCAGCTCCTCTGTTGCATTCAGGACCTTAAGCACCTCTGTGGTGATGCTGCAGAGCGAGGCTGCTGAATATTTCTGATTCATTTGAGGAACACACATACACATATACGCTTAATAAGCAGCATTAAACAGACAAACAAAAAATTGAAAAATGACTTTTTGATTTAAAGTGACATGTTCAAAAAAAGTTAGGGCCAGAGATGAATTCAAAAACATTTTATTATTAACATTATGAGCAGAAGGCTTCATGAGCAGGCACAGCAAAAATAGGAGGCATTTATTTCAAATCTAAAAGCTACACGTTAAGGACAAAACAAAGGCTTCATTTGGCATAAGGACATAAAATGATAATAAGAAAGTTTTTCAGTCAGTAAGCCAAAGATGTTAGGAAATGCAATCACAACAACATCCAATTTTGGGACATTGCACAATCACTGGGGTGGGAAATACTTTCACAATCCAAAGTGAAAGAGAGCAAAGATAATGCTGCTTTCAGTGTTTATAAGCATCATGACCTCAATGTTCATAGTCTGCAGTGTCCTGGAAAAGACATTTTGCAGGTGACACGTACATTTGTTTGTCATATGACTAATAGCATCTCCCGAAAGCCACATATGTTTAACCTGGAAAAGTAATCAGAGCGCGCAGAACAAGGATGAGAGAGCTGACACGATGAGGGGTGAGAAACACAAACAAAAAAAGTCAAAACAAGAGTGGTGCTGAACTGATGCTGCGTCTCATGCTTTCAACAGTCAAAAGACATCATAAGTATCTCTTATTAATGTGCAGCCTATTTTAAAACGTGGGTTGCAGCAATCTGTGATTCAGTCACTAATTACAACCCCATTTCCAAAAGAGCAGGAACACAGAGTCAAATTTAGATACAAAGAAAAGGCAATGACGTGCACATCTGTGAAAACAAATCAATATTTTTTAAAAATGTTGTTTTGATATGTGATCATTTTGATTTTGACACCCGCAAAAATGTTTTTTAAAAGTTGGCACAAAGGCAAAAAAGACTGGAAACAAAATGTGCAACATCTCACAAGTGCTGTAAGTATAGGTTAATGAGCAATAGTTCAGTAACATGACTGGGTGCAAATAAAGGAGTACACAATATCATTAACAGATTCAGAGAACTCTGAGACAGACTGAAAACAAGACTGAAATCCAATACGTGACCTTCAGACCCTCATGTTGCACTGCATGAACCCATTCAGACTGGATGCAATATCTGCGTGTATGTCCTTTTCAGACTTTTCCTTTTCAGAGTGGCGTTTGGGAGCCTGACGCAGCACTCATGGCATCTTCAAAACACACAAACAACGACTTTTTAAATATCTAATAAATGTAAGGGCAAAAACAAAAAAATCTGTAGTAAAAGCTGAACGTTTAACATGTTTTTTTTAATCAAACATTTTCAGTTTTTTCAGCAGTGACAATTGTGTGAGGTTTGCCAGAACACCCTCAGTTTAAGAGAGTATATTCAAACTGCTCTGGCTTTAGAATGCTTTAAAAAATGGATTAAAAAGCCAAGTATACCTTTGGTCTGAATGGGTTAAACACTGATTAGATTCTGTGTGCAACTCTACGACACAACCTACAGTGCACATGCATAATCAAGGGCACAAGCTCATTTAAAACGGAAAGAGGAAAAGTGGTAAACTGTCCGGTACCCATTTGACATATCAAATTTTGAAATTTCCTTTTTGGAATTCATGGATGCCAGATTCTGAGGGCTGAAGACCAACTGCTGACAATTCAAAGCCAGCATTCATGATGGTATGGGGTTACATTCAGGCACATGACATAGCTAAACTTACCCATCTGTTGCTAAACCCTATTCTGCACATAGAATAACTGCATGACTCTGAAAATAACTAATGCATGGATTGAATCAGGAATGAATGAACAAATCAATTGACCGTAAACCTTTGAAACTATATGAAATTCTCATGTCAGCTACATGGAAAAAAAAAAAAAGTAGGTGAGGTATGCTAGACCTTCTCTGCCAATCAGTATATTGATTAACTGGAGCAACTTTTATACAAATTAAAGCTAATTTCCAAATGCAAACTGTCTCCAGCAACGATTCAATGGCTAAGATGTCTGGTAAAAAAAAAAGCTCCTATTTTATTCACCTGAAGAGATGAAAACACAGAACAAGAAAAGGCAAGGAAGGGAAGGGAGACAGATTTGATTCAATAATGAATGAATCACTGGATGAAGCTTTGATCAGTGGCATCAGTGACACATCGATCCTCCTCTCAGGCAGCGTGACAGCATGAAAGGCCGAGCCTCAGCTGGTGTCAGAAGAGGCAGGTATGGATGTGTAAAAATGGAGGGGGGGGGGTCTTTTTTAAAAATGTACGACTCAGTGATCTTAAAAACACTGTGATGATCTTAAAAAGACTGAGATGTACACTCTGAGGTATTGATTTGCGCTGGTCAGTGGATTAGTAGAGGTGTCCTCATCCACTCCAAAGAACCACGCCATCCGTGTGGATCAAACAGAGTGACAAATGTAAAAGTCTCACTGCCATCAACGTAAAAAGACGGTGAATATATAGAAAACTTGTTTGTTTCCATGTTAATCAGGATTATAATATAAGTACAGAAAATATCAGAAAAACAATGGCACTGCATAATTGTACTTGTACTGTTTTATCAATAAATGTATCATTCATTTAATGATGAAACACTCAATATTAGGGATGGGAATTGATAAGATTTTTACGATTCCAATTCCATTTTCGATTCTGTTTAACGATTCGGTTCTTTATCGGTTCCCTTATCGATTCTAATTTGGAGAAAAAGGACAACAAACCGGTCGATTAGCATTAACTTTGTTTAGTTTAGAAGTAACACGAGTCATGACCTTACAAACCCAACAATGGTGAGGTCCACATTGGTCTATCATGGCCTGGGTAATTTAACTCTTCCCTGCTCTGGTGAAAGGAGAAGCTGGAGGTAGACGTGAACTGGGGGTACTACCACCAGCCTCTGACTCTGAGCTAGTCAGGCTCCGTCTCTCATGATTTCATCTAAATGTAATGCCTGAGAAGGCATTAATTTACCCTTAACCATTACTAACAGCAGGTTTGACAATGAGGCAAATGGCGCTAACATGATAGGCAGTGTTTGTTAGTTAGTTACCTGCAGTGTTAGCCGAGGACATGCTAACGTTGCTAACGTTGCTGGGTTCAGATTCACCAACGTTAGTCCGGAGCAGATCGAAAACGCGACATTCATTCATAGTTATTGCATGTTGGTAGTATTCCCTCCCTTTGGTGAAATATTCACTTTGCAAGTTGCCCTGTTGTCCTCTTTTTTAGGGATGTGTAATCAAACTTTCGAGCGTTTGTACCGCTTGGGCACCATGTTTACTGTTGACTGCTGGCTGCACTGGACTCGCCACGCAACGTTGCGTGGTGACATCATTCGCGCCCATTGGAATTGATAAGGGAATCGTTTGCAAAATCGCCAAACGATTCCAAGGAATTGAAACACTGGGAACCGGTTCTCAACAAGAACCGGTTTTCGATTCCCATCCCTACTCATTATGCTTTCTGTGTTTTAGTAGTATTTTCTGTGTTTTGAACCTTGGGGCCACCGTAGATTAGTTTCTTTCTGGTCCTAATTTTTTCTTTTTACTAACATGGCTGCAAGCTCTACCAATAACAAATATATATTACATTTCTTTTATGTAAAAAAAATGTATATCTTATCCTTCAACCTGATCTATACATGTCGGTTTTGTCTCACCAAATTCTTATTTTCTAAAAAGCTTCAGTCAACATGTTGTTTGTCATATCGCTGCTAAACATGATGCAAACTAAAAATCTTGTGGATAATTACACCAGCAGTAAATTAGACTGCGTAGTGGATTCCCTTTCTTCATTTCAGTTATTTCAATAAAGGCAAAATTCTACAGCTGTCCTTCAAAACAGTGTAAATTTGGTGTAGTCACAAAATACGGACTTAAAAAAACATAAATATCACTGTTGCTGCCATGATTTTTTTTTTTGGGGGGGTGTTGTAAAGGGAGCTGTGAAAGCCAACAGAAATAGATCACACGAGTACACGTGTCATTCACATTGAAAGATGAGCATGACTCACAAGAGCCTCATAATGCATTTGCCCAGTGACCAACATCGATTTTCAGTCCTCATATGTGTGTGTGTGCCAGCGCCTGAATTTTGTGTGTACATTTTGCAAAGTCAGAGGGGATTTAAAACAGGGAAATATCAGCACTGGAGCATTGTTTTTAACACAAGTAAACATGGTTAGTACTTCTATGAAATTTGACATTATTTAATGGTTCTAATTCGAGAAGATGTAGTGTGAGTGCTCAGTATGTTGGCCTACTATAAATCTATTTCTAAGAATACAAATGCTTTTGTAGAGTACAGAGAATTAAACCACATTACCATTTGCATACTGGAAGATAACATGTTTATAGAGCTGATGAATACTGCTTTCAGTCATTTTGGTTTTAATGATATCATTCTAAGCTATTTTCTCTTGTTTTTAGTTGTTTTGGCCAGCTAATGGTTGTGTGAAAAAAAAACAAAGTTTATCCTCGTTCAAAGGTTTGTATGTAGTACTTAATAATAACAAAAATCTGATGCCTGCCAGATTTTGAAATTAGCCTAATACTGTACAACCTCAGATATACAACGCAATACATTTGACAGTGTCAAAGATTATTTATCAATCAGTTATGCACATCTCTCTTAAGACCAGTTTGAGGTCTGGACTGGACCACTGGAACACCTTGGTTCATTTTCAGTCATTCTGTTGTGAATTTTCTACTGTGCTTGTCCTGTTGCATGAGCCAATCTCAGCCAAGCTGACAGGCAGATCACATTTGACTCTAGAATACTTTGATAAACAGAGAAGTTCATGGTAGACTCAGTGATTGGAAAGTGTCCTGTGGCTGCAAAACAAGCACAAATCTTCACCCCTTTAAGGCCGTGCTTGATGGTTGGTATGAGGGGTTATTGCTGATAGGCTGTGCTACCTGCCTGTTATCTGAAATACCAAGGTGCACCTGGAGCCTCTCAGCTGTCATTTCTTTTTGTCCTGCGGTCTTGCAGTCTCAACGTCCAGACCAGCGTATCATCTTTGGCCTGGACTCACATGAGTCTGCTGCCTTTCAGTTTTGCTGTGTCCACTTTAACTTGTTGCCATCGTCTTCACAGTCTCCAGTATAAGTAACAACTGCTTATTATTTAATCAATCAACCTTTCCAGGGTGGCCTTTTTCAATTGATCTAAGTCTGATATCTGCTCATGACCCCAGGGGCTCAAGTTAGTTTGCTTTTGTGTCAGGTGACCATGGCCCAAGGTGGAGCTATCTCATGAAGAACGAAAGAAAGAATCATCATCAACCTGGAGCTGAAACCAGAAGCAAAGAGGCCCATCTCATCTTGCAAGTGAGCAGCGTGGTGGAAAAGGTTTGCTGCAGACATGGAACAGGCAGAATCCACCTGGTCTGTTCGCCCCAATACAGCCCAGAAATCAAGAGCTCGATCCACACTTGTCCCACTCTAAAATCAGTAGGAACTCTGTCTTTGAGGTGATGCTTCTTCTACAGAACTCATGAATGGTGTAGTTGATGTCAAATTTTGATATTAGTTACTTTTATTATTTTTTTTATCTTTATTTGTTCTCTTTTTATTCAGCCCTCATAATTAAAAGTTAATCCCAATGTTGGTATCACATCCAATCCTTTTCTTTAAAGCTAAGCTTCATAGGACTCAGTTTCATTGATTTTGTATCCAAAAACATGGCTTCCTGCAAGATATAGAGGGATGCTTTTGCTCTCTCTTTGCTGTATTATCTCACCTGCTGTAAGACAGAGGAGAGCGACTGAAGCCTCTGCTGTTGTTCCAAGTCATTTTGCCCCACCTGACGAACACATACACAAGGAAACATATAGCACAACCAAGGGAAACACCGCAAAAACAGAGAAAGCACAGGAAGGAGGACAGAGAAAGACAGCAGAGTCACATAAATATGTGTGATATGGGAAAACGTTTTCAAGGGTACAATGAGAAAGAAAAGAAAAGGTTTAACAAAAAGCTGGCATACTGACAGAAAAGCAGAGAATGTTTGACGGAGGGAAATCAAACCTAATGGTTTTCTTCACATAGCCTCACCTGATTGTTTGCCAGCCCCCCCTCCTGGGAAGAAGGTGTAACAGCAGGTGAACTTGCGCTTGATCCACTCTTCTTGGCTCCACCTTTGTGTCCTGCCTCTTTCTCCACATCTCTTTTGTGTTGCCTCTTACTTTGTCTGTTGAACTCTCTTTTATCTCCTCTATTTTGGTCCTGTTCACCTATTTTCTCCTCCAAATTCTTTCCTCCTTTCTCTAACCTACTCTCCCAAACTCTTCCTTCCTCACGCACTGAGGCACTCTTTACCACTCTCACATCCTGTTTCATCTCTTGTCCATTCACTTGTTCAGCTGCTTCACTTTCTTTCTCCCTCTTGTCACTTGCCAGCTGCCTTTGTCTCTCTGGGTCTTTTGACCTTGACCTTTCTTTCTGTCTTTCACTTTCTTTGTTATCCGTCTGTTTGTCCACAGGAAACGTTGTGCACTCCTCGTCAGAGGAGCTGGTGTCTTTGCTGTTGACCAGCTGACTGACTCTGGATCGTAGCTCCTCCTCCAGAAGGTCTCTAGAGCCTGGTCCAGGCCCCAGGCTGCAGGAGGAGAGCTGTAGCCCAGGAACCAAAGAGCGGGGCTGTGGAGGTTTCGGGGCCGGAGAAGTTGGAGCCATCTTATCCAAGCCTTCTAGTTCGGATATCATGGCATCTAATTTGAGGGCGTCTGGCTCAGCTGCAGCAACTGGCGTGCTGTCAGATGCTGTCTGCTCCTCACTTAATCCCCTCTTCAGCAGGGCGTTGAGTAGAAGACCACTGTTTTCCTTGAATAGTTACAGGAAGATACATACAAGAGATTCGAGTTATAGAAACACACCAGACAAAGAATCAATTATGCACTCATTTTTAAAACAGCAGGTCTTCTAAGGAGGTGAAGAGAAGCAGGATTTTCATGCAAGCTATGATTAAGAATACAACTCAAAAAATTGGCTTAAAAGTCAGTATTTTCTACCTGCACTAAAGGGTAGATGGACTGTGCATGACTCTGGCCTCCAGGCCTGCTCTGCTCTGTTGATGACTCCCTTTTGCTTTTCCTGCGTCGCCTTGATCTTCGGATAGGATCACACCGCCTCTCCTCCGCCTCACTGCTGTCTCCCATCACCTGGAGACAACGGTGGGAAGTGACAGAGCACAAGTAGGCATTCATAATACTTTGTACTTTGCTACACAGGGAAATGTTGGATAGCTGTATAATTTTCAGAAAGTTGACACGAAAACCGTTAATTGGAAAGAATAAGTCTTTTCTTATTTGGTTCTCCATTAATCCTTTCACGCTCCTCCACTTTTAATTTGTGAGCCTTTGGAAGGATTCTCTGGCACAGGGCTGGGAATCAGTGGACTAAACTTCCAGTTTGTAAATAAAGTGGCTAAAACTAGCCTTACATGAAGCAGTTAGAAATCTTCCCGCTGAGGCATTACAATTTTATAATGTCTTATATAAAATCAGTCCCAGGGCCTATTTTTCGAGAACAAGTACTTTTACATTGATAACTGTAAGTATACTTGGCTGACAGTTTTACTTAAGCATAACTTTTTCACAAGCTTTTTTGCGTAGTGAAATGTCTTAATCATATGTTGTTGAATTAGTGTGTTTTGTTAGTAGTACAAGATGTGAATACTTTTACACTTGACTTGTGTCCTACAATAACTTCTACAATTTTCTATTACTCGTACATACAATATATTCTTTCCTGTCCAGCCAGCTTCAGACCCACAATGAGTGCCAATTCCTGAACAAATCCATGTGATAAGGTCATTTATAAAAGTACAGAATAATCCACTTTTAAATTCTAAAGACATATCACCTTGGGGTTAAAGTTTACGTCCAGTGCCTCGGATTGAGCTGGGTATGGAGCAAAGTTCTGTTGGAGGTGTTGGTGGTACAGAGGCTGCTGATGAGGGTGCAGATATGTATCCGGCGGCCCTCTCTTCCTCAACAAGTTGTGATGTGGTTTACGAGGACATGCAGACAACACCGACGAGGCCTCAGAGTCTGAGTTGAGAGTCTCTGTATTGGTGTACTGGCCGGAGGACGGTGAGGTAACGGGAAGGTGCTGGGTGTAAGTCCACTCAGGGTCGTGCTGCGAGTCTGTGTAGTAAGTCTCGTCTGACAGCTTGCGCCGGAACTGCCTCAGCGCCGTGCCCCATCCACCTTCATCCTCCTCCTCGGACTGAGATCCCATCTCGTCATAAGCGGAGACGACATTGGACTCCTTTTCGAGAACACTGAACACAAGGCTCTTCCTCTTGGTGAGCAGGCTGGGCCGAGACAGCTGAGAGCTGTGCAGAGCGATCCAGTTCCCGTCTGGGCTCTGAAGCACTGAGGATGCACCTGGAGGAACATTACCACCAGTAGCAGAAAGTTTAGAAATACAGACTTATATTAGTTCTTGTCCACATGTATTTGTGAAATCCTATGTGGTATATGGTATATGGTATGACTGAGTAATTTGTTTTAACGATTTTGCTGATTGGTATTGGTACTGCTTGTGTTCTTATTCTATTGGGTCATGATTTTCATATTAATTCTCTAATTCTATTCATATTGTTTTTATATCTCTAATTTTCTATTTTATTTGCTGCGAATGGAAAGCACTGTGGGACAACTGCTACTGCTTTAAATGTGTGATATAAATAAAGGTGACTTGACTTGACTAATATCAGGGAACAATTCTTAGGCAATAGTCTATGAGTGGGATATTTACTCGAGTTGTCCAGGCGATCCATACTTTTCCAGGTGGGTATAGACGCAGCTTTGGCCTCCCTTTTTAGAGAAGCGTACTCCTGCAAGCCACCGCCGCCCGCTCCCGCACCCTCCTCTGGGCCCTTCTCTGGGGAGTCGTCGCTGGTGAGGGAGAACGCTGACCGTGACCGCTGCGATCACACACGGAAACACACGCGGAGACACACAAATATGAGCAAAACGAGACACAGAGGGACAGAATTCTACAGACATAAACACAACAGTAGAGGTCAGACAGAGAATTATTGTTTTTTTTATTATTATATATTTAAGCCAAGATGTTTACAGTTTTAAAACTAATGAGCTATGTTTTCAAAGTTTGTTGCATCTGGCTAGAAAAAACTCACAATTAATTCCCATTTCATGGCACTGGTCATTCTGGCTACCTTTTGTATGTATGGGGGGAAAGTCCAAAGCACACTGGGTGTGTTTCAATATTTCCATCAGCAGATGGAGCTACATAACAACTAAATAGCTTTAAGGACTTGTCCTGTGAACACATGTCTCATTCACATGTGTAATGAATTGAGATTATAGTATAATATATATCTCATTCTAGTTCATTCCACCTAATACATATTTGGTTCACAACTCTTGATTTCACATCCACGAGAAGTCATAGTATGCTCAGAGTTAGTGTAATTTTGTTGTTATTCAGTCTGAAGAGGTTTTTGAAGGATTTATTGTAGCTTCTTGTGTTGTTTATTGGGAGAATTTGGCATGAGTCCTCTGAGATGCATAAAGAACATAAGATTTCAAGAAAAGAAACATCCGTCACTAAAATGGATTTGATACGATACCGAGTCTCTGGTACAGGGCTACAGCACAGCCGTTGAGGCACATTTGCATGCGTTGTGTCTCATTGAGTGTGTTTGCAGGAAACTGAAAAATAGGCGGGCTGAGCAAGCTCAGAGGATCCTTGCGTATTTCACAGGACTTTGATCTTCCACGAGTGTAACGGCAAGAAAACAGAAGAGAGACCGGGGGAGCGCAGCTTTGATGCTCTCCTCATAAACACACAACAATGACAAATCTAAATGAGTCCCTGCTGACTAGTAGTGTGGAATATTGACAGGTGTGTGTACTGCAAGTCAGGGTTTGTGCACACACTTTATATATCTCAGTGTATACCTAACTGGTATATTGTTACTATACTATGCATAGATTTGGAATATATACAGGAACTATGCAAGATAAACTGTTTAGGATTTTCTTTGGACTCACTTTAAGACATGACATAAAACTGATTCATACTTGGTTCAGCTGAGATTTCCAATACCTTGTCTGCTTTGCTTTTATTTGCTAAGGGAGAAAATCTTCAGTATCCTACTGAAACAAAGCTGTTAGCATACACCTGTGGGTCTCACTGCTGTGTTTTACCCCTTATTCAAAGAAAAGTTGCAAAGCATAGACGAAACTCACAGAGCACCTATAGTATCTACCTATAGATGTGGGTGGAGGGCGTGTCAGGAAGAAGCCTTTGCAATGTAATGTAATGTTATGGCAAAACTACAGTTTGTTAACGATCATATTAACAAAGACCAGAGGACTCATGCACAGAAGACTACATGGCTTTCGCGTAGAGAAACGGCCTTGATATAGAAATACCCATATTCATAAAACCCATCCATAATGCTGATCCTGTGCACCTTTCCTTTTGAAATCCTAACAAACGTGAAATTAAGAGCACATGCAGGTGCCTGTAACCCAACTTTGTCTCCTCCCAAAAATGACTCCTCCTCCCCTGTCACAGATTGTTCAATCAGCAACAGTAAATCCTGCTGCAAAAGAACAAGAAGAGGTTTACATAATACATATTTGGTTGCTTATCCTCTGGATCAGTAAGAAATGGAAAATACTGAAGTGTCAGAGTGTCATCGTCACGGTTAATGCTGCTGTCTCAGAGAGAGCCGGTTTGATTTAAAAAAAAAAAGAAAAAGAAAAAGGGTTCTGACGCACAGAAAAGCAGAGGCTGATGGTACGAAGAGGGGCGAGCTGCTGTTTTACTGTAAGAATATAGTTCACACACAGTAAGCAGGCTAGACACAGTTACACAATGCAATGGCAATAGATTATGAAGTATAAACTAGGGAGTCTGGTACCAGGAAGATGTCACAAGTCCATCTGAGTCAGCCAGATTCTGAGAATAAGAGGGTAGGAGAACCATCAGAGTGCATCCAGCCTCACTGTGACAGCTGATGGGTCCTGATGCTGACTTTGAAAACCCCCGGTATCACATCCAAAAGATCTGTGTTTGTTAGGGGGTTGTCTTCTTTGTACAGATGGACCTCTGCACCTCAGTGACGGTCCCTAATATAATATGTCCAAGTCACATGAACGAAGAAAGCTGTCCACTTTACTGGCGATCGTGGCTGTGGTAACGTGAGAAGATATGTCAATTGTGGGAAATTATATCCAGCAGGTTTCAGTGTGCTCAATGAGACAAGTTATGAATGATGTGGACGGAACATTGGCTCCTCAGCACTAAGGTAACTGCAATTTGCAGAAGATGACGCCGGGTGGTTTTGGGCTCGGTGTTTAGTTTTTCTGATGTTAAACTTAATCCTTACAGATTGTCAGACTGATTGTGTATTTGCTTGCATAACGATGGCTTTTCATAGACACAGCAAAGTAACATTACTTTGAAAGCTTCTGTGAAGAGACAGAGCTTTGTAAAATACTGCTGGCAGCTTATGGGAGCCAGAGAAGAATTTGCAGGATGTTCGGCTTTGCCTGGACACTCTCACAACACGTTCACTTTTATACATACCGAATCGCACATGGAAATTGTCATACGTAACATTTTTGTACATGCAAATGGTTTACACACGAGGCCAAGGTCTTGTGGAATAATAGGATCTTGACAGAAGAATTAAGATCTGGGGTGCTGGCAAGAGTTTGGCTTTAACCAAAGACAGCTCCTCATGAATAAAGCCTCATACCAGGTGTGAAACATGGTGGTACAAATGTCATGGTGGGCATTGCTCCGCTACCTCAGGATTTGGGAAAAGTCATTGATTCAGTTATAAATGATGCATAATATAAAATCATCGTCTAACAAATGTAGTACACCCAAAACTTACCTTTTTATTTTGAAAATATGTTATTAATAAAATTAATAAATCCACCAAAGAATGGTTAAAAATAGAAATATGCTCCCAAGTACAGGTAGTACTTGAAGGAATATCACACATATTGATATTTTGTTGAATGAATGATTAAGAAATAAATTTGATTCTTGACGTTGTATAAAAGCCAATGGTTTTTATGAGGTTTATTTATTTATTCTTTTGGACATCAAAACATGTCACCTTTATTACTAATAATTACTAGTAATTTTCTGCCAAACAGGACCAGTTGGTCTATGAATACACACACAAAGGGAAAATTATACTCTATAGTGCAGTGGAACTGAGTGAGAAATGTGTAGGTTGAAAAAACAAACCATCCTTCCTTTAACACTTGGATCACAATCAAAGTGCCATGCCTTTTACTTGAGAATCAATTCACACCCACAAACAGGGCAAATGTGTTTTGGTGGAACTGCAGCACACGTGGATGCCTTTGGCTCTGCAAATTTCTTCCATCCATCCAGTTCTAGTTTAGACACAGTAAGAGACTCACCCAGAGAGAGTAGGAGGTCTTGAGAGGGTCTTGTGATGAAGTGTGAGGCTGGGAAGGAGAGGGCAGCTCACCGGGCTGGATCAGAGACTGAGGCTGAGGCCAGACAAAGTCATACTCTGTCTGCATCTCTGAGCGCTTCCTCCTCTGAATGATCTGAGGAAATAAGAGAAAATGACAGAGACTGAGAGGAAAGCGACGTACAAAGCATAGGGTAACATGGTAAGATGATGAATAGAAATGGGAAAAGAAAATTACAATGCTTGCTCGTCAAGGAGAAGAATGAAGACACGAAAATAAACCATACTCTGAGAAAACCTACCTTTTGTACAATTGTTGTGGCGAGTTCCTCTATGAGCTCCTCTTTGTGGTCCCGCAGATACCGAGCCTCATTCTGCTTCTCCTACACACACACACAAACATATATCGTATTCAAAGCGACTGAACTACCAGGAGAAGTTCTGTATACACATCTCAGCCAAAAACCATGACTGCATCCTGCTGATACTGAGACCAAGAGGGAGGCAACAGAAGAGGAGGAAGGGGAGGCTATGACTGGGAAAATTGGGATAAAAGAGATGAGAATTATGAGAAAAAAGGAAATTTTTATGTATGGGGGAGAGAGGTGAAAGAGACTGATATCTCACCAAACTGTCGCGGAACTCCTCTGCCTTGGTAATGGCCTCCTCTATAGCTTCCTCAGCAACACGCAGGGCGACTGTGAGTGTCTCTGCCATACTGTGTCCTGTTAGCACACACACGGACCAAATATATCTCTGAATTATTCACATGGCAGACCTCCCTGAACTCCCCAACACTAATCTACTACTTCCTGAACTGCATAAGAGAAGAATGATCCTGCATACAATCAGGATGTAGTTTAGTGGTGCTAACAGCACAGCTCTGTGTATGATTTTTGGATTGCAGTGCAACGTTGGACTTTTCCTGCATGACACGTGTAGCTTTGAGTTGAACTCTGCAAACATCACTGGATAAACTGTCATAATATTTGGTGTAGATGTTCCTCCTCAGGCCGAGTTGTTAAAACTTTGCTCACCCTTTGACTTTACATGTAACGCCATCATCAGACCAATCCCATTTATTTTGTATTTATCAGTTGTGACAAGCAAACACTTCTAACATTATTATCTGTGCTTAGTGTTAAGGGCTAAGGAGATAATATGTTCTCATCAGTGGCGACTGCTGACTTTTAAAACAGGGGAAGCCCATATTACGCGTTCAGGGTTGTAGTGGCTCGTGCCATCCCAAAGCAGAAGATAGCAAAGTTAAAAAGAATTAGTTATAACATAGCTGTGTCTAGTATAACAAGTATGCCCAGCAAATACACAGAATAGACTTTGAAAATTCACACAGCAAGGCCAAAATCAAGTATGATCGAATCTAAAGGCTGAGTTATACTTCTTTTAACTGCCCTTGTGCTTGCGTCTTGCGCGTATGTTAATGGATCGAGACGTTTATACTTCATTTTGCCTTGTCGGCGGTTGCGTGTGCTGCGTCAGGACAGTAGGTGGAGTAGCGGGTTTTTTCAATGACAAGCCTACTACGATGAAAGGAAATTCACCGCCAGGACCTCTTCAGCAAGTCTCTCTTCCATAGATCTCTTCGACTGGATTCATGCTTCTTCTTCTTCTTGTAAATAGCCGGTATTTTGTCAGATTTTCAACACCTTGGGGGTCTAAACGACTACTTTCTCGCCTGAAAATGTTTCAAATGTTGCTAAAGTTATATATTTACAGAGTTTAGCCTATAGCTTAAGGGAAATCAGCTTTTCAGGCCGGCTGATTTCGGCTCGGGCAGGAGTGAAGTGCACTGTGTGTAAACGCTCTGCATACTGTCAGATTGATCAAGTAGTAGGCGGTTTCGACCACAGCCAGTGGCTTGCGCTTGCGTCTTGCGTGAAGTTTAGAAAATTGAGGTGACACACGCAAGGGGGGGCTTGCAACCGCGCAAGGGCTTGCGTTGCGTCTTGCGTTACCGACTATAAACCAGGCTTAAGGCCTGTAAATGGCTGGATCTGTGGCTGGATCAGAATCTGTCGAGCATTTTTCCCTGTCATAATGAATACTTAAGAGTTTGATGGTGGTGGTAAGTATTCTTAAAAAAGGTAACATTTGTGAATGGGCAGCATGAATTCTGGAAAGAAACAACTAAAAGTAGCTAGCTAACACGACAAACAAATGCACAACAGGAATATGATTGACAAAACTTCTAAACAACAAGGATGTGTTTCTTATTTACAGTGTAATATTTACAAAAGTGTATGTGTGTGAGGATGGAAATGGAAACGATGGTAAATGAGTGAAACTCCGACAGCACTTTCACAGCCAACCAGTCTCTTTCGAATCCGCTTTGGGACTGAAGTTCCAGCGTGCTTCTCCCCGCTTAAAAATTCTGCTGCCACAGAATCTCTCATGATGGACAAACACTGACTCCAATCATCACGACACAGCCCCTCATATTGACACGCCCACGTCTAATCTACCCCCAGAGACGCCGGGCAGCCTCGGAAGTGATGAGTTTTTGTCGATTTAACCAATGACCTAAAATTGTAGAAAAAAACTTGACTCTCCCGCCCCCTCCTGAAGCCGGGCAGCCCTCGGCTCGGAAGCCTGGCTGTTGGTGGCGGCTTCATAACATGATTTCCTCAGTGAACGGCGGCGATTTCAGAACAAATCACTTCATTAAGCTACAGGACAAAATGTTGTAGTTATGAAAGTAAATGCAGTATTGGGCATATCTTGTGTTTTGTGAATAACTGTTTTATTGTCAATTTAACATTGAAGATGTAGCAATTTCGCCAGAGAATGGGAGAGGCTGTCCGGCTTCCCGTGTTGTCTTTGAATAGCCGCGGCTGGTTCTCATTGTTTTATTGATTTCCTCATGTTGAAACCATGGCACATGCTTTACCTGAGAGGAGGTCTGAGTGGAACATGGACTTTATGCAAGAAAATACAGCCGATTGGTTTTCGTACTACTGTTTTGAGAGTTTGATATTTGCCTGTCACCAATTGTTGGGGGCAGAATTAACATTATGCTCTTGATTATGCATATTTCATTAGTCTTGAAGAACAGTGTGGAGAATTTAGTGACATCTAAGGAAGAAGTTAGATGAACAAAAAAACAAAAGCCTGCTATAGAACAAATTTAGGCCGTGTGTGAATATGGCATTAGCTCGCATGTCTGTGTTCATTATGAGGCTATAATTTTATGTGCATGTGTGTTTGCCAAAGGGCATATCTGTGGTGTGATGCATATCTAGTGTGACTGTGTGGATGTGAATTTCAATAGGTGTGCAATTTGATAATTAAAAGGGGACTATCGCTCCATGTGTGCGCTGTTCATTTTAGTGTTGCGTTGCACTGACGTACTTCCACCACACACATGTTGTTGGCAAAATGGTTTCCATCAGTTAAGGCAACAATTAACGAGGAAAAAAGCAGAAAAGCTCACCCTTTTAAGAAAACAGAAAAGGGGACCACAAGCTGAAAAGAAAAATCAATATACAGCAGGCAAGAAAAGAACCCTGAAGTGGCAAAGATAATGATGATAATTGTGGCTGAAATGACCCATCTGCAGCAGCTCAAAGTGCTGCTTGTTCATCGGCACATCTCTCACCTTCACTCTGCTTGTAGAAGACAGAGTCGCTCCCGCAGACGCTGCCATCGTTTTCGTTGCTTCCCTCGTAAACGCTGCTTTCTGAAACAGAGAGGGTGTGAAATGAAGCCTTCGGATAAAAGCCTTTATACTGACGCCTGTCACAGAAACACAAATGTTCTGCAGATGTCACACATTGGGATAAAGTAGCTGCATAGGTTTTTGTGCTGCTGCCAAGTTAAAAGTAGGTTACACACTCAAGACAATGCCACAAATCCTCTTATTTTTTCTACTCTCGTCAAGTGTATTCCCATCTCTATTCTGTCATCTTGTCAGTTGTACTGTTTTGTTTTTTCTTCTTGGCGCTGTCCCCTATTGTAAAAACAAAAGCAAAACAACAGTTGAAAGAAAATTATAATTCACCTGATGGTTCACTTTTCCTTCCAAACAATCCCATGCATGCACTCAGAGCGTGTTGCCAACTTTATGCTGGGATTTTTTTTAGGTGGTGATATGTTTGTGTAAGAAACTTTGTAAACAAAAAAATCTGGAGTTATCGCCAAGGGACATCTCTCTGATGCAAAATGTGAGTTTTAGAATATGATTATTTTAACAAGCATACTTTAAAGAACCGCAAAAAAGACGAGAGCTAGTCTCGTCATTACAACATCCCCGCCTTCAAAAACCCCACATTCCCTTAGTGGCCCCTTAACTCCTTTTAGATATCTCTCCTGTGGCTCTCAATTACTGTGGCCTTCTCATTAGTCCAGCCGTAAAAGTGAAGAGGGAATACATGGACGTGCAGCCCTATTAAGAAGACAAACTGTCAGACAGTACAAGAGGGAGGCTTGCCAAATCACCACGGCAATATAAACTAAGCTCCTTGACTGACCACACCCCAGGTACATGTCCATTTCCTGAAAAATCCAGACTAAACACACAACTAGCCATGGCTCCAGCTCCACCTCACTTTAACTTTTCATTCAAAGCCAAAACTGAACTAAATTTCCACCCAAAAGACTAGGATTTCTTCCAGCAGTTTAGTCTGTGCTGTCTGAGAAAACACGCACTCCATGACATCTACTCTTGGCCCATCCCCTTATTTCTGCCATCACTGTAATCCTGTTGATCCTGCTGCTGGACAGGCTGCAGGGCACAGAGACCGTCAAATGCTCCTGGTGGTTTGGTGTGAAACTGACGTCAAGTAGCCAGAGCAGCTTACGGATCAATGACATAAGTAACTACAAAGCCATCACTCTTCCACACTGCAGCGCTGTTACTGGATGAAAGCTTGGCATCTCCACCGAGAGCAAATATGTATATTTTGCACAGAGCCGCAATACACTTAATAAAAAGCTTCTTCAGAGTCCAGTGTATGAAGCCAAATTCATCAAGATCAAAGAAGCTGGCATTTTTCTCCTCTTTTCCCCTAGTAGCACTGCCAGCTGTGAGATATGTTATGCCATTTCAGCCATACTGCAAGATGAACTGCTGTTTGTCAAAGCTCTGCAACATTTTCAAGCACACTGCAGACCAGAAATCACAAACTCTCACATTAGTTCACCCTGACGTGCAACAACTCGACCAGAAAACACAGTTTGGGATGTTTCTCTACACATCCAACAACAAGCTGCCTTACCAGTACCTTCCCCCTAAATATATGCTTACTTCTTGAAGCAGTTTAACGTCATGCTGCCCTGTAAGTCTCAATTTACAAGCTCAATCCTCACAGTTGCAACGCAATGTAAGAAGTCCACAGAGCATTACACTCTCCACGGGTCATGCCCTGGCAGTCTCCTGCCTTGAATGAGGTGCCGTTCAGCAGTTCTCGCTTGGTTAGAGCTGGATTTTGTTTTTTAATGAGGTGGAAGGCGACAATAGATGGGCAAATTACCTGGAGCAGCTCAGGACAATGTAGATATAAAAGGACTGCTCTCAGAGAAAGTGAGGCGCCTCACAATCATCTAATCGGTAGCAGAATGGTAGTTATACGGATGCAGCCTGCGGTGCACTAATCTAGTATTCAGTGTATGTTTATCCTGACTCATCATCTATACAGACTGATCTATTATCTCCCTTAATGAATTCATTAGATTGCAGGGGTAACCTGACAAATAGAGGTTTGTGTTTATTGGAGTATTTTTGTTTCACACTATCTAAATTGCAGAAAGACATTATTTGCCTCTCTCTTCCTAACATTTATCTGTGATACCTGAGGTTACCTCATCCACAAGTAACTCACAAGTGTTCATTTGTGAAAAAGCTCCCACTCAATTAAATACTGGAAGAGGTTTTTCAACTGTTTCCTCGCTAAAATGAGAGAAAGAACTCTGTCTCGTCAAGGTATTAATGCATCATTTTTTGCATCTGCTTGGTCCCGACCTCTCGCCTTTCACGATTCTTTCGCCGGATTTTTCTGGTCTGATGAAAACCTGCTGCAGCTCAAAGTGAGGTTGCTGGGAGCAGTGAAACCACAATAATCATTTGAAAGATGCACAGAGCACTGTGGAGCTGAAGGGCACAACAAATTGAGGGTGTGTCTCTCTGGTTGAGTTTGTCAATACTTCAGCCTATTTCACTTGCCGATTTTGATGCATTCTTACTATATCTATGATATCTATGGCTGGTTTAAGCGATGGATATTCACACTTCGGAAAATAAACATGATTAGATGTAGTGAGATTGTTTGCACCAAAGGGCATTGCAGCGTTTTGTAATGACACTCCCTGTCAAAAACCACTGCTTTATCTGTCATTCTTTTACAGTCATGCTTGTTGGTCACCTATGAGTCATATATGTCAAGGCAGCAATAATACAGTGACTAGTGAGACACAACACAGTGATGCATCAGTTGGTCCAGGCTGGCGCTCATGCCTGTTATCACAGAGATCATGGAGAGTCTGAGGGTGTGATCAACTACAAAAAAAAGCCCTTTTCAGGACCTTGTTGGAAAACATCATGAGGTTGCATAAAGAAGGTAGGTGAACTTTTTAAGGCTTTAGGAAAAGACGACCGTGCTGCAATCCAACCACACTTACACTTAGCTGTGAAGTGGGTCCATGAATGCAAAGAAAAAGCCACAACAGTGAAAACTTTTGCTTTCAAAGGCTGCTCACTCTCAAAATCCTGTCCTCGGAGTCATCCACACAAAGTCACAGTTAGTATGAATAGATTAATACAACCAAGCGTCGCTTTGAAAGTTGCGGCCGCAAGGAACTGCAGGAAGTATCTTCTTTTTTCACAATGGATGGTTGACTTTTTTATGTAAAAAGGATAAAGAAAGCCCCAAAGCTCCTTTCCTTAGTACTTAGAGAATTCAACCAGCTCTTATGGCTGCTACTTAGAAACCTCTGGGTCATTCGACTCGGTTAGGAACCTTTCTAAACAAACAAGACCGTTCAACCGGACCCTGTGTCCTCTTATCAGCAGGAGCGCTCATGGAATTATTATTCTTTTTTTAACTCTGTAAAGAAGGAACGTTGTACTCTATGCACACATTTGGTGCAAATACAACACACCAAAAAAGACACTGTTTTTGTTTTTTGTTTTTTTAAGATAACGGGGCTGCCTGTGGGGAATACTACCTTAAACAGCTCGGTGGGATCAATACCTGAAATGCAGGATGAGGAGGTTCACAAGTGAGAATTTAGTTCTGGGATGGGAAACTGATGAAACTCTGAAAAAGATGCTAAATTTAATACAGGGAACTGAAATTCTGCAAGACTATGGCAGGATTTCAGTTCTGATATTCATAAAATGAATTAGGAATGTTCCAGTATCAGATTCTTGAAAAGATTACGGAGATCCATTCAAACCAGTATTAATTCCTTTAAACAGTATTGTAGGATTATAGCTGTTATCGGATATCATTTGTAAGAAGTAAACTAATCCTGCATCCTTAACTGCTTTCTGATAAATTAATATCTGATTCTTGAGGACCATGTGTGTTAAGAACTGTTGGCCCTCCACTGACATTCAAACTCTCAACAAAGTTTTTTTGAGGGCTTGAGTGTGATCACTGAACAAAGAGGGTTTATTTCATTTTTCTTTCTTGGTTTTAACAGGGGCAATTTGGCTAAGGATGGAAAGACCAAAAGCCTGCTATCTTTTCAAACGGATTATTCATCATTGTTTGATGAAAGCCCATTACAAATTATTGGCTCTTTTACACTGATTGATTGTGACGGAGTGTGGAAGGAAACCTACATGCCCTGGGCAGTAACATGAAGTCTCTCTGCAGAAAATGCCAGACAGTCGGCTGAGGTAAGCTAGTGCGGCTGCACTTTTAACCACAAAAAACAAGGTCAGCTCCAAAAGCTACATTCAATGGCAACAGCCCAAGTATTTGGGTTTGCATGGACTGCAAATGAGCCGGGGGAAACAGAAAGAGGCAACAAAGGCCTGCAAAATATGCTGTGTCTAAAGAGCCATAGATACTTTGAGTTAGCGATTTTCTGATCTAGCTCTTGGCTCCCAGCCAAAGGAACCAGAGGTTTGGATCTCTTCTGATTCTATCTTTCTATCTATAAAGCTCATTATACTGGCTGTAATGTAAGACCAAAGCTGTGCACACATAGTTGAACATGTCGTCATGGTCAAAAAAGAGACTTTTTGCCTCGCTGCATGCTCTTGTTTGGAAAAAATAGTGTCATTTACCAACTAAGTGGAGAGACAGAGGATAAAAGAAAGACATGAGGGTGTATAAATGCATAAATGAACCAGTGACAACATTCCTGAAGTTCAAGCAGCAGCAGCAGGAGGAGAGAGTCCAGAAGGTTTCCTTTCAATTATCATGCAGCATCTGGCAGCACGCAATAACTAAATAAAGGCCTCAGAACAATGTCTGAACCGACAGGATGTCTGTTTACATCACGCAAGTCAGCCAGCGGAGGAAAGTAAATAAACCCACATTAGCTTTATTGTCTCTGTAATTTGGGAGATTTTTGGGAGTTTTACATACATTTTCTTGAGGTGATGTTCTGTAATAAAAACAAAACAAAGAAGCAAAAGATTCAGATTTGAATGTTAAGTAATAATCAAGTATTAATAATTGGACATTATTTTGTCCAAGTTGCATATGCTGCACATTAAATGGAATATATAACTGACAATGCTCCATTCACATGTTAATGTGTGTGCAGGCGTTAAGTGGTCCTAGGAGGAATTTTACCTTTAAAGATGAAATGACTGAGGTGAAATTCAGGATGAAAGAGAAAAAGAGCTCCAGTAATTAACTTTCACCGTTCCACTTTTACGTTTTTCAGAAGGCAACCAAAGTCACCCATTTTTGATTGGGCTAATCTTTCTAATGCATAAATAAGGGGAAGAACAGTGCAGTGGAAAACAATCCAGGACGCAGCTTAGAGGGGTTGAAAATGTTTAGCCCGCAGTAGAAGAGCATGCCAATCCCACACAAACCACAGCATAAAAAATATTTTGTAAACAAGTTTTACAACTGAGAAAGGATTGCTGGACTTTTGGTACTCTAATGATTTGCAGCAATTGAAAAGAATTATGGGATGATAAACTATGAGCAAAACAAAAGAGTTGATGGAAAAATGAATGACCATTTCTATTTCTAGTGAATCTAAATACCTCAAAAACTGAATATAGCCTTAAAATTTTATCAAATTGTGCAATCATTTCATGTCTAGTTGCTTAGAGCCAGAGTTTTTAGTGTGTCTCCTTCATTCTGGGTATTGTTGGCAATTCCAAGACCCACAGATGTCTATGAATGCATGCTGGCCAACATATCTACATGAGTGCATTCAAAATCATGGTGTTTGAAACTAGCAAGGTCTGAGCCCTTATCTTTGCTTTCAGCATGAGCAGCTCTGGGCTCATGTTGAACCCTCCACTCTTTAAAGATAGAGCACTCAAAGCTTTCAGTCGAAGAACACAAATGGTCCCAAAAGCGTCAATAGTCCCCTGAGTGTCTGAAATACTTGAACCTTAATTCAGCAGGTTTATCTAGCAAGGTGCAGCAGAAGAGTTCAAAGCTTTTAAATGGGAATCATGAAGTCTGTTTTTTTTCCCCCTTAATTCTGCTTCTGCTGTGCAGAGCAGCACAGAGGCAGACCCCAGGTCACCTGGGGTTCAGTGACTCAGAGCAGCCACATGTAACCTACTGCCCAGCAGCTCTGTGCTGAAGGTTCGGGCCATTTAAATGGATTGGACCAGCATTGTGCACAATACTCTGAGAGCGCGAGTGTAATTCTCACGTTCTAATTTTCAGTTTAACCCTGAGTCACCCCAAGAGCTGTAAAATTAAAACAAAGAAAAGAAAAAGAAAAAAAGAAATAAGCCCCCAGGTTGAAGAATAGGACAAAAATTTGACTTATTCTGTAACCTTGTTATGTAGCATTTGAAAAAGTTAAGTCAAAGGGGATCCTCAGAGACAATCAGTGGCATTCAATTGTTAATCCTGTAGCATTTAGATTTTCATTTTACTCACTACATTCAGAAAAAATATAGGACTGAGAAAACATACACATCACACCTAAAAACCTGGAAAAAAATAAATCTGACTGTCGATCATTGTTTTGAAACGGTAAAAATCTCTCAGTCGCTCTCATTTTTCTGAACAGGTACGAAGCCTCCAACAGACATATAGAGGAATGCTACAGCAAACAGAAAAGGCAGGAGAAAACTAGGACATCAGTAATCCCCCCCATTTGAAATTAATTAGATTTAAGTGGCAAAACAAAGTAAAAATCCATCATCGTTGCTTCTAATACTTTATAGTCAACCCATCATGTTGCATTTCATGGTGAATTTAATGACACCGCAACATAAAATCCGACTATATTGGTAGAGTTATTCACAAAGATGAAACTCTGATGGAGATGCTCAACAATTAAGTGATGCCTTACATGAATTAAGACATTTTTTTAAAGTGGAGGTAAAACACACCTTTTCAGTGTTTTTTTCACAGAAACAACTGTAACTGTAAATAACTGTAGTGATAAGCAGGGCGCCAGAAATATCTGCAGCGACAGCTCACACAAACAGGTCCTTAAATAAGGTTTGGTTTGAATATACACTGTTCGTAGGAGTGGCTTGACCTACTTGCAAATACATGTGTGTTATGTCACAAATTATAAGATTAATTAGGAGGCAGGTGGTTAGTTTAGGCCAGCATAAAGACTGGGAAATAGCAGATGCTCCTTGTGTTTATCATATGTGGGAGAACATTTTTCCTCTAAGCTTTTACCAAGCCATTATAAGGTGACTCCACTGTTTGATGCTGTATCTATCAAACTCCGTTTGTTGACATGTGGCTCTTTTGCTCATTGTATTTCATGCCATGCTGCCAAGAGAGGCATTGAGTTTAATACACGTTTGGATCAGCGCCTGGCATCTGACCATCCACTTAACCAGATACATAGAGCACTAAGGAGAATAACAAAATCAAATGAAGAGGATGATTCGCTTTAAGTCCTCTCATCATCTTGTGCTATTGCTTCATATGTGGTCATCAACACTTCATCCGTGCATCTCACACTTTCTCCTGCGCACACGCATCCACACACAGAGGACGATATGGGATTCGCTGCTGGACACACAGGAGCTCCACTCTTACACCCTTCACCGGGGAAGACAGAGATGAAAGCACAGATCAATTAGTTTGAAGGTCACACCTTCTCTTTGGGGACTTGCTAGATGGAAAAAAAGCAACATCACTCTCACCTGCTGTCGTGCCAGCTGACATTTCACTCTTTTACAGAATTTATTTTATACATATTTATATATAAAGAATAATTTGTTACTGGTTCATGGATATAAAGCGGTCCACGTTTCACATATGCCTGGGATTATGAGAATGTTTTAATTATCACTGGATGCTTTGGCATGAAAAGAAGAAACTATTGAGGGATGTAAGTGAGATGGTGTAACTTCAGTTTGTTAATGAGCAGCTTCCTTATCTAAAAGAATTCTTTTCAACCCCATGCTGATTTATATGCCGAGTGAAAATCCCATCATACTCTGAATGACTGAAAGCGCAGAAGCCTTCATATCAATTAAATCTGGCACAGTTAAACACCCGTTAAGACATTTGAAATGTCCCATTATTTGCCAAAAAAAAAAAGATTTTAGCTCGTGTTTTTTTTCAAATTAGATGAAAACTGGCTTTTCATGAACACAAGCAATAAAACCCAACAGATAACTCTGGAAAGGTCTTTGACAGCCAGCATATCTTAAGATCTCTTATGAAAGTTGCTGAAGCTTTAACATCAAAATACAAGCAGCTTACCAGGCCCTCACATGCAAAGACACAGAAAAACCTTATTATATAGCAAGTTTGCTCGCTAAATGGTGGAGGCAGTGATGCAAGCATTTGAGATTTGGAAGTGGTACTGTCTGTTTGGCTCTTGCAAGCTGGGAGACCATCAGTCGAGTCACAAAATCCCTATTCTACCCAGAGATAATGAAAGAAGAGGGATGCAGACCCAGAAAAAAAGAAAAGCGGAAAGGAAAACCAATAACTGGAGCTTCGGAAAGAAAATAATTTTGCTCATTTAGACATGACAAAAGGAGCTATAGTCACAACTAAAATCCCGACTGCTCTGTGAAAGCCTAGGGCAACGTTCTACTGTGGAATTGATCAAAATGAGCTGTAAAATGTCAAAATTGCTTTGAAGTGGCAAATGTAGTCACTCACATGCATATGGTATACATGGCACCATGTACATCATCAGAGAGATAATGTCAGACAGCCTGTATGTCCTAAATGGACAATTTTTAGGAACAAATTCTTAGTACTTTCAGGGTTGGGGTCTAGAGTTAATTTGCATGTGTATTTAGGATCAGATGAAATGAGAACGCTAGCAAGCTGCTTTGAGAAGTTAGCACAAGCTACTGTAGATGGAGAAAACAGTAGAAGCAGGAACTTGCAAGCAAGCCATGCCAGCGAATGAATGGCCCGGTATTTCCAAACCTCCGGCTCCCTTGGCTGGGAGCTAGCCCTGCTTACTGCCTGACCCAAGAGCTCACTTGCACAGCTCTTGGCTGGCAAACAACACCTTTCCAATGTTACTGGACCAGAGACGAATACATTTCCATTCCGATACTTCCACTTTTGTGTGACCTTGCATAATTTAGCTAGCCTGGGTGCCAGCCGAACTTAGCCCCGCCCATAAAATTTTTGGTCGGGAAGTTCGGTCTGGCTCTGCTCAGTTGGGAAATCATTATGCCCGACCAAGAATCGGTCGACCCAATCAGATTGCCAGGGCGGCTTTATACGATGATGGACAGATGATCAACAGGGACATTATCAACTACGTCACAAAAGACCGCTTGGTTTGACTTCGTTTGAAACAAACATGGCTGCCGCTGGAGAGCTTTTTTTTTTTTTTTTTTTTTGGAAGTTTTCATGAATAACAAAGCATATTGACAGTCAAAAAATAAAATAAATAATATAACATGAAATAAAATAAAATAAATAATAGCAAGAGAGAGAGAGAGAGGAGGGCCTACATTACATTAAATCAAATCAAAGCTACACATTATTTCAATTAGCCTGTTGCTCTTTTTACTCTTCATACACTTTAAGGATTTACTGTATAAAGACCACTCATTTTTAAATGCGCTGAACACAGGACTTGTCTTTATACATTTACATTTGTGTAAGAGACTGCCGCTGGAGAGCTAGGGTGTGTAGATTCTGCCATCGAGTCTGTTCTACAGGATCTCCACATTGCATTCATTTTGAAAGACGAACAGAGGGACGCGATAAAGGCTTTTATCGATAGAAAATATGTTTTTGCCGTCCTTCCTACAACAAGTGTGTGTCGCTTAATCTACGTTGCTCTGATTGGTTGTAGGTCTATCCAATTGAGCGAAAAGGCATTTTTTCTCCTGGTTCGGTTGAAACACGCCCCATACTCAAAACTCTATTGAGTAGTATCAGACTCACATTCTGACTAGAATCGTGAGTATGACGTAGTCAGGCTATAATCTAGCTTCTTCTTCTAAAGAATCCCCTTCTGGTTCAAAGTTTAAAGGCTGAATTAACCCAATAATAAAGGTGCTAAACAAAGCACATTGTTAACAGGGTCAAAGTCAACAGGGAAGGTAAGTGTCAGCTGCTAGATGTATGGGCTTATATATGGATGGGAAGAGCCACAGAGTCAGCTTCAAGCCATTTTAATACTGAACAAGTTTATTTTCTTTTTGGTACAATTCGCAGGAACACAAATGAGTTCTTAAAGGGTTTATAATGATCGAAGTGTGACTTTAACCGAACTGAATAAAGTGGAGCCCAAGCAATGTTTAACTTTTACAATGGCTAAACTTGCATCTGAGGAAAGTATGAATAACAGGAAAAAATTTGACAGGCATAAACTTGAACTGGACGCTGTTTATATTGTAGCTGAACTCTTTTTTGTGGGTTAGCGTAATTTCATAAGATTGTGGCTTTCATTTTGCCCATATTACTCATGCTGGCTAAATCTCTTTATAAATCCCAGACAAACTAAACTTCATTTGTGGTCATGATGCATTTTCAGACATCCCCTCACATCAACCTCATCCAGTTGTGCCTTATGCCTGACCTGATTCATCCCCTTTGTGCTCGCTTCAGCTCTATAATCCCATGTATCAGAATATGAAATTATGCCTCTTTGTCAGTCATAGAAGCAGACTGATCATGATGCAAATAACATTCTATGGCGGAGAGGAGGGTTTAAAAAAATCTTTTGCTCTGCTGCCATCCTGCTGAAGATGCAAAGTCCCCGGGCATGAGATTAGCTGGCAGGGCAGTCTGTCACTGTGGCATCAACTCTGGCACATGACATGCAGGAAATGTAAGTTCACATCCCATCTAAACGTGCAGAAGTAGACCTGAGAATGAACTCAAGTTAACAAATATGCAGCAATGTCTTTTTAAAGTAGTGTTAGCATTGCCAGTCTTGAATTTAAAACCTACAGAAGGGAGTCTGTGTGAGACTCTTTGTTTCTGCATGCCAGATAAAAAGCAACTAAAGACACCATTCACTGAGAGAGTAAAATGTGTGTCGTAAAGTAAGTAATCATTTACCAAAGTAGGCTAATGAGCATTCAGAAGACCTTATATGTGTGTCCAAACAAAACCTCATGTCTTTCTATTCATAATTTTTAATGAAGACTTGCATGTGTCCGGCCAAACCAGCAGATCTGCTGTAATCACAACATGACAAACCTGGCAAAGACTGGCAACAAAGAACAGATCAAATGAAGTGACAATGAGGATGAAGTTACCTGGGAGATCAGAGAATGCTCCTCTCTCAATAATGTGCTTTCTGTAAAGAGTCTTCAAAACCTTGGCGCTGCCGAACCTCTTGAAACGGCTCTTCACGTTGTTATAATACCATTCAAGCGACTGCGTCCTAAAAATCCTGCAGACGAGAGGAGGAAAAAACAGAAAATATGACATTAAGTCAAAAAGAACAGATGGCAATGAAACTGGCAGGAGTGTGGTTTTATCATAATTACACCACGATTATGACTTTGAGTTTAAGCCAGAGAGATTACATTCATACAAGTTGAGTATCTTGTAATTATTAGAGTAGTCCACTAAAAAAGGGCCAGGTAGGATTATGATGGAGAGTACTTTCATAGGAACTCTGCAAAGATTGGAAAACTTTTGCCTGTTTGATTGTGGTGAATGTATGGGCTTTCAGATGTGACGTCGCAGCCCTTTTTTTCCAGGCTTTTCCTCATTTATTGGTGCACCGGCTGGTGGCTGCCTGAATGCCAACCGGGCAGACACTGGCAAAAAGCGCAAGATTATGTAAGCAGCATTGAATTCATAACAGAGAGGGTTATGAAAAGCCCTGAGAAAAAAAGCGCTCCCTCTATGCGTGGCTGTGTTGCATTTGATTGCATGAAGCTCCGCCAACTTTGTGTTTAATCTCGTGGTCCCTTCTGCTCTCTTTTGGCTTTTGCAGCTGCCGTCACATACATCATGAGTCAGAATGGAAGCAGATTTACTGTTTGAGGAAACAAAACCACACAAACAAGCCCTCCATACACACTTTGCCCGAACCCTACCAAAGACTTTTGTTAGTGTGTGTCCAAACATTAATAACATATCAATTAGACAAACAAATCAGTGTCTGAGAGCGGCAGCCAACACATGCACAATACACAGTTTTTATACTTTCCTTCAGTTAGAATGAACGGGCCTGGGGAAACACACTTTACAACCCAAATGTAACCACGACACATATCGTATGTTGCTGTCTCCATTCCCCTGATTATGAAAGAGCATGGAGAAAGTGAAAGAGCACACGCAGTGTATGCCAAAGTGAGTGAATATTGATGCTTCTGCTTAATGAGAGAAAGGCTGTGGAATGAGGGGGTGAAAATAGCCATGCTAATAAAGGGATCCTGAGTGCCCCTGAGGCTGAGTGAGCTGCCACATTTATCCCTCCTCCCTCATTTCTAACCTCCCTCCACTCTTCCCTGCCCTGGATTTATTATCCTCTGCCTCTATCAGCCGGGCTGCTCAATGGGCTTGGCTCCTTAATTTCATGCCAGGGGTCAACCCAGTCACTTTAATGGTGGTGGTCGTGTTCTAGTAAAAAGCCCAGACTCTTCTCTATTTCTCTTTAAACCTCCACCTGGGCCCGAGGAAGAAGACACATGAATGAATCTCAAGAGCAACGCCCCACTGGGTTGGCATCATACGAGGCTGAAACACAAATAGCTCCACCCTAACATCAGCTAGTGCAGCTCAGGGGAACTTCTGAACTGAAAGATACTGAAAAATAGCAGAGGATGGGTTTGGTGGAAATGTTATCTGAGCAGAATCTTAATTATTTTTCAGATTGTGTTACACCTTCTATATACACTTCAAATAATAAAAACAAACAAACACATAACTGACTGTTTGCTAAACTCTAACCCCATTTATTAGACACTGTTGCTTTGCTCTACATTTAGTTTTCAGTGATAACAGTGGCAGATTTACCTCTTGAAATTATTTTTCATTTGTAAAACATTAGCTCCTTGCTGTCAGACAGAGGTATTTTTCATAATGCTAACTTTTTTCACATTATGTATCGGCTGAAATTACAACTGTTGCTAGCAGATTATATCTGATTGCTCCACAAATCAGATTAACTCTTTGTCTGGCTGTTGAAATGTCGAAAGCAGTAATTAAACAACAAACATGTAGATATAATTCATCATTAACAGTGCCTTCAGTGATGTTAAATTTAGTAATGCCCTGCGCAACAGTGTAACCTCAAACTATCAAAGATGTTGACCTTTGCATCTTGTGCTGGTGACAAGCCGGATGGTCCATCTATTCTTCAGCCCAGAGAAAGAGGAGTTGGCTATAGGATTGAAATGTCCCTGAGCCCATGCAGTGACTTGCTAAAATTCAAAATAAGCGCTCATTGAAACAGCAAAACTTTGACTTAAATCTGAAAATGTTGAGCCAACCTTTGAGGAAACAGAGTTTGTAAAACAGTAAAGATAAACTGAATATCTGAAACAAAACATCAGAAATATCACCAATTTTACACGAAAGGCCAAAAAAAACTCTAATCTGGTTCGTATTCTATTCCAGAAAGACTTTAAAAATCCAAACTGCTTACATATCAAGATTCCCTCTCAGTAAACTGACATGCCCATCACCTCAAAACGATGACAATTTCAAAGCATTCATAGTGAAAAGACATTAAGACAATTCAAGTCTAAAAATAGGCTTTTCAAATTAATGCATAAGCATCTACAGATAGTATGTTTACGTAAATGTCCAATATTTATATACTGTAGCATTTTTTCTAGTCCAGTTGATCATTCAAAGCAACTTTACACTGTAAGCTACATTCAACCATTCCCATGCACAGTCATTTTACAGGCTACATCGTGTCTTTTCCTCTATCACACACATTCACACACTGATGAATGCAACGGAGGCAACCTGGGCTTCAGTGTCTTGCCCAAAGGCACTTCGACATGTGGTCCATGGAACCGCAGACCTTCTAATGGGCAGATGACCATTCTCAGTCGTGAGAATGGTCAGCCGCCGCTAAGCCCCAGTAATTCATCTTCTACAGTGGCTTAGCTTTACAACGGTTCCCTTCTTTGATTTCTTCATTCGTGACTGACATTAGAAAAAAAGACATATGATGAGTAAATGCAAACTTCAGCGCAAACCTATGTGCTTGCAACACAAACTTTTTGAAGGGAAGCTTTACAGTTCAGAAAAGGATTTAGGACAGTGGGAGAGGCATCTCTGTGAATGAAGCTTGACATTGTTTCCCTTGAGTGATCTGATCTAAAAAAGAGATGAAGAGGGGAGGAGAGAAGAGTGGATAAGCAGAGGCTTTCAAGCAAGAGCTCTACTGTTCCATGAACTTCTACAAATGCACATTCCATAATGAGGCTGGGAGATTCCCTGATGTTCAGCTGCTGCATGAATAAGTAAGAGGGATTCCTGTGGATGTTCCCCTGACAGGACATTTTCTCTTCCTCCATCATCACTTCACTCAGCTCCGTGTAGAACCGACGAATCCTTGCTTACCCTTTACGCTTATCTAAAGCCCTTTTGCCCTCTTTACTTCAGAGGACCAATTTGGTTATCAAAATGAGTTTTAAATAAAATATAGAAAGTATGTAAAAAGATGTGCAATAAAAAAGTAGCTGATTTGCCAAGTTTCTAGGTCTCGAAGCAAAGGGAACAATTAATATAATTGACTGTCTGGGCCTTCTAATGAATTGGTTCAGCTTCTGTTGAAGCTGCTGTAGAGACGAGGGGAGGAAAGCAAGAAGAAAGAAGGCTGAGGGTTGACAATAACAGAACATCAAACAAACCATATTCTCCACTGAAAATGTTTATATGTGAGTGACTGATCTCGATAATAAAAGGAAATAAGACCAGATTGTTTTCAGCTCCAGGGTTAGATCGAAGTGCCTGACGTTTGGGAGGTTAAAGCTCCGAGGTGTGAGGTCTATATGAGTTAACACATCATGTACAATCATGTTTTCCTATCTCAACTAAACATAAAGAATAGAAATGAGAAGGCAAAAAGAAGCGATGCAAAATGTATTCCATGTCTTAAAGACATTTGTAGGTAGATGGATGTCTATCTGCAGGAAACCTAAAGACGTTCACGCCAGAATATAAGCAGGTTCCATCTGGACACCCCTAACTGAATGGGTTGCATTGAAATTGTCAGTAAAATTGTTGCAATGCTGTCAGTGTGACTTTCCAGTGGAAGAATCTTTCCAGCTATGCCAGTACAGAATATTTTATGTGTCCATGGAATTTGACAAAGCCCTCTGCAAGCAGAAGTAAAATTTCACACAGCACTGCATTCACTGCGATTTGACAGTCTCACTGTGTGTCACACTGTGAGGGGTGCAAGAGAAACTTTGAAATCTGTTTTTAGAGGCAAGATTGTCCACAGTGAGACACATTTGTGGAAATCTAGTCTGAATCCCAGAAATAACTCCAAAACATGAATGAAACAAAAACTTTCTGAAATCAAGTTTGACTTGATCTGAATATTCCAAACGCAGATTTAGACTGAACATAGCCTTAAATATCCCTGTGTATGTTTGAATACCAAGAAAAGTATAATCAGACGATAACATTCCCATAGCCTAGCTTTATAGCACCATAAACAAATCTTTTTAAAGTTGATAAGGAAAAAGCATTTGATGGAAACATCTGGAAATTCTTTTCAAATTTGTAAAGAAAAAGTTATGGGCTGATTGTTAACAATTAACCGTTCAATAATTGTTCTTTTGTTTTGTTTTTTTATTGTTGGAAATAAATCAACTGTGCAGAAGACGTGAGACATGCGTTTTAAAATTTTCTAAAAGAGGGATAGCAGATTTGCTTTATAGGTAACTGGCTAAGCTATCAGTTTAAAAAAAAAAGAAAAAAGAACATAAATAAAAAATAGAAAAAAAAAGTGCACGTAAGAAGAAAGTTAGCTGCCTGGCTCTATTACTGTGTCAGCCAAGTAAATAACTAGTCATAACGGCATGAAGTTGTAACAATTCTGTGGTGGCTGTGCTCTTTAGCTAGCAACGAGCAACAATTTTTTTAATTGTAAGCGTATGTCGGGAACTGCAGAGACAAAAAAAGCAGAGAGCAGCTGTTGCCTCTAAAGTTGCAAATGAGCAGTAATGACATGCATCATTAAAAGAGAACATTAAAACTAAAGTGAAGTAAAGTTTTTCTGTAACATTTTAGCCGCTATAGTCTACAAATGACTACATGTTTGCTGTTTTTAATAGATTGGATATTGTGATCATTGTGTATCATTGAAGAGCAATTGTAAAACATGTGATTACTTTTGTGCTAATTTATCAAATCTAATTAATTTTACCTGCCCTTCAGTCTCCAAATGCTACCCAGCTGATTTGGCAGTGATCATTTGATT
Source organism: Odontesthes bonariensis (assembly GCF_027942865.1). Lineage (NCBI taxonomy): Eukaryota > Metazoa > Chordata > Actinopteri > Atheriniformes > Atherinopsidae > Odontesthes > Odontesthes bonariensis. The sequence continues at coordinate 16,071,737 of NC_134525.1, forward strand.
GTTAATAAGATCAACTATTTGTTAATTAAATATCTTCCAATTTGCACAGTAATTAGTTCAATGACACTTTTATTATTTGACTGGGACGTTTGCACACTTTTTAAGATATTTATTGGCTCTATAGGAGCCTGAGTGGGTCTCAGACATGAAACAGACTAAAAAGTGGGTGCAACAGAGTGGGGCAACATGCAGTCAAGGGCTCAGGTCGGAATCATTTGAAAAGCAACTAAAAAAGGAATGTCAAAGAATGTTAAAGTAGTTGTCTTAAAGCAATACTATGTAACATTTCTACCTTAAAATAACAGCTTGAAAAAAATTGTGCGGCTAGAATGAGTTTTAATATTACGATTGGCCTGTCTCCTATGCCCTTCGGGGGTCTGAGTTGGAATAACTGCGCTATGTAACTTTGCTGGACCGGCCCGGGAGCTGAGCGGAAGTACTTCGACTTGCTTTCTGGCACACTACCGCAAAAAACAAATAGACCCCTCTCACGCTCCCAGGTATAAGGCTAAGCTAGCGCAACATTGTCAGTGCGATCATCATGGCAGAGGCACCCAAGAAACAGAAGAAGATGTTGACTGATGAAGCAAGGAAGAGAAAGAGATTTACGACAGTGTCTTAACCGTACATTACCTCCAAGCCTGTAGGGGGAGCTCCATAATGGGCTTTTTGAGAAGTAATGGCCCTGTCACACTGTTGCGTATGAGAGAAGCGTATGAGTTGAAAAGTCCTTGAAAATAAAGAATTGTGCGTATACTTACCGTATTGAACCTATGAGTAGCTTATGGTCAGCGTATTGACAGTGTATGGCCAGCGTATGTCAGCGTATGAACAACGTATAACCAGCGTACTTTGCGTATGACTAGCGTATGAGTAGCATATGAACTGCGCATGCCCAGCGTACGTTTCAACGCGCCTATATCAGCAGCCTTTCCACATTGCTCCATTATTGCAGTAGACGACGTGCTATCAACATCTCTCGAGACATTCATCTCGATCATGCCTCCCAAGAAGCAATCGTAGTTTGCCCGGGCCCTGGGCCGAGGCCGAGGTCAAGGAAAAGGCAAAAAAAACACAAGAATCATTCTCACCCAAACCTGCTGAAATGCCTGATGCACCTGCGGCTGATGAGTTACATGCTTCTGAGCGATCAAGATCCCCAACTCCTCCTCCTGACCGCTCCCGTGAATCGTCGGTTGCCTCAGATATGTCAGTTGCCGCCTCCATCTCCGCCCGTCTGGCGGAGTTGGAGGCGGCAGACGGGCGGAGGCTATAAATACGCTAGCTGTACGGTACACCTTCATGCCAATGTATGGCAACTTATGTCCAGCGTTCTCGACCTATCAGTAACGTACCTATATCGTACCTCTAGCGTATTCAGCGAATGCCTAGCGTATGCTTAGCGTATTAACCATACTCACAAAAGTTTTGAGCATGTTCAAAAATTTATTTCTGCCTCAGCGTATGCCAACGTATGCCAGCGTGCTTGAAACGTATACAACCTATGCCTAACGTTCCCCTAGCGTATGTCAGCGTATACCAGCGTATGAGTGATAATTTTCATATGCTGGCATACGCTAGTGCCATACGCAACAGTGTGACAGGGCCATTACATAGTATTGCTTTAAACCGAAGAAAAAAAGAAAAGAACAAATGCGTAAGCTTATTTGTGAGTTGGTGGTAGTTCATATTTACTTTCTATTTTTTTTACCATTTCCAGTCATATTAGCTTATTCAGATCTTCCAAATGCACATAAAAAATGGCGATGAGAACTAAGCTCAAGTGTTACTAGCAACTCTATTCTATCTATCAGTGCAACAATAATGCAAAACCATCTACATACCAGACAGAAGAAGAAACTATTTGAAATGATTTCTCTTGGACCTGCAAATGGAGGTCACACAAGTTCCCAGGCAGCAGCCCCTCACCTCATCTTGCTCAATGTCTCTTTAGCATACTGCAAGACATGGTGATGAATCAGTTCTTGGTACTTTATCGTTTTTCATCTACTACTATTACTATTTACTGTATGTAAACCGCAACCTAAATGTGCCCTCAGCTGCAGGCAACCCATTGCAAAACAAATGTAGCACACCACAGGGAGGGGATATTATTATTGAGCCATTTCTGTTCTGAGCACAGGAGAACAGCTGAAACCACACAATAATTAATGACAGATAATATCTTGCCACATCTTCAGTTGTTTACATCAGAAATGGAAAGTGATTCATAATATATGTTCAAGTTTTAATCCCTCTTTAATCCCCTTAATTCCCTTAATTTTTTTTGTGATAATATAACATGTTACGGCCCTGCTCTGCAAATCAAAAAACAGATATTCCCCCGGAGATATGCTGCTTCTGTTGCTGCACCACAGCATTAAAAACAATGTAAAACTTCCTAATTGGTAGAGTAGTATGAGGGACAAAGGACAAGGACATGGGTCAACTGCTATGCCCATGAGACTCTGTCTGAACCTGGCAGAGCCTGGCTGACCTGTCTGTATGATTTAAAACCATTTGTGCCCTGCACCAGGCAGGAAAACAACTCTCACACGGCAGTAGTCCTGCACATGACCTTTCCAGGAAGCAGCTGGAATGCGGATTAACTGTCTGTGCCTTTTCTGTCTGACATTCTAATTGGCCCAGAGAGGAAATTAAAAAGGGGCAACTGTTTAAAACACAGTTTTATATAAAAAGGCAAACTTGGCGTGATAAATGGCATTAAAACCACAATGCACACTCCTCATTTAGAAGATCAGTAAATTTGAGACAAGCCTGTGGAGAGAGGCGATGTACCCTTACAGTCTTTGGCCATATGTGCTGGTCCTTTAGAAAACACTGAGCTTCTGTTACTATTTTACATATCATGTATTATTGGCAGGCTCTCCCACGAAGAGCAGAGGGTCAGTAAATGAGCAGAGCACTATTACTGGAGGATGCAGAATGTGTGCCTTAACGTTTGTAACATACGCAATCTAGCTTCTGTTACACTGGAACATTTGATATGGATGGCTGGGGGAGGCTCACAGCAAGGTATCTTTCAACATTTATGAATTCTTGTCCTTAAAAAGACTAAATATAGGAGCAGCACAGCTCCAGCCAGGCAATTTACTCTGCCTCCTTCCTCCTATAGGTCTTCCTTTAAAGACCCAAAGCTGTCATATTTACTCTCTCCCTCCCACTCTGTCTCTTCTTGATGTCTGCCCCATTCTTTATCACCCAGCTCTCTTTAGACCTTCATCATCGTCTGTGTTACAGATGAATGTGTCAGCAGCTGGGAGAGCCCGGAGCAAAGTAAAGAAGACTGGAAACAAGTTATACGGGGACAAAGTGCATTCAGACAGAGCATGGATAGAAGGACTAACATGAATTAGAAACTGCTCACATGGTGTCTGCTTTCCTACAGCATTGGTCTTACTGTGCTAGTAACACTCCCAAAACTGATTTTTAGTGACTTGAGAGAAAACTTATTGCATTATTCTTCTAAATTGTCTGTTACAGACATTTACAATTTGTAAGCAAATTGTTCAAACGTACACAGCTTTAGATGAACAAACTGACAAGGGGACATTTTTTGTGAAACAAATCAGTGATGAAGTAATTGTGGATTACCACAAAGTGATCTGATCAAAGGCTTAATCAGAGGTCTAAATCCACGAGTGGTACGCTTATAAAAGTCACATAAAAACAAATATAGCCTACACTTTTAAGATACACTTCAAATTTGCTAAAACTCAGCAGCATAAAATTGATAAAATACATTTTCTTGTGTCAAAAAAAAGGAAAATTCCTGCGCTTGTCAAAGCACTTCTGCTTCCAGAAGTCGGTCTTGCCACAGTTCAGTGTGTTGAACTACATTGGTGCAGCGCCAGTCAAGCATTGACAAAGTCAGCGTGCGCAGCCATTGAACTAATCTATTTAACGAGCTGATTTCAGTGATTCAGGACACTGAAAATAACTCATATGGACATCAGTTACATCTACTGTTTTAATTGTGTAGATGAAGAAGATGTAGTAAAATGTAGTAAATGATATACAGTTTTTGAAATGGCACAGAGCATTCTCACAATGTGAGACTTCCAGAAATTCTTCGACATCACCCTTTAAAAGATTAAATACACAACTTTAGGAAACCACTGGGTGTTGCACAGCAAAAAACAAAACAAATGTAACTTAAAACCCTTCAAGCCTCTCAAGATCACTTTGTCTCAGGAAAACCAGAGCAAGACTGACTCTGGCCTTATGCCTCTCTTTGTGGGAACATCTTTAGCTGAAGAACATGGTTCTGTAAATTTGCCTCGGGCTGAACATTCTGCACTGTACTTCATGGATTCACATGCATTCATGCGTGTGAGTGGAAGGCAACAACCTAGGAATCTGGAGCTCATGTTACAACACATAGAAGGAAAGTAACTTCATTTCAGTGGTACATCTTCATATAGCAAGATGCTATATAAGGGTGGAAATGATTGACAGTTTTGAATCAGTTTAACATCTCACCTGCTCTACCGTACATAAGTGCTGTTAGTAGGTACTGTTAGAAAGTAGTGTTATATCATAAGTTTGTAATTCTGTAATATTTTATCATCTTATTTCACAGCTCCTTTAAAAGGCACAATGTGCGGTATTGTGCTCTTATTTAATTCATACTCCATAGCACCTGGTAGGTATATTGTCCATCATGTCGAGGAAATGCACGCTGCCCACCAAGGCCCTGCCTTTAGACCAGCGGGCCTTCCCGCCCACCCGCCCCCCCATCCTGTACGAGAGCCGTTAGCTGGATGCGAGCATATGGAAAAGATGTCCTCATCAAGTTCGTCAACTTCTACATTCGAACCGGTAAGTTGTTTTAGACAAACTTCTTTCGGATTTTCCGCTAGCATCTGCCATCTCGTTAGCCTCTCTGAAGCCACTAGCACCTGCTCTGAGGAGGAGTGAGTGGGGTGGGGGCGGGGTGGGCCGGCGGGGGCGGGGCCAGCGCCAGACCAGCGATTTCTTCTACTGCCTGGGGTTGAACAGAGGTTGATTTTACTCTATATCGCCACCTCCTGGCCAGAAAAACTGCCGGTCCGGCGCTATCAGTTTAGCCTGCTAATTCTGCAGTAAAACTCAGCTATGCTGCGTATAAACTTTGGTTAGGACATGCCAGTAGGATTATTTCTGCACACTCTTATGGTATGTATAGGTGTTTTTTGTATGCAATACACTTCAAAATGACATAAAAATCGCACATTGTGCCTTTAAAGCTTGCCTTTGTTAATTCTGTGAAACATTTTGCCCTGCCAAGCCCAAAAGTCAGTAATGAGACTCATTTACTAAAACCAATGGAAGTTACTCAACACAAAAAAAGCTGAATGCTTTGGTCATGCTGTCTGCATGAAGAGTTTTAGACTAAATGCTGTGTAATTTCCACTCTGGTTGACATGAAATAATACCATGGACCTTACCATGAAAGAAAACGCCAATACGTAAAGTACTCTGAGCTCTATCTAAAGTCCAGAGTGTAAAAATGATAACATACCATTCCAGCAAGCTTAAAAAAAAGCCAACACACCGACACACACACCGACACACACACACACACACACACACACACACACGCTCATGTACAGAAACCAAACTCAACCTTGTTGTGATAAACAGTACATCACAGTTCCTAGCATTGTCTTAACTTTTCTTTAATGTAAAGCGAAACTGCTGCATTAGGTTATCAAAAAATACAATGTTCTATTAATAATTTATACAGTGCTTGCCCATGGAGCCACAGTTTGATTTGTGCTGTTGTTATTGTATGTCGCTTCACTTGGAAAAGAACTTGATTCAAATTTGGGGAGATTACTTAATTCGAACAAAACTAGAGTACTCACACAGTGGTGTAATCCTGCATTGGAGGTGATTAGGTGAGTGCATGGATCACAATATGGCTGCCATAACAGGTGACCAGATGTCACATCATGTGTTATCATTCAGTTACACATCTGGGTCATTTTAGAATGGAGGTTTAAAGTGTTAAAAGTGTATTGGATGTAGGTCACTTTAAGACGCTCTGTTGAAATAACACAAGATCTCACAGACTGCAGTACAATTACATATATTTCAGAGTGAATGTATGGAGCAATATGGAAAAGTGAGATTGTGAGTCCCTCAGCCTCCACCTTCAGCACAGCCAAAGCACCACATGGGATTTTAAAGGGAGCATGAGGCGAGGCAGAGCTTTGCAGCAGTGAGCAAGATTAGAAATTTAGTGACAGAACAAAGGGAGGTTATGATTTCTTCCACCCCTGTCTCTCTCCAGCTGGTAAAGACTTCAACTGGCTGTCTTTAACAGAGCATTTACTGTGAAACAAAATCATAATTCCACATAAATTTGCAAAATGTCTGGTGCAAAAACTATAAAGCTCATGACGGTAATTAAATCTTGGCAGCATCATTGGCGTCTTTTTAGAAAAAATTTAGGCTATTACTGGTATGTGAATCCCGGTTTTATCCTCATAATTCCGTCAGACACCTCAGGCAGGGAATGAAAATCCATTAAAATAAAAGGATTATTGAGATTATGCAATAAGTGCACTAAAAAGTAAGATATATATTCAGCTTTTGCTATTACACTACTGTTATAATGAAAGTGGTAGTCAAATGTCATTGAGTTTATACTTTAAATCAGAGCATCAGTTCTATTTTTATAAAATATTGTGTGGTCAATGAAACTAAGCTCAACTGAATACTATATATGTCAACCGTGCAGTGACACAGCCTAAAATGTGAAAGCAGTCGTTGGAAAGTGGGAGGAAACTGTAGACAAAGGTCATTAACTTAATTTCAACTCCAGACATCGCATACAAGTCACTTTGAGAGAGGGACAAACAGGAAACAGTATACTGGAGCTGCCAGAGCACAGTGTACCGAAGGGTCATCCATAACAGCTTATTAGAGAGCAGAGAGAACCAGTCTGACATCTATAACAGAACATATTAGTTCAGAACTGAAGGAAGAAGCAACAGAGGGGAAAATAGGGCAAAGAAGGACAAGGAGAAAAGGGAATATGAACGAAAAAGAAAGAAAGAAATGATCATGTTACAACAAAAGGTCACTGCGATGAGTGGCATCGTGGATGCCAGGCATAATATTCTGTTTTTAGAAGCCTCTTTTTCTATGTGCACCCCCACCCTATATAATCCTTGTGCATCGATCTTCAAAGGAAAAGTGGGTAAAGCAAGAGAGACGGATTTGGCTGCAGTTGCTCTTTTAAGATGTTTTTGAGCGGGGGTGTATGTGCCTGATAAGCGAAGAAGCTGAACCAAAATTTTTTCTTGTTACGGAAGAGGAAAACAGCGTTTCATCAAAGGTCACAGATCTGCTCGAGATGTCAATGTCTGACATCTGTGGCATTCTGTCAAAAGCAATGGCCCTTATTGTGGGTGCAGGAAAGTTTTCCTTACTTCCTGGTTGCATGAAGATGTCAGTCACACGCTCTTTAGATCAAAAATCTTTCACCTTTTACTGTCCCTGCTTTGAAAGACACCTTCTTTTAGCACGCTAGTTTTGTTTTCAACATCAGCAGAGCTTGTTCTATCAAAAGAGGCCACATGCAGTTGAGGATTAATCAGATGTAATCTGAAAATGTGTAATGTATTAAGTGCAGATTGCTGGCTGTCAGAAACTAAGAAGACTACAAATCTGAGGACCCAGAGTCACACGTGGCTTTTAAAATCCAGTCTGTCTGCCTCTATTTCATCATTTGCATTAACAGGGGATGACCATTGCTTCTCTCTGAGAGATTTTAAAATCCTGCAACAAAACAGCATTTATTACATTTAACTGTGTGTTTCGTCTGTGTCCATGTGCATGTCTCCAATATAAAAATACATTACTTTCCAGCAAGAATGATTTAATTCCTTAGGGCCACATTCTCCAGTCTATTGAGCACATTTCATTGCAAGACAAACAACCAAAAGTCAGGCCAATAAAGTTAGTGATCACATTACACTCCCACAAATTAGGAAACCAATGAATGAACTACTTCCCACACAAGACTCTGGCTGTCCCCATCCTGGAGGGAACTCCCATTAAGTTAGTTACACAACACAAACCAGGAACTAAAAACCAAAGGTGGAACAGAAGACTCCCGGAACAGCTCCTGACTGATTATCTCTCCATTTTCTTTTCCTTTATACCTAATTTGAAGTCAGAGGTTAAACACAAATGATATTATATTTACAAATACACACCCACATAAGGTGTAAGATTATTTGAGTGTGACTGAAAAGGTAAAAAAATTGTTTCTTTGTCTCACACAGGTTACAAATATATGATTAAACCCAGCCAAAAGCATTGGGTTGGGTTGTACAAGTAAAACACTGCTGTTACAGCAGCATTAACAGAGCAAGAGCCTGAAGGAAAAGCAGAGCATTGTGTGGGGATTTTGACATTTGACATTGTGGCATTAAAATCATGAGCATTGGAGACATGCAGTCAGTGAATGAAACTAATGTGCATTAGTTGTGGACAAAGACTTAAGAGTCACTGCGTAGGCTTTTAAAAGGCTTTTGGTCAATGAACTTTGATAACATAGAGGCTGTTGCCTGGTTATTCTGCAAGGCAGCTGGTTACTTACAAGATCTTCAGAAGTGTAGGAATATAACATAATACACATTTAAAGGCTCTAAGCTGAATATGGATGAAAAAAATAATATCTTGAGAAGTCATTTTTGCTTTATATCTCTGTATTTTTTATGAATATTGTATGCTTTAAAAAAAATATAGCATAATTTAATACCATCAGTTCCAATACTTGCATTCTGCCTAGTACACGAATGGGATCCAAATAGGTTGTCTGACAATCTAATAGCTCTATAAGTGGGAGCACTGCAAAGAATTTCTGATCGATCCACCAGATTGAACAGACATGGAAAGTTTGGAGAGAAACAGATGCCAACAGATGACAACAAGACGAAACAATGTGGTCTTTCTCAACAGTAAAGTCACTGATATGACCATGTAAACTTTAAGGGAGAGGTGAGAGAAACATGGGCTTGTCACTGCTGTCACTATAAACTCTACGAGCACAGTCTATGATGATGGACTCACACTTGAATGAGTTTTTAATTGAAGCCTGTGTGACTGAGAAACTCATGAATGTGTTTACTGTTTCAGCAGACTTGCAGGTCAAAGCTACCCATCTGTATTATGGGCAAAAGAAAAAAAAAAGAGAATACAGACAATTCTTTTTTGCTTTGAAATATAGGGTAATTATTCTTCTGGTGTGCCATCACCCTGCTGTGAAAAGGACACTTGTCTACTTGTCAACAAATTGCTATAAATTTAAAGAATATTTAGAGTTTACAACTGCTGTTTTTGATTTGGCTTTATGACCTTACTCTAACCCATTGGTGCTGAGTATAAGGCAGTGTCCTCAGGTTAACGGTAAGGTAAAAATGACTGTACTTGTATCATGAGCACTCGTGATACACACATGCTGGTACAGAGCAAATAACACCCTGTCCGGCTCGGTCTGGCAGACAGGGTGTGGGAGACGGATGACGATAACTCTTTGATGCTCAGCACGCAGATCACAAAGAAAAACACACCAGATGCACGCACACACATTTCTCTCCCCTCTCTTACTCATACATCACTTCCAATTTACAGGATGGTGTTTCTTCTCTGTGCAGTCTCTGATTTTGTGGTGACAGAGACAGATGGAAGGGCAGAGGGGGGAATGGCTCATCAACAGAAGAGGAGAAATCCTTCTGAATTTTTACTTCAGGCTCAAATTACATCAATGGCTGCTGAAGGCCTTTCACACCCCTCACTCTTTCATCTCTGTCCTGGTCAATTCATTCACAACTCTATCTTTACTTTACATCGGATGAAGCTGAGGGAGGTCAAAGTATTAAACAGTTTGAAACCGACCTACAGATGACCAAACTGATACCGAGAGAAACAAAAGAGTTTTTTCTTTTTAAAAAACTGTGAATGTATGTTTGTATGGTGAAAAATAAAATATTGAAAAAAATTGTGCTCATGTTTAATGCTAATAAAATCTGAATTCACTGTAACGGTGCTGCTATGCGTAGGTGGCTACAGTATAACCAACTGGTGACAATATGAGAGGGACTGTATATTGGAGAGACAGATTGCATGTGGAGATGGACACCATATGGATGAAATGAAATGAAAGTGCCATTCATCAATTTATGGCCTCTGCGACAGTCAACTCTACCCTGTGTACCTCACCGATCACAAAGGCACCCCTGGAGGAGCACGCGTGGTCAAAATTTGAAGCAGTTTTTCTATGAGGCTGGATTGCAACCAAGTTATCTATCCTATTCTATCTAGCCTTTTAATTAGCATGTAAGCCTCATTAAGATAAAACATCTCGCATCAGCACCAGATCAGCCTGAAGCAAAAACATCCCAGAGCGAAAAAGCTCAGCTACAAACACTATTCAGCACATGCTGAAAGATGAGGGGAAAGATCCCATGTGTTTACATGTTGGGAATGCGTAAGTTCAATAATCAAGCTCATTTGGATGACCAGTTCACACACGCTGCTGTTAAAGCTTCTGCATTGTTGCTACTCTTATTCCAGCTTGATTTAGATCACAAGTACCTTTGCTTTCTCTTTTTCATGTCAATGTACACATGCAGGAACACGGTGTGCTTCAGATCCGGACAGAGAAGCAGTGCATTATTCATACTCATGCCATTACACAGAGTAATTTTTAGAGGTGGCATGCATATAGACAGCTCCTAGTGTCTCTCGGCAGCAATTGTTTTGATCATTATCAGTGACCTCTGAGCGCAATCAATGCAGACATCAAGGTGATACACTCTGATATTGAATGAGAACATTAGAGGTCAGTGTATGGCCAGCCCTATATCCCTGCTAGCATAAGGACACAACCACTAACTACAACTTACTGGAATCACTACATTCTAATCAAATATGATAAATATGGCATAGCTAATTTAATACGTCAGTTAGGGTTTTCACATTCTGACATAAATATCCATAAAGTATAGAATTATATGCTGCCGGGTAGGAGCCAAAAAGCCTGTGTCCCTTGTGTGATCGCTGTCACTGACATTTTCTCCCTTCATATCCTATCTATATCTCTACTATGCTGTTCAAACAAATGAAAAATGCCACAGAAAGACATTTTTTAAAGGATTTTTCATGGCAGAATGTGACAATAAAGAAAGAAATGGCACAAGCCACATAACACGTTAGTATGAATTTAGAGTTGAATTTGCCGTGGCCATTGGTTTGATTTGGCCCGGCTAATTTTAATTTCACAACATATTTTGTAATATTTTATAGTGGTGCAGCAAATTTGAGGGAGAATATTCAAACAACAACAAAAAAGGATGATAAATATTATACTCCTACACTCTTACTCTATAAATGTAAGCGTTTAATCAATCTCTCCCTTTATATTTAACTGTGCACTTTAAAAATTTCCATTAATTTCTTTTTACAAGCAGTTCTAACTTGTCTTGGTTTTCCAGAATGATTAACAAACATGTTTCTCATTCACCTGGCCATACAAATACTCATAGAGCTGCTTATCATGGACATGTACATTATTTATACAATATGCAGTGTTTTTATTCTTGACCATCACACACCGATTAACATACCAGGAGCATTTTAGGGTTGACCTTGGCTGGCAACATTGAAGGGCAACCCCTCTAACAGCTCAGCCACAGTCGCTCTGTATATGAATACAATTAAAGTATCAAAATGCTGAATTCAATGAGAAATGCACACAGCTCCATTTCATAATTTATGCTGCACCTTGCAGTACACCATAAGGAATATCTCAAACGTCTAGTGTTAGCATGATTAGCAGCTAACATTGCTAAAGTTAACATCTCATTTCAATAAAGCCTAACTGCAAACAAAGATATTCTTTTCTTATCATGTTTCTGCTTCTATTTCCAGGCAATGAAACAAGTAGGGAATATGTATTGAATCACAACCCATTGAGATTTACAGGCATGTTAACCACGCTGCTGCTTTGCTCTGCTGAAATCCTGAACAAAAGCACCACACACAGAAATTAATGTCAACTGCAGTGCTGCAATATTGGTTCTAAAAGTGATCACTCAAAGACAAGTTCGATGTGACTAAATGTATGAATTGTTTTGAGTGGCGCATGAATCGTTTCAAAAGAAAAGGCCCCTTCTCAGACCTCTTTCAGAAAGAAGCACAGGCAGTTGCAGCTCACTTGAATTAAATTTACACATACAGAAACATGCTGTTTGGAACAATACTAAAACAGGGGTTATTGTAAGTATTTTGGGCTAAAATCTAAAAGCTACATTTTGGTGATAATGTGATGCCACCACGTTGTAGTGATGTGACAGTGTCAGAGATCAGACTTGTGTCATGACTTCTCGAGTTCAGAAGATAAAAGATCGTCCCGCAGGTTTTCTAACAGAAATGATATCAAGTTCCTATAAATATAGTTTAGTTCAACCTTAAAAATACTTTTGCTTATTATATATCTGCATCTTTACTAAAAGAACAGCACTTGTGTGTATATATTATGTATTTGTTCATAGTTCATACGCACAACTAGACAAGTGAAAAAACAGAATAATCTATCTACTAGCTCAAAAATTAATGTATTCTGTTGATTAATATTCATGTTTGCTGCAATTCTTATGTGATGTAGATGCCAAGTAATTGTGTAAAACACAAATCTAAATTAAGGGAAGCAGTAAGGATAAGTATATTTAAGCTGCAGTGAACAGTGAAGGACTGGGCACTGTCTGTATTATTTGGAGCATATTAGAGGAAGTAAACATGGTGAAATGAACTGGTAATTTACACTTGAATTGTGCACCCAAACCAATTCTCTCTATGCCATCATGCAATAAAACTTCAGCAATAAATGATGTTGAAAGTGTTTCAGTGTGTGTGTGTGTGTGTGTGTGTGTGTGTGTGTGTGTGTGCGTGTGTGTGTGTGTTGTGGCATGTGGAGGTGGTAAGCAAAGGGATGAATATGCATGATAGGTTTATCTATATACCTATATACAGGTAAAGCTGTTAATTAGCTAATTTCCTCCATCCATATCTTATTTTGTCCTCATGTGTCTTTATTTTCTTTGACTTTGTTGATTTCTGTGTCTGCTAACATTTTCCTGCATGTTGTGTTACATTCCTGCATGTCTGACAGTGGGTAGATGTGTTTATCGGTCTGTCTTCTTATAGATGGCACAGATTTGTGTTTATCTGCCTGAAGGCATTTAATGTACTGACATCAGGTGAAAATCATTACATCAGCGCGTGTCTTTAGCAAGTAGAGCTTCAGTAGGAGGCTGACAGAGACGATGAGGGCAGGTCGGGAGGATATCAAACTCACTCATGCTCGCTGGAGGAAAAACGTGTTTGCTGAAACCAATTTTCCCCAAGATGTGCATGTTTCCGAAACTGTTGAAATACACAGAAACAGAGTGTAGAAATGTGAATCCTGGGGCTATTTGGTGGTGTGAAAAATGATCTCAGCTGAGGATGAGTGAATAGGATTCAATGCCCCTGAGAGAGGAGTGTCAAGATACAGAATGTGAGAGAGATGGGGAGTAACGGTAAGAGAAACCAATGAATAAGGAAGTCAACACAGAATGCATACTGATAGGGCATTAATATACAATTCATATTTACAGCCCTTTTACCAAAAAAGTTGGGAAACTTTGTAAAATGTAAAATAAGGCTGTAATGATTAGGGAATTTTTAAAACTATATATATAGGACTGAAAATAGTAAAGAGAAAACGTGTTAAATTGGTGAGTTGATATTGATTTCATCCTCTGAGGTACAAATTCTCCTTAAAAGATTCAGAGAAATTTGTACACAAGGAACAAAGTTTACAATCAGTACTGAATTGCTGTGCTCTTCAGTCCTTTGGCCGCACTGCATTAAAACGAGACATGCATGGAGAACCCCTCTGAAAACCAATGTCAGTGAACACAATTAGTCACTGTGTCTACAAATACAAGTTAAAAGCACATTGCATTCTGTTTTTTAGAAGGTTAAAAGTTTATTGTAGTTATAATCAATATATATTTATCCTTCACACTGACCACACAGAGTCATTTAGACAGCGACTGGTTAGCATGCACCTTTGTAGTTTTCTCAGACAATCTGGGCATTATGACACTATTATCTAACACATAATGGATCACATTCTTGAGAACATCAGGCGAATATAGGACATGTTTTCTGCCTCAATAGCCTCCCAGGCTCTGTTGTTGTAAAAAGGCCAGACAGAGCCAGAGCAGTAAAATCATGTTTTAGTCAGTTTGTGTATCTCTGTGCTGGTGTGAGCTCTCAGGCCAAATGTGTACACAGTGCCTCACTTTCTGTTTGTGTATGTGTCAACTAGATCTGTATGTGTGTGTGTCTGCGTGCTGCTTTGAAATCTTCCCCATTGGCAACCCTGAAATGAATGGCTGCTTTGATCCCTTTTGAATCAGACGGCATCGCCCGAGTTCCTCTGCTGCTGCTCTGAACAAATAACCCGAAAGGCAGACAGAGTTGGTGGGACAGAGGGATTCCCATTTTCTTCCAGTTGTGGTGGTTTCTCTGTTTCAGTTTCATAGCAGCTATAACTGCAAGATTCAGGGGCAGGTGCATTTCAAAAGAGTGCCAAGGTAGAAATTCATTGCCAGCTGGGTGTGCCTCAACTAAAGTTCAACAGCAAAGAGCCATGAAAACCTTGTTGATGTTTCTTTTTTTTTTTAAGAAAACTGCTACAGAACGTATGTTTGATTTAAACCCATCACAAAAAGATGCAATATATGTGTGTATAGCTCATTCAGACCTAAACCAATATTAGGACACCTCTCTCTTTGAAGCCTGGTGTGACATGAGTGTGACAGAAATGCCTGTTGCTGTATGCCAGGGTAACACAAAAGCAACATTTTAAGCAATCGGTTTAAACACCAAAATGTATTAATTTACTTTTTTTACTTACTTTAGGGGCTGAGACATTTTCAAGGACAACTGAAATTCTGTCATGTTTTTCAGAACACTCATGCTGATTCTGAAGTTTTAGAATGATTTTCCAAAAAAGGTAAACTCAAGTTTTAATGGGTAAATGCATGAAAATGGCAACATGGTGTAGAATGCATGTGTAAATTCTCATTTTTGACATAACAGTTAAAACAGAAAAAAAGAATTTTAATATGCTGAGTCTCCAATTACAGCAAACTTTTGACAGGAGGTATTATTTGAGTTTCTAATTCACCAAAGAGGGATTTAGGAATAAACTCAAGTCAAAATTATTCATATAGCACCTTTTAAATTACTTTTGAAATTTAGAAAAACAACCAAATAAAAATAATTAGACTAATTATTAATGAACTAATGAATTCTAGGAATGAATAAATTCAATAAAGGTAAATGATAACAGGAAAAACAAATCCTTGGCTCAAGTTTCACAGGAAATTAGATATATTCAACATACACACACATGTGCACACAAACACATGCAAAAGATCAAGAACATTCAAAACTTCTCTTTGACCAAGGAGGCAAAAACACAAGTGATCAGGGAGCTTTATCACCAAGCAAGATGCCAAGACCAAGAAGACAAAAACAGAGTACGACTTAATTACAAAGATCAAAAAGCGCTCATTGCTCAGGTGGGAAATCATGACTAAACAAGGTGAGCCGAGAGCAGTGAAGCATCGGCTAAGCAACATTCAAAGTGCTGAAAAAGCGGTGCGCAGAGCGGTACACAACCATTGATATGCAGCAGAGTGAGAAGGAGTGCAATAAGTTCATACACACCATCGGAAAGCCCTCAACTCCTGTAGCACAGAGAAAATGAGATACCAACATTAACATATTCTGCTAATTGTTATTCATTCAGACTGGCTCCATTTCCCAGAACATTAAGTGTACGAGCTGTGTGCATTATATTCTTTAGCAAGCATGAGCATCACAGGGAACTGAATAATACCAGACAACTCTGGTCGAGGCGGATGGCCACCCTTCCTGAGTCTGGTTCTGCCAGAGGTTTCTTCCTGTTAAAAGGGAGTCGTTTCTCTCCACAGTCGCCTCAGGCACGCTCAGGCCGGGAGATTGGACCGAAAAACAAAAAGTTTTCAGTGCAATCTGTTGGTTTTCTTAGCTAGGAAATTGTTTTTGAATTGGCTCTATATGTATATATATTAATTGAATTCCAATTGGCTTGAATTGGACTTACTATCTAAGTGCCTTGAGATGACATTTGTTGTATTTGGCGCTATATAAATAAAAATGAATTGAAATGAATTGAATATGAACAAATTGGATTATTTTATGAATTATGATTATTATTAATTAATTGAATTCCAATTGGCTTGAATTGGACTTACTATCTAAGTGCCTTGAGATGACATTTGTTGTATTTGGCGCTATATAAATAAAAATGAATTGAATTGAATTGAACTCTGATGTCTTTTTAAAGATAGGAGCCCACTATTTTATACCATAGTCACATGATGTGAATGACTGTTTCAGATCAAACTTACAACTTTAAAAAGCTACCACAAAGTAAAATGTGCTGGGCTGGATAGACATTTTTCATGAAAGACATTTTGACTTGTCAAAGTACGGAGAATATAGGTGGACATAATGATAGTTCAGTTCAACAAATGCAAGGACAAGTAGAGCACAATTTGCTTTTGCGTGTTTCTTATAAAGGCAGGAAGCTTCTTTGGGCCACCTCCTTCACAAAAAGCCCAGATTGCTCAGATTTGCCAGCTCCTTTTTTTTTTCCATAAACATAATCTGCTAGCAAGTAGCTCAACACCTCAACAACAGATAGCAGAAGACTCAAATCTGAGTAATGTGATGCCTCAGGTCTTCTCATCATTCCTATCATGCTGGCAGCTTCATCAAGATGAGCCGCATGTGTCATTTTCTGTCTTTCGGCATAAACTGACCCCAATCTGGCACAACTCAGATGGATCATAGTCCTGTTTGTGTTCCGGCAAATGATAAAACATCATAAAGGATGTCATCTTTTATCATTAAGCTAATGTAAATACATCTATTTCATCAATAGTGAAATTGTTAGTTTTCATTTTGCACCTACACGCTTCTTATATAACCATCTATAAACAATAACCTCACAGCAACTGTATAGAAATGCTGTAATGTTAGAAAAACGTATTCAACTTTTATTGAAGGCCTTGGGCTGACAGGAGAGAAATGTGCAAAGAAAAAAATTCAGCAGTGCTAAAACTCCTTTCATTTTACAGGGTTCACTGTGGCAGAATATCAGAAAGGATGATCTATCCTTCTATGGGGGGGGCAATGCAGGACAGTGAGGGGAGAGGAAATTTTACTATTCAAGAAACAGCTCTCTATCGCCGCATGCCACGCTCTTAGAAGGATACAGAGAAAACGACGACGACAAAAAACATTCAGTTGTAACATCAAGGTTGGGTGAAAGACACCAAACATAATTCTTTAGCAGACAGTGAAGATTCACTTCATCAATCTGTCTGCCATGAAGCTCACGTCCTCTCCTGCCAATCCATCAGGATGAGAGACGTGACTGGCTGCACTGTGGGGCCTCTTTCACAATGAGGCGGTTTTTAAAGGACTACATTTAGCAGAACCAGCTGTTGTATTGTAGAACATGGTCAACAGTAAATAGTCAACACGCTCTTCCTGATTTCTCTTTGAAATTCGCTAATTGTAATAAAGAAAGTCAGCAAGCACTGCTTACTAAGCTGCAAGGCATCTCCTTTCTTTATGTTTACAGATGAATGAAAAGTTATTGCCTTAAAAGCCATAATTTATATCAACTATACTTTTATTATTGCTATTATTTCTCAAGGAGGAAAAAGTTTGGTAATAAGAAACTGATGTGTGCTTTAACTCACTTTGAGGATATTTTTTTATGTATAATCCCCTCTAACTGGGTGATTCCTTATGCAGCAGCAGCCACATAACTGATAATGATCCCTTTTGCTGATTCCATTCGTGTTTTATCTATTGTGTTTTATCATCCCTTACTAAGGCACTGGCAGCTCCTGCATAGCTCTGTGTTTGTCGTCTATGTCCACATTCATGGATCCAGCTGTGATAAAGGTAGATGAATAAAAATTGACTAAGCAAAGGTTTTGACCATCTACTGCCCATCTGGTCACCTCTGAAACTGAAGTGGAAATAATTGCTTCTTATTCCCGCACTTTCAGACTGCAGCAAATTACCTAAGCCCACCCTGGCAGTGAAAATTAAAAATTCATGTAGCTGAGTGCAAGGATTTTTAACAGGAGAGTATTAGCTTAACTGGTGTTGTTTTCACCTTATAAGTTGTGTTAATGCGTGAGTGTGTGTGTGTGTCATCATGGAAAACGTTCTTTTCAGAAAACTCAAAGTATAGAACCCCCCCAATTATGCTGCCGTTTGCTTTTACTTGTACATGCCACCCAATGGGACTTTTCAAACAGCCTACCATTACTGCTGTAGAGAGGTGTGACAATGGAGTTTGTGTGCGTTAAGGAGACAGTTGCACAGTAAAAAGAATGTATCTCATTCCCAACCACGATGTTATTAGTAAATCTAAAGAAGTGATGTTATTGCCTTAACCAAACCAGGTAGAGACGAGAAGTTTTGTTACAATATGTTGTTGTATTTACTATGACCAAGGCAACAAGGTAGCATAATCATTTCATAAACCTAACCAAGTAATATTTTGCCCAAACTCAACCAGGAAGTGACAAACGCATTTTAGTAAAGTTTTGTTGTGTTGTTGATCGAACTTGACTGTTGGAGTCAAACACACTTTCAACAGTTTAAAGTAAATTGTTGAAAGTGCAGCTCATAACCACGACCTGCATTCCCCATCTTCCTCCCTATGAGTGGCTTGTGGCTTGTTAAAGGAAATCCTTGAGAATGACTGACAGAATGACAGAATTAATAACAGAATCTGCTCTGTTGCGGAAGTCGTATTTACCTCCTGCCACTTGTAGGGGCGTCACTTTAGAGGATGTATTCAAGGTTATGAACAAATGTATTTGCTTTATTTGATTGTTCAAGTTTCACCACTTTGAACGCATTTTGTGCCCTTATGCCTCCACATTGGTAGAATCTACCACATAGAGAGTTTGAGCTGTTTAGCAAGTGTTCATATGGCGTGTAGCTGATATCAAACTGAAGGGCAAATTTGAAGATGGGTGTGGGCTTACTTATGACTAAGCTACAGGGCACTCATGCATTCATGTAATAAGAAGTGGTAATGATTATTGTGCATTCATATGTGGGATGTTACTGTGCAAGCAGTTTCTGTCTCCAATCCACAGTTAAAATGACACAAGCTTAAGCATCTCTTCAGATGCAGCACCCAATTTATTGCATAAAACCGATTTAGGAATCATGAGCGTTCCAATCACGTCTGTGTTGCAGGTTCGCTGCTTCAGCCCTGTGGGCCACCAATGACCTGTCATGTGGGGTGCTCCGGCTTATCAGTCACTTTCCTGTATCATGAAATGAGTGAAACGACTGCAGGTGCAAATCCCAGCACTACAGGTACAGCAGCACAGCAGTGTACGTGCTCCCTCGGAGTGGCTGGGTTCAAAACTGGACGTGAAGCGGTACTCAAAATCAGAGGTGTAACTGATTCAGTCACACCTTCCCACACACATACACACACAGAGGAGGCCTGGAATGAAGAGCCTGACCAGTTAAATCAGAGAGACATTAATGACTCAGAGTAATATCTGCAAAATAACACACAGCGGTATTCGCACAACTGACGGGAATTAGAGCAGAAATGAGAGGGAACATGCAAGGTTGTACCGTGTATCATGTGTACTCACTTATTTACCTGGACAGCAGTGATTTATCACCTGCTACACAAGCCCATCCCCAATGGGGAAGAATACTTTTGTGGAGCACAAGGGTTCTCGCTGTGGGGAACACTTAAAATGCATGTATCGACACACTTGCATACACAGGCCCACCATAGGCTGGACATTCACAGATGGGCACTGGGCACACTCTTATACACAAACACACATCCATGCACACAGATTGCCCTCAGGCTGAAAAACCCTTACTGTTAATTAGTTGTAGGGAAACGCTTACATCAGTTCAGCCTCTGATTTAGGCTGTTTTTCTTTTAATGAAAAAGGGCACCTCAATGGATTCTAGTGGAATGAAAGTCAAGACCAACAGGATTCTGTCTGAGTCCAAATCAGCACTGTGTTCTGTGTGTGTAAGCCTTGTGAAATTCTCCATGTGCACATCTGCTGTCGCTCCCGGCTGTGCATCAACTGCAAATCACAGTCGAGAGTTATGATCGACTGGTGGCTCCTATGTCAGCCGGGTTGGACACGAGACAAGGCCACCAAGGAGGAGTGGAAGTGAAGGAAGGAGGGGGGGTGATTAGTGGCTCTCCTCCCTGTGCCTCGAGCTCATAGAGGTGAAGGGTTTACAAGCTGGTTCAGCTGCAATCTTAGCTATGATGAAAAGCTTCCTCCAAATACTCAGATACCCAATTTAGTCAATTTTGGTTGCTGAATTATTAAAATGTTTCTTTATAAAAACCTGGGCAGGTTGTCCGTACCTCACAAAATGTGAATACACTCATCTATTGTCTTCTCTTCTAAGTTCCACTCTACAAATATATAATGCTGCACTATGATGAATGAGAGGGGAGCGTTCCATTGCTCACCTGCTGAAGCTTTCTGTTTGCTGTTATGGTTCTTTGTGGAAAAAAAAACAACAACACAAGAATAAGTCTCGCAATTTATTGTCACCCCAGCTTCTAAAACCTGACAAAAACACAGAGCACGCAAGCAGCAAGGCACAAAGCTACTCAGACACGTCTTATTAAAATCTAGACCTCTGTGGCAGTGTGCGCACATTTCATCTGTAGCCTGGCGCTGCAGGGCACACCCTCCCTGTCTAAGCCTAGTCTTGCTCACCCCACACTGATAAAAATACATCTGCAAGAGGACAGAAAAAGATCACACTGCGACTCGCTCTTCCTGCGAGCCTCAGGTGCTCGACTTAGAGTTCACTGAATTTACAGTATCGCCGTCTTCATGAACACACTGTTATTATTTTTGAGTTGCTAAAATTGATATTTACAAAGCTGAAATTATACTGGCCTGTTTATAATAATTCTTAAATTTCAGTTCATCATACTGAAGCAGAGAGACAAGTGAAAGGACAAATAAAGTGTCTATGTTCAGGTCCTGGCTCTCCATATTCTGCATTGATGAATAATTGAATAAAAGAAATGATACAGATGTGTTGATCAGTCTGGTTTGGGTATGCCACAAAGGTCTTTGTGTGTGTTCAACATTTAGTTCTAGGATTGTTTTTCCTTAAAAAATGTACTGTAAGTAATTTGATCATTAAACAAAGTGTACAAACAAAAAGATTAAATCACGCAATAATTATTCTACAATTTGAATGATATTTGCTGTAATTTCACATTGATATTAAACATTGTAAAATGACACACCACGTTGCTGCGGGGGAAAAAAACACGTTAACAAACTCATGGTTTCAGTTTTGAAATTTACATGAATGGATTTTGTTGTCATGAAAAGCAGCGTCCCCATCATAAGACAAAAGTAGGCACATTTCTGTGTGTGACGGTGTGATCGATACCCATGTTATTCATGTTGTTATGTAACTGCCAGCCTCTGTCAACTCCATGTTTGTTCAAATCTGAGTCATTTACATGTAAAGTAAAGCATTCATGAACAAACACGAAGAATGTCTGTATTAACAAAGATTCCTGAAGACTAGGAGCTTTGAACAGTGAATGGATTTGACATTTATATGGTACCTGCATTGCGGGCGTGTGTATTTGAGAGGTTGCATGTTAAACATATCGCTACTTGGCGACAATAATTGCTGACCACATTTCAGAGCGTGTGCCTAGTTGGTTTCCAAAGCCCCCGGCCAATCAGCTCTTTGGCATTTAGATATAGGCAGGCCCATTGTAACCAAATTAAATGTAGAATCAGTGTATATGTGTGTGTGTGTGTGTGTGTCGTCTAGTTACAACACTGTGACAGCTCCAGAGCTCGGTTAGGCTCACAGTCAAAATACAACAGACTGTTAATGTCACCCTGTAACTACAGCAGTGTGTGTGCAAATGTGTGTGTTTAAGTGGATTGAGACTGAGCATTTGCATGTGTGTTCACATATTTTTTTCAGTTAAACCGGGAACTCACATACTGATCCACTGATGCATTTCCACCCATTTAGCATGAAACTGACATTTTTTACAATAAAAAAAATTCAGTTAAACTCAATTTCCAATATGATTTTTTTTTTTTTTGCTTGCATGTAACTTTCATGTGTGTTTGTGTGTAAGCCTCTCCTGTGTGTCTGTGTGTATGCAGAGTACAGTGTGGGCCTGCAACACATGCCATAATCTCCTTGCATGCTTTAGGAAGAGATTATGAATGTGATGAGAGCCGTTTGTCACTTTAGTTTATTGCTATTTCTGTGCACACAAGCACGTACAACCTGCACATACGTAGATGCATTGTATATGTTCTATGGCCCAAGGACTTTATTATGCGCAGAACAGTCTATCTCTGCAGATTAAGCACAGAGAGGTGTGGTAGCTTGAATGCAGATGTGGAAAACAGAGGTAGTAGGTAGAAGGAGGGTGGAGGTGACTAAAAAAGAAAGAGTTAATAAAATAATTCAAACCCCAAATCGTAATGGAAGAGGCAAGTGAAGGAGAGACACCACACAAGGGCAGAGGCAAAGAGAAAGTGGAACAATGCCACTTGAGTGGAGAAACAAAAGGAGAATTCTAATGGCATTTCTGTTTTGAATAATTGAGATAGGTCATTTCCTCTGTTGTAATTCTTATTTCATCCTCTTCTCTTCCCGCTTTCCCCATCTTTTGACCTTCCTTTCGTATTTCTTTCTGTGCTCTGTTAACATTTTTCCCAATATTTCAGTTGAGGAGCTGAAAAATCTAAAAAGACGACATTTCAGCTTCTGCATGAAATCATCTTGGACCATGAGTCGAAGATGCTGTTAATTCAACCAGAATGCAAATGGTTATGCTTGTCCGACTGTTTTCAAGAGGGAAAGCTCCTGTATGTTTAAAGCATATGTGTATCTCTATGTGTGTGTGTTATACAAGACTTGAAAGGTATAATTATACAGCAATGGGAAGCCATCATCTGCATCAACATGTGAGCATCTCTGCTGTTTACCAAGTTATAACTAAAAGGTTAAGAGCAATCAAATCATATTATCCATGTTTGCTTGCGTGCATCTGAATGGATTGGCGTGAAAGCTGCAGTGCATCCATTTGCAAGTGGGTGACTTTAGCCTCCGAGTGAGTCCATGTGTGCTGATTACAAATCTGCTTTCCCCTCGATGGATCACACTTGTGAGCAGCGTGGCCGTGCTCCTGGGGTTGTTGAGGGACAGCCGGTGTATGTGAGTGAGACCATTTGCTGGTTTTAAATTCATTATTTTCATGGAGATTAAACCGAATTCCCACAGAAACAGACAGAAAAAAAGCCCAAATTCCAGAGCAGAAAGAAAAGATACTGATGAACTTTTTTCACATTTTGATTTTTGACTGAATTAACACCAATGCTGCATTTGATTCAATACATTTCATCATGACAATATTGTTTTTGTTATTCAAAGGACAAACTTCTCAGTCAGTATTGCATTTCCAGCATCATGACTCTGCATCTGTTCTCACAGTACAATTACAGTGTATTTCGCATCAAATCAATGCCTTTTCTTTCCAACCATAGACTTCAACATAAGATGAAGCTAAATTCCCAAATCATCTTGTAGGTAATTTGCCTTTTGCCTTGTGCAAGCTATAAATCATTGTCCAAAATGGCAGGACACCGCCCAGAAAGAGTAATTAATGCTAAAACCAGACTTCAATGAGCCAACAAAAAAAGTGCTGTATTTACATGTAGCTCGTAGGTGGCAATGTTGTGTCATCAGCCACATCTGCATCTCAGTCTAAACCATTAAGGAGAACATTATGAGCCCCCGGCAGATAGACACACACCCATCTGATACTGACAGATAGAAATGAGGAGAGAGGGGGGGGTTGATCGATGCAAACCTCTACACCTCTTGACTGTCATCATCCTTTTCCTTCCTCCTCTTCCCTCCCTGCCTTTGCGCTCCCACGCCTCACTCCTGTCTCAGATGCCAGGACTCAGGGCAGCAGGTCTAACTCATCACACCATGCAGCAAAAATCAATGAAAGAATGGAAGAGATGGGGGACGAAGGGAGGGGAAGAAATAAGGTATCATATTGTTGGGTCGCTTTGGGTTTGTAGTCCTCCAAATCTTTAAATACACCGATATACAGAAGCCATCAGAAAGTGAAAAAAACACACCACTTAGGCTTACACACTACAAAAGCACAATATGATATAATTGGACCAATGTGAAATTTTTTTAGCGAAGATAATCAGAAGTGATTCAGTAGGGAAAAATCATGACAATGCCTCATACTTTCTATCACACACACAACATATATATTCATATCATAGACATCATATGTCCAACATTTAAAGCCCCCAATTGATTTTTCCATGAATCCGCCTCAAACTGATTCAGGCAGTCTAATATGCAGCATTTCCAACACTCCACCCTTGCTGACCAGACATGGAGAGTTTGATATTCATCCAATGGTGAATCGGAGCACCAGCAGAACTCTCGAGGCTTTGGATAAACATGCATGAATAAACAGCTTAAACAGACACATAACAAGCACACACACACAGCTCATTTGCAAACACAAGCAGCTGCAGCGCATTCCCCTGCCTCTTGTGCTTCTCCTGATTGTTCTATAAATCATAAATGTGGGCTTTTTTCCTGGAAAATAAATATTTGTAGGTTGTAAACAAGAATGTGATCAGTGGACATGTAGCAGAAAAAAAAAGAGAATCCATTTAGAACAGAATCAGAATCCTTAAATGACTCAACTACACCAGTTCTTGCAGCGCTGACTTCATCTAAGTCAGCCTTTCCCTCTCATTCATTCACTTTTCCCATCTCATCTATCTCTTTCAAACAAATGTTCTTTCATCCCTCTTCCCCTCTTAATCCCCCAATAAATGGCAGTTTTTCTTTTCCACCCCCAGTTTCCCTTTACTCCAGTGTCCTCCAATCAACCAATTCACACTCTCAGGCGCGTTGTCCCCATTCATTCCTTCAGTCACTGCTGCGGGTGTGTGAAAACACTAACCTGCCCTTCTGGCATGAAGAGCAGAGCCAGGCTTTGTCCCTCTTGCTATAGGTGCAGCAGGTCTTGCAGACGTTGTACTGGCAGTCCAGGCACTGGCGCTTCGGGTTGAGCAGGAAGGTGAAGGGCGCACAGCAGCGGATGCAGCAGTGCTCGTTGAAACGGTGCTGCTTGGAGAGGATGGAGCATCTACTGCCTTCCTCCGCCAGCTCCTGCTTCATCTCGCTGAAACAGAGAGAGAGAGGGAGAGAGTTAGGACGGGGGAGGGGGAGAGAGAGTAAGAGGGTGGTGAGCGTCTGGTTTGAGAGGTAAGAAGTGAGAGCGGCACAGGAGACAATGCGGGATCATTAGAGAAGCTGTGGCAAATGAAAAATTCAAATAGCGGGGTATAAAAACAACACGGGGGATCACAGAAGGGGTCATGGGTTTGGTGAAAACATTTCCCTGCTCCCTGTTTCTTCCTCTCTTATACCGATTCAATGGAATTAACATGATGGCTGACAGTTCAATTTGGGAGCACCTGTCATCCCTTGTTTGCCTAGATCAGTCAAAACACAGCTGGGGGGAGCAGGCCAGGCATGTCTCCAGCTTCCAAGCATTGTCATTTGTTAAATAAAGTATTATGACAGTAAATTGGTATAAACAATATTTAAGCTTGGTTTCAATTGCTGATGATATAACCTGAAGCAAACCTGTGAAAAAAAAATGCCAATACTGTTTGGGGACTTTGGCCTTTAGAACTATGCAGTCCTGTTACCTGCTCAAGAAGGGAAGAAAAATAAAGAATGGCCAATTTAAAGGAATTTTCTTGACCACTTGGTCAGCCTTTGCACTCTGTCTGACAGGCACACATAAACAGTCAGTAAAGAGGCGAAAGTGATGCATTTGAAAGATGTAGAGTTGACAGCTTTGCTTGTCACTGTGAGTTCAATGAAAGCTTCTGGGCTAAAAAGCTAATAGTGGTCCTCTATCACACCACCTGTCCAGCGAGCTTTAACATTTTAAGAACTGATGTTTCAACTGCTTCCAACCACTTCTGCAATGTTTTACAAAGCAACAGAATGCTTATTGGTCAAATATGAATTTTTAAGGCAGCACTACTCTGACCACATGCATTTAGCATGATTTGGTGGACCGTTCAATCTCACACAAATGAAACCTCGAGAAATGTTCTTAAAAAAGCGACCCAATGTCTGAATGACCCAGTATTTAGAGTGTTAAATGATTCTTAAAGATTAAGCTCATTGCTTGCAGTAACTTTGCATTGATATTATATCATCTTCATATCGGTCGCATACGATGGTCATAAAATTACGGAAAAAATTGCTTAATGCAGTTTGTAGATGTAACAGCAACACATGACCATGTTTTTTCTCCAGGAAACTATGTGCATATTATAAATCATCTTTAGTTGGCTTATTATATTAAGGTCTGATCAAATGAAAGAGGGGCAGAATAATGTAGGCTGTTAATCAGTGTTTTAACCAGCTAAGCAGCTGTGTGAAGCCTCCCATAAATTATGGACATGGGTTTTTCTTCTGTAGGGTTTGTGCTGACTGAGCAAAGTAGAGGCTACAATTAAGTAATCCATTGCCTTTATGTCACAAAGCAATCATCACCAATACACATCACTCTTGTGTAAATTCTATCTAAAATCATACATAGAGAGGAGGTGATCTTAAGTGACACATTTATCCATGTTTACACCACCAGCCAACAGTTGCCCTTAGGCATGGATGGAAGCGAGATGTTCCTCCTGGCGAGGTGTGAAAGGGAGTCCATCTCAAATGGGCAGCAAGTGAATTATTTAAGATGCTCATCTGTATACTACACACAGCCAGGCCACAACCTTCTGGGCTTTCACTTAGATACACAGAGATGCTGTATGCCACGGGTGTGAAAAACAAACATAAAATGTACATAAAAGAACATGATAGAGACATTCCCATTCCCAACTTACACTAAATCAAATCAAATCAAGTTATGCAAAACAAAACAGTGTTCACAATGCAGCACATTGTGAATTTCCTGTGTGTAATATGTGCGCCCATGGGGGCATTTCAGCTTCCTGCTCCTCAAGCACATCTTCTGCTGCCTCACTGATTGCTTTTCATCATGCATCATTACACGCCGCATATAAACAAGATGAACAAACCATTTCATATACAGTGTCATGTGAGAACGGGTGCGAGCAAGTGTGGGTGCTGGAAGGGCAGAGACACGCAGATGCTGACACACTTGGATACAATTAAAATGGACTTCTCAGTCTACATATTCAACATAAATAAAACAGTTGTTTCTCTTTTAAAACTGGTTCACAGAGGATCGCAAACCATATCTATGCACCCAAGAAAAGAGATTGCAGAATGTTGAAGATACTGTAGAAGAAAGGCTAGCTTTGGCCATTCAGTTAAATGATCAGGCAAACCCACACATATATCCAAAGGTTCATCATGTTCATCATGCCGGCTGCAGCTGTGTTAATAAGTTATGAAAACCTGTGCTCATCGCAGAGCACTGACTGCAGATACATACGAGGTTGTCTATGTGACTGCAATGCAGAATTGACTCCAACACTGGTTGCTCTTTATATACCCTTTGGAGTTAAACAGTAACTCTTAATGATTAATATAGTGAGTTTATCTACATTTAAATTAAGATAATAATGTATGATGTGCTGATGTTCATAAAAGGATATTCTAATTAAGACAGTAAAATCCTTAAAAAGACTTAATAGTTTTGGTCACAATTTTTAATCACAAAGTTTTAATCACAATTGTTGTTGATGGAGAATGACATTTAAAGCTTGGATTTTCAATCCGAAAATCTGAAAATATTTGAAATCTTTGCAGAAGAAATGAGAAACCATTACCTGAATAGCAACATTCACTCTGTTGGTGAAGTAATTCATTGGATGTCTCAGCTGTAGTCAAGGCTTAGAATTAACCATGTCGAAAATCAATCCTGGTAAGACACACCTATTCATCAGTCAGACAGATGAAGCATGTTTATTAAGTTCTAGAAAAACTAGTACTGTATATCATATATATATTACATATACCTACAGTATATCAACATGACTAAGAGCAGTAACTCTTAACATATTAGGGACAGCAAAGTTCTGTGGCTGCTGAAAGTTAAGAAGTTCCAGACTCTTTAATTAAATTCATATTGATTATGCTGCCAAGTAAATGTTCAATGATATGAGTTTCAGAAGGAAACAGAGCACACACCTTGAAAACTGATTCATTATATTTTGTGAGATCAGGGCAATGTGCTGATACATATGTGGATTTAATGACATGCAGTGTATTTGGGGGTTAGGATTACTCTCGGCATAAAATGTTTTCTTGCTGAAGATCTATTGACTCTGTTCTTCTTCATCTCCCATTTTTGTCATCAAGTCTGCCCTCTTCTTTCTAATTCACTTCTTCTATTCTTATGTCTGCTAGGGATCTGTTAATGGTTATTTTCCTCTCATTTTTCTCCTTTGCTTCACTGTCCACTTCTCTCCCTCAGCTGACAAACAGGCAGGCTTAAGTTTGGGGCTGAAGTTGATTTATATTATGGCAGGACTTGTAATCTAGATAATGGCAGCTTGGCATGAAAGCAAAAACAATTGCAGTTTTTCCAAATGAAATTTCGCCCTCTCAACGACTTTCCTATTGCTCAGCACTCAAGAATTATAGCCCTCAAAACTGTATGCATCCACACAGCACTGAAAGCCACTGTGATGTATCAGCTCTGGTCTTAATTCAACACTATTCTTTCCAAAACATTTCTTTTTGCAAATAAGGAGTTAGGAGGAGATTAACCCATAAACTTTTATGGTTATCTATGTACTTCATCAATCTTAAATAGCCGGCTGTATGATTGTGCAATTAATTTTTTTTTTTTTGATGTCTTAGTAAAGTAAAGCTTGAAACAAGACTAAGAGTCTCAAGCTGGTAGCTAAACATGGCTGTACTAGGAGCAGCATTTTAAGCGTAATCCTAATACTATAACGTCACACTCACAATGACATATTTATGTTAAACAAGTCATTTAATGTCCTTCATGCTCACCATCTGAGCTTAGTGTGGTAGCATTTGTTTTTCTGATAAGCACTATAATAGAAAGTACAGATGAAGAAAATCAGTTTCCACCAGTTTGGACAGCAACAGTTGAAGACAGAATGATAGAGAATTAAAGTATATCACAATTTAAGAGAATTTTCTTTTCATTTGAGTGGGACATTTTACTGTGAAAAAATGTCCTATATGAATGCTTCGCAGGATACTGAATCATTCGCTATCACCACTTTCTTTTCTTTTTTTGCTTTAAAATGTGTCATTTCACACTATATAGTCTACTAATTTACACTATGTAAAGTTAAACAAACAGTTTACACTAATCCCACCTCTGCTCCTTCCTCTAACCAGCTTTCTGCCAGAGTAATCACACAGTTAGCTAAACTGGTAAGAAATGAATGACTAATGAGCATCACAGTAACCATTATAACAGTAAAACATTGCAAAAGCATCTTGAAAAATAAACTCTTTACTTATAAATACAAATTGAATCCCGTGTAAACACATCACAGTGGGTTGTTAAAGGTAATTTACGCTGCGCACAGAGTTTTCAGTACGATAGGGAAATGCACACAGCGAAACGAGAGCTAAAACCATTTCAGAATCAGTTGATGAACTGCACAACAACCAGAATGAGTGTATGTCTGCTATAAAAGGTATGAAACTTTCTTCCTGGATGAAGAACCACACACTGTAATCCAGAATGAGAAAGCAGCATATCAGGAAAGCAATGTTCAATCTTTGTAATATGTTAACATAAAATATAAAAAAAACAGTGTTAAAACTGCTAAGGAGAGGATTGTGGTAAAAAAAAAAAAAAAAAGCGGACAACTGAACCACAGAGTCTTTGATGAACATTTTGAACTGCCTGCTGCAACAGAAACCCCCAGACCCCCCCCCCCCCCCCCCCCCCCCCATCTACTGTTCACCCGAACCACGATGAATCATACAGCTCAGCGGCAGAGGGATGTTAGAGCACACTCAGCTGACAGGAGTGTTTGTGTGCGTATATTGACGGCAAGTGTGTTTGTGTGTGTCCTTATTGATTTGCATTTTCAAATATACTGTAGCTAAATGCACTTGGTAACCAAATTGATTGAGGCCTTTCCAAGTGAATAATAAGCTTTTAATTGAAAGTGGGCAATTTCGAGTTGCGAGACAAAGTTGCATAACTGTATTTGTTTTCTGTGTGTGTGTGTGTGTGTGTGTGTGTGTACGTGTTTATAAGTACAATTCATATTATTAGTCAATTGTGAGGATCCATCTCCGTTTTCGGATCAAGAAACATGTCACAACAGCAAACTCTGTTGCTGTGTGCCTGCAAGTGTGCACTACTTGTGCTCACATGCATCTTTATCCTTGTACAACCTCTGTGCACTCATGCTTGAAGAACATGTGTCTGCTCCAGGGTGAAATAAACCCTCCCAAATCAGAAATAATTTGTGTTAAATCAAAGAGCAGAATTTGCATTATGACCCTGAGTGACTAAAGTCAAATTACACAGTCCATCCAAATTTAATGCCAACTCCAAGTGTAAGCAGAGAGAACAAATGCAGAGAATCTCAACTGTCATCCTCGTTTTCAACGCTGCGGCAGACTAGCACATTGATCATATTTCAAGGGTTTGTGATATTTATCTGTTGAGCTGTTGACAAGTTGCTGACTGAAGTGAGGGTGTGAAAAGGCTGCTGAGCAGAGATGAAATAATACAGCTCAGTGACAAATAAGCAAAAAAAAATTTTTTTTAAACTACAGGGACATCAGGTACAGAAGATAAACTATCTTCAAAAATCTACATGCTCCATGATTTGGTCTTTTGTAAAAATGTGCTCTGAACAGACAAATCAAAGCTAAAGCTGGTGAAGATGTTATGGTTTGGGACTGTTTTACTGCCTGAGGGACTGTGTAGCTTTGCTATGATTGATTAAGGTGTGAATTTAGTGTCATATCAAAGAGTGCTTGAAGACAGATTGAGGCTATCTGTCATTGAAGTAGAGCTGGATCTGAAGCTTTCAATCCTTAATTCACAAACACTGCCCGTAAGGAGTGGCTCACAACAAATAAACAGAATGACCAAGTCAAAGCAAAAATGAATCCCACAGAAACGCTGATTTTATGACTGAATGATGATTTGATAGATATATCAAACGAAGGAAAACCCTTCAACGTCTTGCAACTGAAGGAATTTTGCATGAAAGACCGTTTGGAAATTTCATTATTCGGCTTGAAGGAGTGAGCTCATCATCACATCGAAGATACTGCACATCCTACAGGCTGCAAATTAAGAGATCCATCCCTCAAGAGTCCTTCGATAAATGTGCAAAAAAATGCATGAATAAATGTGTGTGAAAAGTTGCCCGCCCAGCTCGACCTGACTGTTTCATCTGCAGTGAACATTGCTGTCGCAGCTCGTTTTTACAACTTGTGTAGAAGTCTTTGCAATAAATGATGTTTGATTCAAGAATTTCCTGCAATTCCATAAGCTGCACAAGCACTGAGCCAATTCTGTGTGTGACAGCGGTGTTTCATGCCCTTCATCCTCATACAGACTCTACATAATCCACCTAATGTGTTTTGATGTCAAATAAATTGTGCAAATCTAAGCTTAATTGCCTCCTGACCTCAATGCAGTAAAAGTCTTGCACTCTCCATGTAATATTTGGTCGCTTTAGGTTGGGAATCACTTCTCTAAATGCAAAACATCTCAATAACCAAAGAGGAGCTCTAACTCTTTTGATGTTTCGCTAAGGAATGTAGCTAATTCATACAGTAAGCATCAATAATCCTGTTCCTTTTTCTGTGATGACCTTGGTAAGACCCATTTATGCTCTGCATGAATAAAGACAAAAAAACTGAATCTTCTCTTTCTGTACTGCCGCGTCTGCCTCCCTTTAATCTGCATCCTGCATTGAATGAGAGGCTGTTTTTTAATGCAGTTTATTTCTCTTCTTTAAAACCACTAGTCTTTCATTCTGAAAACATGGATGAGAAGCTGAAGGTGACTACAGCAGGAATGAGGGGATGTTAGTGTTGCTCTCCTTAAATGCCTTCCTACTTCACTTCAAATGAACTGGGATAGTTCATAAAGCTACACACACACACGCAGACTCACCAATCTTACCTCCACAGCAGGAGTTTAAATCCTTAAAGTATGCCATATTTCTAAATGTCAGAACAGGATCACAACAGGAGTGTGTCAGCATCCTGCTAATACTGATACTATTGTGTGTGTGTGAGGATGTGTGTGACAAATCCATTTAAATACAATGATACACAATAAGAAAAACTACATATAAGAATCAAACACTCACAAGATGGTTCCCATCACTGCTTAGAAAATGCTTTCACACACGATGCATCTGATCCACTGGGATTTCCAGGAGACTTAAAGCTAATAGCAACTGCTTATGTATTTAATCAGATTTTCACATTTTCTAACTCTTTACTTTTGGCTCTCACAGCGAGTTCATACTTGAACTGGCAGTGTTAATATTGACATGACCAAACGCTATTCAATGTTGAGTTTATCCTCAGCTTTACAGCAAAGTCTAAGCAATTATTGAAGGCTTTATGGAAGAAGAATCAATTACATGCAGCTTCTTGAGAGATTATCAAGTTACCGATGGTTGAAGATAACGTCACGCTTGATTTTAACCCTTCCTTTGCCATGTATGACTTCATTTTGTTTGCCCTCAGCTTGTTGTTATTCCTTTTTGTAGCTTCTTGGGAGCCTTGTGAATTTTAAATTTTGATACCATCAGTCCAACTCTGTAAGAATCTACTTTACACACTCCAATTATAGTATGGCTTTCCTCCCACAGCGTTCCACACATCAGCAGCCTTCAGCCGCTTTAACACCCCTTTTCCTCCCCATTTCCACCCCACTCTGTGAACCAATAGCTAAAATGGAGGATCTGGGCTATGGGGAGACTTCTCTCTGAACTAACTTTGACTGGCAACGATTATCCAGCAGGCTAGTAATGAGCCCTCACTTCAGGAAACAATCCAAGTCAAATGTGTGTTCTGCTGATAACGTATCCAATCAGAATGCAAAGCTTGCATAGCAACTATGTGAGAAAATAGGAAGAAGATAAAGAACGAGAGACTGCACATTATTTTCTCCCACTTTCATAGAAATAAAAAGTCTGAAAGGGGCAGAGATAGTTTGGGGAGAATTTGTTTTTTCCTTCTGGTATTACTGCTTCAGCCCTTCAATATTTTTCATTGACAGATGAAACGGAAAAGAAAACTATACCAATTTAATCTTAGCATCCTTTCTGATATGAAAACAACCTATTCTCAGGAATCTGAAACTGGGGCAGTGCAGATTTACTTGGTTCAGCAAAATAGGACCACAATGCCAGAATGTTTCCATCCATCCATCCATTTTCTATACATGCTGAATCCGTCGGTCCGGTCACGGGGGGGCTGGAGCCTATCCCAGCGGTCATCGGGCGAGAGGCGGGGTTCACCCTGGACAGGCCGCCAGTCCATCACAGGGCCACACGGAGACAAACGAGACAAACAACCACACACACGCTCACACTCACTCCTAAGGACAATTTTAGAGAAACCAATTAACCTAACATGCATGTTTTTGGACAGTGGGAGGAACCCGGAGTACCCGGAGAGAACCCACGCATACACAGAGAGAACATGCAAACTCCACACAGAAAGGCCCCAGTCGGGAGTTGAACCTGGAACTGTCACGGCCATGGAGTTTTCCCCAAGTTTTTAGTTTTATGTTTTATCATGTTTTAGGTTGTCATGTCTTGGTTTTTGAGTTCATGTTTTGTTTTAGTCTTGCCATTGTTTTTCCCCTCACTTCCCATGCCAGGTTATTAGTTTCACTCACGTCACCTGTTTTTCATTGTCCCCAGCTGCACTCATTCACCAATCACTCCCAGTTTAGTATTTAATTCCCAGGCTCCCCTTTCATTTGGTGAAATCCTTTTTCTGTTTTTCATCCCTCATGCCACGCCCCGCCACGATTAATATAAGTGCTTTTTTTTCCCATGCCATGTCAAGTCTTGTTTTTTTTCTTAATCATGTTTTTGAATCCACATTCTAGTTTTGTTTTCCGGCTCAGCCGCGCTTTTTGTTAAACCTTGTTTTTTGAATAAACCAAGTTTTGCTTTACACCTCTGGAGTCCACATCCGTGTCCTGCCACCCCACCCATTGTGACCGGAACCTTCTTGCTGTGAGGCACCAGAATGTTTAAAAAGGTTTAATTGCATGTTTAGGATTAAAACAAAGTCTGACATTTAACAAAAAAGGAAGTTTTACTTCAGTTAAGGATTTTACTTGTCCCGACACTAATATAATCTTCTTTAATCCGTACCTTAATCCATGGCAGTCCCCTCACCAGACACTCCAGTCAGTTTCATCCCTCATCATCTCATTTCCCTACCTGTATTTAATTTTTTGCAGCAGTAGCTCTCACAAGTCACAGTAATAGGCATAGATGGCTTCTTTCACTGCCAAATAATCTCCATTCCTGCTGAAAAATCTAACTTTATGTGCCAAGAATGCAACTCAAGTGTCAACCACTACAAGAGATGTGAAAGTGAGGAAGAAAAAGAAAAAAGGGTGGCAGCAGCTACAGGTAATGAACAAATCCAACATCATTGCCACAGTCAAGGTGGACTGGACATCTGTGCATGTACATGGATGAACAGACTGGCTGTCATAGAAGCCACGATTGCACAATTGCACTTCACAATATCCTGCCTGGTGATGTTTCAGTTGTAGTGGACGGATCCCCGGTGTGAGAGGATGTGCTGCTGTAGATTAAGAAGAGGCTTCGAACAGCCGCCAGGGAACAAGCGGCTATTTCTGTAGCAACAAAGACACGGAGCTACAGAGGAGCATTGTTCCCTAAATTCCCTTGTGATAAGAGCTGAATGGCATGAGGGGGATGGAAATGAGGAATAAAACAGGAAAGAGGACAAATGAAGAGGAATAATTGGGGTTGAGTCAAGTAGAGAAGAGGAGGAAGTTATTTTTGCGAGATGCAGGTTCTATTGCAGGCGATGTGGCCCTGACATAACGATGGCCCCAACCATGGCTCCAGATCCCTGTTCAATTCTGATGCAGCTTGACTAGCAGGTAAAGCAGGCTGTACATCTAGAGGCTGTGTATGTACTTGTAGTCCTCATGTGGTGAGAAAATAAATCCTTTTACCATCACACTATTTGAGACAAAATCCAGTGTGTGTATGGGTTCATGAGACAAAGCATAGACTGTGTTGATCCATGACATTTTGACACTTGTCATATTACTCTACACACCCACACGTCAAATCAATCCGTTGCATTTGGCCTCAGCAGTCTGGAAACAGCAGGCAGACTTACATGAACTCCACACACACAGCTAAACACAAGACACAATATCAGACACACTATCACAAGGCTTGAGTGTGACTGATTGGTGTGTCACACCCACCACCACGGCTCATTCCACATCCATGGAGACCAGCCTTTGTCAAGGGTAATTTGAGAAGAGACAAGGCAGAATACAGTGTTGAATGCAAAAGAAAAAAAGCTATTGATTGTAGCCTAAGAAAGAGAGGTATTTGTATCTGCACAGAACTTTTAATTTGAGCGTCACATCAATCACTAATGGTTAAATTGAGAGGAGCCATCAGTTTATCAGCGCTGAGTTTATTTTACTGGAGTGCCTTAATTCAACACTAAATTTAGCAATTATACACAACACAACTGAGTAATTCATAAAATTGACCCAATGAAAAACTGCAGTGACAGACCAGAAAGATGCAGGAGAGAAATGCAAAACAAATGAGAAGAAAACAGGACCAAATAAAATGCTATTGACTGATTGTCTATGCAAACTCTTTTGCAAACAGATCAGTAGAGATTACAAACCAGCAAGTCTAATGCACTCCGCATGGCAGACAGACATGCATATTGGATTTATGATAATACAGTGCACACGGCAAATCAATAGTCAACCTAGAAACACTCATACAGTTCTTCATTGTGCCTGCCAGACAGTATAAACTTCCTGCAGGTCATTTGCACCTGGCATAGACAAGCAAAAAGAAAAGAAAGAAAAAATCATTGATTCACTTTTTTGATTCACGTGTCTGAGCAAGAATAACTCAAAACAATGCCTGGATCTGTTTCAGGGCTTCAGTCAAACCTGAAACAAAAGCTCATAAGAAAATATACCAAATGCTCCAAAGTGTCAGCTTTACAAAAAAAAAAAGAAAAGAAAAAAACACCCATAAAACTATGATAATATAACTAAATTATAGAAAAACATAAAGAAGATGACTGAAGGGCTTTGTGGACTGATGGATTTAAATTTGAATCAAAATCCAACTAAATCAGATTATAAGACTTTTATGAGGATCTGCTCTTCAGCGACATTTGATTTATATTTAAACAACTGTATTTTTTTGCATCCTACTTAATTGTATTTTACGGAGCCCCTTGAGTCTTAAGGTGAAATATATTGGGGTGTCGAGAAAGCGTGCACCCGTTTTAAAAAGCGCGCTCTCATTTAACCAAACCGTGCTCTCCTTACAATATAGCAAGCGCACGTTTACCTAAATCGTGCGCTCGAATTACTAATGTCGTGTACTCGCTGTAATACAGTCGTACTCACGTTATATCCCTCGTGAGCACAATTTACTGAAACGTGTCTTCACTTTGCAAAGTGCGCGCTCATTTAGCCAAAACGTGCTCTCGTGGAAATACAACGTGCGCACGTTTACCTAAATCGTGCGCTCGATTTAGTAGTTTCTTGCTCTCGTTGTAGTAACAAAGTTATATACCTCGTGACCACAATTTACTAAAGCGTGGTCATGATTCACAAAACGTGTTAACGTTATTTAAGAAATGTATAGCCTAATTAAAATTGGCACAAGTAAGCAAAGCGTGACCACGATTCCACACTCTCATAACATCATGAGCCAAATTTACCAGCAGGATATGATTCTTAACCATTTTGAAATGGACTTAATCAGGGTTTACCATGGGCTAGGTATGGAATACAAGAATATTCTTTCAACCTTGGCGTCCAGTCATGGCATCATCATGAGCCTAGTTGACTCAAAGTACTTCACACACCCTCACCTGTTCTCAAGGCTGCCTTGTAAGGCGCCCAAGTCAGGGCTGTAGCCAAATGAAAATCCTAAAATATTTATTTGCATTCGTTATTTTTTTCCCCAGGATGAATTGAACAGCATCCAAGACACATGGAATGCACATCGCATCCGTCCGTCCAGAAACCCAGGTGTTCCGGCTGGAATACCGGATATAATGCACCTGGCTCCGCATCTGTGGGGAGCTGAAGATCATCTCTTTCCTCTCGATGAAGCCAATCTGACCGTCTGCAAGTGGAAATGCACCTTCCTCAACTCCATACCATGCGACATCGATGTATTTGATTTTTGCACAGGCATAATGCAAGAACGAGGGTTAAAGTTGACAAACAGTCCAGACCAAGCACTTGAATTATACATTACGTTAAGGGACACTGTTCGTCCCATAATACTTGCTTAGGCATACATTCGCCATAGCACAATGCACTTACTGTTCCATTCCAAGCAACTTCCAAATAGATTAAAAAGGTGAGATGCTCACACTGTAATGGTAACAGATTTCGTGGCCACAATTAATACAACGTGCGAACGTTTCAAGCAATTTGGATTTATTGTTGCCATACAGAATGTCGTGGGCACGTCTTACAGATCGTGGGCACACTTTTGTTTATTGTGTTCACAAGGTATATAATGTGGGCACGACTGAGGGGCAGTGAGCGCACGGTTTGATTAAGACGAGCGCACGGTTTATGTATACGCGCGCACGCTTTATTTAGACGAGCGCACGATTTAATAAAGCGAGGGCACACTTTGAAAAGTGAGAGAACGCTTTCTTGAAACCCCCTGAAAAAGATATTGTTTGATCTCCACCGGGCTCCGTAGTATTTCTATTGATAGAAATATTAATCTTGTAAGCAACGTTGTTATAAGTAACTGCTGTGAGCTCATTTATTTTCAGACTGTTGATGCTGACGGTAGTCTGTGTATGATATTTCAGGAAAATAAGCCCGGAGGCAGTAAAATAGACATAAATACACTTAGACTTAATGCACCAATCATCCCACATTATCGCAACAACTGAGAAACTTTGTCCCCTGGAATCCAAGTGGATGTTACTTTGACACATACCATCTTACATCAGACCAAGAGCACCCATCATAGAAACTGTGTCCAGCAGGACAAGTTGCTGAGCCGCACCGCAAAAACTGTTCAGAGGAATGAGCACGGCGAAGAGCCCAAGGCATTCATCTGACCTTTAAAAATCCCTGAACAGATTCATAGATGCAACACCCAAAACATACCAGAATCCAAAGAATCAGCTGCCAATATGCTGCAGCCAGAGACCACAGGATACCTTCAGAGGTCCTGTGTCCATGCCCTGATGAGTGATAGCCATTTTGGCAGGTGACTGGGATCAAAAAAATATTATGGTGTTAGAGAGAGGGGATTTTTGTGAAGGTGCCAGGGAAGCAACGAGGCAGATTAATTCAAGAAGCTTTCTCCCAGTTAAGACCCTGGCATAATGTGGACACCAACGCATGCTCCAAGTCTGAATGTCATCTGTAGTGAGAATAGTATATTGTGTTTGTGCAGAAGGTGCCTGTGACCTTGCTGAGAATCTGTGCTGAAAAGAATCCACAGCAACACAGACCATGTTAACGATGAAGCATGTGATTTTTACATGCTTGCTGTAAGCCTATATGCATGCATATTCAAAACAATCATAAATCAGGCTCAAGAGATAAAGACAAACAGAAAGAGTGCAAAGGGGAAACGCTTTATACGGAGTACATTCACCATGTCCTTGCTCTGGTCTCCTTGGGTTTGTTGTAGCAGCTGAGTTAGAGGTAAAGGGAGAGTGAGGAAAAATGGAACAAGGAAAAAGGATTTATCACAGCTAGACGGGTGGAGCTGGGGTTGATTGACCAGGACTACCTAAAATACTACTACTAAATGAAAGGAGACTTCAATGTGTTTTGTTCCAGAAACTACAGCTTTACAATTGCCCACAGAGTGCAGCACAACTGAGAGACATGCAGTAAAAAAACCAACAACTTTAATATGCTCAGACAGAGACACGTGTATTTTTGCATCTTAGCATGGACATCACATAGCCGGACACTCTCTGCAGCCAGGCAGTGTAATAACAATAATATTGAATTTAGCTTGAGGCAAAATTTCAAAACCATTTCTCTTATGATATTCAGCTTCAGAGAAAATGCCTCATTTCATAAGAGTAAAATGCTTTTCATGCTTATGATGCACAGCCAGAAAAGATAGCACCCATTATGAAACAGTAAATACATTTATTGCTCTGTGTTGAACTATTTTACACATAAATGATCATCCAAATAGGTTAATATGACAGTTGTCCTCTTTTCCTCCCTACTTACCTCGCCTAGCGGCACTCATTAATCCTCTGCAAACTGAGAGATACCCGCAGCATATTTGGTCTTGGACTTCACTGAGGGGGGCATGACTGAAGCCCTGGAGCCAGGCTGTCCTTGACAAGCCCTCTCTTCAGTAACTCAGTTTAATGAAGTAACAAACCCCAGTGACAGCAATGACAAAGACTGACACAGCCCTGGCATTTCCCTCCACTGGTACCCTGACTCTGACACATAGGTCACATAGTGGCCTATTAAGGAGTAGATAGACAGCTCCTTTTATACAGGTAGGTCCCCTTGTGTATGTATGCGTATGTGTGTGTTACAATACAATGTGAGCTGTAAGTCAGCCACATTCTAATAAATCCTGGTTAATGGGGATATAAGATGGAATTAGAAGATATCATTTTCTTTCTTATCTATCCTATCAAC
This sequence comes from Odontesthes bonariensis, assembly GCF_027942865.1. Classification (NCBI taxonomy): domain Eukaryota; kingdom Metazoa; phylum Chordata; class Actinopteri; order Atheriniformes; family Atherinopsidae; genus Odontesthes; species Odontesthes bonariensis. The sequence goes on from NC_134525.1 coordinate 16,111,920, forward strand.
ATTTGGATTCATCAGTTTTAGCGAAACATTTAAGGTAACAAGTATAACATATGGCAAAATTTATATTTTGCAGCAGTAACATTTTTAACTGTACTACTGGGTGCTTTGCCTCGCCCAACACTTCTGTAATTAGAACGTGCTGTTTGTCTCTCCTGCCCATTCACTCCATTTGCACTGGTACGCTGTTGAGATGCGACACTGGCAGATCGGAGACTTGGCAGACACAAGGGCACGCTGTGTGTTTACTTACACCATGAGTGAATGTCAACCTTCACAACCCAACTTTCAACTGAACAGACATCCTTGATGGCAGCCATTTATCTCCCCATCTGATTGCCGTCAGCTGCCTCCCATTACCGAGGAATGCCAGTGCCTCTGAAAAGGGCAAAATCCTAATAACAGACTTAAGCCTGATTTATACTCAGAAACCAGGTCGTCTGCGTATGTACGCAGACATGCCCCCCCCCCTACGCAGACACTACGCAGACACTCTGGTGCACCTCCTCAAAATTGTAACTCACCGCAGACAGTGTCGCAGACATCGCCGCAGGGGGGAGAGAAAGGAGGCCTCTGATTGGTCAACTCCGCTCTACACTATGCGTATTTCCGGTTTGCGTTGTTTTGTTTTGTTTGACCCCGCGATTTCGCCAAAACAAAATGGACCATCTGGAAGAGCGCATCATTGAAGAAGTTCGTAAATACCAACATCTTTACGACTTTCGCAGTCCACACCATAAAGACAGCACATACTCCAGAAATTCGTGGAAGGAGATAGCAACAAATGTGGGTCTTGATACGGCCGAGACGGTGCGGAGGTGGAAAAATGCTCGGGACAAATTTGTGCGACACCGGAGGGACATCAGGGCGAAAAAGAGCGGGGATCCAGGTGGAAAAAGGGTCCCACCGTTCTACATATTCATGTCCTGGCTGGAACCCTTCGTGAAACATCGACTAACAACGTCGAATTTCCCTTCAGAGGTAAACTTCATATCTTTTTGTACATGTGCCTAGTCAGGAGCTAGCTTGCTTGCTAACGTGAGTGAACATGTACTATCTGCTTTGCTCATTGTAGCTAGTGCTGGCGCTAGCTAATGTTTGGTGAACATGGCGCCAAAGCCCTTTGTTTTGAGTTTGATTAAAGCTATACGAAGCTACAGTGCCCTAGCTCCCCAAATACAATGCTGTGTACACTTGCTAAGCTGTGCCTGTTTCTGCACGCTAAAACAAAGGGCAGGTCACTACTTTTGTATTGTGACGGTACCAAAGTGAGCGTAAAAGACACTTTATACTAAATGGTACATGTGCATTGGTGCTATTCTACACATGTACACTGGATCATGATCTGTACAATGACCAATTGCAGATGGAAATTAGCTGCTAAGCTACAATCTGGTGCAGGTCATCTCTTTTGTCATTAATGTACTTTGCACATGGTCCCTGACTAAATAAACTAATTGTTGATTTGCTTTTTGTTTACAGACAACACAGGACACGGATCCCAGCTGTGATCTGAGCACAGAGACCTCTGAGCTCAGCTCTGATCCACCTTCGCCCGCCCGGACCCTGGAGAGCCTGTATGCCTCCCGGCCTTCCACCTCTTCACCTGTCCCTGCCTCACCCGCTCCCTGCAACTCCTCTGCCCGCCCGCCCCCTGCCTCACCCGCTGCCTCACCCGCTCCCTGCAATTCCTCTGCCCGCCCGCCCCCTGCCTCACCCGCTCCCTGCAACTCCTCTGCCCGCCCGCCCCCTGCCTCACCTGCTCCCTCTGTGCGGCCAGCGCCCAAGCGAGTGCCAGCTAGCATGACCAAGCGCAAGCGCACAGATGACCACGACATACGTGTACACCTGGAGCAACTGGCTGAAAGTCGCCTGATGCTGCAACGCAGTCTGCAGCAGGATGACTGCTCGTCCTTTGGGACGTTCATGGCGGACATGCTAAGGAAGGTACCGGTGGACAGCAGGGACACTGTCACCAGGAATGCCATCAACTATATGTACTACCAGGTGGATCGGGTGCGGGTTGCAGCAGAGACACCAAACTTTTTTAATTTGTAATAACTACATAGTTTCTGTTTATTATTAGGTGTTGTTGCACTACTTTTGTTCAGTTTGTTCAGTTACCTTCACTGTTGAATATTTTTGTATATGTACATTTTCATTTTTTGCTTTTTTCCACCTTGGTGTGGCTCAGAAATAAAACCAAAGTTTTATGGACACAATGTATCTCTTTTATTATTCTGACAATCATAGTATGCCAAACTACAGAAATGTCTTTAAACAACCATTTAAAAAAACCATTAAAAACATACAAGCAAGTTAAAAAAAAACACACACAGTGTGAAAGAGTTTGTTTAAAAAAAAAAAAAAAAAAGGGCCATCACTCTTCGAGCGCTCCAAGTGTACCACGAGTCACCACATCGTTCTGCCATGGCACAGATCCACGCTCTGTCTGGAAGAACGACATCAGGTCTCTCCTCACTGCCATAGATGCTCTGGTGGCGCGAGCTCTGGACATCAATGGTGGGTCAATAGGCTCCATGTTGGAATCCCCAGTGACTTCAGCTCGCCACTCACCGGGCCTCACAGACCCAGCTCTTTCCACGTCTGGATAGCTGGGAGGTATGTAGCGTGCCTCTTGGCTTGCCACCTCGTCTGTGTGGGTGAGGTAGTTGTGAAGCACCACACACGCCTTCACCACATCCTCAGCCTTGTCGGGGAAAAACTCAATTGGCCGTCCGAGGATCCTCCACCGTGCAACCATGATGCCAAAGGTGTTTTCAATAACCCGTCTTCCCCTGCTGTGTCGGTAATTGTAGACTTGCTTGTCATGAGGCAGATTAGTTCCTGCATGAGAAGAAACGGGGGAGGGAGACAATGAAGCACTCATTATTGCACTGCATTTAGATTGTAATAATAACCATGTAGAAATGCAGTAGAACATACGTTTTGTTTATATATCATCACGGCTAACATATTCTAGCATTTCCACTTAACATAGACGTCAGGATATGCAGCACATCCTTCATTATCTTACATAGCATTACATTTTGCATATACTTTTATCCGAAGCGACTTCAAGACTTGTAGATCACGTACATACCTTGAAATGGTCGCATGAGGTTGCAGTGGAGGGGGAAAGCGGCGTCACCAACGACAACATGGGGTGTCTTCACCAAGGTCCCGGGGAGGTCAGCTGGTGGAGGCAGGTTTAGCTTGTGATCGAGGAGCAAGGACCCGAAGGTACTCTCCTTGAACACCCCACCGTCGCTCTCACGTCCGTAGGCTCTGACGTCCACCATTGTGAAGCGATATCTTGCATCGCACAGCGCCATCAACACAATGGAGTGGGCACCCTTGTAGTTGAAGTAGTCGCTCCCTGATCGTGGGGGGGCCTTCATGGTAACGTGTTTGCCATCGATACTTCCAACACAATTTGGGAAGTTCCACAATCTCCAGTAGTCAGCCGCGATGTTTTCCCACATGGCTGGTGTGGGTAATGGCAGAAACTCTGGTTGTAGTACCGTCCACAAAGCCTGGCACACCTCGGACACTATCCCAGACACCGTGCAGGACGCTAGCTTGTAGCTATGTGCGACGGTCCGTTGGTTTGCACCAGAAGCCAAAACACGCAGCGCCACGGCCAGTCTTTCGGCAACACTCACAGGTGAATTGTGTGTCGTCTGGTGTTGGATGAGGGGTTGTAGATGGTGAACAAGCTCGTCAAACCGACACACGGACATCCTGAAATATTGGAAGTGCGTTTCCTCGTCGTCTCTCATCGGTAGAACCAGTGTAGCAAATTCCCCAGTTTCACTCCGAGGGACATTCAAAGGGCGTACAGACCATCTTCTGTGACGCTTCTTTCGCCTCTCTGCCAGCTCCTGTAGTAGCAATATTTCTTCTATTTCTAGATCGATCAGCTGCATCTCAATCAAAGTGCGCATTCGTCCAGTCGCCATTGTTGTTGAATGACCTGCGACACACTGCTGCGAGAGTATACACGGCCCCAACCGGAAGATAAACACGCCACCCACCACACCACACCCACAATCCTAGCTTGTTCGTGATTGTCCCTCTTGCGTTGTGGAGTGGAATTACATAGCGCAGACCGCGCTTCAAAATGGGGTATAAATCAAAAACGTCTGCGTCATGTCTGCGTCGTGTCTGCGACAAGCTCACTGCGACACACTGCTGCGAAGTATACACGAGCCTTTAAAACTGTAACACACAGGTTCTATAAATCCCTCTTTAACTCACAGATAAACACAACTTGTGGCATATTGTATATAAAGGAAAGAAAGGACAACAAATCACCCCAGATGGGAAACAAATTTTACAGTAAAAAGCTTTTTTCTTACTATTAATTATAGCAGAGGAGGCAAAGACAAAATATTCATAGTTTAATATAGTCTTTTTAGTTCCACTTACTTTTCCAACCTTTGTTGATTGTAGGATTTGTAAATCATTGCATTCTGCCTTGTAGCTGGTGCTGTAGGATGGCAAACCAGTGATCTAGATCTGCACCCACATATCATGGGTTCCTATTTTTCCACAGTTCCACTCTGTAAAAGTCATGGTAGTGGCTTTTGATTTTTTGCAAACAAACGCCACAGAAAATATACATTTGTAACTCCATGGTTCCTAAATCAGCTAGACACAGTAGCTTTCAGTAAATTTGACTAAAATAGGAGAACATTGCGCATTTGTTTGGGATTTTTCACTGATTAGAGTGGGAATTAACCAAAGAATGAAGGGTGGCAATACTGATTGTGGGGAACTTGTAACCATCTGTGTGGCTCATTTATTGGACTTAGATCAGTTTTGAGAGAGATTTTTAAAATCTTTTTATCAATTACTTTTGTACAGCACTTTGCTTCACATTGGTTGCTTTTAAAGTGCTTTACAAATAAAGTTGAATTGGGTGGGATTGGATTGATAAGAAATGTTTAATCTAAATTCAACAGAAAGAAAATGATAAATGTTTTCAACTTATTCTGTACTCGACTCTGTAGCTTCTTTTGACTTTTTAACATTCAAATTCAATTTCCAATCCTGTGAGTATCTCTTTCAGCAACTGAAATTAAATGAACACTTAATTAATAAACTGTTCAGCAGTATAAAGAATAAAGAACAGTTATTTGTTATGATTTACTATTTTATTAAAATAAAATAATACAATTTCTTGCCATTAAATAGCATTACTGCTGTTGGCAGCAATGAGTTCCTGGAACTTTATTTTTCACAGGAGAGTCGAAAAAGCCTCTGACTGAACACACGTCTTTGTTTGTTACATTGAGGATGTGCAGTGTTGTCCATTATGTTGACCAGCTTTTGCAAAATTCTTCTTTGCATAATCAACTCCAGGAGCTCCTTTTTGTTTTTTGTTCTCAAAACAGAAGCGATCATAATAGTCATCAGTCTCAGTCCCACAAACATTGTGGACAAAAGCTAAAAGGAAAATCTTGATTTCTGTATGCCTGCATGGATTCTGAGTTATCAAGGTTTTGATTATCCTAAATACTCAAACGTAAGGCAACTGGGAAAAAAAAGGCCAATTCTTTTCAAGCACTTAGGAAATTGGTTTCTGACTGAAGTGACTGCTAACTGATCCGGATTAAAGGCACTAGGATTAAATCAAGCCTGACTGTTAGCCTAGTCTGGAGCAGGCTAGCTACACAGAATAAATCTTAATGGTGACAGATGTGCTGCTGATTTTATGAAACTTAGTCAAAGATCAATACAACCAGAACAACCTTAAAAAAATGTAGCTTAAAGCTGCAGTCTGCAAGATTTGTTGTTGTCATATGTAAAGTCCTACTTTTTGGCATTTTAAGAGTTTACATGATCTATCAGAACGCTTAAAGTTGAAAACGGTGACCTCCGTAGTCGCAAAATGCAAGAAATGCTTATTTTTTAACCGAAAAATAAAAAGTTATTCAACTTCCTGTCCCGCCCCTTCAAAACACATGAGAACTCGTGCACGTAGACGTGCACGCCAGATGCGCCTACACGACTCCTCATTCATCAACTCACCTGTCATTTGCGATCATGGAAGACACAGTAAGTAGACAAGCCCGTAATGAAGTTCAATAGTCCAGATAAATAAGCGTGGGGACGAGCCTACCTTATATCGCGCGTGCACAATCGGTGATTGACAGGCAGCAGAGCCCAGCTCGTAAACCTGATTGGTTACCTTTTACCGGTCCGGTCTGCAATTTTGTAAACAAACCTGCTGGCTTTGGAGGGACCTAGCGGGACATATAGGGGACCTAGAGAACTCTTTTTTTTTTGTATTGGGGTATTTAATGTACTACTTTCATAATCCCCGGACAGTTCCAGGCATTATGCTTGAAAAAGAGTTGCAGACTGCAGCTTTAATCCTCTGTCTAGAGTTTGTGACAACAGCGCTCAGGTACTAATCATAGAATGAACAGAGTAAAAGTGCTAAAAGGTGTAAACAAACAAAAAACAAATGTGTTCGCCAGAGACACAGTACAACAGGATGCTCATGCTGAAATATTTCACCTGAAAATGTAGAGCAGAGCACACAAGTAAGAACATATACTGTAATAAGGTGTTTGAAGTTACTGCCGACTCTAAAACTCGGTAAAGAAATACACAACCTTGACACGTTTTGTTTGTGTGGTTCAGATTTCCTGTGGATTTTAAAGTCATACTCCCAGCTCAATACAGCCTCCTCATCTTTATCTCCACCCCACCAAATGTCAGTATTTGACACTAAAACAGCATGTTAAGTATTTCTCTATCGGTCTGGCGTGTGGTAGTCTGAGCTGGGTTTGTATTTGTTTGCTCCCAGGTCATTTACTGTATGCTCTGTCATATGGTAGTGATGTGCTCTGAGGGTTACTGAGAACTACCAAACTCAAAAGAGACAGACCCTGTGGAAGAGAGGGGTAGAGAGGAGAGAGTGGGTCACTACAACAGATCAGTTTGAATAGAGGTGTAAAACCAGAAAGATAAGCTACTGGACTGTGTTCTGTGATGAAGACCACAGGACATTGTGTCAACTTGTGAAAAAGGAGCATAACATGTCTCTAAACACAATAGCTGTAATGGAAAATGTAACCTAAAGCTTTGTAAATGAATGCAGCCATGTAAAAGCATAAGAAACACAGTAAACATAGCTAAATGGCCAGTACCAACAATGGCAGAAAATAAATCAAGCACACACAAAAAGCTTTTGCCAACTTGTGTTTTGTGTGAATTGATTTAAGCTTTTAACAATCCAAGTCTGTCTGAAGATGACCTTCAAATGGCGACAACAGAGCCTTTCACAATCCATTAAGACCCAGCCTCAGAGGAGAAAGCTACAGAAAACAACATGAGCTGTAAATAGACGGAAGGCCTATTCATTCTAGCTTAATTTCCTTATGATATTAAAATGTTCAGATTCCTTAAAAGCAGTAATGTGTTACAGCTTTATTAATTTCTGAGGAACAGGATAATAGCTCCGTATTCTCAGAGATTTCCTGGCACTCCAATGTCCCATGAGAACAGGAGTAATACGTGACCAATATAATTCTACAAACAGCCATTCTAAAAGACAAAGTTATTCAAATTAGGTTTTTAAAATGCTACATAACAAGTCTGAAAGTAGTTTCTTAGAATTAAAAGACAAAATCTACGGGACAGCTGCTGCTTTATCGCACTTCTTCAAAAGAGATCTGACCCTTGTGTGAACAAGCAGGTCCTAATTTGCCACGATAAATCCTCATTAAAACCCTCAAGACATTAAACTGTATGGTTCATACACTCACCACACGTGTACATGACAAATTGTTCCCCGGAGTGTCTTGTTGAAGTTAATGAGGATTAACCTAGCGGGTTCAGATGGAAGCCGAGAGAATTATGGACCTTCACCAATCTCAAGTTTAAAATGGATTCAAATGCTGTATATGGATCTGGCCGTGATTTATTTCACCAGAAATCCCCACAAAAGGGAGGTGTCTTTTGAGGCATGTTTAGAAATAACTCAAGCTCTTAACAGCCATTTGAAATGTGAACAACAGGAAAAATCAATAAGATCATACATCCAATTCTCTTTAAAATGTGATGTGTTACTCACAAGTCATGGCGAAGGGAATAGATTGACATGTTTGGAGAATATAATCACTTTCCTCTTGTCAAGAGTTAATTGTAAAGACTGATGTCAGTCTTGTATTTGTATCCTTAATATGAATGTAGAAATGGAAATAACTGGCTTACCTCAGCCTAACATTAGGTAGAGAGGAGAAACAACTTACTACATCTAAAACTGTTAATTAGAGAACTGACAGCAGACGCTTTCCTTTGTTCCAAGGGTCATTGCCTATGCACAGAGCCACCCAGACCTTTTTTAATATTTCATTATTCTTCCCATGCAAATAATATTGTAACCATTGGTTTTGTTGAATTTAAACATCTCGTGTTCTGGATTTTTTTTCTTCTAGTTTTGTCTTTCAGGTTATTATTTAGAAATACCAGTTTGCACCTTGTGGTCTTCCTTGTTCCTTGCCAGTTCTTTGTACTCATCTTTGTTACCAGTTTGTTTTCTGTCCTTTTGTTCCAGGTCTGTGTTCTTGCCATGTTTTAAATCATGTTTGCCCTTTTATTTACCTGCCAGTCCCTGCAACAACCGCCAACCCCCACCCTCCCGAGCCGGTCGTCTGTATCAGGGTCCTGCCTTCGCCTTACTATAATTGGAGGTTGTATATCATCAAGTGTTTTTTCAATAAATAAAGATAAGGCAGTATTTATTGAAAAAATACCACGATAAAACAAGTCAAATCTGACTTGAACGTGAGTGTTGAGGTGTGTTATCAGAATATAGAGCTGAGGAAATTGAGACATAGGAGGTAACAGAGGGAGTATGATGTCAAATGGTCACCTTTCCGGTTGCAGCGCATGGCCTGAAAATAATGCATGTAGAATGTGGCCTCCTGACTGGACACTAAGAAATTAAATGATATTCTAAAACAGTGAGGGTACTTTTTATTCTTTCAATTTCTTAAAAAATGTTATAACCTAGAGCTAAAATAGAAAAAATAAAAAAAACAATGCAAAATATTTATTAAAATTAGCTCCATCTCTAAGTATAGGACTCATATCCTGCTAATCTTTTAACTTTTTCTGTCAGAAAACTACAACTCTTAACTTACGGGGGACATTGTGACTTAAACAGCATTTTCCAAGGAAAAAAGGGTACCTTTTTGATGCATTTTTTTGCAACGATGATGATTTCCTAAATCCTTCAGTGCCACCATGTCTATAGTAAATGTGTAAGGTAGACCAAAAGAAATGAGAAAAAAAAAAAATCTCCTCGGGGAGATTGTAGGTTGAAAATATGGGTGTGATGACAGGTGACATGAGGATAACATTGTTGCCTCGAGCCACAGAAACGCAACAATGACAGGGTGGCAGTCTACAAGAAACAGTACGAGACAGTGACTCGGGCTGAGAGTGAAAGACAGCCGACAGAGAGACAGTGGAGGGGAGAGGGGGAATGATAGAAAGAGGAAAACAGATGAGAAACAGTGGACTGAAGCAAACAAACAGGGATTTTCAGAGAAAAATGAAGAGAACAGATTATCATTTGGAAAGCCATAATTTGTGTGTTGGTGCGTGTGCGTTCGGTATTCAACGCAAATGCATGAGTCATAGCTGGACTAAAAACTGTTTTGAATCTGTGTAATATTTTAAGCTGTTGCCATTCTGTACTCTTGACGAGGAAGGAATGTGCTTGTATTGATGTCAATTTACATACATGTTTCAGCCAACCGGATACAGCTTTGTTGTGAACAATACTGCACACAGGAATTTGTGTACATCTATGTTTATGTGTGAGCAAAAATGGATACACAAACTGCATTTGGGAAGACATGCAGAGATGAGCATCTGGGCAATGTTGCTTAATACCAAACAAATCCTTATCTTGACATTAATCTCTATATCAACACAGACTTAGCTGATGCTTTATGATACCTTGCTGGGTGTGAGCATGCTGGGTGCAATTTCAACCCCACGGAAATTTCTCTGTAAGACATCTGCAAAATTCCAAATAACTTAGGGTTATTATGAACTTTCTTTGAAGTAATCATGGCCATAAGAGTGCTGTATGTGGTGAAGGACTTATAACGTTTTTTTCGTCCTGTAACGCAGTAACAGGAAAAGGCAGTTCATCTTCTCCCTATGGCGATGCAACCATACGTGTCAGCCATGCTGATGAATCTTAATCATACATCTCCTGACAAATGAAAATGAGGCGAATCTCATTAGTAGGTGTGTCTGTCGTTATGGCAACAGGAAATGACGGACAAGGTGGCATAAGTAAGAGTAAAAAATGAGTCAAAGGTTAATTAAGTAGCATGCGCTTAAAACATATACACGCTGACTGGGTTTTCTCTCTGCTCTATTGGATTCTGTCTCATAACCTCCACAGAGGTGGGCCGTATTGCTCTATGAATCACTGCTTCATCCTGCTACTTGTGTAGCTGCAGTTGTGTCCCACACAGTTTTTACTCACACACAGCTAGAGCCCTAACAGTCCCTGTAACCCTCTCTATCACCTCTGAGACCCCATACTTCTACAGCTTACTGTGATATCTACATCTAGGCTGTCATTCTAAAAAAAAAAAAAAAAAAAAAAAAACTCAACAGTTTCATATTTTGGGACATACACACTTTCACTTTTTGCCAAGGCTGAGATAAGAGCACCAATACCACTAATGTTTGTGTGTGCTAAATAGAAATCTCTAGCAGACTGTGTACGAATTGGCAACTCGTTCACTCGTCGGACATTTTGTAGTGCTGTTAACAATTTCAAGAGAAATTTTTCATTCAAGTTCTAGTGCACATCAAAACCAGTGTAATGTACAAAAGCTGAACGATGTCAAAATAGACCATCATGCATTGCTCCCTGGGGCCAGAAGCTGATGGAGCAGACTTTAATACCCAGTGAGAAGGTCTTGTCAGCAAATAATACTCCTCTGACTTTTCTAGGAATCATATACAAAACCTAATTTAATCTAAACAGTTAACTTTTTATGGATAGGTTATAATGTAGCTCCCCTTTTAAATATCTACCAGCTACAACAAAGTGGACAGTGTGGCTCTAAACACAGTTGTTTACAAGCAGTTGCTATGCTTTAACATATTCTATATAAAGATGTCAGGTGCAATATGTTCTCAACCCAAAACAGCAACATTGTGATGTCTGTTACTTCAGATTTGGTGTGTGTGTATCAGCCGCGGCTATTCAGAGACAACACGGGAAGCCGGACAGCCTCTCCCATTCTCTGCCGAAATTGCTACATCTTCAATGTTAAATTGACAATAAAACAGTTATTCACAAAACACAAGATATGCCCAATACTGCATTTACTTTCATAACTACAACATTTTGTCCTGTAGCTTAATGAAGTGATTTGTTCTGAAATCGCCGCCGTTCACTGAGGAAATCATGTTATGAAGCCGCCACCAACAGCCAGGCTTCCGAGCCGAGGGCTGCCCGGCTTCAGGAGGAGAGGGAGAGTCAAGTTTTTTTCTATAATTCTAGGTCATCATTGGCTAAATCGACAAAAACTCATCACTTCCGAGGCTGCCCGGCGTCTCTGGGGGTAGATTAGACGTGGGCGTGTCAATATGAGGGGCTGTGTCGTGATGATTGGAGTCAGTGTTTGTCCATCATGAGAGATGTTGTGGCAACCGAATTTTTAAGCGGGGAAAAGCACGCTGGAACTTCAGTCCCAAAGCGGATACGAAAGAGACTGGTTGTCTGTGAAAGTGCTGTCGGAGTTTCACTCATTTACCATCGTTTCCATTTCCATTAAAGGTGCACTGTGTAATACTTTTAGTTGTTTCCATCCATCCATCCATCCATTATCTTCCGCTGGTCCGGGGATCGGGTCGCGGGGGCAGCAGGTTGAGCAGAGAAACCCAGACATCCCTGTCCCCGGCCACTTCCTCCAGCTCTTCTTGGGGGACCCCGAGGCGTTCCCAGGCCAGCCGAGAAACATAGTCTCTCCAACGTGTCCTGGGTCTTCCCCGGGGCCTCCTCCCAGTGGGACGGGCCCGGAACACCTCACCGGGGAGGCGTCCAGGAGGCAGTCTCACCAGATGCCCGAGCCACCTCATCTGACTCCTCTCGATGCGGAGGAGCAGCGGTTCTACTCCGAGCCCCTCCCGGATGACCGAGCTTCTCACCCTATCTCTAAGGGAGAGCCCAGACACCCTGCGGAGGAAACTCATTTCGGCCGCTTGCATTCGCGATCTCGTTCTTTCGGTCACTACCCACAGCTCGTGACCATAGGTGAGGGTAGGAATATAGATTGACCGGTAAATCGAGAGCTTCGCCTTCTGGCTCAGCTCCTTCTTCACCACGATGCGCCGGTGCAGAGCCCGCATCACTGCAGACGCCGCACCGATCCGCCTGTCAATCTCCTGTTCCATTCGTCCCTCACTCGTGAACAAGACCCCGAGATACTTGAACTCCTCCACTTGGGGAAGGATCTCATTCCCGACCCGGAGAGAGCATTCCACCCTTTTCCGGCCGAAGACCATGGTCTCAGACTTGGAGGTGCTGATGGTCATCCCAGCCGCTTCACACTCGGCTGCGAACCGCTCCAGTGATAGATTTTAGTTGTTTCTTTCCAGAATTCATGCTGCCCATTCACAAATGTTACCTTTTTTTAGAATACTTACCACCACCATCAAACTCTAAGTATTCATTATGAAAAATGCTCCACAGATTCTGATCCAGCCACAGATCCAGCCATTTACAGACCTTACGCTACGTTCAGACTGCAGGCCTTGATGCTCAATTTCGATTTTTTTGTGAAATCGGATTTTTTTTGTGAGGTCATTCACATTGCAATTAAATGCGACCTGTATGTGGCCTGCTGTGTGAACAGCTTACCGCCCCATACTATCCCGCATGCGCAGAAGAACGTACGATGACGTCATACGCAGCGAGCGTGCCCAGTGTTTGCGGAAGTAAACATGGATGGTAAGAGTAGGAATGCATATATTGCGATTTTAAAGTTGTTGTCCAGCCGGAGCCAGCACATTAATCACGGCATAATTTTAAAGAGGATATTAAAAAGAAAAAGAGCTAGGCTTTTGGCCCTGGCCTTTTGTGGGGCAGTGGCATCGTCTATCCAAAGACACGTTTGGGTGCGTCGTCGTAGCCAGGAGTGGTGGGACTGTGATGTGAGCGGCTTTTCAGACGCGTAGGTCGGATAAATGCGCCCTGGCCGTTCAGACTGCAGTCGCAATGCAAAAGATCAGATACATATCGGAATTAGGACCACATATCCAAGTGGCCTGGATTGGATTTGAAAAAATCCAATCTGTGCTGTTCAGACTGTCATGAAAAGATCAGATACAGGTCGCATAGGGCTAAAAAAAAAACAAACAAACAAAAAAAAAATCGGATTTGGGTCACTTCAGTGTGCTGTCTGAACGTAGCCTTATTTAATTCGATCATACTTGATTTTGGCCTTGCTGTGTGAATTTTCAAAGTCTATACCTTCTTTCTGTGTATTTGCTGGGCATACTTGTCATACTAGACACAGCTATGTTATAACTAATTCTTTTTAACTTTGCTATCTTCTGCTTTGGGATGGCACGAGCCACTACAACCCTGAACGCGTAATATGGGCTTCCCCTGTTTTAAAAGTCAGCAGTCGCCACTGCTGTGTATCCATATATTCTTGCATAAACAGGACACATCACTGAATATAAGGCGCATAATTATGAAGTAACGTTACATTAAAGCACAAAATAATTATGCTCGTCCACTGACACATTACATGAGTGAGTAGTAATATATCACAACCATGGGACAAGCATATTTGACAGACTAAAAAAAAAAAAAATCACTTTAACTGATCTATAAGAACCAAAATCCAATTAAATGTTATAATTCATTGAAATTCATTGCAAATGTTATAATTCATTTTTAGTAAAACCTATGCAGTCCTTGTTCATGGTAACATAGTTCCCTCTATGCAAGCGATCTTATAGTATAGCAGAGTAGCCAATGTGGGCCCTTTGGAACTTGTGCTGCTACTCACAAGTACAAAACAATAAAGTATCAGCAGATAGACCAAATAGATCTGATAAAATATGACTGCAGCATAGGAATGAGAATTAAGAGGCCAACACACAGAGTCCATGATGTGCAAGAAAAGATAAGCAAGAGGAGAGGTGAAGAGGAAGGGCAGCAAGTGACAAATGTGAAGGTGTTGAGAGTCTATTAGGAGGGATGGAATATGTTATTAGCCCTTTTGTCCATGCACATTGCATTTTGTCTCCCAATTTTTTTTTTTAAATCATTGTTATGTTCTGAAAAGTGACTTCATAAATACATCCAACTTTAACTGTGATGAAGACAGAATAACAATCGTTGAAACAACATCAAGTGGTATGCTAGGATAATAAAATGCCGCTAATAGAAAGTTGGGCAATAAAGGTGCAGACTGTAACTTTAGTCATTGTTACCTTGGGAACTGGTTCGATAAAACTACAACATCAGGCTTCATGTCACGTTTTGACAAACTCGAAACAAGACGATGACTCATAACTTATCATATAATGATTGAGTCTCCAAATCAGACTAGTGATGAAAGAAAAGTAATATTTAGTATAATATCATTTTTACAGATGTGGTACTATCTCATATCAATTATCAATGATCATGCAATACTGTGTGTCTTGCTAACAGTTCATGTCCTGTATGTTTCACTGTTGTAAGTATTAGTTTTACAGTAGGGATTGTTTTGAGATGTCTAAAAGTAACATGAAGTGAAACATCATCAGTAAGAGGTACAAGCAGGGTTGGGGAGTAACGGATTACATGTAACGGCGTTACGGTAAAAGGATACAAAATAAAAGTAACTGTAATCCGTTACAGTACAAGCAAAAACGATGTACTCAGATTACAGTTACATTCAGTGAGAATGGGGGTTACTTAACAGGATTACAATATGTGCAAGGTTGCAGTGACAGAAGTAGCCTACAGAGCGGTAGGGTCGGACTGGGGAAAAAAAAAAAAAAAAATCGGCCCTGGCAATTTTCCCCGGGACCAGCCCCCCCTCAGTATTAATTAGTATCTCCACAGCCATTATAACGAACAGCCTTGCCACTCTGTATTAAGCCCCATTGTACCGGCTTTTTGGCTGCAGTTCCACCAGAATTCCACTGGGAGCGTCGGTGGAGACCAGAATGAATGGGGCCCTATGGAGCTAGATGCTACAAATGGTCAGTTTCACCTAAGTCTCCTCAAGAGCGCTCAGATTTGAATGTAGTTTCTGAGAGCTCAACATGGGTTTCAAGTAAAAAATCTACTGAACGAGTACATATATCGTTTTGATTTCTTACTGGTTGGCTTCTTGTTGTCCACAACGCGCTAGCATTGTGCTAATGACAGCTGGTCGACCCGCTATGTATGACGTCATATACACTTCAAATCCTTTTTTTAAGCAAATGAGTGGCTCTAAAAATCTAAAACTCAGCCATGGGTATTTTCTAAACACCCTTTTTCGAAAACAACATTCGAATTACTAGAGAAAAAATTATATCTTGAGATAAGGGCACGAAAGGGCGTATAGCTCCATAGGACTCCATTCATTCTGGTCTCCAAAATTGGGCGCCCCACGTGGAAAGAGGGTGGAACTGCAACCAAAATCGCCTCGTTGGAAACCGGAAATGCACCGTGAGTGGCGTATCTGTCCTATTATAGAATCTGTGGTATCTCCAATCTAATTAAATAAAAATAAAAAAAACGAGCACAGACCGCTCATACAGTCAATGGCATGTACCCATAGAAAAAATAAACACTCACACACACGTCACACAACCTGACTATCGGCTGCTAACAACCATGATCAGTAGGCTAACCTACACAAACCCAGACACATAATGGCTCGGCGGCCAGCAATCGGATAAACCAATGAAGTGAATCAATCCTGTGAAAGAATGAAAACAAGTGAATGAAACCTGCACTCACCCATTATGAAGTTAACTCTGCCAGCCCCATAATCTTGCCCCTGCTCAGCTAACTCCTTGACGTCGGGTATGGTTGGTAACGTTACGGCGGCTAGCATTAGCAACGAGGCTGCTAGGCTTGCTAAATCGGTAAGCATTAGGCTACTGAAGAAAGCTAGTCTTTTTAGCTACGTTATATTATCATCTTTCTTCTCGGCTATAAGTCAACCTTTGTTTACGGCCACTGGCCCTAACCTGACGCGCGAGCTGTCAAATCACCTGGAAGTACTGGCGCACACACACAAGCAAGGGTGTGCAAAGAAAAATAAAATGTGATGTAAAAGTCTTACTTTGCTTATTTATTACTAAAGTAGAGCACTTCATTGTCATTGCACATGTATTAATGAAATGCAGTTTGGCATCTTATCAAGTGTAACGCGTGCAGATTGTATAGCATGCGGTATTTAGAGATAAAATGCAGTTATTTACAGCTAGTGTAAGGAAAGATGGTTAATAGATATGTGCAGAATAGATCAATTACCTAGGGAAATGCATGTATGTGCAGAGAGTGTATAATGTAGTTATGGCAGTACAATGAAAAGAAAAATAGCATGGTATAAATAAATGTGATAAATACAGATGGAATCATACAGATAATATACAGATTATCCTATACCATAAATAGGTCAAAGTAATCCAAAAGTAATTAGTTACATTACTTTTTTTAAGTAATCCAAAAAGTTACACTACAATTACATTTTAAACAAGGTAACTTGTAACTGTAACGGATTACATTTTTAAAGTAACTTACCCAACACTGGGTACAAGTGCAGATTAAGTGTCAGTGGTACATCCACTGATACAATGGCCTGTGCAAAACAAATGCCTGTTAGACACAATTTACGTCTGGAACCTGCTGAGTTGAGACAGAGAGTTGTTGTTTAAGCAAACTTACAACCTCTTTCGTGGTCTCAGAGTCTCTGAGATGTGTGAGTTTGCCAAGCTGTCTTTGAAGGCATCTGGCTCCTGTTCAGCTCTGCTGATTACTGATTCCCTTCACCTGTGCTGCTCCCTCTTTAGCGGGAGTCATTCCTCTCTTCAGTGCCAGATATAGAGATATTTCCCTAAGCATTTCCAGCCCTCTACTTCTGTAAGCCTGAACTTCATGTGCTTTTGACCCATTTTCTGTCCATGGATTTTTGAGCCTGCCTGTCTCTAGCCTACTATGAGTTAAGTCTCTGAGTTTTGCCTCTTGTTATTCTTTTTTTTTCTGGGTTTTTTACTTAGAATAGTTTTCTGGATTGAGTTAAGAATACTTACAATACTTGTTCATCTTTAAACTAAAGGATTTATTTATTTTTGTTAAATTGTTAGGAAAGGATATATGATGATTGCTCTTCGGATCCTCTGCCTAACCAGCTCTACGGTGTAAGGCTTAAGTTCTGTCATTAACCTCAGCTTGTCTTCCAGCACTCACCGCTCCTTCATCAGTGGATCTGTGGGTCTCTCCATCTGCTGGTCAACCCTGTGAACATTCCTGGAAGGATCACAACCTGCCCTTGGTACACAGTTAAAGTGTATATATATATGTATGTATAAACATACAGAGATACTTGGCTGACACACTCGTCTCTGCGGGACTCTCTCTCTATCTTCAATTTCTTCTTTTTTTTTTTCTTCACACATCTCTGAGATGTCTGAGCTTCTGTGGGTCCAGTCTGCTAATTTGCTATAACCTTTCCTTCTGACTTATTCCTTCTGTACTGGACTATTGAGGAAAAATACTGACCCCCCCCCCCACCCCTCTTTTTTTTCTCCCCCTCTGCTCATTTAAAGCTGGTTGTACAAAGAAGTAAAATCTATTCTATTAAGCTACATTTCCATTTAAAGAAATGTACCTGGAAAATCCCAAACAGATGGTCTAAAACAGAATAATTTAAGCTTTTGGCAATAAAAATAATGGGTGGGTGTGTTTTTTTTTTTTTTTTTTTTTTTTTTATTTGGAGTGACTGGATCACCAACTGTGGAACTGAGAGGAACTGCATATTCATTGCTTTGACATTACGTGTAACACCAGACTTCGACCTTACTCATGTCCATCTGTATTAAAAAAAAAAAATGTCTGCCTTACTCATGGCTAGTTCCAAATATGAAAATGCAGCCTCTGCATGTTGCTGAGTTATTACATATGCGTTGAAAATGACATCGATATGAGACATGTTTTGTGACAAAGAAGAGGACTGAATTGGTCTGACTTCCATGCAAGAGACCCCGCCATTGAGACCCTTTTGTTTTCACTTTGTCGTTTGATTTCACTTCTAATTTGTTGAATCATGATTGATTTGAATTGGCACATATAAAAGTGGTTGGGTTATAAATTACAGTATATATGGTTAGTTAGATATACATGCATAGAGTTAACATGCTTTGGTAACCGTACTGGTTTAGGGTTACTGTGATTTCTCATGTGTGCTCCCCTGGACAAAATAAAACCTACAAATACAGCATGTTGCAATCTCACTATTCTTGGGCCTAAATTGTGACACTTATGTTTTATGCGTGAGCAAACATAACTTTGTGTGTTTTAATGTTAGACTAGGCTGATACATCTGAAGAAGTTCATCACATACTGTCCACAGTCATGTACACTGCAAGGCTTGAGCAATTCATTGGATTTCTCATAGTTAAACATTACTTTAGTAATATCACCCACAGAAAGAACATAAAAAAAAAGATTTGTGCATAAGAGAGGCCATTTAATTACTTAACTTTAACACTCAGTGCAAGCCTCAGTTGTTCAGTCACCAAAAAGTAATGCTTTTTGAAATTTTCTGGAGCTACAAAGTAATGCGAATTCAAACAACACACTTTCAACATAATCTGAATAAAACACTACTTGTACAGTTTTTTTTTCTCAGATGAGCAATGCATAAAGTAAAGGCAAAATATTGTAACAAGTGAGGATTAGGAGCCTTGTAAGAAAAAATATTAGATTTATTGTTCTCATGTAATATTCATCAACGCTGCTGCTCCTGGCAGAAATAAGTTGTTTTGTGCATTTATTCAAGGATACATTAAAGAGAAAAAAATTACAGAGCAGTATAAAAAAAATGCCAGAAGTTATTAGTGTGAGCATTAAGAGTGACTGATGCCAGCTTTTTTAATATCAGAGAAGACTGAGTGTGAGCTGAGAACAGTAATAAACAGAAGGCATCAAAGCAAAAAGACTGTTATTGGAAGGTTTCGCCTGCAGACCTAACATACAGCACTTATTGGAATAGTGCAGAAAATTCATATTTAATTTTGAAGATAATACAGAAAAAAACAACCAGCTCCTTCTGTGACATTAATGAGAACCATTTATCAATGTTTAGAGCGGAGGTGAAGTATTACTCTTCATGTTAACAATGCAACAACTAACAGGTACTAAATGGATAAGTGTTCGCTGTTCAAACTCATCTGGCCCAAAAGACAAACACCATCCAGACCTGCAATAGGTGGACCTGGACTGAACTGTGCCTTCGTACTGCTGCATTGCAGTGCAGTGACCCAGTCCTTGCATGTCACATCTCCGCTAACGGCAGAGCAGCCAATTTAACTCCACGCACCCACCGAGCACACTTCTAAATCAGTGTTTAATCACTAGAATGACAAGCTTAGCTAATTATTTCCCTCCTCATTCCTCAGCGATCCTCTTCACCCACATCCTCTGTGCTCCCTTCCCCTGTCAACTCCTTTTGCAGTGTGTTGCTTGCTCAAGTACTCTACTTGGGCCTATTTCATGCTACTGCTTGGGCAATGAGTGTCCTATTAATTATTCTGATCATTCTATACACTGCTAAGATATTGCAATTCACAACACATTTCTGTTTAAATCAATCTGTCCCTGCTGCTTGTAAAAAAAATCCTGGTAAAGTTTAACTAGAAGTCTGAAGTTCACACAAAGATGGAACTGAATTGCTTTGAAGTGTCAGTGTTAATCTTGGGAAATGATTTCTTTTGCCTCATCTCAGCAGCCACTGAAACATAAGAACAGAGCCAAATTTGTCATCAAAAATGTCAGGCGAGCACAAGAAACCCTGAGCCTATTTGATTTGAGAAATGCAGCCATGAAACAGTGGTGTGTCTGTTTGTGTCTGTCCCCGTCTATCCCCAGGATGCTGTCTGCAATGAAAATGGGGATGAATGATAGTGGAAACAATAGAAACCTCAAGCTTCAGTCTTACCTTTAAGCCTTATTTCATGGTTTAAGGTGATATCGCGGTTTAATTCCAAATACTGTACTTAGAAAAGACATACAGAAGCCTTATGAAAACATTGCCATCCATCATAATCTCTAGAGAGTGGGGGAAGACATGCAGCAAAGGGCCTCAGAGTGGGACTTAAATCTGGGCTGGCTGCATCTAGGACCTTCCGACTCATGTACATTGTACATGGAGCACCAGCTTAATCAATTGAGCTATATGGCTCCCCAATTTCTGTTTTCTAAAAATAGAATTCCAACATGACAACATAATCACAGGATGTCTCTCGTAAGGAGGAGACAAGTACACAATGAGAGCAAGTTGAGAAATAGCAGAGCACTTGGGAAAACTGTACTGAGCAATGACACCAAGAAACCCAAGAGGGCACTAAAACAGCTCCTTTATTTCCCAACTGGAAATTAAAAAACGCTAACCTGTGTCCTCAGGATATTAGTAATTTCATTGTGCCTTTTTTTTTTTTTTTTTTTTGCACCAAGAAAATCACCACTACAAAGTCACCAACTACATCTGAAAGGGGGTATCACAATTGCTTTGCATCAGACCCTAAAGCAACTCAGCAGGTGATCATGGTCACCAGCATCCTATTGGCCACTACTGAAAACATTGGGACTACCAGAAAAGCTGCAAGAGCTGCAAGAAAAGCATAATCAAGGATGCATCCCATCATCACCAATGACGTCTTCTCACTCCAGTAGACTTTAAAAAAAGCAAGCTTAGGAAGAGCTTCCTCCATGGGGATTTAATCCTGCTGAAATTCACACCACAAATCTAAGCATCATTGCACACATTTCTGCTCTGTCTTAGTACTAGAATTGCTGAACCTCTCATGTTATTCCTCTTATTATACAATATGCAACCAAATAAATGTTTTTCTATGTACTCATACAAGCATACAAAGCTAAATCTAGTCTATGACAGAGGAGAATACTGTCAAACATTATAATTAATGGATGACACATTAAGATGGTACCTGAACTATTTCAGTCTTTTTTTTTCATGCACTTTGAAAAAAAACTTTCATATTTATGCATACCTTGTATTTTATACACAGACTGTAGTATCGCCTTTTTTTTAGTAGAAAATGTTGACATTTTCTTTTTTAGCAACAAAGCAGGACAGACTGGGACTGCATAAGGAGAAAAACAGGTTTGAGTGTGCGGTTTAAGACTGGCAGAAGTGTTTTCTGTCACTCAGTCAGATCTGATGCCTGTGGTTGGCCAGTGGGACGAACAAAGTGCAGCCATGTGTGCACAGTCCAGCCCAGTCCTGACAACTTGGACAACAGTGCTCCCTATGGGCCCAGTGGAGAAGGCCATTTTGCCAGCCTGCTCACAGATGGGAGGCTTTGCTGACTGGGAGTGCATTTTAATATTTTAGAGCAATCTTGCTTGCTGATTTAGTGATCCTTCATCCCTAAACAACCAAAAAGTTGTAAAACTGGACATAAATTGCCCTCTTTTGCTTAAATAGCACACTGCCAGTAGTGCTGTCGGAAAGTATTTGAACACTGATATGTTCTTTCTTGTTTTGGCTGCACTCCAGGTCACTGGATTTTCAAAAGGAGCTTTAAAGTGCTGACATTCAGCTTTCAGGGTATTTTAGGTTGTACACATCAATACTGGGTAAATAAAAGAACTCATAACGCTTACCACCTTTAGGTGGTACAGTATACATAAATGAGCTACTGTTTTTCTAGAGGTATTGAATGGGGATGTGAAAAAGTTCAAAACAAGACTGAAAGTCAGCACAGTTTGCTCAAAGTCATTGCCTCCTTCAAACCCAAAGTACAAAACAACTACTTACAAAATGTGCTGTATGCTACAAAAAGCTTTTCTTCTTTTTTTAAGATCACAAACCCACTAACAGGACATAGACTTGGCCATTTCATTTTCACAATCCAGCTTGTGGTTATGTCTGGCAACACTTTGCCGAACAGTGGCAAAACTCCACTATCATATTTGAGAAAACATCTCTCGTCTTGGCAGCTGAGCAGTGCAGCTGCGTAAAGCCTTCAATACAGAGGATGCAGCTATACAACACAGTAAGTCACCAATAAAACAAAGCAAAATGACTAGCTCATTTTGACTCTTGTGAACCCTGGAAAATAAAACCAACAATGAGAAAAACAAGTGGTGCTGCAACATCAGAGAACTGTCACGTTCTCAATCTGTCTGTCCCAGTTTAGATTAAAAATTGGGTAATCCTGCTAAATATAGATAGCAGGATGTAACCCAGGCTTACCATATATTTAATACAATTAGAGATGAATGTTGGCTCTCAGTAAATTACCCATATAAGTCTGGATATGTATTCCACATGTCTCCACCACTGCTTTCCTTCACCTGACCACAAATGTAATTGCAGATGTAGAGCTGGCTATGATGAGCAGTGTCCCCCAGGATCAACCCCCCCCCCCACTGTACAGCCCTCAAAACTAAGTGTTTACAATGGCTGGACATTGAAAGAGGGGAGAGTGAGAACATTGGACTGGTTTCAATATAGAGTACTAGGCTGGTGAAAATTGACTATATGTCATGGGAAGATATTAGCAGACCTGCCAAAACCACAAGCAGTAAAGACAAAAATGGAAAGAAGGAAACACAGAAAATAGAAAGTTGCAGTTTAGAAGCTGGCGAGAAGAGGAAAAACACAGTGGATCAGGTGACTCAATCCAAAATTAAGCAACACATGCAGAGTAGTCACTTAAAAAGCACAGCAATGGTTTGAAGAGCTAACCAAAGAAACTTACAACAAAGGAACAACATACAAGCCTGAACACAGTAATGAAGGCTGGCATTATCAGTAAGTACTAAATCTACTGAAAAGGCTCCAGGACAGGTAGAACTTAGACTCAGCAAGCAATCAGGGGAGAGCATGGCGCCCTTTTCCTGGCAATGTCTGACATCAGTGGCTTGAGTTATGAGACTTTGTTTTGCCAAATGCATGACTGCATGCTACTGTGGTATTTCACAACACGGCCACATCTCATTGCCTCCATTTTATACATGCACATGCACACACACATATATATGTATACATTTTTATATATATGGGGAGAGAAAGAGAGAGAGGGAGGGAACAATAAAGAGATGTTGTTTAATGGGAGACATGCCTGGATGTCAGCAGATGACACATGCTTTATCTTTCAGAGAGATGCTTTCCTAAAATAAAAATTCATTACTCTGCAGGAATTGTGAGTCTTGTAGAGACAATCAATCATCTGCAATATGCTGTGATATATGATGAAACAGCAGCGGCCGTATCTAAACAAGTATGCTTTAAGCACAAGCCTTCAGTCTGTGTTTAATTATAAAGGTAGAGATTAATGCTTCATTAATATATACATCTCCTCTGCTTCCTGTCTGTCCTCACAAGTCGTGACCTCCTCAACAGATCACACACATCAGAAAACAAGTTTCAACTGCAGCTTAGAGCACCACTTCAAACGGACAAGGGGTCCTTTGAAAACCCAAAGAGAGACTCTCTATATACAGATTACTCTTAAAATACAGGTGCATGCAATAACAAAGGCAGTAACAAAGTCAGCCTACTATCACCTTAAGAATATATCAAGGTTAAAAGATCTGATGTCTCAGCAGGACCTGGAAAAACTAGTCAATGCATTCCTCTTCAGTAGGCTTGATTACTGTAACAGCATCTTTACAGGTCTACCTAAAAAGTCAGTTCGACAACTGCAGCTTATTCAGAACTCTGCTGCTCGAGTCCTCACTGAGACCAAAAAAGTGGACCACATCAGTCCAGCTCTGAGGTCTTTACACTGGCTGCCTGTCCATCAGAGGATAGACTTTAAAGTTCTGATGCTGGTCTGTAAAGCTCTGAATGGTCCAGGACCAGAATACATCAGTGACCTCCTGACCCAGTTTGAACCTTCCAGACCCCTCAGGTCATCTGGATCCGGTCTTTTATCAGTTCCCAGAGTCAGAACCAGACATGGAGAAGCTGCATTCCGCTTCTATGCTCCACATGTCTGGAACAAACTCCCAGAAAGCCTCAGATCAGCTGAAACACTCGGTGTATTTAAGTCCAGGTTGAAGACACACCTATTTTCAGCTGCGTTTGAATAAAGCTCAAAACTTAATCACATTTTAACTACTGATTTTATCTGATTTTATCTATTGTTCTTATTTCTTTCTTTTTTTGTTTAAAATTTAAATCGTGCTTTTTATTTCTACTGTTCTAATGTCTCTGTAAAGCACTTTGAATCGCCTTGTAGTTGAATTGTGCTATACAAATAAACTTGCCTTGCCTTGCAATACGTTCAGTGGACTGGGCAGTAAAATAAGGGTATGACGGTGGAAAGAATTTTAGCTAAAAAAGGCACAACAAACACTGTAGTAACTTGTTTTTTTTTTTTTAATCAACAGATCAAGAAAATCAGAATTTGAATTTGAATATTTTTTAAAACAGGTAACCATGATGATGCCATAGATGCCATTAACCAGTGATAAAATTGCAGTAACAACTTAGAATATCTTCTTAAGATAACTAAGGACCAAAGCGTGCAATACTAGTGATTTGCTCTTAAATAAAAATGTCCTGGAAAGAAGAAATATCTTGGCAGACAAAATACAAGCATACGTTGCCATGACTTAGAATATCTCAGTTAGATTTACTTAGATTTCAGGGTTTTCTTTTATGCTGATGGTAGGTATTGATTTACACAAACCAATGAACCATTTTCATCAACCCAATTGTGAAACTGAAAACAGAAATAACAAAAATATTCAAATATACAGGTGTAATTCACGAAATAAATAAATTAATCAAATAAAATGAATAAGTTTAATGCCACGGTATTTCAAGC
This sequence comes from Odontesthes bonariensis, assembly GCF_027942865.1. NCBI lineage: Eukaryota > Metazoa > Chordata > Actinopteri > Atheriniformes > Atherinopsidae > Odontesthes > Odontesthes bonariensis. Next base: position 16,136,994 of record NC_134525.1, read on the forward strand.
ATTCACACAGTAACAAGGGAAAGATTCCCGAAAAGAATTAAATATAGAAAAAACATTACCAATGCCAAATTGTGGTTTCATTAGAGAGAAATTAAAGAAAAGAAAATTAAAGTTGTATGTTGAGCTAATTTTCAGTATTCCACATATAAAGCATATTAAATCTGTGCATATTTAGTGGTGTCTACATGGGCTAAATTAAAGAGACAAATGAAATCAGGGTAAACGTTGAAACATGCTGTAAACTGAGTTCCAACAATCCACCATAGGTAAACATTACCGGGAAATGGGAGGATTTGTGTTTTATCAGAACATGCGATTCCTGCGCTCATTAAACGGAGGACGGAGAGCTAACTGCTGCACCAGCTGTGACTCATAATCTCCTGAAACCATCATTCAACCAGCGATGGCTCCCCTGAGAAACACAGCTGAAATAAGCAGCCACGGTGGTAGACTGCCAGCCCCAAATGACTCAACAATGCAGTGAGTGAGTCCCGTTTGATTTAATTCTGTTTTGTGAGAATGTGCAGAGCGGGCACAGCCACTCGTACAAAGAAAGTAATGGCAATGAGGCAGGAATCGAACATATCTCATGCTAATTAAGGGAACTGGAAAATTACCAACTTCTCCCTTAGAAAATAGAGTAAATGAATTGATCTAATAAATTATCTGAATCCATTATATTTAGTGAGATAATATCGACTGACAGGTGTGTTAACCCATCACATGATGCCGTAAATGCCGGCGCCTTCTCCTTTCACCTCAGACCGCAGTATAGTTTCAGTGTGGTGCTGCAGATTCTTTGGACGGTTTATACTGTCATTATTGGCTTGTTTTGATTACAAGTCAGGGAAAAGTCTTCATGTATGCCTGGCTAATTAAAGTCAAAACATATGTTGTTTACGGAACGCTACTGACGAATTTACAATTAAGTGAATATCACTGAACGCTCCAAACTTGTTTATTAAGGAAAAAATGTCTCTGTATTCACAGTTCTGTACACATGAACTGACATTTCTTCAAGTTTCAGGAATTTTGGCTTTGATTAGAGGGCAAGACAGTGGTTAGTGAAGTATCTAACAATAACACTTTACTTTAGGCATCTTTAATTTGGATAAACTGGAGGTAGCAATAATTTGGTAAGACCTTCTCTGTATTTACTCTGATTGTGGTTGAAGGTCATGAGGAGTGTAGGGAATCTTGTTTAGTTGTCACGGAGACCAGATCTAAAGGGCTCCAATGAAAACTGGAGTCTCAGTACATTTTAACAAACACACAAGAACACACACACTGAAGGAGTCAACAAAAACCAAGAGATTAATTATTATTACTGAATTCTGTCCAAATATCAAACAATCTCAGTTTGAGGCCCGCGTTCTGACGAGTGCAAGGATGCTGTAGCTGGGGTTATAGTTAATAGGAAAGGATCATTTTGTTGTCAACTTACATAAAAGTTCATCATCGAAACAAACTTTAATCCCACTATATATTCAAAGCTACCCACACAAGTGGCTCAAAAGAAGTACCAGCGCCAAAATGATTAGGAATGATATAAAAAGAGATAACAAAATGCATAGTTCAGAAATTGGATTGAAAGAAAAAAGCAACAACACTGTGTTAAAAGTGAGCAGGACAAACAACAATAACAGTACATGAAAGCAGGGTGAAGTCTTTAAAGTGTTTTAAGAGGTCATTTAAGTGTATTCCATAACCCTTAAAAGTGGTTTTGTTTTAAATGAGAGCATATTAGTGTGGCTCCTTGATATTGTGTTTTAAGGCAAGTGAAACCCTCTTACAAGCATCAAAACCAAATGAGCATATCAGTTACAAAGGCGTTCACCTCGACCTGCAAACAGAGAAGAGGAGGTGGTGGCTTTCAGGGACAGTACTGTACACAAATATACAGTGTTGCCATGACAATACAAACGGATGATACGCTTTTCAACTTTATGACAAATGAGAGTGAAACACAGAAAGTCAATACATAAATGAGGGCAGAAAAAAAAAGATAAAGAACTGGAACACAGTGTCCAAGTGTGTGTCATTGACTGTGTTGTGCTGACTGATTGAACACAGCTACAGTCCTGAGGTAGATATTGATCAGGTCCTGCCCATTTCCTCACAGAGAGACGAGCCAGCATCCAAAACAAACTCACACACATACATACTGGATCCAATGGAGGAGAAAATGAGAATCAATTGCAGCTCGAAATAAACCTGATCAGTCTTTAACATGAAGCAAAACATTCCCCTGCTCCACCCCGAGAACTCATTTGTTCACGCTCACGTAACTGCTACTAGCTTAAATATCAGGTCACTAAACACAGGTAGCCTACACCCGGTTTCTTTGTGTTATATGATGCTGGTTAAGGTCAAAGATGCTGGAGCAGAGGGAGATCCCTATATAACTGGATTGATGGAGTGCAGGGCTGTAGGGAAAGCTCTTAAACCATCTAATTTAGTCCATTTGTGATTGTTTAATTGCAACACTTTTTTGTTCAACACACTTGGCTACTCTGTCACTGATGATGCCATGTGATGTAATCAGATTACCTCTGCTGCCAACAAGCCTCAGCTGATGTATTGCTTAGTTTGAAAGCCTTAACGGGGAATAAAGCACTCACTCGCTAATTGGTCCATAAACCAAAGCAGCAGCTCATAATCTTTTAAAATCTGCAGAACACTTACATTGAACATGTGCAGTATTTCAGACCAGACAGACAGAGATGTGTTGCAGAGATGAATGGTTAGAAAGTATTTTCTGTGTCTTCAGTAGTACAATGGGGCAAGACGAGTGTCACTGAAGGTACCTCACCTGCTAAAACGATATCGACATTAACCCCGCAGAAGGAATGAGTTTGATGAGAACATTTCACTTCTTAAATTCAACACCAACTATAGTTTTACAAAAGTTATGCTCAATTAATGGTCATGCATTTCTGTCAGTTTGTAGAACTCTAAGTCCATGCATTGTGAAGGATTTGAGAGGGCTATAGAGAAGGCCTTACCGAACAAACCAACAGCATATCCTGCCTATTCAGGAATGCTATGCAAAGAAGTCAACTTAATTTTTTATTACCATATTGGAAATTAATGATATTTTACTAGAAAACAGCTCTAAGCAGACCCTCAGTCCTGAATTAACCCTTTTTAGTTCGCTTTGAATTTAAAATAAAAAATGTCTGGTATAGAAAATCAAGTCAAACCTAAATAGATTTTCAAATTTGGTGGTGGTAAGGAAAAGAAAGTATTATTAGAATTAAAAACCATACTGGAAAATAAAAGCAAGGGAGGAAGAATTAGGTCAGTCGCAAGGCAAGGCAACAGTTTTAGGAAAAATGTTATGAGACTGTGAGTAGCTTTGCACCATGCAATGGAAAATGGTCTACATGTATATAGCAGTTTTTTTAAAAACTTTTATAGGATCTACAAAGTGATTGCATTGTGTTTCTCATTCACCCATTCCCACACTCATATGCTCATACAGGGCTTCTCATTGTAAATGTGTACACCATATACAATATGCATTGCTTTTTCTCTACAATCACACACCGATGAACATATCTTGGGCAATGTGGGGTTAAGAATCTTGCCCAAGGGTGCAGAGGATCAAACAGCCGACCATCCAGTCACAAAATAACCACTCTCCCAGCTGAGCCACACAGTGGTTCCTAGAGCTGCAGCCAAAGAGAACTTGAAAAAGTTAACTGCCACTGTGACTGTAATCATAAACACATGAGGATTAAGTGGCAGCTATGGCAGCAGAGACGCAGAGATTGCTTCATCGCTGTAGCTAACTGCAGGAATGTTGACCAAGCTTTATGTTTATATGAGCTTCTGTTTAGTCATTTATTTCTCCAGAGCACATTTCAAGCTGATATAAATAACAGATGGTACCTGCCAAGCCAGTTAACAAATTCTCCTGTGTGACCTCTCTATCCATCGTCCTCTCACTCATTAGATAATAATGCTGTATTTCTGTAGATGACCTTGTCTGATATTTAAAGTCTGTGGTGGAAGGTGTGAAGCTAGATCAGTTCCCTGGGGGAGGTGGGGGGATGTCAGTATATCTGACCAGCTGGACTGACTCATTAGCCTGTTGCCTTACATATTCAGTGAGGTGGTATGTGATCGAAACCTCCAGGCTACTGTCCACCTGTCATGAATATATTTGTCCATAAACAGAGATGGCCATATGTTAAAAGTACTGTAAGAAGAAAATAATTACATTTTCCACGAGAATGTTTGGCTGATGGGCAAAGAGCCATGGGTCCAGTCACACCTTTATAATTGCTTTGAGCTGGTCCAGCACAATTTTTCATTGTATGGGTGGTCATGAAGACAGGAATGCAGTCCTCCAGATTGTTGCGACCTCTCTTCAGTGGTCGAAGCACCAAGCAAGAGGTCTTCCATAACATAATTTCTACCTGTCCCAACCTCAGGTTTATGTTAAAAATGTAACAGAGGACTCTGGCACACAGAGTAAGGAGCATTGGTTCATTGCATCCAGACCTGATGTTTAATCCTGAGAGGTTCTTTTTTTCACTTTTAGTTGTTTAACCTGTCATGATGTATGATTACTAACAGAAATCTGTTGCTAGTGGTTCAATACATTCACTATAGAGCTACAACTACCTATATACAGTTGATTAGTGTTACAAACAAGACTCTCAACATGACTGAGCAGAGGTTTTTGCTATCTATGCTAAAAAAAAAAAAACTAATAACATTCATAAATAATTATGCTCATCAATAAATCATTTCATGTTCTGAAACCTAGTGTGACAAAACAACCCAAATCTAGTTCTAAATTACTAAGAACTTTTTCAAAAAAGGAATTTGCTGATAACTCAGAATGTATATAACAATTTGAGCTTATTGAAATATTTGATGTGGATGGTGAAGAAAAAGACTATAACAGAGGCATAACATTATCTAGTTTAAGAACATGACAATGTTACACCCAAAGAAGTAGAGGTTGTGGTTTTGCAACAAGCCAGATTGGTACAGAATCTACTGTCTATTTCCCCCTCAGCTCTCAGACGCACTGTATTCCCACAGGGGATGCTTTACTTCCTTTCCTTTTGAGATCCAAAAAAGACAGATACACACAGAAACTGCGACTTACTGACTGGGCCCAAGCACTTGAACCTGGCCTTGCTGCTTAGCACACTTAAAAAAGGCACAAGCAGTCACAGTCAAGTTAAATTGTGGAAGTTCAGTCACTCCAATATTCAACACGTGATTATGGGCCTGTGGCATAGTGAGTGGCTTTTTGAATCGGAAATTAGTCTTGCGTCTTTCAACCTGTGTGTGCTGAAGAGAGGGACTGGAGTGATGAAAGTGTTGCAGTTATTCAGACAAAAGAAGCCTCCCTGCTGTCTTGCCAGGAATTGTTCACTCCTCTTGGAAAGAAAGCAGCTCATCCAAGCTTCCCTTTCCTCAACACAACATTGCTAATGAGTATCTATAGGAGTAGGAAGAGAGATGCATACAGGGGAGCTGAGCGCGAGAATGGGCCAGGGAAGCAGACATTGAGACTGAATAGCTGAGACAATCACAAAGGGTCAAGAAAACACCTCCGCTCCCGTTTCAACCAGCTATTTTTCTCTGAATGAAGACAGTATTTGACAGTTGGTCAGCACCACAAGTAATTGCTGCAGTGCTTAGAGAAATACATAAGTTAAATCTCAGTCAACTGGTCTTTGTCGGGTTGTGTTTACCTGCAAGTGAATCTATAATTTATCTAGGTAGAAATTTACATTAATTGTGGAAGACAACACTGAGTAGTGATCTGTTCACTTCCATTCGACTGCCAGTGAGCAAAGCCTAAACAATGTGCAGACTCTCTTACACACAAGCATACACATTCAAGCAGGCAAGGTTATTGAGGAGAAACATATCTACTCGGTCAGCTGGAAATGCTAAAGCAGCGTATGGGCTATGAAAGCAACCGCTCCACAAGTAGCTGGGGTGGATTAGTTTTTCACTATCTCATCAGCCAATCCTGTGGGCTCAGCAGCTCCAGTGGATGGCGGCGCTATGCAAGCTGCTGATTTGTCACACTCGAGGGAAATCAGAATCTTCCCACATCAGATGCTGTAAACCACTGTCTGTTAAGGACGCTTTGCTCAGGAGAGTCTGCTAATACGCAACGATAGGAGTGGCTCAAAAAAGAAATAAAGCTGAAAAAGAATAACAAGTGACTGGGGAAATATAAAGAAGATTGTAATTCATTTATATATAGATTTTGATTTTTCCTTTTCCACATTGAGGTTGTAGAATCAAGAGCAGAAGCTGACAAAGGTACTTTAATTTTTCAGTGGGGAGAAAAAGAAAGCAAAAGTGTTTCAGAGAAGGGAAAAACAAAGGCTAGGGTAACAGCAGAAGCAACTGAGAAAAAGCAAAAGCAATACAGCCAAGGCAATAATAAAAGCTACTAAGAAATAACAAAAGCAATAACTAAAGGGATCAAGAAAAAGCAATACAGGAATTGTTAAAGCAAAAGCTATACAAAATAACGAAAGCAGTACCAAAAGCAAAAGAAAAATAAAAAGCAATGTGGAAAAAATTAGGACACACAGAATTATATCTATTCTTTGAATTTGATGAAGAGTTAATGATGAAAATATTTAAGTTAATTTAATCTTTTATTTCTTTTCACATTACCATATTTATTCTTTAATGAATTATTTCATCAATTCATCTTTACAATTCCTCGTTCATTTTCAGTTAATTTATTTTGAATTAATTACGGTTTCATTCTTTTTGTGGCACATCAGACGCTAACACACAAACACTCACAAACTAATACCTCAGAGGTGCAAGCTTCTTGATCTCTGAAGCACTTGGATTTTAAAATGGTCTTATTCTAATGTTATTGTTATTGAAGTAACAAATCAACAACTCAGATTCCAAAACAAAACCAACCTGATTTTAACAAGTAATGATGCAAGAACATTAGGCATCAGACATGCTGTAATGTGGATAAACGGACCTCACTGTGTGTGTGTACGTGTGTGAAAACAGTGTATGCGTAAGCACACCCATGTATAATCAGCGTGGTCAGGGGGGGCTATATTTCTGTCTGCTAATTAAGTTTAATTATTATAATATCCTCTACTAAGAGCCATATTAGAACTAATTACAAATCAAAGAGTCTATGGCAGCTCTACAGCCCCAAACACAAGAAAGCAAAATTAAAGCTGAACCGTACTGAAGTCATCTCGGAAACTCACTGTCTCCACATGATTTTAAATCCTACTTGATAAACAGTGGGGGGTAAAGAGCGGGTGCTAATTTCGTCATTTATGATGTCAGTGTAATTTTGACATGCTAAACAATACACGATAACATAAAGAAATAAACATTTCCTGAGGTGGGTCGATGTCAGTACTCTTTGACCTTTACAAAACTGCTCACCTTCCTGTCCAATCGAACACACTATTCAGTCACACAGACGAGGGGAGATAAATCATCTACGGCATTAAAAAAATTTAAAGTACACAAATAATGTTCAACATTAAATGAAAATCTTTGCTTACAACATCTTATGCATGCTTATTTTTTCCTGGTATAATGTTACCCTGTCAGATCATGAACTGTGGCTTACAACATTGTGCTGGTACATCTGCCAAAAAGGTCACAAGGATTTGTCCTTCCTGCTTGCCGCACAAACACACATAGTCACAGCACCTCCGCATCAAAAACAATCCACATCAACATGACTCAGACAAATAACCCACACCACTAATGCGGCACAGCTAATCCCCAGCAAAAGCAGAACCACAGCCAAAAGAACACAACTGCCACAGCAACAGTTTAACTGAAATTAACTCCATCAAGATCCACTTCTGTGGCTGCAGCATCAGAGCATTACATTCATGGTAAAGATAGAGTGGGGGGTGAGGTAATTCCCAACACAAATGTGTTCCATTGTTTTTAGAAGTCTCCTTTTTGTGTGGAATACATATCGGTAGCTTTGAGCTACTTCACGATAAAATCGAAACACAATCTTGCAATGGGTTCACACAGGCTGGGATGTCTGTCAGCATGTGGCTCTTCTGACCCATGAGCAACCACACCCAACTAAAACCTGGCCCTGTGTGATTTGGAAGCTATGGTGTCGACAAACCTACAGCCAGATATTAAAACACTTGTCAAAATACCCAGAACCAGCTTTCCACTACGGTCAATGTGTCCAGGACTACACATACACACACAAACTCTCACAGTAAAATAAAATACCAGCCAAAGCTGCTGATAAACATCACATGTTAATATAGGATCTAACACTGGATTATGGCACAGAATAAACACCTTACACACTGAGAGGAAAAGAATAATGCATGTGTGTTTAACACAATGGAGCCATTCAGCCACCCATAAAGCTGCCCTGGACTAGTTACATGATTCCTGGATTTTCCCTTAACAGACACAAGTTGGGGTCATTAGTTCACTCGTCTGACAAACCTGCTTCATTGAAGAAACACATTTAAAACCACTTAAAGATGTCTAATTATCGTCTTTGGAGAAGGACCATTTAATAAAGGTGGTTCTAAACTGAAATCTGAGCAGACAGTGTGAAAGGACAAGACCTCAGGCCACAAAGTCTGTGTCAGCAGGTTAATCTGTCCCCTTTTAGTGCCGCTTTAATGGTGGAGATGGCGGTGCAGCCTAAAGGTTCAGTCTTGCAACAGAGGGCAATATCCTTTGACTGCTTGAGCTCTGAAATCCACTTACAGCAATTTATTGATTCAGATGAATAAAGAGCAGTTCAGTCCATACGGAACTTGAATGTTTCTTATCTTGCCTCAGACATAATACATTTCTGGAAGCTGTTCACTTATCTACAAAGCCAACTGAACGTGTGTGCGCACGTGTCCTCATTTGTGTCATCTCAGGACAGAGAGCCAAGAGGATAAATTCAGCAGGAAATAGAGGTCATTCCGCCCCTGACAAAGTGGCATCTTCTGCCACCTTCTTTCAGAAAGACCCTGGCCTCCCAGTGTGACTCCTGTGGCTTGTACCTGCCTGCCTGCCACATCATACTAAGCTAAAACAAAGAGCTGGGAAAAAAAATAAAAAGGATGCATGAAACATTCAACCCCTTTTGCAATAACACCGGTTGTCACAAAGGCTTTGATTAAAGCTCGAAGCAAATATTAGATCTCTAATAAAAAAAGACTTGTCTATGGTTAATGCTCAGTCATATGTCTGAACACATTTTCACTGGAAAAACATTAACTACTTTACTGACTAATTAAACCTGCTGATGCCAAACAGCCTCCGTCACTTAAGTAAAAATACTAGGTGAGGCAAAGCTCCATTCTGGAGCCAAGCATTACTCCACACAAATAAAGTGAAAAAGATTAGAACGTAGAGTGAGTGATCAGGTGCATCTGCAGAGCATTGTTCTGCTTTCGAACCCTTATTTGCCTTATTGAGCACTCACAAAGAAGCTGAAAGACGGAGATTGTCACAGCTGCATTTGAAATTAGTTCTGAATAAAGCATTGCAGGTACAGTAATTAGCCTGTCCAAATAAGGATTGCCAGGCATTTTTACAAAGTGCATCCAACCATCTTAACACTGAGATGAAATGACCTTCAACAATCCCCCATGGCTGTAACTCGAGCTTTCTTTACACTTCTCACACAGAATATACTTCTAGATAGTTGTTCGTATCTACAATATTATTTTCTGTCTGTCTCCTTTGGGAATGCTTGTGCTGTTTGCTAACTGAGCCCACGTCCGCACTCCCATGGCTATCCTGTAGTGAAGGGCAGAGGTTGAACAGCTCACCCCTTCTAATTGGCAGAATCCCACTCTCAGCTTTCAGAGGCGGATCAACCAGGTTGAAAACAAAAAGCTTTCATTTCAAAGTATCAAACATGATGGATGTTAAGTGAGACAAAGGAAGGCCACAAGTGATAAATGAGTTCAAGAAAACAAACGAGGCAGCCAACATGTCAGTCTGAGGATTCTAATGAGCTGAAGGTAAACAAAAAGTGAATGATTCTGAATTTAGTGACAAGTACAGCACTACACTTACATGGCAGTAGTGTGTTCATCCACTAACACACACCAGTGGCAGCAGATGTGTCACACGAAGTGCTTCAAAATGCACCTGCATTTCCAAAGCAACATAAATTTTAAAGCATTACGTCGTTTGCAGTCAAATGTGTTTTGTTCTGGAGTTTGAGACACACCATACAACTGAAGATTGACAGTTTCTTAAAAATCTTTTTTAAGGATTTATTGTGATACTAAAAGATGACCAAGTTAAAGTTAGATGGATCCCAGCAGCAGAAACAGTGGTAAACATCGCAGCAAGCCACACAGTGAATGCTTTTTACCTACATCCTCCTCAACGAAGCCCATGCACCACACTAAAGCTCCTCGTCTGCCACTGCATAGTCAGTTGGGATGTAGAGGGATGTAACAAATTTCCCCTCAAAAATCAAAGCAAAACCCGAATGTAGTTTTGTCCCGTCTCCAAACATTCAAACCTTCAACATACGGAGGGCGGAGGAAAAGAGGTACAGCAGTCACGCACCAATAAGTCACCAAGACAAAGTAACTAACTCTTGAATAAAAAAAAGCAAAACACAGACCAACAAAGTAGCTAGAAGCACAGCAAAATTACTTCAAAATCCAACAAATTTACTTCAGTACTAATGTCAACACAATCAGGCTATAGTATTAACAAATGTATTCAACTAGCACACAACAGACAGACAGCCACAAAACCAACTGCTCTGCTCTCTAAAATGTTAAAGAGGACTGGCCCATTACCCAAATGGATAGGTACATCATACTGTGTTAGTCTGTAGTATGTGGTTGGTTTTATACCTGTATTGACATACAACCAAGCAAGAGGAGTGAAAACATCTCAAAAAGTGTTGTCAGGTGTCCAAGGTCTGAAACATAGCAGACTGTCCATGAGAATGAAACTTGACTATTAAAGTGTAAAACGTTACAGGAACTTAACAATTATAAATAATTATTTATGAAGGAATTCTTCAACAATTTGGGTGATTTTACTGAGAGGTGCAACTGCATACAAAAACAAAGTTACTTTAAATAAATACTTTTCAATTAAACTTTAATGTTGTCCAGTTGGTTTTAGTTTAACCAAATATTAGAAAGAAGTTCTCTGCTGTTATACTGCCTCTGTTGCACTACTGATGGCGTCTCCACTCCTGTCACCAAATGACGATGTGAATGAACAGCCAACAGCTGCACTCCTGAATATGAAAATAAAAAAAATGTCAGTGTCCACAAAACTGTACTGTCTTTTCAGTGCATAGACAGAATCTAAAGTCTCTTTAGTATGCTGTATATCAAGAATAAGCAACATAATAAAAAAGTCCTTCACACACTCTCAGAAGCAATAAAGTGCAGGGACTTCATAAACTGGCAGCAGCTGCCCTCATTAAACTTAAGTTGAATAAAAGAACAGCACAGGATGCCACAAACCAGGCTTACGGCCACCTGTGCCATCTTATTTACATATTTATGATGTTTTACAACATATGAGACAGAAAGTGATATCAGTTAAGCATTTCATAAACATTTCTTATTATTCAGCTTGGTGAATGATAATAAAGATGGAGCATTTAAAGCACCGGCTGAGGCTTGAAACATCACATCCCTGTTATAGAAGCACAGTTGACTCCATTCATTGGATAAAACTAAATGAAAAAAATGCTCGTCATTCATGCAGGTGAAGAGTCTACAGGGACGGAGCTACCTGCTGAAACACTCAGCTAACATCTGCTGTGAACAAGCTCTCACCTTCTCATTTATACTCTAAACTTGGACATATCTTCCATTTCCCACAAGAAGCAATCAAAAGTAAATACTGTGTCTACTGGATGACTGAATAACACAGCAGCAAATGTAACCGCTAAACAAAGGCACTTTGTGAGTTGAAATCTAATATCTATTTGGAAATTTATCAAGAATTCAATATGACAAGAAACACAGATTCTGATTAATTCATGAAGAGCTGCTGCCAAATAAATCAACACCATCCTGCTCATTTTCTTGCAGCAGATCGCTGTAATAACGGCCTGAGAGGCAGAAATTATATTTGATCACTGACGACAGCTTGGTGGGGGAACACTTTGCCGCCCAGTAATTTGGAAATACACAAACTTTGCCCTGAACACGTTGAGTTTCAAGCTGCACAGACTGGTGGGCTGCATTCAGGTCGGTGAAGCAATTTTGTTTTGCTCCTCTGAGTGCAGCTAAGATGTTTAGAGCTCCAAGAAAAGCAGCCTAATCACTTGTGGCATCCACTCAGGAACAATAAACCACTGAGGATCACTGTTGAAGTCTGGGGAACGACAAATCTCCATAACAAAATAGCTGGCGCCCGGTCAAAGAATATTTGTACCTCAAAAATTGCAGGCAACAACCACATTTAAAATCAGCAAAAAAAATATATATATATAAATATATATATTTGGACTGTATTGTGACATTAGATACACTGAAAATTTAATACCAAAATTCCCTTCTACTGTCCTGCTGAAACAGCACAACACTGATCCGAGCTCACATTTTCGTCAAAACCTTCCGTGAAAGCCTATCGCAACTAAAATAAGTTTGCCCTGACCACAGGCTGTGAGGGACAGGAAGTGAGGAGAAGGAATGGGCCAGAATGTGTGGCATGTTAAGTAAGAAGCTGTGACACCGGAGCAGAGCCCAAAAGCCCAGAAAACAATGACCCCAAAGACCAGACAGCTTGCCAGCAGAAAACACAAACAAGCGTCTAATTCTTTACTGCATAAGACGGCGGCTCTGTGGAGCAACAGCTTTGATTAAAAAAAAACACGCCTCAATATTTCCCTCAGATTATGCAACAGCAGACTTCAGGAAGAAAGCTGTGCAAATGGCCACTGAACCCAATCTATAAATATAAATGGGTCTTAATGCACAAAAATGTCAGTTTTTTGGTTTTCTGGTCATTTCTTCTCAATTTGTATGTGTCACACTCTCACACTGTATGTGCAAAATCCTGGCAGGAGATTGCCATCTCACCTCAGCCTCTCCTCCTCCTTCTTTCGCAGCTTCATGTCACGCTGGACCACTTTCAAGACATGCTCTGCCTCGTCGTCCGTCAGGCCCGACAGGTCCAGCTTGCGGCCCATGGTTTCTGCCCTTGCCACACTGAGCTTCTGCTGCTGGTCAATGCGGGGAGGAGGAGAGGCACTGGCACTGCTGCTCCGGGGCCAGAGGCTGGGACAACCCTGCAGGCAGACAAACAGAGAAACACATAAAAATGTGAGGAAAAAAAAACATTACATTACATTACACAAAAAACACAACTTTACATTTGAAAAATCTGCTTTTGTGACTTGTGGACAAAATCTGCGGTGTTTGTTTCTTGCCCGAGCAGCTGAAAATTGAAAGAAAGTAAGGTCTGCTAAGATGTATTTCCACAATTTGATTTATAATTTCATTTGGACTTGTGAAACCATGAACCCGTAGAGCTTTAGGTCACTGGCTCAGTTCGGAAAAATCAATTAAAAATGCTATACCTGTATTCGTATTCTAGCAGTCAGTTTCAATGCTATGAAAGATTAACTGTCTCTCGAATCTATTCTGCATTTACACTTGCCAAGTCATTAGGTACACCTGGAAAAAATTAAATTAGATTGGTCGAATAAACAGTGCTCTTATCTATTCGGTCTTTGTGTAATTATATTAATTTATGTATTTATTTATTGGAGCCTGTTGTGGATAGTGTCACAACCCCACATTCTTTCTGAAAGCCAGCATGGAGCACTTCATGCATACAAAGCCTGAAGTTTGTTTGAATTTAAGCCCACGAGAAAATGACCCATCTTCTCGGTTGATTTGACATGGCAATGGAATTTTTTATCTATTCATTTATTTTTATTTTTTTAATCATGATCCACTTCAGAGTGAAATGGAAGATTAAGCAGGGTGTGCATTGGAATGGGGCTATGTTGGAATCAACAAGGCACTTCCTTAAAGAAGCGCATAGCGTCTGCAGTTCTCAGTCAGATCAACTGCTCGCTTTTTACTTCCAGTTTACCGAGATGGTTATAGCCAAAATGCTGAAGTCAAGGCTTCAAAACATGAGTCAGCAAACCATTGGGTGGGCCATCAGCACTGGTGGTTTAGATGTGGTTTGCTCTATAAAAGAAAATGATCCATTTTCTCCCTTGTGGATTTTCTTTTCCCCCTGGCTTTCAATCTGAGCCTTTGACGTGCCACACTGCAAGAATTCCCACTATGCAGCAACTGTGAGAACGGATCGGGATTCCCCTTAAATCAGGATTTTTGGAATATTTTCATGGTGTAAAAATTTGCTTCTGCTTTGGCAAATGACATAGTGAATGAAAAATAATAATAATAAATCAAATTTGTAATGCACTTTTCATTAGCAAAAATCTCAAAGTGCTACAAAGTACAACTAAAATCAGGGATAAAATCAACATCATAAAAATCATGTGGCGGCAGAATAGGCTTGTTTAAAAAGAAAAGTAAGAAAAGAAAAAGGATTTTTTTCAATGTTGGTTTGTTTTGGGATATTAATGTAAAATCCCACAGCATACCTGGACCATGCACGACCCACCACTGTACTGTGGCACATAATTTGGAAAACCCTGCTGTGATGTATTCACCACATTCGCTTTTACAATTTGCTCAACATAAAACACATACACTGGTGCTAATGTCCTTATTTTTGTATGAATTTAACCATAAATCACTCAGCTAGACAACCACATAACGTAGGCTGCATTTCAAGAGAAGGTTAGCAACTAGTAAGAATCGAGCGATTCAACAGATCACACTTTTGACAAAGAAAAAATTGGGGAAAAAAACTTTACAAAAGACAGCAGCTTCATTATTTTCATGTGTTCTCAGTCCCCGCTTTACCCAAACAATAAAAAAAGCTTTTTTTCCAGGGTGGTTCCACATGGCTAACAGGCAAAGAAACACAGAGCACGTGGCTATTTAACATATAACATACCATCTCCCAAAACTGCTTTCTATTCTGTCATATTGATGTCAGCACAGAATGTGCTCTGAATAAAGGATAACCAAATGTTAAAACCTTTCACGCGCCGTGACATCATGCTCTCTTCAAAATTCCATTCGGCCATCTTATCATAGGTGCAAACATGAACACCATAAGAGGTGCGTTTTAAGTGTGCATAGAATCACAACGCAGAAGATTTGACGGGAATATGGAAGTTTGATACTGCAAAATCAATCTTGACATCTGAACACCCATTATCACCCAAATTTGAAACCTACATTTTTTTGCGTGATACAACTCACTTTAACAACACCACGTATTGAAGAGGGTACACTAGCTTTATTCTCCAGGGACACTGAAGTCCATCCATCAATCCATTTTCTGTACCCACTTAATCCAGTTCAGGGTCGCAGATGGGTTGGAGCCTATCCCAGCTGCGATCAGGCAGGAGGCAGGATACACCCTAGATGAGTCATCAGTCCATCACAGAGCACTGAAGTCATTCAGCAAAAGCTTTTATCCAAAATGGCTTAGAAGTGAGGAAGACATTGGTGACAGTGTGGAGTTCAGCATTTTGACCAGGAAGGTGGGGATCAAACCAGCAACCTTCTGACTGAACCAGCAGCTCCTGAGTAGCAATATTTACTCATTCATTTTCTGTACCTGCTTTATCATATTCAGGGTCGCTGGAGGGCCGGAGCAATTTATGTCCGAATGCCCTTCTTGGCGCAATTTCCATACCATTCTGTAAATTTCAATATGACTTGGTCAGACCTTGTAACATATCCATATCACTTTCAACACAGCACAAGTTTGAACAGCTTCAGTCACACATATGAACAGGCACACACAGTACCATTTAATCTGGCATGTGATCAGCTATTCAGAGGAATCTGCCAGATCGCGTTATGATATAAACAAATAACAGCGGTATCCAAATTTTTGTCCTTCGTGTTTTCACCAAAGACAATTAGCTGCAGCACTTAATCATTTTTTCCTCGGCATGTGACTGTTTAATAAAGTTAAACATGTAAATAAATTTTCAGCTGTATTCATCTATCGTTTCCTTGTTTTACACAACCTCTGCACATCTGGAAACTAATACGACATGTTGTTGTCATAAAACTGTAACCCTGAGGACTTCAGAGATATAAGTCACTTGAGGTTCTGTCTAGTCTCAAACAAACACTAGATATTGTGGGCACATCGTGACGTTACTTTGACAGGCATGTCTGAATGAAGTTATTTGGAAAATTAAAGTAAAAGTTATCAATGACTGTATGTCATTAGTTTAACAGTTAAGAAGCCATTAATGTTACACATCTCATGTTTGAAAATGGCTTTGGGTGGGTGAGCCGTGGCTTTAAAAGATTCAAATAAGCATGCACAGTAAAAGCTTTCCTACTTTAAAGAATGAGGTATGTTTTCAGTTGATTGAGTTTAGACCTAACCTGACACTTGGAGTTAGGTGGACATGCCCGTGTTCGGACAAGTGGTGAGACGGAAGCAGATCTCTTAAAAACAAAAAGAGAGGAAGAGAGAAGTAAAGACAGATGAGAAGATGGACATGAGTAGAAGGCCCATTAACAGCAGTTCCTAAACAGGATGTGAGAGCACTGGCAGTGGAGGCAGCAATGAAGATTTAGAAGGCCAGATGATCATGAAGCCAATATTTTCATCAAGAGAGCATCACTCCTCTCAGTCAGCTCACAAGTCATTCCTCCGATTCATTTCATGGGCCGTCTCAATCTAGACCGCTATTTATGAATGTCACTGTTTTAATAAAGAAAACAAAAATGAGCTAGTGATCCTTCGTTAATATGCATTGGAAGAAACGACACATTGTATTTGTAACTGTGATATTTTTTTGCATTTATCCCTGAACGCTACTTAATTTATAGAAGTGAAAAAAAATTGAATTCTTAAAAAAACTTGAATGAAAGTATCATTCTATCCTCATAATTCTATCAGATGTGTCTGAGTCATGTATCAGTAGGTATATAACACCTAATCCACAAGGGCAAATGCAAACATACACAAGCACACAAGCACGTGTTAAGTGTGAGAAAGAGGTTTTAGTCACATTCAGCTACGTTGGGGAAAAAAAGCAGATAAATCTTGCAGTCTTACAAATCTGTTATCACACAGTGTGAAAAGACTACAGACTGTCACAATACCATTCACAAACACTCCTGATTCCGCCAGTTTGATAAGAAACTTTGTCCTTCACTCCTGCAAAAGCCTTTCAGTCTGAGACAGAATCCCATTTCATCCACAGAATGTTAAAATACACACTCATCCACATGCAGATGTACAAACACGAGTGCCAGCACGCACCCACACATACAGATCTGCACTCTTAAAAAAAAACAAAAAAAAAAACGGTTACTGCTTTTGATCTCTTTAAGCAAGACAGAAATTGCGGAAATCACTGCGAGCATTATGATGCCTCTCACACATTTATATTCATTTCACATCACACATTACTTACAGCTCCATATTGTCATAAACATTCAAACATTACCGTTACTGCTGCTGTCCTTGTGAGACATAATTACTTGATAAGCACCTCTCAATTTCAAAAAGATGTGAGAAAACTCCCAATTCTGCTCGACATTTTATCGGAGCTGTCATAGGTTAACATTCACCATCTACAAGGTGAAAAGGAGAGATCAGGTTGCTGCTGCTGCTGACATTCATTGAAAAAGTCTGACACTTGGATGCGGCAAATCAGTAAGATTATCTATTTGCAGCCTGCAAGGTTTCAAATTAAGCCAATTTTCAAGTGACATCTACATTAGGTCCCACTCATTCAAAGTTTTTAAGAAAAATTTCAGCCAAAGAAAGATCAATCCTACAACCGTCCAGTTTTAGACTATGTAGCTTTGTAAAATAACTGTCAGAAAAGCTTCTTCCTCTGGTGCTGCCGAGTAGTTGCACACAAGCATCGCGGCAATTAAGACATTTTCAAGGACTCTATTCTACAATCTTGAAATACTTGCCACTTAGACCATAGTCTTCATTAACAAAACTCTTCTAAAACCTGAAGGTTTTAAGGAAAACTTAAAAATGTCCACTGCAACCTTTGGTCAGCCTCAGACACAGAATCATAAAATAACAACAATTTCAGAAGTTTTTGGATTATGGATTTTATGATAAATGATCAACATTGCCATTATGGGTTTGTCAGTTCAAAAAAAAAAAAAAAAAAAGGCTAATGCTCTTATAATGCACATCAGACTTGAAAGTTTAAAGCATGCACATGTTGCATCAATAACGGTTAATTCGCTGAGCTACTTTTGGGTCAACACTGGCCACAAAATTCTGTGGTCCAAATGTAAACGTTCAGTGAATCTATTCCAACGGACAGTGAAAAACATCATTCCTGAACCAGTGACAGCAGTCTTTTTTAAACATCTTTCCAATATCTTGCTGGGATGTGAACATAACAACAGCGACACTTGTGTGAAATGCTGTTAGTAGGCACAGCTGGCAGTCTACGGGACAGAAAGAATTAGGAGAGAATGGCTGTTTAGGTACAACTAAGCTTTCCTGGTCTAGAAGTTCTTTGATTTCTGCGTAAAAAAACAACTTCTTGTTGGCCTTTCTCTCAGTTGTTGCCTTTATTACCTGTGAAGAAGAACTAATCAACAGTCTCATTTCTTTTTGACAGCATTAATTAGGTTTTTTGCATGGCACATTTATTGTAAGGATTTGTGAGATCGTGATGTATGTACATAGGTTCCAAGCTATACTTTGGCCGAAACACACAAGTTCAGACCATTTTGCGTCTTGTACTGATGGCTACAGGCTAATTTTAGGTGTGAAGACAAGCACAAATATTGTCTTCTAACCACTAATTGGCTCTGAGTGGTTCTGCTTTGCTGATAATTTTGATAGACAGATGCTTCATTCAACCATTTTTTGAAAGCACATGCCCTTTTCAAATCTTCTTTTATGGAGGACTTCCATGATGGTTCTGCAAAACAAACCATCTGGCATGTCAGGTTAGATTTTAACAGAAACAATTGACTGAAGATGTATATGTAACATGTAAATCACATTACTTGATGTTATTCTCAGTGTAGGTACAGGTTGAAGACACACCTATTTTCAGCTGCATTTGAATAAAGCTCCAAATCTGAAGCTTGAGTTTCAAAACTTAATCGCATTTTAACTACTGATTTTATCAGATTTTTTCTATTGTTCTTATTTCTTTCTTTTTTTTCTAAAATTTAAATCATGCTTTTTATTTCTACTGTTTTAATGGGTCTGTAAAGCACTTTGAATCACCTTGTTGTTGAATTGTGCTATACAAATAAACTTGCCTTGCCTTGCCTTATTCGTCAAACTGGCCCGTAAAACAGATAAACCGGAACATAATCATTGTTTTTTTCTTCATTAATTGACAATGGGCCCAATTACATCTTTAAAACCTTCCTTTTTTGGACACTGAACAGCAACAACCACAATAAAAAATTAAGAGTGCCAAAATGCGTAAGACAAAATGTAAGCTTGGTATTGACAGTTAGCTGGATTGAAAAAGACTGACCCCTCAGGAAAAGGGGTCAGGTAAGATGAAATGTGTAAGTGTGGGTTTTTTTCAGACCCCGTGACTGATGATGGTGGTGGAGGATGAGTAGAAAGTGGAGTAGAAGACATGGCGCTAGCATAGATGGCTGTCGAGCTTAATGATACGTCATGAGATATTATCATGATTACGATGATGATGATTATGAACAATTATGTTAGACTTGCATTCTGGAATCCAAATGTTTTCTGGCTTGTGCAAAGAAGAGAGGTACGTGATCAATTCCAGCGGATTAATCTGGGCCAAAATGCAGGCATAATTTTTTTTTCTTACAATTCAGACTTGATCATCACCAATAGTTATATTCTCTCCAGTGGGTTGGTCAACACAACCTTATATGGCAACTGGCTCTTTGTGTGATATTTTGTATATAATGTAAAAATCCAAATTACATCAACTAAACTAAAATGATCCCGACTTCAGTCAATAAATAATATTGGCAGGCATGAAGCCTCTTGGTGAATGTTAGTTACATGGCATAAACTGTCTTTGCATTCTTTGCACTTTGCTGTGGTCGAGCTGACTCCACTGAGGGGTGTAAACTAACTCTCTCACGTACCCCCACCCCCGTATCTAGTTATTCGATATTGGGAGTAACACCAGTCAAACATAATTAAGTTTTTTCCCCATTTTTTCCAAAAATGCAGAAAAACTTTTTTTTTCATGTCCTATTATTCATATCAATATCTTGTCAAACAATATATAAAATAAGACAACGATATAGCTTGATGTTCTGTTACATGACCAGCATCGACTGTAAATCCCCAGCAATGTTTGTAGCTCTTGCTCACTGCACAGCCCCAACCCAGCTTTCTCTCTTTTCATGCGAGCTGTAGACTTGGGCATGACTGCTTATTGTTGCCAACTTCACTATTATTTCTTCTTTTTCAAAAGGAGCATGTCATGGTGTAGAGACCATGCCTTTTGATAAGCATGTTGCACACAGGTCGCACACACAGATAAAGGTTACTATTCTATTGTATTATTCCATCTGGTAGGCTTATTGAATTGTGGAGTTCATGCTGTGTCGTGTTTCTTGTATTGTGCTCCACTTAAAATATTGTGTTGAGCAGAGCATTATCCTTAACAGGAAATGTTAGGTACTTTTAAACCTTTCTTTGAATCTTATTGATGATTATTGCGTTATGTTGTTTCCTTGTCTCACCTACACACAGTTTCCTTGACTGACATTTAAACCAGAATAAGAAGTGTCCCAATGCTTTTATAGAGCAAGAAGCGTCAGATTTACCAATAGTACGAAACTACATAGGGGTGTTTCTGGTAATGTTAAAAGAATGCTCATTCAGTAGACTTAGAAATGCAGTGAATCTGAGTATTTCATTGTCATGTCAATTCTACTGGTTCATTTATATTCATGCAAATATTTTATGGTATAAATGTGTTTGTGAGAGATGAATGCCTGCTAATTAATGTTGGTTCTAATTGTAGGAAGGGCTTCCAGTATAAAGCCTGGAGTAGCAGCTCCAAGAGAGAGAGTGTGAGGTGTGCAGTTTGGGCCAGGAAAGATCACAGTGCTAGAGCCCTACAGCTAAGGGCCTGGCGTTAAATTATGTGACTGACAAGTTTCAGTTAGTGAATTTTTCGAAGATTTTTGTAGTTAGTTGCCTTAGTTTTTCCTATTTGTTATTTTTTCCTCCACAATACAACTTTGCACAACTGCCCATGCCACTTTACCAGTAAACCTGAGTAAAAGTCAAGCATCAGACACATCTTGAGTCCAGCCTCATCCTTTCGCCACTCAGCCGAATCCTACAGAGCACCTCCAACATCTTTGTGTCCACCAGCTGACTGGCAGCATTACATACAGCTGACTTCATGCCACAGTGATATGCACGATAACTAACTTTCTCAGAGTCATCAATGTGTAAATCCAACCAAAATCATAGCCCAGCCGTTGTCTATGGTGATCTTATCAGACAATCCTATTAAAGTGTCACTGACCTCAGGTCAATTTGTAGTCGCAACAGGTTGCATTTCAGTTGCTATTTCAGTCTCATGTTGCCTGGTATGACGTGTTGTTTTGGATGTAGTCTAAAAGTAGATTTATCAGACTTATATGATGGCAGCACCTACCAAGGTAGCACTTAGGCCAAAAAGCCTAGGTGGTACCTGAATTCTTATGATACATGTTAAACTTTTAGAATATTACTCCAGAATCCCAACCTTAAGTAAAGGCCAGTCATAGCCTGACACTAAATTCATCCATCCATCCATCCATTTTCTATACCCACTTAATCTAACTCAGGGTCGCAGAGGCCTAGAGTCTATCCCAGCTGGGATTGGGCGAAGGGCAGGGTACACCCTGGACAGATCGCCAGTCCATCACAGCTGACCCTAAATCTCAACACCGATTCTTCTCAGAGAAAGTTCCTCAAAAGGGAGGAATTGACTCACTTCCTCAGTTTGGCAGACTAAATATTAATCTATCAGCTTCAAAACAATATCCAACACAAGTACTGGTTGGCTTATCTTCAATCCCTGTAACATAGAGGTGATGAATATGCCATGACAGTACGGTCATTACTGTATGGCCACAAAGCAATTATTTGTGTCTTTTTCATGGTGAGTGGTGTCAATGATGGTGTTTGAGAATCACTTATGTGTGAGAGTGTCTGCATCCAAAGCTTAAGTGACGCATACCCTTTGGGACAGCAACAGACAATGCAGAAATTAGCCAGAAAAGTGTGGGCAATTCCAATTAAAAATGCTTTTTAGGTTACACTGAATGCATAATCGGTCAGTCGTTCTTTCACAAATCAACTCTGTGGGCTGACACTTTTACCTCTTTTTTACCAACAACTCTCAGATTGTAGCCCATGATTCCCAAACAGCCAGACTTGTTTAATACAAACAATATGGCGTGAAAATAATACAGCTCTCTAAAGACTGGTAGAGAAAGCTTTGCAATCCTCTTCACTTAGCCTGTAATTGTAACTGGCTAAGCTCACCTTGGAACATAGTGGCAAGAGAAAAAAAAGAAAAAGATAACACTAAAATCTATTTCCATGTGGTTCATTTTACCAACCAATATGCTAAAGATCCATTTTAATCTGTTCAACCAAAGTACTTCTGGTTTGTTTGCAGCGTGAGTGCCTCGGTTTTGTAGATAGCTGAGCTAATTGAGCTTAGCATATGAAGCTATTCTAACTCTAAACGGCTTATCAAAAAATTCTTCCTTAGAAAAAGATCTTCACAATCAGTAATATTTTTACAATTTTCTACATAGCCAATTCACTTCTAGTCTAAAGGCAATGTAGCATGAACACATACGCACATAAAAACTCAGTCCAAAAACTCAAATACAAGAGACTGAAAAACAGAGGAAATGATTTCATAAATGTCATTGATTTTAACTATGAGCATTGGGAGGAATATTGACACTAGTTCTCTGGTCCACATAGAAGGCAGCATCCTTTGAACATCCACTGCCAGATTTTTCACTTTTCTTTTCGCAGCACACTAGAATTTCAGATAAAATGCCCACTATTAGTCATATGTCTGAATATAATTTCTGGTTAGAGATTTAAGATTTTCAATCTCGATTTTTTATTTCTGGTTAAATAAAGGTTTGAATGAAAAAGACAAAAATGACCTTGACAAAACTGAAGGTGCTCACCGAACACAGTGTACGCTTTCCTAATGTTATTTTCTCTCCCGTTTAAGTTTTCTTCAGTCTAACAAAGACAGATCTTCGTGTAACCCCGACCGAAACATTAAGGATTTAATATTCACCTATTTTCTGTCGTCTCATGGTTGGTGTAAGTCCAACCGTTCAATTCCGTCACAAAATCTAAATATCAAGTTTGGTCACCATCACATTTTGATTGGCACTACAATGAAGTGCACCAGTGTAATACTGTCGGATCTCAACAGTAACACGTTCAGGCTGACACTGTCAGTGCAGTGAGAGGGAGAGAATGACTTCAGAGGGAAAATAGGTCAAATTGATGCAACTTTCAGTAGAAGGAAAAGGATTGTATTTTTTCCCCAAATGACACAACTTGTGCATCTCTATCAAACTATAACATAATAATGGACACTGATACTCGATCGTGCCAAATACACTTGAACACACACAAATCCAACTCATCCTATACTATACTGCAGAGCACTCTGATCTGCAATCGTCCATCACCTCAGAGAGTCAGATGAGGATGAACAAACTGAGGACAAGGCCCCATTGAGGCACTGAAAGGGCAGGCACAGCCAAGCGCTAAATGAGCTGCTTGTTTTAGACAATCTCCATTGGATCAGCTTTTTGTCACAGCCAGAGGGAAGAACATTGAGATTGACTTCGGTGAAATTACTGTTTGGATTGAAGGTTGAGCACATTAAAGTGACTGCAGATATGAGTGAGATATTAATGCCATCTGTGGTGGGAATTGTGCTGCATTGTGCTTGAAAAGACTTAGAGACAGCCCACTGCAAATACTTTGAAACCCAAGCTCTGTTTTTGCATCTGATGGCCTCTCCTTGTCCCATTGGTAATTTGTCTCCTTACAGGCACATGACAGCAGAGACAGAGGTGTTCAAGGTGTTTTTTCTACCCATATATATAACTACTATTTGTCAAGATGACACAGGGAGTTGCCAGCAGGGTGGAAAAGAAAAACAACAAGATTAGATAAATAATCAAAATGTTGTCAAGCTATCAGTTAATGTGAATGCAGTTTATTATTCCCTGTGAACTCAACATTGGGGCTTCACAAATACTCATTGACGTGTTGGAGCATTTTCCTGCCACTTAGGGGCCCAATCAAAGAAGATGTGGAACAACCTGAGCTGTGTGCTGCTGTTGGTGCTTGAGCTTTGCTGCTGTGGAAAATACATCTTCTTTGTGGGGGAGTGAAACTAAGAGTTAAATAATGATGCTTGTCCACAGCAGCTGCTGTTTGACCATTTCCTCTTTGTTAGGAAATCGCTCGCCGTCCTGGCTCAAGCTAACTTTCCGCCCATCAGCATTTGGTCAATATGTAGTGTCGTCTCCGAAGTCTATGCATTGTTAGTTTCTTAGAGGACTGCAGGTCGGTCCATCTACACTGAGTAAAAATCCAGTCTGTGGGGGCTGAGAGCGATGCAGACAGACACCTCTGTGCAAATATACGTCAAGTCACAAATGTGTCAGAAAAAAAACATTACATTGGTATGTAATATGATGTCTTGGTAATGTGTACCCAACTACAACCTGCCAGTAAGAAATAAATGAAACAGAGCAAGATATTTCTGTAAAATATAAGTGTCTGAAAAGCTCAAACTGCTTTGCGCCAGCGCTTGTTCTAACAATCAAATACTAATGGAAAGTAATGCCACTTTTGAAAAAACAAGCTTAAGAGTCTTCAACACTAACCAAATATCTCACAGTATGAGCATTGAAATAATGTGTTAGGCTTAGTGTGAGGAGGAGTTCTTGATCATTTATCACTGTTTGACATCTACCTGCTGTGTCACATCAATCACTACCTGGACAATCACCTCAGTATGCAGAGCAAGAGAGGAAGCTGACAAGGTGAGACAGCTGCATCCATCTGTGATGATGCACTCACACTCTAAGGCGCACACAACACTTACAGCGCACGTGCAAACACATTTCAGTCCAAAGTGTTGAAATTAAAACAGACGATGGTTGAACCTGCCTGCATAATTCTGCATGTCAATAAATGCTGACAAATGCTGGAACATTAAGGGCTGCATTTCTGTCTGTGGGATCTTCATTTTCCATGAATGAATTACTCATAAAAGCAGAATGATTCATTCAGTACACGGGTGAATACACTGCAGGTTGTGATCCAGAATTGTTGTCAACAGGTGACTGTCGACAACACAAAGCCAAATAAGAAAAATAAGCTGTAATAAGCCTGGCTCTGCACACCCAACCTAATTGGAAGCTAGGATTTTCAGTTTGCATTCCTTGGGCTTAAAGTTTGTTTCTTTCCTAATGTCTCTGATACTAAACACGACTTGATTTCCACTGACTTCAGCTCATTAAACCGGACCGCTTTGGTTTTAATCAAACAGATGAGTCACCTTCTGCACCTCCTGGACCTGGATTTAGTTTTTATAATTCAGCACTCAGTAGCATTCATGCACCCGATATTTCCACCTCTCATTTTGAGCAACCACCTATTCATCAAATTCACACTGCCACGGTAGCATTGACAGTATGAAAACATCTGTGAAAAATCCTGCAGTGACACTGTCAGCTTTAGCACCTACAGTGAAGTAAAACCAAGCAGCATTTTCCTACTAAGGCGTGCAGGTCTGCAAATAACTGTAAATACGTCCGGAAATCACACTAAATCAGACAGCTGACGCTTGTATTTTCCGCTCATTAAAACACACCAACCTCCACCTTTTCGTGGTGAGTTGATGAGGAGAATCACTTACACAGGATCAGTGGGAGCAGAATGACCGCCAGTGACAGCCTCTTCCACGTTATTCCAAATAATAGCAAAGAGGGATGCGCCTCTGTAAGTGTAAACTTCCGCGACACCTGTCAGTCTGCCTCCCGGATACTTTTCCTCGGCTGCCCCTCGGCTGGTCGGCTTATTGTTTTCTCCCCCAAAAGCGGCGAACCCAGGCACCGCTGAATGGGTGATCACGAGGTTTGTATTAGAGGAAGGAGGAGGAGGAGGCAGATAGGTTGCATGGCGTGCGAGGTGAGCTGTTAGACATCCAACCTTGATTCTTTCCGTATTCACGGTGAGACAGTGCGGGCTCACAATGGGCGGATGGAGCTGTCATTGGATATTTCTGGATTGGGAATCAAAGCTAATTGATCGTGGCTCCACACTTGACTGACGTGATATTAAAATTCAATTATCTGTGCTGGCACCTGGGCGTCCTGCGCTCCTGTGTGGCACTGCTGTTCCTGCAGCGGTGGGAAGTGGCACTGTGTTGGCTGGCTGCTTCATTCACAAAGACATTCACTGTGCAGTCCAAGGAAAACGTCCCAGCACACGTCAGCTGGATCAAATAATTCCATAACCTCTCTACTGCAATGATTCAGCTTACTGAACTTTCATGCAGATTCAGTAAGGACTTAGTGGCTTTTACAATGCATCACAGAAAAACAGAAGTGTATGGATGCTGCATTATTCTGCAGTAGAGGAATAAAGGAAAATCAAAACAGCAGTTAAAGATACAAAGTTGCAAAGTGAGCATCATATATATTCCTTTGGATTTCATTGGCAAAACACCAAAGCTGATGAAGATCAAAGCCCCACAGAGACAAACCCGGCTCCCTGTTCTCTTTATTGGTGCACTCAGTGCCTTCAAAAAGTGCTGACGCTGGTGCAGAGCAAAAACACTTTCTGGGCTGTTGCCCTACATGGTCATTTTTTTTGCAAAATAAGGAGTTCACCTAACTTTGTAATTACTGGCTACTTTATGAAGATTATAAGTCAAGCGGTGCAGATGCTCCACTACTTTCCACACCAGAAAGTGGCAGGGTGAGGTTCAAATGTAAAAATTCGACATATTAGAGCCTATTTTGTGTACAATTATGTGTCCATGAGTCATTGGGTGCTCGCATAAGTTACACCCTTGACCTACATATAACAAGGATATGTACAGGAGCAGGTGCAGTGCCACTGCAGTGGCAGGTCTCTCTTCAACTGGTAAAGCTTGATTCACATCAGAGTTGAAATGAACACAGTAAATATTTGAAGTTCATCGTGCACACAGTTAAAGCTTTCATAGTACTGTCACATGTGTGTAATGATTCGTGGCATCGGGGTTTGACTCCTACCTGTGTTGGTGATCTTCCCGCCAGATAACAAAGAATGCTGAGCCCACACAGCTCACATTGGCAGTTTTCTTTAGCCCACATTTGGCCTCCATGACATTGACTCAAGGTGAGGCTGCCTAAACTAAGCCGCATATCCAACAAACATGTCCCAAATCTGCATTTTTTAAAGTACTTGGGTCATGCTTGCACACCAAAAGCCTCCCTGTATCCCATGTCAAAGCCAACCTTTTACATTTGAGTCACATCTGGCCCATACAACACATATCCCAACCCATGTTAACCTTAGTTCATGACCTTTTGACCATGTCTGCCCACATAACACTTACCAGTGCTGTAACTCAGCCATCTGTGCCAAAAGGGACTTATATTAAATCT
Source organism: Odontesthes bonariensis (assembly GCF_027942865.1). Taxonomy (NCBI): domain Eukaryota; kingdom Metazoa; phylum Chordata; class Actinopteri; order Atheriniformes; family Atherinopsidae; genus Odontesthes; species Odontesthes bonariensis. The sequence goes on from NC_134525.1 coordinate 16,164,746, forward strand.
AAATGTATCTGCTATCTGGGCCTGAGCAACTTATTTTGGACATAATACACACCAGTAGCAAAACTCAGAAAACAGTGGTAAAACCCTAACATTATTTCTAAGAAAGTGGATATTTTTTCAACCAATGAAGCTGTGCTTTGGTTTTTACTTTGATATAGTTGCAATTTTCAAATCACTAAAGACACATGCTTTTTTTTCAAACAGTGATTGATCCTGACTCCACAGAAACCAGTGTTCTTTTTCTTCATACCAAGACTTGCAATTATATGCAAAAGGTCACAGGCGAGGATTATTCAAATCTTAAACTTGAGCAAATATGCGCAGTGGATGTTCAGTGGTGCACTGTAAAATGTGCGTGCTTATTATGGGTCAGGGCTTATTGCTTAGAGATTTAAATTACACATGTCTGGCTTGTTTAACACTGTTTTCCTTGCTTTGTCTGGAAGCTTTAATTATAGCGGAAGCGACAAACATCTTACAAAATAGATGTAAATGGGCTACCAGAGTAACTCTACAACAAAGTCAAGGTCAAGAACTAAACCGTGTGACTGTGGAGAAAGTGTAAGTTCACGAGCATACCCAACTCTCTGCAAAGTACATTGTAAATTGTAATCATCTTGTAATGCTAACACCAAAGTGAATTGGTATGCACACCACAGTTTTTATTCAGAGGAGATGAGAAAGGAGGAAACAACATGGAGGCTCCCAGTACAATCCCACTCTTGTATTGTGGGTCACTAAGTAACTCCAGTGCTAAGCTGAGGGTAATTTCTTTTCACGTCAACAATCTTTTGCTCAAATTTGCAACCTTAAAGCCACTGCTGGTCACAGACTATAAAAAGCTTATTAAAGGCTTCACGCTCCAGTAATATTGATGTGAATGCTTTATGCTCGGCTGCATTACTTGACTTGACCCTGCGTTTACAAGTCTGAGTTGAATGAAAAATGCGATCTTCTAATTTTGTCTTCTCTAATGAGGTTTGGTATTGTTGATATTTAACTTGTTACAATGTGCATTTGCAAGCTTTAATGATTCCACTGACTTCACAGGTGGCAATAGGGGAAATTAATCATGCAGCCGTGGTCTGCTGTGGCTGTGGGAAAATATAATCAGCAGGTCAGTGTGGCTTGTCTTACCATGCAATGTGTGGTAGATTTTCTCTGCATGGGTGTCCTCGAAGCCTGTCGGGCAGCTGTGATTGCGAAAGTGGTGTGACGAAGGAGAGCATGTGTACGTGTGTAGGTATTGTTTGTTCTTGCCTTCCGTATCCTTGTGTGTTCGGAGACAGTTTGTGGCTTCACAATCCCAGCTTTGGCATTTGAGGTGTCTTTCCTCTGAGGACTTCACTTCAAAGTATATGATCTCACCCTTCAACTAAATGTCAGCCATCAAAACCGTAGAGATGGTCAATGAATCACAACCTTATTTCAGCTGCAAAAATGGACTGATCCATAAATGTTTTGTTCAGGAAACAATTCTTTTGGAAACAATGTACCACTGACATAACCTTTATGTTGGTATAAAACACGAAGTAAAAAAGTTTGTTCTTACAGGGCAAAGAAATGACAAAAACTTGAGAGTTCCACAGACACTAAAAGACCTTTAAAATGTAGTCTGTAATTGCTAATTATTCTATATTTATTTTTCTAATGTTTTTTTGGCCTAACAATGTCTGACAAGAATGTAATTGACTGATTTTCATTGGCTAACTACAGACCACCTCCTTCAGTTCCCCTTGCTAATGGTGAGTCTGAAGCGTTAACCAAAGTGTGCTTTTGATTCATATTAATTCTAAATCAATGTTTAACCATATATTGCTTTTCCTTGTTGTTATTTTTAAATTCAAGGTAATTTGTTCTGAAGTATTCCCTTTATTTCTAGCCAGGCATCACTGCATATACACTGAAATTTGAATTGATTTCGGACATCTTGTGATTGTGTACAGATTGGGTAAGTTTTTCTTTTCATCTGGTTTTGTTCCTACCTCAGCCCCATGCTTTTTTCTGTGTATCTCTGAGTTGTTCTGAGCTTTTGGTTGTGCTGTGTGGATTATCATTAATTTGGAAATGTTGGATCAAACCTACCATAACCCTGCAGCATCTTTTCTTAGTAATTTTCAGTAAGTTTCATAGAAGATTTTGCCATACTTACCTGTTTCTGTGTCTGGATTTAGTTCCTGTTTTAGTTTAGTTTAGTTTATTAGCTTATTTGACAGGGGCCATGTACAAGACAGTTCTAGTACCAGAGTTAGCTAAAAAGCTAATTTACATCTGTGGTCCCTGGGCAGGGAACTAAAACACACACACATACACACACACGTTAAAAACATAGACAATACATGCCCTACTGTTGCCACTACAAGGCACACACTAGAAGCAGCAACAACATCATACTAAAACATAAAACCATATACAATCACATTATCACATGACAAGCAATACACACACAAAATGATACACATACCATATGGCAGTGCTTACTGCAACACAGCAAATTGATTAATGGTCACATCTTTGATCAGCCTTTAGCCATGTCTTTAGTGATCGTTTAAATTGGTTAAAACTTGTACTGTTCCTGATATGAACTGGAATTACATTCCATTTTTTAACTGCACTAACAGAGAAAGCTGATTGACCAAAAGAAGTCTTCCTGTAACCCCCATAACAATCACCTCTCACAGAGGACCTTGAGACTCTTAATTTATCTCTGCAGAGTGATATACATTGCTTAAGAGGTGGTGGTGCAAGATCATTAATAATTTTATACATTAAACACATATCAGCAAAACAGATAAAACTATCAAAGGACAGTAAGTTGTACTTTGAAATTATAATACAGTGATGATACCTTCTTGGCTTTTTGTCCAGAACCTTAAAAGCCATTTTGTAGAGAGTGGCTTATGGTTGTATGGTGGTCACACCTGCACGTGACCAACTAGTAGAACAGTATGACAGATGTGAAAAAATCATTGAATGTAAGAACAGTTTAGCCGCAGGAAGTGGCAACTGGTGTCTAATATGCCTAAAGTTCACTAAACTAGCCCTGACACATTTTGATGTCTTCTTAATGTGCTTTTTAAATGATAAATTAGAGTCAATGATAACACCCAGATACTTAAAATTGTCCACAGTTTTTATGCCCTCCCCCTTAACAAAGATGTCAGGTTGCTGGTTTACATCACACCTCTTGATGGAGAAATACATGGCTACTGTCTTGCTAACATTCAGAGTAAGACAGTTGTATGTTAGCCAATCTGACACTTTGTTTAGGGCTGATGTAAGTTTTAACGCAGCTTGTTGTCTTGTTTTGGCATGGACATAAAGAACTGTATCATCTGCATACATTTGCATACTAACGTCTGGGCAAATCAAGGGTAAATCATTAATATATAGACTAAATAAAATTGGTCGTAAAATCGATCCCTGGGGCACTCCAGTTGTGCTATTAGACAGGGTGGAGCATGTGTCAATAATTCTTGTACACTGCTTTCTTGAAACTAAATAAGATTCCATCCATGACAAAGCATCAGTAGAGAAATCAAGCTGTGAGAGTTTAGACAACAAAACATTGTGATTTACTGTGTCAAATGCCTTCCTAAAATCCAGGAAGACAGCACCAACTACACCACCTCCATCAAGCTTAGATTTAAGTTGCTCTATAAAGTAACAAAGGGCCGTTTCCATTGAGTGATTTTTCCTAAATCCAAACTGCATAGGGTGCAGTAGGGAGTGGCCTTCCAAGTAGGCTATCAACTGGTCACATACAACCCTTTCAGTAACTTTAGAGATGGTTTCATTCCGAACCAAACTTTTTTCAGTTAATTTTTAACTTTTTGGGGGCTCTTTTAAGCAGCACTGCCAGGCCCACAAAATATCTCTTAAACAGAATTTCATGGTTCATTTAAATACTGTAATATGAGAAAACAATGCTCAATCTTGACTCAATATATTTCCTTTTTTTCCTCTCCAAGTAAAGTAATCTTGATACAGAGTATCTGTTAAGAGTAGCTGTGTTCATAGGCATAACAAAGATCCTGCAACACTGAACCTAGCAAAGCAACATAATGCTGTCTCTGTGTGTAATTCTAGATTGCATGTCAACATATATGCAGGAAATCAGGCAATTAGCCTTCAGGTTTTCACGCAGTGAATACTGACTATCCCTGTCAGAAAACTGCCTATGCTTTTGCACAAAAACCATGCGAGGTTCAACCCAATAATAAGTTTTTACAGAGTCTTGTCTCTACTATACAGTAATCAGCCAGGATGGCTGTGAATATCAGATCAAAATAATCAAATTAATTCTGTTAAGCAAGGCAGTTCGTGTAACCAGTGCACTTGCTTAAGAAAAATGTTTTTTGCACCTGTCAGTCCTGCCTCTTTGTCCTTCTGCTAAAAGAGAAAATGTCCTACTCCTGTTGACTTTGCTGTGATGCTCCCAGGAAAGCATTTCCAGGCCAGATCACTTCCTCTGTTAGAGGTTGTAGGTGTACAGTATAATTACTCTTGACACTTGCCACCAGCCATTATTATTACCCTTATACAAAAGTCTATGTCACTGACAGTCTGTCACATTTCAAGGCTCATTTAAATGCAGGGAAGAAATTAAGTACTCTCTTTCCCCCAACAGTCACTTTGATTGGGGACATTATGAAAGAACATTTTCTTTTTCTTTTTTTTTTAAATACAGCTCAAGATGTGAGAATTTCTATGTTCTCTGCTTTACTTCACCTCTGGCTGACTTGGAGGCTGGAAAAGCTTTTTAAATGTGAGTGCCTATTAATGTATCACATGTCTATTGTACTAAATGAAAATACTGTACATATGTTTGCAGAAATCCTTTTTAAAATTTTATTTAAAAAAAAGAGTGTTCAACAACAGGAAAATAACCTGATCTGAACAATCGTGTATAATTAACCTTTAACCATTGGAAAACTACTTGTAAAATGTTTCATTGGTAATCCTGAAAAGTGGGATTTTACAGACTTTGAGGTCAGAGAATTGATTTTGGAATAAAGCTCCCGCTTGTAACAATAATATGTGTGTTAAGCTTTGCTGCCTGTCTCCTAATGTTAAAATAAACAACATATTTCTCTCCCCACACTCCTGTTGGCGGTCGTTCACCTTGTTCCTTTTAAACACCCATTCTCTTGCGTTAGTCAGCAGAGAGGTGGAGGTGAAACCTCTGCCTACTCAGCATGACTAATTGCCCATAAGTGGCCATTTCAGTGTTGGAAACAAAGCATCACAAAAGCCAAACAAACACAGTGAGTCACTGTGTGCGTTGTGCTGATTTGCGCTGTGTGGAGTATAGGGAAGAAATTATGTTTGAGACATAGTGGAGGCTGTTTTTCATATTTGGCAAATAGATAAACGGATTTGTCCTTCTTGTTTTTGATCAATGACTTTTCAGCAATCCCCTGGGTTAGATGGACTTTAGTGACGGAAGGGAGCGATGACGCCATTTCCCCAGTTACAGTTAATAAGCAAGCACTAATTGTCCTCTGGGTTGAGTAATGAGTTATGTGCAGGACCTAAGGAAAGTCACACTTGAAATGGAACACAAGACTTTGCTTTTGATTAAACTTCACACGACAATGCAAGACGTTACTGCTGGATATGGTTCACTCAGGTCCAGTAGAATATCATCAGAATATCATCATCATAACAGATGTTAAATAAGACTGATTAGCACTTTGAGCACAAGTTAACAGAAATGCATGAAAAGTAAAGTTTCCAGACATCAGGAGGTCGGAAAACACCTGTGGGGAGCACGGAAGCTGAGGCTTTCATGTATGGACTCTTACTGCAAAATGTCCCTTTTAGCCTCAAGTAACCCCAGACTAATTAATTTCCCTTCCAGTGTTCAGAAACCACAACATATTGACAGTCTGGTCAGTCTTGATCCAGACTATATAAGTCACACAGCAGCACAGAAACCTGCTAACTGTCCTTTCTTGTGTTTATTTCACAAATGTGCATGAGAGGGAGTAAATTTGCCAGCCACTCCATTTCCCAGTGTGCTTGCCAACAGGTTTCTCTGTCCAAGCTCAGCCACAGCTGTTGGGAATGTTTTTTTATTTTTATTTTGCTAGCCTCCCAGCTCAGTGGGATATTTCCACTAGACTTTTTACACGTGCAGTAACAAGGACAAATCAGCTGCAGCTCAGATAACATTATTTCAACCATTTGTCTGACATGAGGATAATGAAACAGCATCACCTAATTTATCCTTCATGTCCAAAAATAAATGAATAACTAACCAGATCTGATAGATCATGTGGCTAGAGCAAAACTAGCATAAGTTTAACGATGCAAAATGCATTAAATCTGCAGTAATGCAAAGTTTCGAAGTGACAATGGACCTATGATAAGAAAGGGGAACCTGTAATGACAATAGAAGGATATTGTTATCATTACCTATGCTTTTTATTCCAGCATATTTCAGCCAACTGTGGTTTTGCTGCACTCCCGCCATCCAAGTCACATTTTTACATACCTGTTTGACATTATTTTTCAACATGATGGGCAGTGATATTCATCAGTATATTACCAGGTTTTTTGCCCAGACAAAATCTGAATTTGGAGGTTATTAAACTAAATAGCTGTGGTAAAAAGGCTGAACATTAAACCAGGGGACTTGATTATGAGCATTGTGACAGCAGGCTGTGCACCATGTAGCACCAACATAGTCTTACTTTGATTTTATTCTATTTATTAATTCATTGTTTCGGCTATATTTTGACCTTAGGTGTAGATCCCAAATCGGCATCATGTTAAGATCCTACAATAGATCCTATAACCACTCGAACCGCGTGTAACAAGATACATTTTCCCCATCTACAGCAAGCTTCCATTTTGTTGGTTACCACGGTGACACATACTGCAACAGTGACGTTAACAGCAAAGAGCATATGGCTCCTTGGCTGGTCTGATCTTTTTTTTTTCTGTAATAAACCGTATCTTGGATGACGACTTTGAGTGACCCATAAAATCTAAATTTGAAGGTTACAGATGTAATGGGGTGTAAAACACTGGACCTCCCACCTGGAAACTTGAGTCCTTTGAGTTATTCCCTTGTGTGGCTGTCACAATTACACTTTTTAGTTACAAATGATCTGCTGTTAGTCACTGCTTTATGTTTAGGCAATATATGACCCCACTGAGTTTATTGATGTTTAATAGATTATTTCATGAGTAATCCTGCTCTGTGTTTGGTCAGTAAGCAGCCATTTCTTCACAACTTCATCATGTACTGTGGAAACACATCTTCTGAATACCAAGGACAGCGAGATTTTAATTTTGTCGAGACAAAGCTGAAAACACTATGCATCAACACAGAGAGCATAACTCTCTACACGTGCAGTTTGGACGAAAGACAAAGACTCTCAAACAGCAGAGGAGAATTTCTGTTAGTTTCTACCTCCAATCACAATATCCAGAAGAAACGCTGTATTTATGGATGCACATTTACATAACCTTCTTTATGCACTGTATATACGAGTGCATTTGTGTCTGCAGCTGTACAGGACAGTGGGCTTTATGTGAATCCACACCTTCCCACCGTGATTGGCTCACTCCTCTCGTCACAGGCTTCAGCCCTGAGTGTCATTGTTTGAATCCAACTTCTTGCTGTCATGGTAACCAGAGCAAAGAGAGAGTAGGATATAAACGAGAGATAGTGAGAGGGCATGACCCGCACCACGTCTGACACCCTCTCATGATGTTGTGCTCTATATTCTAGCTGAATGAACAATGGTTGGTAATGTGATAATAAGTGGACAATTTGGGTTTAATTAGCTTCTTTCTAACTAAATAATTGACTCAGTAAAACTACAATACAACATCAGCTGTAGTGTGCCTTTGTTTAGAGTCCTCTGCATGCATTAACTGTTTTGGAAAAAAAGAGCAAATCAAAAACTCAAAGGAACAAAAAGTCCCATCTTAATATACAGCTGTGCCACATCTAAGATAGTATGAATAATAATTGCTTGCCTTTTCTCCAAGGAAATGCTATGAGATGTTACAGCGTCACCAATAACATCAAGAAATGTTGAGCAAAAAGATCATGAAGACAATAAAAGAAAGCTAAAAGTCCAAAAATTCAAATAACTGATCTCAGGCAACTCGTTAAGGGAGATGAGGGAAGTTAAACAGCTTAGAAGAAGGCAAAAGGAAAAAAAATCGGACAACAACTCTCAAAAGGAAATGGAAGAAAATGAGAATGATGGTTACAGGCAGTGAGTATGGGCTCGTTTTCCCAAAGAAAACAGGGAGAACGTGTGTAATCTGCACTGTCATGTCATGGACAAAATTTAGTTGGATCGTCAATACGATTATTTATGATTTAGTTTGCAGACAAAGTAATGAATGAATGAAAAATACTTTATTTATCCCAAAGATAAATTATATTTAGTATGTAACAACATGTGATGTCTGACATGTGAAGGTACTTTGGCAACAAAAAACATGAGAGGGTGTTGTGCTTTAGGGGAGATATCTCCTTTAGCCTTCATTATGTCTGTCAAAAAAAGATTACACATGAGAAAAAAAAAACCTTTACATCCTAACAATTATAGCCCATACATTTTTAGCATTGCTCATATTTAAGCCTAAATACAGATGCATGTTTCAGACAGCACCTGGCCTATTTTTTCAACTTGTATTTTGTAATAGAAGAAGCTATTTGTGTACATATGTTGATTCATTTGAGTTGTCATGTCCTCACAGCTCCCAGCCACTGTGACTTATCATTTAATTGATTATCTACGGACTGAGTGCTCTCTCTTCCCGGGAGCTCTGATGTCTAAATTTGTAAGTTATGATGATCTAGATCAAAAGGACCACATTTGTAATAAAACAGTTTTTCCTGCTGTGCTGTGCGGGGAAAATGAGGGTAGTGATTACCGATGCCTTTTTATCAAGTAAAAACATCATGAAGAGTGGCGAGGACACATATATTAGATCAAACATAGATAATGCTGGTTACTGATGATAGATTAAAGATTAAGTTTGAGTCAAATGTGAACGTGTTAATCTTCAGAACAGATAAAAAGAGCAAGAACTGTAAGATGGCAGGCTGGGCTCTGTCTTTGTTCAATGAAAAACGCACAAATTGCATTGCAGCAGTGTTGTTTTCCCTCAGCCTCGTCCTTGGCTTCCTCTGCTGTTTCCACATGACAGCACTGAAAGCCTCGCTGCTTTTCTCTCCCTCACACCTCTCGCGTAGCTGTTGCCAAAGCAGCCACAGAAAAAGATGAGGACAGTGTGCTGGAGAAGAGTATTGATTTGCAATCAGACCTAAAGTTACACCGATAGGTGGAGGAGGAATAGGAGTTCTTATTTCTCAGGAAAGATTACAGCCACATGGCCCCACAGTAAGAATATATAAGCAGTTAATGCATTATCCATCCTACTCTGGATTCTGCTAATCTGTAACATACACATTTGCATACAGCAGCACAGAGACGTGTTAGGGGAGTGCTACTTGATGCATGACTAAGTCGAGGCTAAATGGAAGCTTGAAAAGAACAAATTTCACCTTGTTGCACAAGGGGGATAATTGGATGCTGTGTCAATAGTTCACTGAATCTTAAATTGTCATATACAGTATGCCCTTCTGCCCTGTTTTCACATGCAAACACACAGACCTACCAAAGAGAGCTTTTACCTTTCATTTTCTGCACTCATGAAAGGAGTCTGACTTCACCGAAACAATGCTCGCAGGCAAATACAGCTTGTTTTACAACACAGGCAGCCTCTTGTGTTTGTGTGAACACATGGATGTAAAATATGTCCTAATTTCTGTGTCTCTTCCTCATGTTCATTCCGAGGTTGCTGGAGGCGTGCCCTGACTGGGAATCAAACCAGTGAGTTTCTAGTCCAAGGGCCTGCCAGCAAGTTAACCTTCAAGCTAATAGGTCCAGATCCATACTGATTAACTGGTGAAGACTAACTAATTAAAAATGAAAACAAGGCAGACCAAGCTCTTTTAACTTATCTCTCCCCCTATACCATTAATGCTATTCTGTCACGGTAATCCCCTACACATATCCTATAAAACTGGACAGGGAAAATGCTAAAATTAGCCTCTCCCACTTGCTAAAGCGAAGTTCATCAGTCTTGGGAAAAAAAAGCATTACCTTAGATTTAACACTAGGGAGCATAGTCTGTATATTATAGACTGAACACACATATGGGGAAACGAGGTGTTAGGACAAGCTAAGATACTGCATAGAAACCTCAGGCTCCTAGAGATCTGCTTGAAAGAGTGACCTGTATTTGAATGCAGCAGACAGTGTGCAGCGAATTGCATACTGATCCAGCAGAGGTCACTCTAAAAATGTATAATTATCTTGACCTGCAATGCACACCTTATGACGTATCAGGAACCTAATGTTAGGCTATGGGCTGAAATCAATTCTCTGCTTTGTATCTTCTCGTGTCTTTGTTCATCTGAACTCTTAACTGTGACCCTAAAATTGACAAAAAAGCAAGGGATATCTCTAATCCTAAAGTGAACTTGCAGCACTTGATATATATTTAAATGAGGTCTATTTGAAGGTTTTAGGTACACAGCCTTTATTTTATTTAAAGCCTGTTTACTTTGCTCCTTTCTTCTAAAGTCCCCTCCTGATCTCCTCTGCTGGCATCCATAAGGAGGAAGGACCAAGATGTATCAGTCAAAGTTGTAAAAGTCTGACAATGGGATAAGTAAGCGGCTTGTTTCTTTGCTACAATTATGGAGTAGGCTATAAAGCACAGTAAAAAAACTCTTTGTGAAAATTTTTGTGAAAACACAGATGTGTCATCTTTCATAGGATGTGACTTTTGACTGTCATGATGCTAAGCTTGTTCAGACCTGTTTTCTTCATTCTTCTCCAAAATCTGTTGAAATGCCATTTTATACTGAGCTGTCACCATCATTTCATAATTTGAATTTCTTACATGTGGATTATGGTAACTCTAACCACACTTAGCTAGCTAATCTAATTGATTACAATCGCTTCAAAATGCAACAGCAAGGTGATAAGCAAGACTTTTCCGTTGCTCCTGCATTATTCCTGCTCTGGCATCCCTCTACTGACTTCCCATCATGCTTAGAATAAACAACAACCTACAGTTAATTACATGTAAGGCACACAATGGCCTTGTCTTAACTCATACTGGCTCCTTATTCCAGTGCTTGAACACTCTGATTCCCAGATCTCACTATTTCAAATTAAATTTCCAATTTAACTGTAAAACAAAAGGAGATACTATCTTTGCTTTTGTAGTCCCAACCCTGGAGACACAGTCTTTGAGCTATTTTAAGCGCTTCTTAAAACTTATCTTTGCAGGCAGGCTTTTACATTGTATTTAACTTTCTTCTAACACGGTCTGTCTGAGGAGTCAGTGTTTTAGTTACATAATCAAAAACATCCATTACTTTATGAGTCATGTCTCCTAATCCAGATGTTGTTCTCTAAGTCACATATCCTGTTTTTTTCACATCGGTCCTCCCTGCTACCAGGGAGCTTGTTTGCCAGTCCTCGTTTACACACAAACACATTTTAAAAGTATTTATGTGATCACAGTTTACCTATCCTCTTGCCCCCCCGACAGACACATAAGGGTGCCAGTGCTGAGTGGAAAATAGGTGTTTTCTCACAAGGTCAGCCATAGAGATTCATCCTCAGACACACTGACAGCAGCTCAAAGCAAAGCAGGAGATGAATGACACTTCCCACAGGGAGGCAGGTCAGGGTGAATGCAGAAAGCGGTTCTGCAAAGCAATTTCATGCGGTTAACTCCCTGAGATCCTTAAAAAAAAGTTACTTTAAACTTGAAAGTATTTAGTGAATGACAGGGATTTGGAGTATGGAATAACTCTCTCTCACTGTGATTACTGCATTTTTACACAGTCACATTCTGGTTTATGAGTGAGTGCCTTATTTAAACTTGTAACCTTAGTAACAAGTTTTTAACATTTTCCAGGATGTTTTAAACTTAGGTGCAAAGTGTGATTCCAACAGGGAATGATGGTGAAATTAACTGCTGCTTAGTTTTCCCAGTCAAATGGCTTTCTCAGCCATTTGACTGTTTGTGAAGTTGGCTTCCAAGTAAAGCAACATTTGGCTCACTGAGGTCATTTTTTACTCTTCCCTTCTCTAGTCTCCAGACTAAACATCCCCTCCATCGATTCACATCATTACCCTTCAGATGTCCAGCTAGTGGTCACAGTCACCCTCCTGGGAAATGTTTGCAACAACACCTCTTGCACAGCGTATCCCAGAAAATAAGGGAGTTTAGGGATTAGAGTAGAGGATGAAGATGAATAACAAAGTTTCAGTCTCTCCTCTTCAGCTCTGACTCACTGCTTTCAGTCTTTTTAAAGTGTAGTTAGTCAAAGGCAGCATTTTTCGCTGACATGCTACAAGACAATAAAACAGTATATGGGCTTGACTTGGACCGGAAATTCGACTTGTTTAATTTCCATAATTTTCACAGTAGAACATAGTGGGAGAAAATTCCTCTGTGACCAGGAGCCTGAGGCTTGAACACATTAGACTTGATTCAGTCTCTTTCTCGCTCCCACTCGTTCTTTCCATCGTGTAATACACCTTGAGTCAGGGCAGCTATTCATGAACAACTTACCCCAGTGGGAGATCTATTCTTCACGAAGTGCTATGTTTTAATAGTTATACTTTATAACTTCCCACAGAGGTGCAATAACTTCGTCAAAGTGTGCCTGTCAAATAATGCAAAACATATGCTTCGGTTTGAATATAAAAAGGATTTGAAATATTTAGCTTCTTTTTCAGCTGCTTTATTCCCAAAGTAACCTTAAAAAATCCCACAAAAAGCTTAATTTATATCCACATTACACAGTTATGATTTATTCACATTTGCCAGTCAACAGTAGTCTGTAGACTGAAAGATGAATTGACAGTGTTGACAGCTGTTGCATATATTATTGAGAGGTCTACAGAGAGAAATTACTGTTATTTCTTCAAGGCTGACTGAAGTGTTTGAATCAGTGAAGATCTGTATAAACAGCGTCTAAACGCATGTTTTGGAAGTACATGGAAAGAGATTGAAGACCAGTCCACTGCACAATGCTGCATTCCTCCAAGACATAACAACAACCAAACCACCAATATTTAATTTGTTCTCTCGAGAGTTTTGACAACTCAAGTTTCGTCTTTCTCTACTCTCTTATTCTAAACACACAAGGGCACTTGCACACACACACTTGGGCAGCAGCTGAAATGCAGACTTAAGTGGAAAATGGCCATCTTACTTCTTTTTGGGTCGGGGTAGAGTGGGCGGTGGGGGAGGCAGTCTTTCAAGAGGAGGCCCCGCAAGATGTCTGACATGTTTCTGCAGGACCACAGGCCACTGGCTGGCGCAGAGCACATGCTTGTGGTGGGCTGTTTGTCTGCGTGAAGCTGGCATGGCCTCCTGTTCCCCTGCATCTGTTCCCCATTAGCAGAGCCGAGAGTATAAAGCAGGGAGCTGACAGAGGCTGGGAGCAGTCTAGTTCCTGCCTGGATCATGGGGTTTAGTGTCTGGCTGTGCGTGCTGTGCCTGCAGGCGAGCCTGCTGTCACACGCCTTTGACTGCTCAGGAGCGAGCCAGGGAGAGTTGTGTGTCAGCGGACGGACCGCAGACAGACAGGTAAGTGACACACTTCTAATGGACATGATAGTTAGGGATGGACAAGGGTGTTCATTATGTGTCAGTCATCATCTGTGCTACTGAGATACTACTAAGGTAAGTGCAGCCTGTTTGAGTCTATTACAATGTTGTTTGCATCAAACTATATAATTACTAACCTTATCTCAAGGGAAACTGAAAAGGGTAAATTAGAAGAAATTATCAGGTTCGTGTAAAGCAAGTTGACAGAAAAATCAGGTGATGAACTTTTGTTTGGTTTTTATTTTAAAGCTTTGAAATGTAAAAATGTTGTCAGTGCCAACCTCTGCATAGAACAGAAAAGCAATTTTGATTCTTTTTAAGCCTCAGTCCACAGCTACACTTACACTCATCTAAGTTTTCTGTTTCTTTCCATCATTTGATCCATATGACTGGTGCAGATTTAACACCTTCTAATAAGAAGAATAAATAATCTTTCAAAGCTTGTATTTTCTAATGTTCTGATAGCCAGAGGCGGACTGATTGGTTCATTTTTTTCGCTCAGACATAGTGTGGTAAGTGTTTATATGGTAGCTTGGCAAGAGGAAACCAGTAGCTGCTGGAATGTAACTTAGTCCACTCTGTCGCTGCTGTGACGATCATAGCGGCAAAGTGTGTTCCAGGATGGAAGGAGACGTGTACTGTCTAACCCTGACCTGTAGAGACATGTAATTTTTAAAAAATATTTTTCAAACAGAGACAAAGTCTCATTGTAATGGTTTTTACAACCATAGTGCCACCACACCAAATATATACCCCTCTGTGGAACAAAATCCTTCAGCTCCTCTTTTGGCTTTTCATGTGGCTACAAGCTGTTATACTTTAAACTTGTGGTTAACATTTTTCTGTGGACAGTCTTCCTGTTCTGTCTAAAGTAATCGCCCTCATCTGGACAACGGATTTGACAGCTGCAGGAAGAAGTCGGGGAGTTGGGGAATTATGTTCCATCTGAGGGAGTTTGTGCCACATCTGTGCTTTCCGCTGCAGTTATTTGTAATGTAATTACAGCATGGACAATTCTAAGCTTCAGTTGTGGTGGGGACTAACTAATACCAGCGGCATCATCTTTTCATCGGCCATATTGGCTGCATTTGGTTTGGTTTACTCTTGTTTCCCTGTTCCCAATATATCTTGTGTTTTAATACATAAATTAGGAATTTTGTGGGACTCATTAACACACATTGTGTGCAACAGCAGACAGCCACATGGACTATGGCAGGATTTGAAGATCATCCTAAACATTTGAGCGTCCAAAACAAATGATTTTATGAGTCTGTCAATGGCCAATAGATCACAGCTATAGCTTTGCCTCAGAAAAGCAACATCTTTGAGGAACAGGAGAGTTTAAGGATTATTTTCTTTGAAAAATAACAACCCACATCATGACATATTGTTAGATTTGACAGTAGAAGCTAGATTGTCTGAGACAGAAGACAATTTACATACTGAAACTAAATTAAAATCTAACTCTGTCAGTGAATATTCTCACATTAATGATTAACAAGTGAGCACAGTGTGCTTGAGCTACAGTGTGTATGAATATTCTGTATTACATTTTTTTATTTTTTTTAACATGAATCAACTTTTGTGCAGAGAAGGATACAT
Organism: Odontesthes bonariensis; assembly: GCF_027942865.1. NCBI lineage: Eukaryota > Metazoa > Chordata > Actinopteri > Atheriniformes > Atherinopsidae > Odontesthes > Odontesthes bonariensis. The sequence goes on from NC_134525.1 coordinate 16,180,028, forward strand.
TTTGAAATTGTGTTGACTCTGACTTTTTTCTTTTCAGCATGACGATCAAAGACAGCGCAGGGCTCTTCCCTTAACTGAAGAGCTGGTATGTGCCACCACTTACACTTTTCTTTTTAACATTAAGCTTCAGTCTGAATTCTCACGCACTCTCAGAGGCTCAGGAAAACAGTTACTACAAATTAAGTGTGCTTTCTGGTCATGGGATATACTTAATGGGAGCAAGAAACAGACTTTGACAGAAAAGAAAATAACAGACACACGACTGCTTAAATGTTTGAGAGCTTTTCAGAATTTTCTATAGTTTTGCACAAACAAGGCATTATCCAATTCTGATATAATTTGACTTATTTGTGAGGGGCAAGTAAATTAAATTTTGCTTTGTGTATCTGGTGTGACCCACTTTTACAGTCGTGTCATCAGCTTGGAGGAATTTCATCTCATTCCTCTGAATCAATAGTCTGCAATTGGAGGGTTTCTCTATGAACTGCTTGCTTAGGGTCATTATCATGACCCATTTTCTCCTGAGAATCAGTTCACAGGCAGATGTTCTTTAACACGGTAAAATTCAGCTAGCTAACGAACTTAGGAAAAAGTATGCAATCGGTTTGCATACTTTTTGCATGCCTTAAAAAAACTGCATGTGTTACGAACAAACGCTAATGGATTTTGTTAGAATAACATACATTTACTATTCCACAACATTACTATTAATTACTATTCCACACACCTTGCTCCATGGGGTGCTCATTGTCTGAGGAGGGAAAGAATTGGTCTTCAATTATTTTCATCTACAGACAATCCGCCTGACTGTGAATCGGTCTAAACATTTTAAAGCTGGTTCATTATCTTCTCCAGCTTTATTTTCTTTCCTGATGTCCCCAGAAAATCTCAGTTGTTGATATCAGATGCGTTTTCTACAAACATCTTGTGAAGCTCAGACTTCAACTTCTGATCTTTGAACAAAGCACGACATCTGCTCGCACCTGTCATGCAGTTGATTGAAAACGCCTCACTTCAATGCCATCTTCAAATTGGATAATAATCTTTGAGGTTCAGATACCTTTGTTGCTCATTCATATGTGATACTGGATGGTTTTCATTAAAAACAGAAATTTAGATAGATAGATAGATAGATAGATAGATAGATAGATAGATAGATAGATAGATAGATAGATAGATAGATAGATAGATAGATAGATAGAGCAGTGCGCTGTGTGCACCCTCTACGCTTAAGTTCCGAAAACAGTCACACACTGTAATCATACTGCATTTAACCCCCAACTTCAAATTACAACTGTTCCAAAACATTCCATCTGACAATGCTGAAATCTGAAGCAATCATCAAAATATAGGTCAATGGCAATCACAGTAAGAACTTTGAATTATATCAAAATAATTTACAGCTAACTTAGTCATCATTGTTCTTAACAGACTGGGAGAGAAAAACGATAGGGGAAGTTATTAAGGTGGGGAATCAAGCCTCCGTGGTACTGTTATAAGTCCAAAGTCCTAATTTGCAAAGTAAAGCCCATTGTTACTCAAAGTGACAGTCAATCTATTTGTAAAATAAGTGGATCAATAGGAGTGATTCATTCTGAACAAAATCAATGCAGGAAATGGTGGAGCCACAAAAAATATCAATAATAAAGTTTCCTTCCCTGCTGCAGCTTGACTTCCAGTGAAGGAAAGGAGACTAAATTAGAGTATGAGAGTCTGTACAGTCAGCACAGAGACAGACTGAAGCCCACTCAGAACCTTCTGCACACAGGACGTAATGCACTTCATCACCCTGAGAAAAATGCAGGCATTTTTGCGTCCCTCTGTGGTTGTGGTTGTGACTGTCTCATCCTTGTAGGTTTTGTTCAGACGTAAGAGACAGCTGGAGCGGAGCAGTCCCACCCACTTGAGTCAGTCCAGCCTGCCTGGAGCTGTCTCTGCCAAAGGCTTCCCTAACACTCTCATCCAGGTAAACCACTCTTATTAGTCACACAGGAGTCAGCAAAAGCCAAATGTGGGGTATGTGGAGACTGGCTTACAGAGGTGGCAGTTGATGATGCTAAAGGTCAAATTGAAGCTTGTGTTTTCCCTTAACATCTGAGTTTGCTGACAGGAATGATCCAAATGATCATTCATTATTAATATTAATATTTGTTGCTGTTTATATGAATAGATGTACAAAATGAGAGAATCTGTATTTTGGAGTACAATGAAAGGGAGATAATCGTGCAAATAATAGGTTAGGACGCCAGAGTGTTTTTGAAATTCAAACATAATTTAGCTGATAGAGCCCAAGTGTGTGTGTGTGTATGTGTATCAATGTCTTTATAAGCCTGTTTTCTTTTAGGCCGACAGGTCCAGGAGACACTTGGCTGCGAATAAGAAAAAGAACAAGCGTAAAATCCGCCCCGGCTCCTTCTCCCTCCTTAGCAACGACAAGAAATCCAACCCCCTACAGGTGAGTCTCCATGGCAACCCAGAGGCAGCAGAGAAACAGCTGGGACAAATAGTCCGGATGTGCTAGCAAGGTTATAGGGCCACCTTAATCAGATTTATTCGATCAGTATGTTATGTTTTGTGATACCGTGCGTTCATCCAGACAGGACACTTTAAGTTTTACAATTGAAAAGCTTTGTTTTGTTTTTTGGCACGTAGATATAAGTTTCTGAGAACTGTCACAATTCAAAAGAACTAACAGTGGCGTGAATCGTACGGGAACGCACTTTCAGGTGACCAGAGCGAGGAGACAAGTCAAGCTCGACCCACCCAAGAGGGGGAAGTCAGGTCGTTCTGGAGCTTTCTCTGTCCTGGTGAGTCACCACACACTGTTTATCATCTCACACACTGGAGTATAATTTTGAACGAAAGTTTGCGTCCTTGTGCTCTGCAGGGAGATCCTACGATTGAAGGGCAGAATGACAGACCCAAAAGGAGCATATAGAAGACAAGTGCTGAGATTTTCCATAATTTTGGCAAACTCTAGCAAGGGGTACACAGTACAATTAAAGAGTAAACTAACAAAAGACTAGTCTGAAACTCTAACACAATCAAAATGTAACTGTGTTTATTCAGTATTTTATTAAGTCATTTTGATGTGTGTGTCTGCAATAAATATTTTACGTCTAAGCTAGTTTACATTAATCAGCCAGTCCCTACTAATAAATCAGTTCTATAGTATATACAGTTTTCATTTCTAATATATGTCTGCATGTTATCACATTACTTATTGATATTTTAGTTTCCTATTTTGTTGTAACCTATTTAATCACAGATTCCTTCACAGGATTGGGGGTATATTTTTGCAGAACCGTTTCTTGTGCTTTTGTTTCCGGTTGCAATGAAAGTTTTGTTGAGACATATGGTGTAAAAGTCTTTAATAAAACTATTTTTTCACTGTTCAAAAAACCCTACTAACATTGACTAATATGTGGCTTTTGAGGGCATTGGGAAAGAAATTAGTTAGCATTCAGTCCCACTTGAAATGGATCCGCACTAGTTGTGGGTATCTATCTGCTCCAGCTCCAATCAGTATGAATGGGACCACAACATTTCTGTCACTCGGTTGCTACAAAAGGGGGCACAGCTCAATGTTTCTTTCCAGAAAAACATGTTTACAGGCAGTAACGTCTCACACAAGGGCTCTGAAACTGACTGCAACACCTCATAGACAAGAAAAGAAGAGACTGTTCAATTGACTGCAGGACAGCTGACAGCTTATTATCAGTCTTGCTATATTGGGCTGCTGGTTGCTGTCCAGTCAAACATATAAACTATCCATATTACATTAGAAGATTGTGATCAGGAACTGGGGTCCAACACAGCTTGTAAGATGCAGTATAATGCCACTTCTTTGGGCTGTTGTAGTTATAAGCTTGTCCCTGGGGAGGTAGTAGTAATTACTAGACCAGTTCTGAATGTACTTGAGCCCCATTTTCAGAGCCAAATTACAGATGGCAAACATTGCACATATAGTGCAAGGCTGGTGCAAATGGCAGCAGGGTAAACTCAGTAAGACAGGCAAATAGCCTGCATATGAGGGAGGAAAAATATCTAAATAAAGTTCAGACAGGAGTTCAACTTTGTCTATTTTAAATATTTTGTGTCATTCTAATTCATTTGGCTGGGAATGGAAATGCAGTCATGGTCTGGCCCAGAAGATTAGTTTGAACATTTTTGCAGGACCCTGATTCAAACTGCACAAAAACAGAGGTTTGTCGACTGACCTGAATGTTGTTCTCCAACATGTCAGATTAAACAAACACCTGTATCACTACTCCGAAAGGAATCAGTGGTATTCTGTGATTAATGTAATGTTTGGTTAAAAATCAAACACTAAAAATGGTCTCAGTGAAAACAGCAGAAAATCCTGCCTGAAAGGCAATCTGACGAAGAACGTGAACCAGTGAAAAAAAGGCAATCTAACTGAATAGAGTGACTCATCCTCTCCTCATTTACTGATCAAAGCCCCTGGCTCATGACGTGGACATGCAGCGTCCTCAGTCTCATTTTTTATGGTTTCATAGGCACAAACAGGGGCACACACAACAAAATGCTATTTATAAACTTGGCATTTTCCCTGAAGCACATAATTGGTGCTAAACATGCTTCAGCAGCTCGCTCTGGGACAAAATAGACAAGTACGAGGCCCTGATGTTGTCACTCAGTCATCAGATCAGCCTGAAATAGCTGGCTGTGAGTCTCTGTGTCGTTTTGGTGACAGTCTATCATGGGGTGGGATTGGGATTTCTCTGAAACACGAATACAAATAAAGACAAACATCTAATTCCTATTTCAGAGCAACGAAGCAAGCACAGCTTAAATTCCCTCCTACATCATCTCTCTCACACACACTGCTGCCAGCTGTGTATCATTTGACTGGTTGTATCCTTGGGGCTAAAGCCTCCAGGGAAACTCCTGATGGAATGAGGCAATCGTATGTGCACCGTGCATATGCTATCACACACACAAATAGACATGTAACCAAAAACAACGTAAGTGTCCACAAAACTTTAATGGAATTCAGTTGCATAAGACTATATTCTAAGTGTGTCTGACACAAAGGAAACGCTCGTAGCTGTGTCTCAGCCATTGCGGCGGGGTGTAATGGTGTGTGGCTTTGTTTCCACTCCACTTTGGCTGAAGTCATCTTCTTGAGAACAAAGCTGATGATAATCATGAATAACAAGGTATTGTGGATGTCTTCAATCTATAGTCTGTGGTGGGAAAAATGAGAGTAGTCTCAAGGTTTCCCAGAAAAGCTCAGTCCAGGTTCATATGTAGTTAGTGGCTTGCAGTCAATTTCCCCAAGCTCTGGAAACCACTGCATAAGTATTAGTTTCTGTTTGAGAGGGAGCATCTCATCCCAAACAACATGAAATGTGGGAAAACACAGTCACAAACAAGTTCTGCGATAGCAGTGGGGAGACATTTTTTTAGACATAATTTGTATTTTTTTAACACTCTTCAGTGGTAAATTCCTTCAAATGTAGGATGTTTGAGGGTTTTCTTGCATGTATGTATAGAAATCTGGGCCAATCTTGTGGATGACCAATTCTTAATGAGGAGTCATGAAATATTTGTCACGCGTAGCAATTTTCCCTTACTGTAAAATGTATCATCCAACATTATTCACAGATCTTTGGGGAGCACCACACCCAAGCTGTACGTGGTGAATGGACTGTACTTATACAGCTCTTTTCTAGTTTAGTTGGCCACTCAAAGGGGTTTAACACTTCAAGACACATTCATCCAAATTCGAAAATAAATGACAGCTTTCTGTTTTTGATATCCATTCAAGGTTACAGTCACCTCATAGCTGATTTTTGATTTTCTCTACTTGCTGAAATCTCTGTGTGGCATAGAAGTATGGCTAACAGTGCGGGCACATTTAAATTTGGCATCATCTCCAAAAAAAGGTGATTGGATTGAGTGTTATTAGAGTCTGACAGGTTGTGTTTTGTCAGTGAGCTTACGTTGTAGCAATGCATGTGTTCCAAATCTGAACAACGGAAAACGGTGGTCTGTGCAAAGCTAACATACACTGATTAACATAACCCAACCTAGCTTTAAAGTCCTATACCAGCTGTTATTAACCCCCTATTAATTCACCTGTGTTCTTCAAAGTGGTCAGTTTCAAAGTTTTTGCTCTGCGCTCTCATGGCCTCTTAATGGATGAGAGTGGGTTTTATTGTTTAAGTTTCACTTTCAACAACAAAATTTATGCTTCTGCGTCAGGCTGGGAGTGCATTTATACTTCTTTGTTTTGTCCCGACATGAGTTCACAGTTACACAATGCTGAGTGGCAGTAAAGCTCATATGTCACATCGCAAACAACCCAACCCCCAACCATAGCATTATTAACTGTTTTCTTTTTTCAATTTTGACCATTTTTACAAGATTAAATACTTGATTATCAGCAGAGGAAATTAAAATAACCCAAATTATGTCTTGACTTAAATTGATCATGCAAAGCATAAAAACATTCAGTATATTTCAATGTGAATGACAGTTCAGACAAGGTATTCCTTACTGAGTATTCCTCGGGTGGTGATGTCAGACTGTGGCCTCCATTTCAGGCTGAATTTGACTCCTTCTCTTCATCTCCTGCCACCTTCCATCAGATCAGTACATCAGATGGCTGTCTCCTCTCACTTCATGTCACTGCTCTCTAGCCTGACATCACCTCCTTCAACCAGCATCCTGAAGTAAATCTGTCAAAACTTCCTCTGACTGCTGTCACGCTGCCCAAACTCTGTCACATCCCACTGACCCTGATAAAGAAAAGGCAGGTTGGGGGGGTGGGTATGTATGTGTAAGACCTCCAGATTAGGTAACAGGAGGTTTAATGATGGGCCAGTTCAGAATTAGGTCACTTTTTGTATGCTGATCATAACAAAGCTTTTATCTTCACATTCAAAAGCTGTGTGCCACCTGCAGTCTTTTTCTCTCTAAAAGTAAACGTCTAGCAAAAGTTCAACACTGGCCGAAACTGATTCATTATGAATTTCGAGTCAAAATAACATAACTTACGGCAATGAAAAATATCGATGCCACGGTATATTGGAGAGGCCTGTAGCTAGCAAGTGACACATTTATGGGGTATGCTCCATTGATACCGCCAAATGTTTCCACAGGAAATGATTCATACAATATGAAATGTCAGAAATGAGGAAAAGCCACTATTAGTTAAAATAGTTCAACATATTAGGAAGTCTACTGTTTTCCAAAGAATTATGTAAAATCCATATCTTGCTATGACCACTATGACAAATAATTTACAAGCATGAAAATACACTAAATTAAATTAAGCATATCCGACCCATCTAATTATGCCTCTAGTATTGCATGGTTCCCGAACGATGGCCTGCCACCTACAGAAAACATGTTGGACATTATGAGCTGAAAGATAACATGCAGGCAGATGAAATGTAATGAGAAAATATTTATGCTTTGAAAATGTACACCCTGTGAAGAGAACATTTATGGGACAGATTTCCACATTGCTGCGTTGGTGATTAGAGAAGCACTCTTCATCCTAAAATGTCAGAAGAAAAACAGTGTTGGGTTTAACTTGATCATCGCGTATTTGTGAGTTAGCGCAGCTGAATAACGTTACAACAATGTGGCATCATGCTATATCCTAAAGTACTGGCAGGTGTCCCCACATCTTTTACCACAGGCAAAGAGCCTCTTGGCTTAGATCGAACATTTCCTCAGGGAGTTTGACAACTGACGTGCAATCTGTTTGCAACAAACCTAAGGAGAAAATCCAGGATTATATCGACTCTGTCTCTGGGCAAACTTTCTATGTAGCTCTCCATAAAGATGATGGATGTCTGCTGAGTAACAACCACGAGCCAATCTCTGCAATGCTTAGAATATTAAAGCCGAAAATATTGCTGAGTTTGACCCGTGGCTCACTATATGGACCCATGAAAAACTGATTTATTAAGAAGGGAATATTTGCAGACAGCGTGAATCAATTTAATAGGTACAGATTAGAAAAACATGGCAGAGAGTTGATGATGAACTGAGGGGAAAAAAAAACATTTTGGGGAACAAGAAGCCAAAAAACATCATTTAAGATGGCTGATAACTAGGCTAAAGCAATCTTGCTGAATCAATGACAATTTACAGCCTGGTGTAACTCAGCTGCATAAGCAGAGGCAGCAAGATACGAGTGTGTGTTGCTGGTTTGACCCAACGTGAGCCAAGTGTGCCGAAAAATGGGCACTTTTTTCATTCTCCATTCTCTTCTGTTTGACACAAAGGTCATTTCAGGCTTTGAAGTGGACGGGCTGTCAGTGGGGAGAGAAGCGGGGAGAGCAGCGCCGGGAGTTGAACGGGCAAGGAAGGAATTCCAAGCAGCCCGAGCCACTGAAGATGGAACCACAAAGTCAAAAACTTCTTCTAAAACCAACGAGGGACGATCATGTCCTCGTAAAGGTGAAACATCTGTGAGGAAGGATAGACAGACAAGAAGACAAGTCTCTGGCTATCGTTTTATTAACTTCATAGCAATTTGTTAGAATTAAAACGGCTTTTAAGTGGCACGATCACTTCCTAAAGATGAAAACAGGGGTGGAAAGGGACTTTTCATTTTTCCTTTAGGCTACTTTCCTCCACGGCAGCAGAGTAATGGAATATCTGCGGCAGCAAATGTTGTGAATAAGCACCAGAGAGCAGCACACTGTAACACATTAGCTCATTGTCTCTAAGTCAAGCAACCACTTCAGGACACTTTAATGAGAAACTTAATTCTATCTTGTGGTTGAAGAAGAAACCTACCTCCCCTTTTCCAGTCAGTCTTTGCGTGCAGAAGTTGTTTTAAAGGGGTAAAGCGGCCCAAAATAACTTGAGATTACAGGGAATGATTAAGTCTTGCAAGGCGGACTGCAGATAGAAATCTTCTATGCCTTTTTTGTTCCTTTCTCTCACATTCTGTGACCGCCTTAGTATCTGAATCACAGCCTCATCTCTGATATCTGTCAAGGAGTCCGCACAATAAGTGCATCAAAAATGAAAATGTCAGTCAGCAGATAAGGAAAAATGATAAGAAAACAAAAGGTTTATCAGATGATAGTGCTTCGTAAAAAAGACACATGAGGAAGCTGACAGGAACTCAGGACACGAGGAGGAGGAAAAAAAGCTCCTTGTGGTTAATGTGCCATAGCTCAAAAACTCTCCAAAGTTCACCTCCCAGTCCATGAGGGTGAAGGGTGCCAGCCAGGGCAGAAACACATTAATATTTCATTCGAGACTAAAGCTCTCTCTGAACTGGAACGTGGTCTCACACTGGATTTCATTTCAAAGTCATAAATAGATGTTTCAAAACTGCAGAGCGGGTGGCACTTTAGAGGCCCTGAGAGGACAATAAATCATTTGGTCGTACGTTCTGCAGCCGTGCCTGAACCTCTCTCTGTATCAAAGAGCTTTCTCTGCATCTGCACCACTACACTACTTACATGAAGTTTAGGATATGAGCGAATGAGAGAACTGTGTAGGTACATAAATTGTGTTATTATGCTGCTTGAATAACTAAACGGCCAAACAATGTTATCCATTGTTATCCACACCACAGAAAGGCTTTTAGAGCAGTTAGACTTTACTCATCACTGCAGTAGAAACGTCTATGCGTTGCCTGTGCCAGCTCTTCTTCTGAAACCCTACGGGAGAACGTCATAGGCTACCTATGAAACATGTCATTTAACTGTACGTAACTCAGACTAATACTTTCTGCCAATAGTCTGTGTGGCTGCCTATTCCTCTCAAAACCCTGCTCTCCTACAGGTGCTGCTGCTGTTACTGTCAGAGAAAATAACAATGAGCAGTGACAACATGGTTCTCCACAGTTTTGTTTCTGTATGCTTTCCAGATGATCCCTGTTTTCCTACGGTAGCAATTTCTTGTTCTATGAGACTGCTGTTAATGTGTTACAGTCACTGTGGGGAGAATAACTGCAGCTTGCTGAACATCGCCCCCTTGTGGTTATATAATGCAACATGTCCGAACTAAAGCCCCCCTTTTTTAGCAGTTGTTTTCTTAAAGTTAGATTAGTTTAGAAAGACTTAGATGAACCGAATCAAAATACAGAACTCGTTTTGAGTTTTGCGTCTATGTTCACAAAGTGTTCAATGGATACGTATGAACTGGATCAAACTTAGCTTCTCAACAAGAATGTCATCGACAACGTCAGTGCAGTAGTTCAAGAATAAGTTTTTACTTGGATGTAATAAAAATGGATGGATGGAGAATTGGATTTTTTTTTTCCACAGCTAAAAAAAAAACTCATAGGTTGACAACTTTACTTTCAGCAATGGACGTGGTTCACAAAATAAAATGCCTGCGTCGTATCTCATAAAATGATACGGCATTTTGGAGCGGAAAATCTTATTTTACACTAACTTTATGCCATGTGTCCATAAATCAACACGCAGAGAAGAATATTTCTCTGAAAGTTGTGGCACAATATAACAGAAGATAAAGGCTCATGGGCAGAGTTTTGGACCAGTGGACTGTGCTTTAAAATAAGGGGGAACATCACAGACAAGAGAAATTTGAAAGTAATTACTAATGTTTATTTCAGGGAACATTTCACTGAGCGCACTCTCGACTGCCCCCCGGGGCGACCTGTATACGCTGGTGGTCTCGGCTGGGTCACTGGATGAACCGTCTCTCCGATGCGTGTCTCGTCCACCTCTTCACCCCCAAAGATGACGGTGTCCTGTTGCTCTGATTGGCTGTTCACCTGTAATGGCGCTTTATCCGTGTCCAAAGCCAACATCATGACCTGCTTCAGAACAGTCTGGTATTTTTCGTTCACCCGTTTTACAACGGGTTCATAGCTGTCACGTTGGGATTTCAGTTTTTTCATCTCCTCGATTAGTTTGTTTTTTTCCTGCACAACGCGCTCATGATGCAGCCGGTGGACGTCTCTGGCTCTTTGGACCCTCACCAGCGTCTCGGCTGCGGCAGAGGCCGCCTGCCTGTACTCCTCTCTGTCCCACCGAGCGTTTTTCAGCTCTCTCTCCAAGCGCTGGTTTGCGATGTACACATTCGGAACCACATCCACTCGCTGTTCAACCACCAGCCCTTTTTGCACCATCTCAGTCCACTCAGTTTCAAAACAGTCAAGCGTTCCTGTCATGCCCGTTTGGAAGAGAAAGCTGCGTAAAAAAATAAGTACGGATAGTGGCGGGTGTGTGCTGTAAGTTGCGTTGGGGCTTTGAATAGCTCGAGCGCTGGCCCCCGCTCGGTCCTGGATGGCTTTCACCGTCGCTTCCAAGTCTTCTTCTCCCTCTGTTAAACTCCACTCATCTTCGAGAGAAACTTCTTCATATTCAAAGTCGTCATAAATGGCAGAAGGTACGCTGTCCGGTTGTTTTTCTTGGTTTTTGTTAAGAGCTGCCATCGTTTCGTTAAGATTGAAGTCTGCGGCAGAAAGTTTGAGGTTGTCATGGTAACGGTACCCGACAATCAACGCGAGATTTCAAGAATTCTCGTTTGCCACCTTCCATCCGTCACTAAACAGCCATGGCGGACTACCAAGAGGCGCCCTTGGCCACTCGGCCAAAAACGTTGGATCCAAATGAATATTTCAACCTTTCGCCGGACCAGAGGCGCGCAGAGGAGGCCCGGGGTGCGCTACGGGCGAATCTGAAGAGGCAGTATCAGTTGCAACTGAACAACCCGCACAGAAAAGAGCTCATTGTAAGTGTTTACTAGTTAGCTAGCAATGTCACCTCTGAGCAGGGCTCAAGCTACTTCCAGGGATGCTAACTGTGGCATATTTGAGCACACACGCGTGGAACGAATATAATTGCATACTGAGCATTGTCCCTATTTGTTTGTCTGCCCAAGACGAACTGCTCATATGACAGTAGTATTATTTGCAACGTTACGACGCTAACGTCAGTTAACATTAGCATGGTAGCTAACAGTAGTGTGCTCTAAGTCGATTTTGTTCAGATGAGGATGTTTAATTTGATCATCAGATACAGAGTTTATAGTAAAAGTAAGCTTTCTATTCTAGCTATTGTTTGACTAAATGAAATTACGATTGCAGCTTTTAGTTGATTCTACAGCACTACTAGATACGAGGCAGATGGTAAACGCTTTACATACGTTATTCAAAATGCTATCGCTGAAACTATGTCCATGTCATTCCCTTCCTACACAGACAAAGTCCTGATTGATAAGTTCCCGAGTTAGTTAAACTTTTTTATAATTTGCTTCTACCTGCGTTAGTTCAGTTTTAATGTCAGTCACATAGATAAATTCTATCACTCCTAACCCTACCATTCAACCTACCCTATTTAATGTGTGAATTTTGACCTTAAGTCTGTTGTAACGACATTTGTCAGTGTACAGCTGTTACTAATATTTCCCTTGTGATGTACTTCAAACTTGACGTTCTCAAACAAAACTGTTTTAACTAGTCCAGTTAATGCAGTTGGGGGTCATATCACTTCTGTATGTTGACCTCCAACTATTACATGGTCAGGTCGAACTCTAACCTTAGATTAACTCATCTATACATGTAACAGTACAGATTCAGGTTTACATGCATAGTTAAGTCTGTTGTTTAATTGGACTACTCTCCCAGTGTATAAGCACAGGATAGTAATCAATGTATTGAACAAAGTATATCTGAAACCGCTGCAATAGGTGTTAGAAATCTTACATATTATTGTTTTAGTCAGACTAATATGCTTACATTTATTTTAAAAAGTCCTGTTTGTTTTACACTTTGAGGATTTAGAGTGCACACAGGGACTACTAAATGTCATTGTATACCTCTGTCTTTGTAGGAAGATCCTGCCCTGACACGATGGGTATATGCGCGAACCAACCCTTACACGCACTTCAGAGCCACAAACAAGACATCTCTGCTGGGTGCAATGTTTGGAGTCGTACCTCTCTTCGTCCTGTACTACGTCTTCAAGACTGACAGGGTATGCAACAAAATGCACGGCAGTTTTTCTCTCTGCTTTATATTGTACATCCTGGGTAAGGGTGCATTTTAAGTAACTATGCCATGTATTTGCTAAATTAACGTCATGCCAAGAGCTAAAACAATTTAGCTACTGTTTGTGCCTTTAACCTTTTTATATACTATGCAAGTACCAAGTGATATACTAGAACCAAATTAGGGAAACAAAGCAGTATGAGAACATACTATATAGAGCTTGCTAGCTAGCTATCTACACACACAGAGTTCCATTCACATAAGAAATGAATGCTTGATTTAAAATGCCATCTTCTTTCATTTTCCTCCCCATTGTCATGGAGATTCACCCTCTAAATCATCGCCAATTGATATTCCACCAAGAATTGTTGCAATTGTCACACTGCTGAGTGGTCAAATTCCTTTTCTCTGCTGAGATGGGGGGGAAAAAAAAAAAAATAATTGCTTGAAAATCACAAAAACACTTGTTCATAAAACATGCCGTGAAGCAAATATCCGTAAGGTGAGGAGAGTGATACGACTTTGTTGCTATGGAAACTGTACTAACCAGCCGTCTGTTTGTCATCTGTTTTACAGGATAGGAAGGAAGAGCTGATTAAAGCTGGTACCTATGACCGCAAGTTCAGCTTGTCATCATGAGCGTTGATGTAGAAAAACCTTCCTGTAGTGTCCTAGAGATGATGCCGGTGTGTGTGTAATTATTATTAAACAAATAAAAATATATTGTCGAACTGTAGTGTGGCTTTGATTTGAGGCTAAACTGCGAATGGTGAATAAGCTATAGAAGTTCTACATCTGCATGTTGACCGGGAGGACAGTGAGGCTCACCTCAGTCGTTAAAACAATGCGGTCCAGCTGTGCTCCCCTTCAAACGAGAATGTGTAACTTAGCAAACTTTTGTTGCCATTTGAAAACATTCGGAAAATGGCTAATTCATTGCAGCTGCCAGACAACGAGAAAACTACTGAAGTCATTGAAGTTATGGGAGGGCTACTTTCATCAATATGCAAATTTCATTTTAAGAGTGAAAGTGTGGTTTTAAAGAAAAATGCACAAACGCAACAGTCTGCACGAACCAGATTTTTTTATTTTATTTAAAAACATCTGTTCTGGTAATTTGGTCCAAATTCTTTCCAAGCCTTTTATTTTATTTATTTTTTTAACTATTTGCTGGGCCTCCAGTTGGGGTTAAAGTGGCTGCGGAGAGTTTCCCAACACTTGTAGTAGCTCTTGTCAAGCCTCTGGCATGTTTGTAGACCCCATTTAGTCACGGCCATATTGAAGGATGACTCAAACATGAAAGCCTGGAGGAAGGGGAGAACAGGAAATGTAAATTCCTTGTTAACATTAACTTGATTGTATTTTACCTTCACTTATGTTTTTTTTTTTTTTTTTTTTTTTTTTACCATGGTTCCCTCGGCCACCCTCTCAGGTTTGAGCTCAGCAGTGCTGTTCTTTTCGAAGCAGTCAGCATCCGGGCCATGTGGGGTCATCATGCTGTGGAGGCTGGCCCCTCCAGGCTGGAAACCCTCCTCTTTGGCTTCGTAATGGCCTTCGATCAGACCCATGAATTCACTCATGCAGTTACCTAAAACAACCAGCAGGGGGTATTGTAACACAACCAGATGTTGGGCACAGAGAGCAAACTTTCCACCAGATGGCCTTAGAGATCTGTGATGGAAGAGATTGAAGCTACTGTGGTGTCAGTCATGCAGCAGGTGGATTGCTCTCAGCAACTGCCTTGACACTAGCTGGGTAAATGGACCTGTTAGCTTCTAGCTGGCTTGTTTCAATCCATGATAGACTCAAATTACCCTAACCGAGCTGAATCTGACATTTCCATTCAAAGTAGTGCTTTCAAATTGAGCTGACTTAACAGTGTGGGACTCAAAATTCATTGAGTCTGCTCTGCGAAATGTGAACAAAGCATCTGAGTGTTGAAGCAAGCCTGCGTGAGTATTATTGTGTTCTTACGGTGATAGTAAGGTGGACGGAACGTGTGGTCAGCTACGCCCCATCGCGGGGGGAAGATGACAAAGTCAGCAACGGCCACACCTGGCTTCATGGATTTGGCAGTCAGCACAGTAAATATAGATGGATCCTACAGGAAGATCATACAGTTAAGGGCATGGTTTTCTTTTTAGCGTTGTGGTATTGTTTGCTCCAGCGGCATCAAAATGAGAAAATGAATGAAGTACCGCATGATCGAAGGCCACACAGTTGATGACCATGAAGTTCTTCAGGCTGTACTTGTAAGGTGTGTAGTTTCCATGCCAGGCAACCACATTGAATGGAGAGAAATCCTGCGTGCAAAGCAAAGAACAACAAAACAAATAAGAGAAGTCTGCCCAAGTAACAAACACAAAAGACTTCAAATTGAGCTTTTCACAGGGAAAAGGGAACAATGAATAATGTCTTTGTAATCTTAAATTCCCAGAGAGAGTACTTCTTGACATAAAGGGGAGGGAAAAAATGGTGATAATGAAAATTGTGAGAGGGTGAGCTTCTTTCAATCTTACTTCTCTTTCATTCCCCCTTGTTCTTTGTGCTACGAGGCTCCAGGTATTATGGGGTAATTGGCTTCACAATCAAACTTTCTCCAACTTTGAGCATTTTGACGCTCGCAGCGGCGCATTAATGGGAGGAGGGAGCAGCAGCGACTGCGGGTGCAGAGATATTTTTTTTCATCTTGATTGTTAAAACCACAGCAATTTTATATAGTTTCTCTGTTCTGATAATGTCACTGCGAAAACGACATTCAACAGCAGCTCTAAAATCAATATAGTTCATTACAGCTCAAACTGCCTTCACGCTGACCTCCGTGCTCTTACGCATACGCTCACGTAGGCCTACATTTCCACACGTGAACAGCTAACACACGCGTACGGTGAAAGCTGGCGAAAACATACCCGTCCATAGACCCGTGGGTGAGTAAGCTCTCAAGCATCATATGACTAATAAACACCAAAAAAAAAGAAAGAAAAAAATACTTAACACACACTCACTCGTTTCAGACCCTCAATTGTCAGCTGTTGCCACACAAAAAAAGGCCGAGTGCAGGTAATTTCGTAGACATTCGTCAGTGGTAACTCCACTACATTCGATTAAAATGAAGGGAAAAAAGTCGAGTGCAAGCACTTTCACACACATGCTCACACACACACACACACACACACACACACACACACACACACACACACACAAAACCCACAAACATATTGGCCCAGTCAAGCAAATAATAAGTTAATTTGAGCAATTTCAGCACTCTGCAGGGGAACAAAACAGCAGGACCAGACAGGAACAGCAGCATCTTCCGTGAGATGAGGCCTCCGTCCCCCATCTAGTTTTCTAGCCCCTGAAGCCTCACTCTCTGGGCTCGGAAAAAAGGTGGACACCAAGAACAGAGTGTCACCTCTCACCTCCACAACATAATACCCAAGAAGAGACAGCTTGGGAAATATATATTTTTTAAAAAAGGGAGTTTGTTTCTCTCCAAGAACAGGCACCATACAGCCTTCGTATACTTTTGTACTATGAATAATAACAGTGCGATTTGACATGGTTTCCATGGTTTCCACGGTTATATCCCCCCCCCCACAAACTTCTGGTCCAACCTCCTGCCGGTCTCAGTAAAAAAATAAAAATAAAAACTCCTGTCAGACATTATGTGTCGATCCAATTATGCGCCCAACAGGACATTTCAGGAGGGGGAGGATCATTCTCCGAGTGAAATATGCTGAAATTAATGCTTAACTTGGAAAAGGTTTTTCCTACAAAGCAAAGCTTCACAGGTATACTGTCTGTAGCTCCAGAATGCCTTAACTAATTATGAGTGATTAAGTTTCATAAGGGAGTCGAGGCGGAAACCCGCTGAAAGGATAACAGCCAACGCTTCGATATTAAATCATCAGGGATGGCAATTCAGTCGGCAGGAGCAGCTAATGGATCATATGCTTGACTTGGACCGTTTCCTGTTAGTCGCTGTGGCAGTTCGACGGTGTTTACTGAGGCGAGCACGAACCTAAATAGGGTAATAGGGCACGTGCAATACATGTGTGTGTCCTTGTCAGACAAGTGTGTACGTGTGGGAATTAATACAGTGACATACATAAAATTAAATGTCACAATAGCCACCTGTTGGCAGGCGAACAGTTTCCCCTGGTACTTGTTGATGACGGTGTAGCCGGTGGACACTTTGCGATCCTCATACCATGCAACTGGGCAAAGGAAATCTCTTGGGTTGGCCAAACCATTGGCTCCTGCAAAACATTCACACGTGATTACAGTAGATACGCTGATACATATAGGAGATAAAGTAGCTTGCAATATAGGAGGGAAAAATGGTTCCAAAACAAGTGCAGTGCGGAGTATGCTGATTGTGTATGGGTCTGCCATGTAGGGGAGACCCGGTGGGGTTGTAACATGGGGAGAGTTGTAACCCCACCAAAGTCAGATGATCATTTCACTGTTTGACCACTTTCTGCTCTTTCTCACATGGTGGCAGATTTTAATTGAGTTAAAACAGATTTTGAGGTAAGAAAATAATATATTTGGCCAACACCAAACTCTGTTTGTACTTGCAAATAAAAAAATTGTAACTTACAGCAATTTAATTGGTTAGGCAGAATATGATGCGTTTTCCCCTTGCTAATTTCAAACCGCTATGCAAATACAGTTAGTTAAACAATGGCTGACAGGGTTGGGGTGGGTCTTAATATATATCTTAAAAGTGCTACAATCATCCCCTTACAGAACTATAATTTCTTGATTTTTATTCATTTTTAAGCACACCTAGGCAGTGGAAAAGAAAGACTGAGAGAGGTGTGCCTGCTGATGTTTTTTGCATGCATCTGATGAGGTTTCAAAGGAGGGCAAGTCAGTCATATCAGTGGCAAAGGAACATTGCATCTGCCATAGTGTGTTTGAGTTTGGTCAGTCACAGAGACATACCTTGTTCTGGATTGTTCTTTTATTCGAATGCATCTATCTTTCAACCATATTCTATGGCGTGACCTCTGTTTTTGTTTCATTTCTCTAATTGATACAACTCTCAAGGAACACCATGTATCTGACATTAAAACACAAGGTCTTTGATATTTGTGCAGGGTCTTAAATAGATGCAATTTGTAGTAAACAAATGTGGGTATTTTAGATAAAAGTTTGAGAATTATAGTTAAAAATTCTGACGCAAAAAGTGTTACAACCATACCCAATCACCCCTATAGGCCTTCAACGCAAAATAACTACCCACTGGAGTTACTGATCTCACATCGGTCAGGTCCATTTTTCACAAGTGACTGTTCTCTCAAGAGCCCAGTGGTTTGTTTTGGACGTGTGTTTAAAGCTCAAGTCGCTTGTCTCTGTCACAAGATCAGGAAAAACCTCCTCCAGCAACAGAGTCAGTGCAGAATAGGAAGGCTGCCGGTATAAAGAACGTGTATCTTTGGGGTGTGGGAGAAATCAAAATAAGCGTAACAGTCTAAATATTTCTGTGCGTATAAAGGAAACATATATTCAAAGTTGTCAAAATATAAAATAGACATCATTGCACTCCGTTTTCATTTTACACTGCGCCCCAATTGTCTTTGAATATGGACTTGTGCGCTGGATAGCATTTTTGTTGATATGAAGTACAGATGAGACAAATGGCCATTAGTTTTGAAGATATTTGACAGAAGTAAGTCCCACCTATGATAAGATTCATATCAATCCACTAAGTCGTGAAGATATTTCCCTCAAAAACACGAATGTCAATGTCAGGGTGCCTCGAAAACTAAGGTCGGACGATCACAAAGTAAATAGGCTCCGTTCTTTGCAGACCATGAAGCTCTGCACATTATTTGAGACATTTCAGTCTGAACCAGCGTGAGGGGATGACTGACTGAACCACGCGGTTAGCACAGCAAAAAAAAAACACAGACTTTCAGAGATAAGTGTCAACAATTTAGTCAACAATAGCATATTGCAGGGAACAGAGGCAAAGTGGTTGGTGTGCAGATTTCAAAGAAAGATGAACGCATATAGTATGTATTCATCCGTCCTTATCTGCACTCACAAACATGGCTCAAACACAAACCTATAGGTCCCAGGTCAGGGAGCTCAAAATGGGCTCCATACACCTCTAGAATGTAGCCTCGAGTTTCTCCAAACACGTCCACAGTGAAGCGCATCCCTTGCTGGAAAAAAAGAATGTGAAAAGTGGTAGTTAGAAGAAATTTAGTGCTGTTATGTAGCAAATGTGGGTTGTATCAGTGCTGCAGCACAAATGGACTAATGCGTTTGGAAAAACACACGTGCTGCAGTTGCAGTTCAGGCTGTCTAGAGCTCAAAACTATTTCCACCCATACTTATTATCAAGCTTGCATCCCGAAAGTACAAAGCCATAACTTTGTACATATGGTAAGAGAAATGTGGGGGCAAACACCATTATTGATTTCAGAAGAAAAAAAACAGAGGAAATGGAAAAGATCCAGCCCACCTGGATAACACAAATCTCGTTAGGCTCGACCATCATCTTCCCAAACTCTGTGGTGATCAAAATCTCACCTTGCTGAGGGACTGCAGACAAAAACAGTCAAAGAGAACAACAGAGGAAAAAAAGTTTAATGGAGAAGACATGAGCGATTTATGTAGTGCTGTCCTTGCGATAGATGACATCCTTCGCTCTCACCAATCAGAAAGTCTCCATCTGAGTTGTTGAAGCACCTGGAACAAACAATATAAGACATTTGGAATCATTATCAAGAAGGTTTGAGAAAAAAAAAATACTTCCATTTGGGGAGACACAGCACACACATACTGACCTGTCAACCATGGAGGTGTTGCAGGTGTACACATGGATGCCGATGCCATTGCGAGATTTGGTATCTCCTGCACCACAGATGGTGTGAAGACCCTGAAACACACGGAAAGACGCAGTGTCAGTCGGTGAGCTGAGGACCTTCCACAAATTAAGCTGTTAAGACAAAAGAAAATGAGCTACACTCACAGCCACAAAGTCCACTTTCTTCTCTGTAGATTTGGGGATGACGAATGGCAGCCATCGTAGCTGCGAGAGAAATCTCAGAGTCAGAATCGACTCCTTAAAACGAATTCAAAATGAACAGTGACTCTTCCTGTTTATACACCTGGTTGGGATCGGGCTCCACTTCATCCCAGCTCTCTGTTAGATCCCCACTTGGCACAGGTGTAAAAGGCTTATGTTTAACAGAAGGGATTATTCTGTAAAACCAGCTACAGAAAGGGGAGAAGACAGAGTTTAGTTATTCATAATGCCTTTGATCCATTTGGCCTAAATGGGCTGAGTCTCAAACAGAGATGAGCACCTTCGCTTGTTGGCTGGACGCGGGCAGGTGAAGGCAGAGCCAGAGAGCTGCTCAGCATAGAGACCGTATGGGCAAACCTGAGGACTGTTCTGTTGAGACATAAATCATTAGCATAAAGTCAAGAGTTTTGCATTATTTGATGCATCAGCACAGAGATAACAGTCGTGATTGAGGCTACGTGAATCTTTAGGTGGCTTTTAGCAGGTCAACGCTAAAAGACGGGATTCAAACTTGTGTGCTACCTGTCCTTCAGGTAAGGATCCGGGACAGCGCGGGTCCTCAGAGGAGAACTCATTCCCAAAACCAGTCAAATACTGAAAAAGACACACATCGAACACTGAAGTGAAGGCATGGAAAAGTGAAAAACAAAAAAAACTACATCCTGTGGCTTCATTGTCATGCAGGATAAATGTGTTCATGCTGGTTATAATTAAATGTGAAGGCTTGTCATTAAGGCTTGTCTTTTTGTTAATTGTTGTCATATTGATTCACATTAGATCTATGATAAAACAAACTGCAGCTCTGCCAAATTTCCCCCCCTTGTAGTCATCCATTATTGTTGTGTTGATGTGCTACAGGAACAGGCTAATTACACGTACATCCTCCACAGTATTTTTCCTTCAGTATGTCAATTATCATATAGTGGCACGGAAATGTTTGGTTGTCTGTGGTCAGAATTTCTATCACAGTGAACAGTTATGCGAGTAAAAGATTAACTGATACCCAA
The DNA here is from genome assembly GCF_027942865.1 of Odontesthes bonariensis. Taxonomy (NCBI): domain Eukaryota; kingdom Metazoa; phylum Chordata; class Actinopteri; order Atheriniformes; family Atherinopsidae; genus Odontesthes; species Odontesthes bonariensis. Next base: position 16,201,044 of record NC_134525.1, read on the forward strand.
ATGGCCTAATGTTGAACAAAAAAATAATCTTGAAATTACTTTCCGCTAAGATTACGTTTTATTTTGGTTTGTACAGTTTTGGAGTGACATGAGGAAAGCTTCAAAATGCCAAAGAATGAGCACCCCTGCATCTAAATCCACCCAAATACATTCACAAGGGAAAGTTAAGCATTAGAAGTTTGCAAGTTTAGGTAGATGCTGTGAATTTGGAAGAAAAAAAAGAATATGTTGACTGCAACAAGCAAGTGCATAGTTTTTCTTCTGTTAAGCGGATGGATTGAAACCGCCTTTGGGCTTGTGTTGCAGCCAGTGCCACAGCTGCATTTCACCATTAGAGAATGGTTTTAGTGAAACTCCAACAACTTTTGGAAGCAAATGTCACAGCATCTGAAAAAACACTGAAGCTGAAAAGAGAACTTCAAGATCAGGACCCAAAATACTCCTTAAAAATCCACATGGGAGATGCACTGTGAGCCAAAATCTTTGCTGTGGCCCTAACAATCTCAAAATGAAACAAATTCAAGTTGGTCCATGAGTTCACAGAAGAAGCCTTTCGCATGAACAAGAAGTGAAAGGTTCTAACTGTAGCTGCTGCAGTGTTACAAATGGGGATAATTGCCAAAGGGCAATTGTTGAGAGCATGCAAGGTGCCCGAAGTTGAGCTTTGGACCTTTTGTCTTTTTATCATTTTTGAAATGGTAAACGACACGAAAAAGTAATCGTTCTTAGAATATTGAAGAAGAATGTCATATCTAGATGTCTCATTATCCTTTTGTTGCCGATTCACAATAAATCTTGACCAACATTTGCATGTCGACTTGTTATTTGACTACGTGACACCAGCAGTGATCATCAGCCATGAGAAAAATCTGAACTTGGTCCGATGTAAACAAAGATCTTGCTGAGTCACTGTTGCTCTGCAAAAAGGACGCTCACGCACTCATTGATGGTTTCCATATGTGCGCGCTCATGTGTCTTTAGTTTCGGGGGCTTCCTAGTGTCATACAAAGGAAGACTCGATCAATCACGCACGTTTATTTCGGTTTACTAGAACAGAAACATGTAGTCTGTGGTAATGCTTCACTGAACCAATGTCTGAAAAACATTCCAATAACGCACGCACAGGCACACATTTGCATTAAAAAGTCCAATTTTATGGACACAGCTGTCCTTCAGTTCGTGGATTATCGTGTCGAAATTTTTTTAACTTCATTTTTTGTAAACTTCCAGATGTTGCTCTGAAGTTTGTAAAACTCTGTGAGATTGTTGGGGCGTCCCAGACCACATCTGGGCAGCTGCTGAATGCCGCCCTCTGATTGGCTGGAGGGAAGCCTCCCCTCAGCTAACCGATGTGCTGCTGTTACTGCTGCAATAGTGGCACATAAACTTTTTAATATACCTCATTTCTGTTGCAGTGATGGTTAAGGAAACAGCTTCCTCTTTAGTTTTCTGGTAACAACTAACTACAGCATCTTTGCCCTTTCGTGCGCAGTTCACTCACTTTTGGGTTTGACGCAGGCGCAGAATGTAAGTAGTGGAGAATCAACACTTTAATACAAGTAGGGACAGTTTTGATTTAAATGCTGGCTTACCTTGAGCCCTGCCATGGTGTTGTCTTTCAGAATTTTCCTCGCTGCTGCTGCTGGGTGTCTCAGCGGTTACAAATTAACTTGCAGTTGTCTCTGCGTTTCTCTCGACCAAAATCCACTTCAGGATCCGTGCATGGTGGTATGTGAGCAGTGTAGAGAGAAAGGGGCTGGATTTCTGCTCTTTCTCAATGTGGATTTAATTAGGGCCTTGGCTGGCTCCGTGACGCAACACATGGCTGTCCGTCGAAGAGGGAGGGGACGGGTCGGATGGCCAAAATGTGCGCAAACAACAGTCAGTTTCACTGCCAAGCAAAACAAGGAGCAAGGGAATATTGCACACATACAATACTGTGCAGGAGTCTTGAGTCCCCCCTCATTTATTTTTATTTTAGTTCTTTGTTGTAATCTTCTAAAGTGGCCTGAAGCCACATAACTCTGAGCTAAGAATCACTCAGATAGAGTGACAAACTTATAACTCAAAGGTTGAATCCGAGCTGTTACTCACATAACAGACGACTTAGCAAGGAACCGATTTTATCTTCTATTTTTCAGGACTTTGTTACCAAAGTCTGCCACAAAAACAGATCATTTGTTCCCGTGTCTTTATTAGCATAGGCCAACAAAAAATGCCACAGATAACACTTTGGATAAACAGAAAATATCATTTTTACACCAACACAGTGATTGCCAATAAGCTATGAGCTGAAAAACTTGACATTTCTTGGACTGGTTTGCAGTGCGTTCTTAAGGAAATACGTGAACTGGACAAGTGGAGGACATCATTCAAACTGGTAGGCCTAATTAACAAAAAATCTAAGAAAAGTGATGTCCTTAAGAAATAGGAAAAAAAAATCCAGCAATGACCTGAAACAGGACCTGAGAGATGCATCAGGACTTTCAGTTGATCCATCTACTGTTCACTGAAGCCTCATCAGAAAAGGTCTCTGTGGAAGGGTGGGTGTCAAGAAGTCATTCTTAAGGAAGACAAACAGGCAAAAAAGGCTGAGATATGCCAAATGACGCAGGAAGTGTACTGAAAATCAATGGCAACGGGTTTTATGGAGGGATGAAGGCTACAGCTCCTCGCGACCCTAAATTACATTAAGCAGATGTAGAAAATTGATGGATGAATGGATATTGTATTTCCATTTATGTTTGCACATATTCTGATAAATTACTGCAACTATTTAAAGTTTTCCTGGCAATATCTAAAGTAATGAGGACTGGGTCAGGACATTTGCATTGTGCTGTATGTCATAAAAGATGGAAGGTTACATAAAAATAAAATAAAATTACATATTAATCCAATATAAGTGAGATATTTTTGAAGGAAGGTATATCACATCTAGTAGTGGAAATATCCAGGGGGTTGAAATGAAGTAATGAAACTAATTATTCCAAAATGAGGAGGTAGAAGTCATGGACTTGTGTTGACCTTGTATGCACTGCTTGTGCAAACAATGGTGTCATGTGCGTCCTCACGTCCTGCAAAACAAACATTGATGAATTTCTTTATCTTTTATTTTTTCTCCTTTAGGACAAAGTTAATTGTATGTTATTATGTAAAGTGAGTTATCCTTTCCGTGTAGCTACGCCGCATAATTGACATACTCATCTTTAAACTAGCATCCACGTCCACATGCCGTTGGGGGCAAGTCATTTCTCATCATATAAGAGCAACGGCAGAGGCCCTCTTAAAGGCATATACATGACGTCGCGCGAAATTTATTCAGTTCATTTCTTGAAATTGGTGGTCAAACGAGGTGTATCTAATGTCCCCCATGCCGCATGTATCAACAAGAATGAATTTCACCTCTGTCGTTCCCCCTGCTTGTCTATTTCTTCTCTCTGTTTTGGGAGATGTTGGGGAAGGGTAAATGATGGCAATTCTCATAGCGAGGCGCAAATAAACTCGCCGCGGCAGAAGTAACTGTTCTCCGGCGAGGCGTGCAGTCAGACCCGGGCCTCCCGCTGAGAGGCAGTCAGGGTGCTGTGCCAAAGACGAGAAAGCCCAATGGCAGGAAAATATCACGTCCCCGTCTCCGGAAATTGATCTGTTCCTTGTACGGGGAAAGAAAATGAGCGATTTTAATTTCATCCCCGAGTCGGCTGATAGAATTCTAGAGTATCAGGGTCCAATCCGGATGGTGCCTGCGTGTTTTAAGAGAGGAAGGAAAAGCTGGAGACTGGAGAGAGGAGACTGTTGTTGCTTACGCGCAGTTATATCTATGCATGCCTAAGTGGGCCATAAATGTTTTTTGTTATTAGAAACCTGCTGAATTCAATGGCTTGATGGTAAACGATACCCTTACCTGGCACAGTCTATCCCCATATGCATAAACAAGCAATTTCTGCACCAAACACATACAGTTACAAGCCTATTCTGTGCTGTGATGACATCTTCAGGCCTTTATAAAACATGCAGGTGCAAATACTATTACATATACATACATGTTTTGATCCGATTCTTCCCATAAAAGCATCACTGCGTCAAAGAAATTTAAAGCGGGGATATAAGCTATATTGTGGAATCTGTGTGATCTAGAGTGTTAATATGGTGACTCAATCTTTCTCATGACCTGAACATCAACACAGGTGTTTTCACACCCTTTTGGGGTGACCGAATCACTATTCTGTAAATGCAGGTTATTCCTTCCCAACAGACGCAACAAAACGGTTGTTTTTGTCAACATGTATATGATATTTTGAATTTAATTCAAGCAAGACACTGCAACAAAACAGTGGAGTTGCAGCTGAGCTAAAGAGGTCAGAGGTCAGATCCTGCTTGTTATTAGCACGCAATTCAACAGATAGCATCTGTGATGGGGGTGCATTAGTGCAGTTAGCATGAAGAGCTTGCACATCTGAATGATACACCTATCAGCCATAACATTATGACCACCCATCTAATGATAAATAGGTCCTCCTCATGCGTCAGGGTTTGGACAAAGAACATCTGAGGGTGTCCTTGAGTATCTGGTACCGGGATGTTAGCAACAGATTCTTGGGCCCTTTGGGTTGTGGGCTGGGGTCTTTGTGGACAGTATTTGCTTCTATCAGATTGGTATCGGAGGAGTCTGGAGGTGGGGTGAAAACCTCATAGTCTTTGTCGTATTCTAGGAGCAGCTTTTTCAAGGTCTACTGCTGTCTTACTTGTGGAGTACTGTTGCCCTTTTGGGGGAATGACTGATCTGCAAAAATGTTAAGACAGGCAGCAAGTTTCAGACTAACAACCATGTAAATGCAAGGATACATGTTCTCCCAGTATAATGTTACATTTCTTTAAAAATGTCAGTGTTACTCGGTTGACAGTGGTTTTAGACTGAAGACTGAAGCATTAAACAATGATTTAGACTCTTTGTTATGACACTAAGAACTTGAATCTGGTGCATTATACATTAGTGATCCTTGTGATCCAGGTCTCCTGGACTCTTGGTTTTGTAACACAGCTTGTCGCAGAACTGTTAATGTGGAAGTAGAAGTAAATCCCAGCAGCACTTTTGGTGAAACCCACTGAGCATTTCATTTCTACCATACCTACAGTCCAACATGGTGATGGCAGAATCACTGTTTTTCTGCAACAGGTGACTAGATGGAAGGAAATATGAATGCAGAACTGTGTAGAGGAATCAAGAGAAACTCTGTTCCAACGAATTCAGGATCGCAGACTCGGGAGAATGTCTACATTTCAACAAGACAATGGCCCAAAGCCTGACTCCTATAACTCCTATGTTAATAAAACATAGGAACACGTCTCACCAATTTTGCAAGCAGGCCGGTTCTGTACTGTGTTGGCAAATCTGCCATTTATCCTGGTAGTTATACATAGATCAACAGTACGTCTGATTAAGTTAATCAGGCAGCAGCAAGAAGCAACAACTAATTATCATGTACTGTCTTGCTTCCTTCTGTACTGTAATGAGTTTTCTCTTCATCCTTTTTTTTTAGCAGTGAAAAGCGCCTGTCAGATACGCTCTTTTACAAAGCAAAGCAGAATAATACTTTATACAGTATGGATGATTTTACCTATACAAACATGAAATTGAGTCTTTTGTTAGTCAGCTGATTTCACACAAAGGCCCAGCCATTGTTGCAAACCCCGTGAGCAAATGCTAGCAGCGTAATTTGCTCTAATTGGTCATTCTTTTGTATTTCATAGAGCTGCTCGAATGAGGAGGAATTTCTCAGCTTGTTCTGATAAAAACACATTTTGAGAAGGACATTTAAGTGCGCGTGACATCCCAAATTGTTACCACCTGGCCTCATCTAGTGTATCGCTGATAAATCAGGGCTGGATTTCTACATCACATCTAACTGGATTTCTGCTTTTTATAATTACAGACCTGTTACATGCCAGCAACTTGCTGTTTAATGCTAAGTGACTCCTGACATGAGCCAAACAGTACCACACACACACACATTTGACAGCTCCATTTAATGCTGATTAGATTTGCAAGGACATGTAGTATACCCTCTCTGTGTCTACTGCGTCCACTCTCTCTCCCTGAGTAGGTTGAGTATCTCCTGAATCTCATCTATCGCCGTAATGTTATGCAAATGGTTTAATATGAAGATAAAAGACTGTTGCAGCATGTGGCGCTCTCGTGGGTTCACAGCCTCGCGTTTCCAGGACGATAGCTCTAACGAGGAGGGCACTATTTGGGAGTCATTAAATGATGGCCTTCCTGACACGCACCCGCTCACCACCATCGCCGCCCGCCCCGCGTTGGCCATTAAAGCGGCTCACACCCACACCAAGACACACACTACAGACACCTTTTAGCGCCAGCTCCCAGTTTCTTACACATCACAGTGTCACAGAATAGAAAATTACACTCTACTCCCACAGAGAAAATTGCTTTGGAATTGCTTGGTTATAAAGATGTGCTTTAAAGAGAGGGGGGTGCATGCAATAAAAAAGGGACACACACAAACACAATTACTTAAGCACTCTAAGGACAATTCTTACAAGTTAATCAGAGGATTTACCAATTATTGATGTCAAAAGGATTTTGTTGTGTATGTGTGCGTTTATGGCCTGTGCTTATGTGCTGCATGTGCTTGTCTTTGCATTTGGGGTATTTAGTATACATAGTCTCTGCTGTGCTGAACGATGGCAGAAAATCTCAGACTAAGATGTTGCTTTCTGTACGGCCAAAGATGAGTTGTTAAACACAAAGATACATGGAATACATGAAAATGGTGGCGAATGATTGGAATAATGTCAGGAAAACCTACACAATGCGTTCAGCAAAGACACATATGGAGAGTTGAAGACAGCGGGTGTCTAAAAGGAAGGAAATAAGTAGTGGAAATAGGACAAAAAGAAGGGGAGCACTGGTTTAATCTGCTCTGTACTTCAATGCAAAGCACACTGAAAGCGGTGCCTCTAACGTAAACAGAAGAAAAGTGTTGTAGCATCCAGTAGTTGACACAAAAAGCCTTGCAAGTATGTAATGAGGCACACTGAGAAACAGGTGTCCACCTATAGAATATTCTGTCAAACTGTCTTTAGATCTGACACAGAAACACATCAGACACCTCATCACAAATAGAATTAACTCCCTGGTCAGAAGTGAAATGACAGCGCCTGCTTGTTTGGCTGGAAGCGTAATGGCATTGGAGAGCTGGTGGTGTTTTCCTGGTGGGGGATCCAAAGGATAGGACTGCGTATCAGTCCAGGCACTTAGCGTGGTGCTAGTTACACGATTCACTCCCCCCTCTCGAGTGTGTGGACAGTCTGTGAGGATGCCTCCTGTGAGGCTGTAGTTTAGCAAGGTGGGTTTGAGGGTTGGACTGAGATGTGAAGAGGGGAAACTTGAGGTGAATGGTCTTCGGACAAGGAATGAGTGTGATCAGCATCAGAGAACAGGGAGCGTGTGTTTATATCTGTGTGGTTTTCTACTCAAAGTGTGTGTTTGGCTGGTGCAGAAGTGTGACTGATGTTATATCAGTCTGGGGATGATTGTGTGCGACTTTTGAATTGTGTACATCCCTGTTAGTGCGTGTGTATGTGTTTACGGGTGTCTTTCCCCAGCACTGTCATTAGGTCACAGGCAGTGGCAGTGTTGGGGGGTGTAGCGAAGCCTCTCCTGCGGCCTCTTGGGCCAATTTAGGTGGAGAAAAGCACTTCGATCCTGGCCTGCAAGTCTGAGGGTCCACGGCGGGAGGCAGCGCTGCCCAGCAATCTATATTGGATTTATTCCATTCCCATCTACAGGCCCCATGCACCCCACAGAGAGGAAGTCCCAACTCCACTCTGTCTGTCTCCTTAGATAATATTTTATAGTACACACATGAGCACACATAATCATATAAACACACACAGACACACACATGAGGGCACACTGAGGCACCTTCTCAATCTTCATGGCGCACTCTCTCACAGCAAGGAAGTTATGACGGCCCACTCTCCAACACTGTGCGAGCTGCTGGTGTCAGCATATACTGAGATTTGTGACAGACAGTAAAGCGAATCATCCAAGGTGCAGACAAACTGTTATTTCAGGCTGACCATTGTTTCTCCCAGTAGATATGTTGCTCAGGTTTACAAAGGCCACAATGTAAAATTCATTTTTTATATTTTTATTATCGCATTAAAGCACGAAAAAGGAATTTACATAAAACTCAGACAAGGTCAGAGAGAAACGAGGTTCTTAATTTAGTCTAATCAACTGTCATTTGCATCGCGCCATTTGCGCAAGGTATTGCCACTAACTGAATAAATGGACTTCTTCAGACTCAAGGGGGGGCACTCCGGTTTTGATAAGCTGGCAACATAACTGATTTGCATATATTACTCTGATTATCTCATTACTAGGATGATTCTTGCGGAATTTTTGACACTAGCGCAATCGAATTAAAATTAAGGCACGCAATCAATAAAAGGGCAACACGGCTGCGAAAACACACCGCGCCCCAGGTTTGCATGGTCAACCGGGGGTGATGAAGATGATGTTGACGATGGTTATGGGAATAATGTGGTAGATGATGGTGGTCATGATGATGATGGTGATGACCTCTTCAGCTCGCGAGCCGAAGTCGGGCCTCGCAGAGGGTTTAAGAGAGTCTCTGGCTCTTGATTCCTGTGATCAAAGCAGTAATCAGAGGAGACAACGGAGGCCGTGAAATTGCTGCTCTCGTGTGGGTGACCTATTCACCTGCTATGAATCCAAGAGTGGCCTGCAGGCGGCTCATGCCCCCACCAAGTCGATAATAGCGCTCCCATCTTTCCCCCCCAACCTGTCTGTTGACTGATGAAATCATGCGTAAAGACGAGAAATTTTGCAACGCAGCCGTCATAAGCGGTCGGGAAAAGATACAGCCCAAAGATATGAGGGTCTTAAAACTCCAGAGTATCAGACAGTTTCTAAAAGACCCCATGATAGCGTAATATTTCAGTTTAGGGCTTTTATTTTCCGAATTCAGAATGCTTTTCTTTGCCAAGTGCCTCATTTGTTTCCATACACAAGTTGACTGAGGGGAAGAAGATTCGGGACCCCTCCTCTCCTTTCCTAATAGGCTCTCTCTTGTCTGCACACTAACCGGGAGCAAAAGCGCACGTCCGCGATTTAAATTCATGATGCAAATAATTATAGGCCTGGAAATTGATTTCCTTAGGCTACCACCTTCTCCAGCAAACGAGCCCTCCGAAATCCCCCTCAAAGAAAGCTACTTCTGTTGAAGCATTAAGTCATTAATTATTTTCCTTACATAAGGACAAATTATCGAGTCAGTTGAACGAAATTAGAACCCTTTGTTTCTGATCAGACCGCATTACCGCTGGAAATTACGGATGATGGCTGCGTGCGCGCTCGCCTTTGTTGTTTCGATCATTGCCTGTCGCTCTGAACCCGCGCTAACAAAGTCATTAAATTGACTCCCTCTCGCTCTCATTATGCGGGCTGTTAATAACCGCTAATTAACTTTGCTTACGCGCGCCTTAAAAGCCTCCCTCCCCTCCGAGCACACACTCTTCCTCCTTCTCTCCCCCTCTTTCTTCTCCTTCTTCTACTTCTCCTGCTTGTCCTCTCAAGAAGACCAAGTGTCCAATTATGTCACAGCGCGAGGATTCATGGAGGATGAGTCTTCGCCGCCAAGGCCAGTGGGTGCGTGTAGGAGTCCAGTAATTACGCGACGCACAAGGACAAACTTGTGTGTGATAAAGTAGTGCTGCCCGTGCATATTCTGAAATGTATGACCTATAGGTGGATGGAGATGCAGCTTTGAGTTGGATAATCTAATCCTTCAAGAAGCATAAAAAATGTGACAGGTAGTGTTAAAGTTGAGATAGTTCAAAGTTGAGGGGGCGCAATAGCAGTTACACGATGAATGCAGAGTATTTCGCTGGTGCATTATGGATGTGAAACAACCAAGATCTCTATGTTTAGATAAAAATGACCTTGTCTTACTTGTTTGAGCAGTCTGCTTTTCCATCCAGGAGATGGCGCCATTTGAATGACCTGTAAGGCAAGGCCCAGTGTTGTGGTCTGGGTGGACTTAATGACTTCCAAGGCCTTCTCTACAGAGGATGACACATGCACGAAAATAGAGCAGTGGAGCTGTGTCGGGTCTGTATCACATGCCGTTTAAATGTTTTCACGTGTAAGTGCCATCAAATCCTTTCCAGAATGTGTTTTTTAAAGAATCGGCCATGGCGTTTGACCCCCATCATCCGCAACAGAGACTGCGCGTGAAACAAACAGAGAGCACACCACCCGGTGTTTCCCAAAGTTGCGGTGTGATGAAAAATACAGAGGATGAGGTGGCAAACAAAAGGCGGACTCCTTTTTTTCTTCTTCTTCTTTGCCATCTCTTCACCTGCACGTCAAATAGACGGAAAATTGAAAATGTGAAAATTGCTCAGGCTATTCAGCCTCCTCCCAACACACACACACTCTGATGTATGCGCGTAATTAGTGCATTTAAACAAAGCGCGGATGTCCTGCTGGCTGAAATGGCGGCTGACATCTCTTTTTCTACAGGGTTAATAACAGTGTGCGGATAAATGAATCAAATTGTGGCCCCCAAATTACAGAGCGACTCTAAATACCCGTCTGTATTACGCGCGTCTGTTTGTGACCGCGCAGGGGAAAAAAAGGCACAATGTTTTATATTGTTATTACACTCATTATATTGATTTGCGTGGAAATAAACAAGCTTGGGAGTTTGTGACACCGCGGAAAAAAGTTGCGGATAGATTCAGTCGTTGTAACGCTCAGAATGCAGATGAGTCTTTGCGCTGATATCTGAGAGGCCTGGCGAAGGAACGGTGCAACACAAATGGGGTGATACTTTAAGGGAAGCATCACTGCGCATCTGCGCCTGTAAACTTTTAGAACTCATTTCGGTTTATACCCACCAATACTGAGCTTACCGAGCTCCTATTCCAGTACAAATCTCAGAGGTGTCACAAAGCTGTTGCTTCAAAATAGATAAAGGCTGAAAAAAAGCCAAACAAACTCGAATGGTTTTCTTGACATGTTTTTTTTTTTTTTTGTCCTTATTGTTACTTTTCGTTTGCTGCCAAGCTCGGGCAGATACATAGCGGAGGGGAAGAGGAGACGCAGAGGAGAGAGGGGAGAGTGTAAATTGCAGCTTGCTGAAGTTTTTGGATTGAATTCTGAAAATGATCCTTTTAACAGTGATGGGTTCTGAGGCGAGGATGGGGGTCATGCCATTCGCAGCGGGTTAAATAGACTTTCATTTAAAATTACATTCTCGATCCATCTCTCCCCCTCACCACTGCGGAGTCCCTTGCATGCTACCCCCCTCCCCAGTGCTGCCACCCTCACCCTCTTTTTTTTTTTTTAAGTTAATCCCCAACTCCAGCAGAGAGCAGGTGATTGGTGGGAGACAGGACTATAGACAGATACAGATATCAACCGTATCAATGCTTAAACTTACAGCGCAGTGCTTTAAAATAGTACAGTCTGAAACAGCTTCTTTTTTATTTTATTTGGTGTTTTGTTTTCTTTCTTTTCTGGCAAATAGATGATCCCACTATTAAGGTCTCTATTTCTATGAGACCGAGTCTCCGGCATGGCTTTCGCAGGTGCTTGCTCGCTGTGGTTGAACATAAACTCCGCGCCAGAGTTTTTTTTCCTTCGCTCTCGGCACAAGGATTCAAACTGAAAATCTTGGTGGGATTCAGCCTGAACTACATGGAAAGAAACAAAGAAAATTGATGGAGATCACGACATGTAGGACTGCAGAATCTGCGCATGATAATAATGGATCTCAGAAAACAAAGACCTGTTACATTATTATTGCTACTTTTGTGAATTAGTAATAAAGCAACTATTTCTATTTTGCACAAGAGATATCAAAATTGGGGAAAATTAATAAGGATAATTGTAGCAATTTATCATAATGCCCAATTGATTTAAATGAGAACTGGTTGGTTTATTAGCATATTAAATTAAACACAATAGGCTACTGCTTCACCTTTGGATAGTATCAGGGCTTTGTATGATAAAATCAGGTAGAATCAGGCAGAAAATTCGATGGTCTTGTCCACTATTTAAAAAAAAAAAGTATTTCAGAAGACCCAAAATACTGAAGTTATGTTGTATTAAAAAAACAAAAAAATAATAAAATTAAATAACAAAATAAACTGGAATGACTTTGAGGCTCTTGGTAGATATCAGGGACCTAACACACCCCTCTGTTCAGTTTTGTTCTGCACTCATATGAAGTGACTCATATAATAGTTTAAAAAAAAATCCTATATTAGTATTCACATTTGGGCACATGGCAAAAACACACAAAATAAGCCTTTTCACAGCAGGCGTTTTGGCTCTGTCGTTTGAAAAGGACAGGTGTTATTAATAACATTAACGGTGGCTCTGTTCGAGTGTCCGATAAAGCCTGTGTCGGTGTGAGCCAGCTGAATGGAACTCAGCCATGATTAATGTTTATTGTTTACACCTGTCACGAACCCTTTAGACCGGCAGTTGTGCTGATTAGCTTATTGTATTCGTACTTTTTAGCACATGATCAATGTTATCAAACACATGTTTTTGCTAGAAGCAGCACTGTGCCCAGACCTGCCAGAAACTGTCGCAATATCAAACTACGTCACTTGAGTGCTGATTCTGGCTGGTTTTGAATAAAAAGAAAAACTGTTTAGATGTGTTCAGGCCCCCATTTATCCGCCGAGTTCGTTCCGTGTAAGGAAACGAACTCCATGGCGGGTTTTGCTGCCTTTCCCTCAAATTAACTTTAATGGTAAAATATATAAAGCAGCTCCGCGCTGTCTCTCTGCTGGCATACACACACACATACACGCAAGAGCCAATCAGGCGCGCGGTGACAGCCTACACGTATGCCGAGCAAGCGCGCGGAGCAAAGAAGCGCCTGGCAGACACGGATTGAAGCGCGAGGCGGCCAAACCGCTGTCTGTCATTAGCTGAGAGTGTGACAGAGGAGTGACTGAGGGGAAAGAGGAGACGGAGGGAGGAGTGAGTAGACCCGGTGAAACAGACACACCGGCCTGAGAGGACAAGCGGGAGAAGGGGAGAAGCGAGAACCCCGTGAGCGTGAGAGGAAGAGAGCGGGAGACTGACAGGCGTCACCGAAAGACGAACCCAGACGTCGACATGAGCGGTCAGTTTGAGGAAGATATCCACGACCGGGGCGAGAGGAAGAGCAGTAAATCCCCCACACTGCTCTCTTCTTACTGCATAGACAGCATTCTGGGCCGCCGGAGTCCCTGTAAGGTCAGACTGATAGGGGCGCAAACTTTGACGGGTCTGCCGGGCAGAGGGGAGATTGACAAGATGGCAGATGGTGAGTTTACTTTAAACAATAATTGAAAAGGTTGCCCAAATTGGTTACTTGGGAGTTATAGCGGGAATGTTGCCAGGTGTGAAAAAAAGTGCGCTCATTTAGACTCAAACTCTTCAGATGGTGGTGCGTCAATAAGAGTTGGGTTTAATGTAGCCCCATAGACTATTTCAGGGTGATTTTATGGTGTATACAAAGCTAATATATTAGTTTCATATTAGTAATGCAGTCTGAAGGAATTGTTGGCAGCCAAGCAAACGAGTTCCACTTTCAAGATATTTGAACAGCTTCATAGGGGTACAGTTTTGTTGTTCATAATTTTGACTTCTTTCGCGTTTCTTTCTCAGGGCCAACGAAAGAACCCCTTTCTCTCAGCGCTGACATGCACCTGCCTCCCAAGCTCCGCCGGCTCTACGGACCTGGGGGGAAATACCTACACGAGCACGCTGAGAAGCTGGACAGGGAAAGGCTTCTCCTGGAGCAAGCCAGCGACAACCTGAAAATCAGCCAGGCGCCGCAAGTGAGCATCAGCCGCAGCAAGTCCTACCGGGAGAACGCCTCGCTGAGCCGGGGGGAGGGCGACCAGAGCCCCGGGGAAGCATCAGAAGACGGTAGCCTCGGACTGGTGGAGCTCGGCCCACTGAAGTTTGAGGAGGACGCGGGGAAGGAGGAGGAAAGCTGCGGAGACGCGACCGCGCTGTCCCCGAAGGACGAGGAGAGCTTGAACGCCGGGGATGGGGACGTGAGGGACGGGGAGGACAGCGTGTGTCTGTCGGCGGGAAGCGACTCCGAGGAGGGGATGCTGAAACGAAAGCAGAGAAGATACAGGACTACCTTCACCAGTTACCAGTTGGAGGAGCTGGAGAGGGCTTTCCAGAAGACACACTACCCGGACGTCTTCACCAGGTGAGAAAAATGTAATCTGTGAACTGTGTTCAAAATAAAATAAGGAAGTAAGAATTAAATTTAAAAAAATAGGGTTGGATATATATATTTTTTAACCTTCTAAAATATCAGAATTCTTATTATTACTATTATGTTGATATTTCTGCATTACCCTATTGCATATGCAAATAATAAATAACAATATACGCTTGCACGTTGAAATATTAGCCTATAAACCTCCAGTAATTATATTACACTTTATTGTTCTAATAATAATAATAATAGCAACAATTATCATTATTAATTATTATTAATTATGGCCGAGTTTAAAAATATGTTACAAAAGACGCTTAATGCACAAAACGCTCTATTTCTTCTTTAACGATACCACGCAGTAAAGGTGATAATTAATAGCATTTATCTTTAAATAAACACTTCCCTGGCCCATAACATTTTCCGAAGCCCGTCCCAGTAATCCCACACGTCTGTAACGGGACACTGTGCGGGATCACAGCTCATAAAATGCCCCCCAGCAGTAAAACCCGTGCCTCGCATAGGTGAACACAATAGGCCTATAAGTGCTGTCGCCGCGAGGACGGCTTCTTCTATTTTTCTTTTTTTAAATCTGTATCCGCTCCTGATCATATGGAGGAGTGTGGTGTTCTTGTCAGGAGGAATAATTAACTGAAGCAGCTCGGGTTACCTGCTGGACTTGATACTGTGCAAAAAAAAAAAAAAAAAAAAAAAAGGCCCAACTAACCTCAAGCCCAAGGGCAGGTGTGTGTTTGCGTCTGCGCGCGCGCACACAAACACGCAGATATCCACAGCAATGTCTTAAGGATTTTGAAGTAAGAAATGTTTTGCAAAACACCATAAATTAGGAGCAACACCAAATTAACTTGCAAACAATTTTCTATTTTTTGTTTTTTTTTGGGGGGGTCCGCTTTATTCTGCTTGGAAATAAAGACCAACAAAGACACAACAAGACACAAGAAGCTACATTTCCACATCTTTTAGCGCAGGGATTATTCATATTTTCCAATCGATTTACTTAAAGGCGACTCCAAGGTCTAATTTGGACTGCAAGCCAATCTTGTATAGCTGAGGGGAGCGTCAATTGCTTTGTGGCAGGCTAGTTTAGATGTCATTATTCCAACCATTATGTTGTTACAGTGACAGGCCTTGGCTAAGGGAAATCTAACAATCACTAGGCCTATTTCTACCCATCCGTGACAGGGAAAATAGAATATGGCTATGGCGTCTTTCTACAGTTCATGGCGGCTTGGGGGGAGAAAAAAAGGAGAAGAAAAAAATCCAGCCTATTTTGGTCGTCTATTGTTGACAGTTAACAACAGGAGGGGACAAAACAGCAATTCTGCGTGCTTCCAAATGGTGAACTGTAACCTTGAATCTTTCTTACTGCCTCTGTCTTTCATCTTTTCTGTCTTTTTTCAAATTCTTTTCAGAGAGGAACTTGCCATGCGTCTGGATCTGACCGAGGCCCGCGTTCAAGTAAGTGGCTCCATTTGCCTTTATCTAAGAGAAGCATGCCTCTTGTAAATCAGATAGAAGGGGAAAGCAGCTTCCCCCTAATGTTTTATCAATCGTCTGTAAAACATCCCCGGGTATACAGCGCTGGATAATAACCGCCGATATGCGTCACTGATTGAGGATCAACGATTATGGGCCAATTTGAGGCAATAATTCATTACAGTAAAATGTGTTAAATGGCCCCAGTCGCCGTGCGGGGAAGGTCTTTCCTGTTATTGAATGTTATTACACGCGAACAGGGAACGTTTTAGTGGCAATTAAGCCGACGCCGGCGATTCATAAAAGGCTCACTTAGTGCAGGAGCAAACACTGTCTGTAGTCCTGGGATGAGATGGTGTTTGAATTCCCATCAAAGGGGACAGATAGGGGGCGAGGGCGAAATGTGTGTGTGTGTGTGTGTGGGTGTGTGTGTGTGCGCGAGAAAAGGACTGGTGCGAAAGGGAGGGGAGGGGAGAGAAAGCGGGGAGGGATAATGCTATTTGATTTCCCATTATGTGATTGCAATAGTCCTGCATTGATCCGATGCTTTGCACTTGGGAGCGAATGAGAGACCATTAAAGGTGTTTGCCCCCCCGCTCCCTCCCTCCCTCCCTCCGCTTTGCACTCAAAGCGTGGCTTGCATGTCGAAAGCCTGGGCTCATAACCAGAGAGACAGTTCAAACACGGTGGAAGCACCAAGAGGTTATGGCCGACGGTAAAACAACAGATGTCTCTTTAGGGGGCCGTAGGTGAACAAATCACTTAACGGGCGCCACCAGGAGGTGATAAAAACTCATAAATTCCCGAGGGGCTGTGTAATGCTAAACAGCCCTCTGGGAATAATGCGTGTGTGAGCGTGTGCGTGTACATGTCGCTCAAGCCCGATCGTTCAATCACTTTCCACATGTTGACATTTTGCTCATTGTGAGAGCCCCGTGCTTTCTCAGTGCAAACTGGGCAACGGTGCATGCGTGGGAAAGTTAAATACTCTCATGGATGGAAGTCGCTTGTTCTACGTCTCTTAAGAATTTAATTTAAAGCGCATTAATTGTTATTGGTGCCAGTTCAGCGGTAATTTTCTGGATCTTTTGTTAACACCGCTCTTAATTATCTCTCCCCACCCTGAAGCCCGTAAAGGGATGGGGGGTTTAATTAGACAGAAAGTAGATTTAAGGAGCCGTGAGCGGCGGGGTATACCTTGCATGTAATTACCGCTGACTTTCCGCCTGTTGGTCATGCATCCGAACAAGACAACTATTGGACTGCACTGACACGACGTCATCAAATATGCACGTCAATGATGCTAATGCCAATGACATATAGCTGTGAAGAAAGCAGGACAGGAAGTTAATCTACACCTATTTTCCTCCTTGAAAAATAAAGCACATATCTGAGGAACCATCTCAGGATAACCATCATGATCTCCCTCTCTGCCCCCCAGGTGTGGTTTCAGAATCGCAGGGCCAAGTGGAGGAAGCGTGAGAAGGCCGGGGTGCAGGCCCACCCATCAGGCCTGCCGTTCCCAGGTCCACTTGCAGCGGGTCATCCTCTCAGCCACTACCTGGAAGGAGGGCCCTTTCCTCCTCACCCCCATCCTGCCTTGGAGTCTGCCTGGACAGCTGCTGCAGCCGCAGCAGCAGCCTTCCCTGGCCTGGCCCCGCCGCATCACAATGGCTCCACCCCACCTTTGGCCACCCCACTGGGACTGGGCACTTTCTTAGGAACGGCTGCCATGTTCCGCCACCCTGCCTTTATTGGACCCACTTTTGGCAGGTGAGTTACAGTGATGCACCGACCTCCTGTGGATCTAATATCTACTCTTTACACATATTTACATCTCAACCTGCCTATCACTGTACCAGCAGGACTTTGCACCCAACCTCACATAAAGCACAAGCTTCACATTTATCCCTGCATTTTTAAAGTAAATCACAACAGTTGTGCAGAAACTGTGCAGCAGCTTAAAATAAACTCTCGGTACATCATGCATCTCTAACCGAAGATGTTTACAGTAATCTTCAGTGACACTCTGTCACTGTTTATCTCAACGTCTGATTATAAATCTGTTACACCGTTAACCATACACAGTGGTGTGTAATCAGTTTGTCAAATGTCTTAATAAATTAACCAAATGTGTGATGCTGCAAATCAAGCTATGAGGAGGGGATGACAGCACACACACCATGCAAGGCAATTAGCTTCTCCAATATACAGCATTAATAACCATGTTCTCTGCATTTAATCTTTCAGATTAGGCAAGTCAGTGTGATGATTTAGACAAATGCAAACTGCCAAACTGAAGAACTCGGAGAAAAATCACAAAGCCCATCTGAGGGCCCATAACAATGCATATCTCAGCATGGGGGGGGTAAATAAATTAATAAATGAAGCCAGATCCATATAAGAGAATCTGTTCTAGGCTCATGCCCACCTCAGGGAAATCTGCTCGAGACAAACAAACTGACCGAACCATATAATGTCCTTAGCGAATGCTAAAAAGGCTCCTTCCTGTGCTCCAAAGTAATGACCAAACAGTTTGTTTTAGCTGAACAGGTATAACAGCTTTGCTGCATTGAAATCCATGAAACCTGATTGTTTTTTTTCAGATGACACGCTTTGGTCTCCTTTCAGGCTCTTCTCCAGTATGGGTCCTTTGACCAGTGCTTCCACCGCTGCAGCTCTCCTCCGTCAGCCCGCACCTCCTGTAGAGAACCCCACCCATGCTGGCTCCGTCCTCCCTGACCCTTCCTCTTCATCCACCACCTCATCCACCTCAGCAGCAGCAGACCGCAGGGCCTCTAGTATCGCCGCACTGCGCCTCAAGGCCAAGGAACACTCAGCTCAGCTCACCCAGCTTAACATCCTGCCCGCCGGAGCCGCAGGGAAGGAGGTGTGCTGAACACTCAACACCAGCTCTAGGCCTCCGTGTCCCGGGCTTATGTCCCATTCCATAACACCCCCCCCCCCCACACAGTCATACCTCTGGAGGCTGATGTCCTGATGTAACTCCTGCCCAACCACCCCCGTTACCTCACATTTTCCCGACAAAATAGCACGACCAAAATCAGAAGAGCACTCGTTAAAAAAAAAGTGTGTGTTTGTGTGTGTGTCTGAATGCAGCTACTGTATTCATCCCTTTTACACTGGAACCACACACTTTCCAGAAGTGCAGAGCACCAGATTTAATATCTTACACACTTTCATTTAAATAAGAATTTAAATATTTTAGAAGCAGCCACTAAAAAAAGAGGAAAAAAATAAACCTTTTTTGTTTGTTTAAATATAAGTGTTTCTTTTTTTTTCACAAATTGTAGATTTTAAATACAAAATAGCTGATTGGCGTAAAAGTATGAGGTACTGCTTCAAAACAAATTCATAGGCAGTATTTGCAAAGATTAGAAATTAGACTCCACCGGTAACATGTAACTGAATCATAGCAGTATCACATTCAGTTCTGTCAGTTTAAGATGAGGTTACTACATTCATTAATTAAAAAAAAACAAAAAAAAAAAACAGTGACAGTTCTGATGAGTGATTCGGTTTCTTTTTCTTCTGTTTTCGCACACACAAACACGCACGAGCACAGTTCTAGCTGCAGAGCCACAGGGGAACCCAGATCTTTATTTTTTGGTTTTGTTTTTTTTAGAAAGGATTCTTGTAAAATGTGGAGAACAGAGTGCTCGACTTTAACACCGCTTAATCTGTATGCATTGATGTGGGCTGAGCAAGTCCGCATTTCGGAGGCGAGTTGGAGGAGGAGGTCCCCCCCTACCACCCCCCGCCCCCCTGAACCAAAGGAAAACTGTCCATAGACCTTCCATAGCCTTCTCTACAAGCCTGACTCCTCTCCACTGCTCGCCTGTCCGTCAGTCAAACTCAGCAACACGACTTTCATTTAAGTTTACATTCAAGACCATTTGCATCCACGTCAGTGCAAGATTTCAGTAAATTTGCGACTTCACTTCTCCCTCCTTTATTATCACCACAGCAGTGGCACTTTCGCTGAGTCTGACTACAGGGCACGCCAGCATGACACGTGAGATGTGTGTCTATAACGACCTGACTGTGTGAGAGAAAACTGTACATACTGTGTAAAAAAAAAAAAAAAAAAAAAAAAAAAAAAAAACCAATACGACAAAAAAGGATGATTTTCAAAACGAGGTCGTGTATATTTCAAGAGACCGTGTTTTGATCATTTGCACTCGGTGTAGTGTTCAATGAATGTCAGCCTGTGTAGAATTCCACCTGTGTTTATGAATTATTAGATTTTTAGATAATTATTTATGTCAAACGTCCCGTACCCCCAGAGGAAATGAGTAAAGGGCGTTTTTCTCTTTTCTTCTCTTTTTTTTCTTTCTTAAGTGATTGTAAGTTTCCTGGTTTAATAATGCTAATTTGAATAAATTACATTGGTAAAACGAGTTATCTTTTATTATTTCAAAATTCCTTAGGACTGACATGCCTAAACCAGGAAAAAAAATAGACTATTATAGAACTATTAATAAAAGGTATTATGAAAAAGATGGGCTGTCTGTCTTACATTGAAGAACTCTTCTTAAGGAAACTTATGGGGCTGCTTTTTTGCTAAAAAACACAAACAAACAAAACAAAAACAGTTGAACATGAACTAAACCCTCTTGTGGAATGTGAAATAAATATCCAACTCCAGTGACAGGTGCTCAGAATGCCTGCAGGCCGGCGGGGACAGGAAAACAAAGATGATGAATGTGTCGCTGCGGAGACGCGCAGCTCCACCTGCAAAAGCGAAAATGTGTGAGGTGTTTAATCCCGTGCGCTGCGTGCGTCTGTCCTCTTCAGCGCAGTTGACAAAATACTAACCATATATTCATGAGCCTAATCCCCAACATGTGAAACGCGCGACAAAGGCGAGGGGTTTTCAATTAGATCGCCCACTTTATCTTGGGGGGCCCGTCACAAAACTTCCTTTAAAACCCTTTAAAGGCGCTAAATTGGTCTTAACATCTGTAATGCCGTGTCGATGGAAGAGAGTCTCCTTTGTCATTAATGAAGTAACAAACCACTTCATCAAACGGCTTTTCACTCACACCCACACCCACACACACAACCTCGCAGAGTTAATTCCCCCCCAAATCTCCCCTCTCGACTGGATCTCAGCACTGATGCGGGACTATTACAGCAATCAATGGTTATTCTCCTCCGTTTGACCCAGCTATGGTGTCCGACCAAATCGCGTGAAATTACCCCGGGGATTAATGTTGTCCTTCTTTATCTCGTCTGAGTCTGTGAAAGCCCTCCTCTAATTCCTTCAGCGCTCTTGTTTTGCGGGTCTCCACGGCCTGTACCTGTTAATCACTCAATTTACTCCAAAGAAGGATCCGATAAGGGACTGATGGAGAGCTGTGTTCATGGATCTCACCCAGCACAGCCTCAGGCAGCCAGCCCATTAGCTGCTGAAATGCAATACATTAACGAAAAAAAAAACAGGAGAATTTAAAGCAAAAAATAAATTCTCCTGTGCGCCCAAACCACAATCCGCGATGTGTGAGAGCTTAATGTTTAAAAAAAACCGTCTTTTGCTCCAACTCATTGAAGCGTGTGTTTTTTTTCTTCTTCCTGTATGGCCCTATAGGGTTTTGATGAGATTGTCCGAGGACCTTTAATCTTATTGTGAATATATCTAATGAATAGCAAACCAATTTGTCCCTAATATCTGGGGAATGCCAGGAGGCGGATGACCCGCTGGGCGCGAGTCTTAAACTTCCTTTGCAGCGCAAAAAGGCGAGAAAATTGAATTGCTGTGGAGGGCCAGTGGCTCTGGATTTATAAAGTCACACTTGTTGGATGTGTGCTCTTTTATTCAAAACGGGCCTGTGTTTGGGATTAGGTGCCAGGAGGCTCCTTCTTGCCTGAATGATCACGGTAATGAATGTTGATGCTTGAAAGGGAATTGGAACAACTGTCCAATCACGCGCCGTTTTCTTGCAAGTTGGTTGCAAAATAGAAGATAAATCTGCATCATTTGGTGGATTGTGTCGATGCACCGGGTCTGAATGCCCCCGCCCGCCTCTCAGGTAAATCCAGGTGTCCTGAAATGTCCTCCCACTGGCATGCCCATTTTCATCACCGCTATTCCACCCGCGCTCGTTTCCCTTCCCCCAGCTGTTGGACTTGATTTGGCCCGTGATTTGGATTCTCCCGGGCCTCGTTTTGCCCACCACGTCCCTACCACAGAGAATAGGTCCAATCACTCCACAGCCTCCGCCGGATCAGTCCTTACTCAGTCCGCGGGAGTGGAGCTCTAAAAAGGCGCTTTGATGAACACCCCCCCTTTTCCTTCCCCCTCTGCTCCCTCTCCCCCACCTCCCCCGAATGCGGCGAACCGGCTCCGATGAAAGACCTGAATGGCAGGGCCATGGCTCCGCGCTCCCCTCTCGGCTCGCCCCTTAATTCCCCGTCTCTCTTGCTCTCATCCAATTAGCTCAGTGTATTAAGCGGTTTATCGTCTCATAACCGCCCTTTCAGCTCCAACAAGGGAGACACTTTGCAATAGGACCAGCTCTCCTTTTGACACCCTCTCTGGTACTTGTATGTTCCACAGCGCTATGAATATCAGGGACAGAATAGGCGACTAATTCCCTAATCAAAGCCTACCTTGTCCGTCGCTGGTCAAAACGACAAGCAATAAAGCTTAACACGACAATACAAAGAGACTTGTTCGACCTTATTAGCTTAGCAGGGTCGAATTAATGCAGGGACCCAATTTGACTGGGTTTACTCCAAACTGGGGGGACAAAATGGGGGCCCTCATTTGAAAATCCTGCAGTTTGATATTGGGAGTAGCAGGGCCTGCGCACATTCAGCACACGGACTGTGAGCTGAGGTTGATTAAATCAGGGGGGGAGAGAATAAGCAACTGTGGGATAAGAAGTGGAGCCGATATGATTTAATAAATATGTAAAGTTATGAGCAGTAGGCTGTAAACGCACAGACACTTTTCTCTCACACAGAGCATGTTCTATCCATTGCAAAGTGAATCATAGTTTAAGTGTTCAGCCCACTTAAGGTTGCCTTCACAAGTCACAGAGGTTTGAAGTGATTTGTGAGGCACGCAGTGTTTATGGAAATGCGCACAGCAGCATGGAGTTGAAAGAAAGAAAGAAAAACGTGGACTGTATCAACACAAAAGACGAATTCTTGTAGGAAGGAAGTGCTCAAACACTTCAAGCAGCATGCTCAAGCAGATTAAATTCAGGCAATATTTAGAAGAGAGGGGCCAAAATACTGCATGAGAAAATATGCATTTATCAGACAGAGATGCAGTCTGTAGTGTTTTTCTTTTCTTTAGCATATGGTTGTTTTAGGCCTCGTCAGTGTTTGGGTCTGCTTCATGAACTTTCACACTGAGGCATGGAAACGCACTGACGTTTGACTAGGGTTAGTTATTCCAATTAAGTTTTTCAGTGTTTCCAGAAAAGCTGCCACATCACAGTGTGAACATATGTGATTGTAATGTGCTGACATATTATTTAATGAAGCTACTGTTAAGACAGTCGGTCACTGCAGTTGTTTTACTGTCAGAAATCAGGGTAACTCCACCATCTCTGAACACATTCTAGCCTCCAGATAAAGATGCTTTTCATTTTTACAAAACATTTGGTCATTTCTCTTTTTTTCCCAAATAAAGTTTCCTGAACATGTGACCTTTTTCACATGCCGATTAATTCCAGTTGGTGCAGTAAGCCAGAGGGGGAGACGTTGATCAAATTAAAATGACAACCACATCATAAACGATGGGTTGCGTTAACAGGTTCACTGATGAAATTTGGGGGTAAAAATGGAGCTCTGAGCAAGAGAGAAATTAGCTTCAACAACAGGTACAGTGACAAAGATCGGTTACTGTTGGATCAACTCACCAAGCCCTGCCAGGTCACAAAAAAAATAAATCGATTTCAAATCCTAAACTATTGTTGTTATAGTACTGCTAAACATTTTAAGTTTGGTCCTTCGGCGCTAACGTGAATCATTCCGGCGACTTCCCAATCACCAATTTTTTGTTGTTGTTGCATTGGATGACTTTTATTGTCTTTTCATGGTATTGAAAAGGATTTTTTTTTTTTCTTATCAGAATCGGCAAGATAGAGCAACAGATTTATCCTTTAAATGTAGTTTCAAATGAAGGTGAATTAGATGTGACTCGACAGATACCACAAATGTTGAGAAGTGGGGAGATGTTTTCTTGATGTTCCCTCGTGTGCACTGGTAGAACTAAAGGATTTCCATCCATCCATCCATCCATCCATCCATAACACAAGATCGACTTCTTACCGATGATGATTGAGTCTTTATTGAGGTACAACTATAAAACATGAGCATCAATATCAAAATACCCAATTCAAAACATTGTGGTCATTACAAAACAAGACATAAACCTTCCTGTGAAATACAACTGTGACAAAGAAAATGACATGCTTTAAAACACAATTTGCCCAAAGCGGGGAGGAGAAAAAACAAAAAACAAAAAACAAAAAAAAGGAGTAAAAGGGATGAAATGACATCAGTTAAACAGAAGCAGTGAAGGAGAAGCAGATCAGCTGTTCGATACTGGGACAAAAGAGCTGAGGAGCAGCGCGTGTGGCCTTCCTCACCCCGCCACTCCCTGCATCCTCCTCACTCCTTTCTTTCATCCACTGATCTGACACACACTCGTCACACTCACACTCGGGATGAATGGTGGTAATCAGAACAAGTGTCCGATCGCTGCAGGAATCCAGTGGTCTTAGTGGCTGAGGTCACTATCATTGGCTAATTAGCTGCCTTTGGAGACTACTGGCTGCTCAGAAGATAAGTCATTTTTTAAATTTTTATTTTATTTTACACACTGACACACACACACACACACACACACGCACACACACACACACACCGGGCTCAGCCAGACTCTGCACATACAATAGACGGTCATTTAGGTATGATTGCTACTCACCCTTACCATACAGAGTAAGGGTGATGGGGTCAAGTCATGAGTGTATATGTGTGTGCTGGTGGTGTCTGTGTGAGGAAAGTGGACAAGAAGAAGGTATGATTGGTGTTTTAAGGCATATAACAAGACCATTAGCTCGAGGGAGGATGACAATGAGGAGGACAAAGCCTTTCGATCACCAATCGCACCACATTTGCAAAACCCAAAAACACATGTGGTTGAATGTGCAAATCGCCAGCTCCGCATCAGTTGTCTGAGCCTTTTGGCTGCGGTTGTCATTGTGGGTGTGTTTTTACTTGAAGGAGGAGAAAGCCTGGAAGAGCTTGGCCAGGTTGATCTCCGAGTAGCCGCTGGTGGCCAAGGCTTTGTCTGCCACTGCCTTTAGCTTGCGATAGACCTCCTGTTCATAGGTCAATTTTTTTAATTGATCTAGAAAAAAGAAAGAAAAGCAGAGAGGAGAGATTAAAATAAAATACAGTGATATCCCGGTCATACCTACAGCCTCCACGGTTCAGCCAACTTCTAAAGCAGGAGGAAGCAGAAAGCCCACCAGCTTTGTCATCCGACTAAAAACACATCAGACCATTTCAACCTTAACAGCGGAGCTACCAGATCCAATAGTGTCTGAAAGTAAAGCTATCACTTTGAGGGCTGCGAGGGCGATCGCGCAGAATTGGACTGATGGGTCGATGGCGCAGGCATCCACGCAGGATCATGAGATCGATAGAAAAGCCCAATGAGAGCATGGAGTCAATATCATGTCCCTGTTATCTCTTCAGGTGGGCTGTAATAGGGCCAGAGAGAGGACTGAGGAATGGCTTCTTTGAGCAGAATGGCGACCACAACCAAATCGTCTCAATACTATATTGAGTATCAAGTGTAGATTAAGTACCATGAAACCAAGTAATAACATGTCATCAGAAAAAAAGTAAGAAAAAAAAAAAAAAAAAGAGAGCAGCAGGTTACACTGAGTATTACAGCGAGCTGACATTAGGAGGTCAGCGACTGATTTCAAAGCATCAACTATTTGTATAAATAGAAAACTTTATTTTTTTATATTTTGAATCAAAACTCACCTCACTCATCTAATTAACTAAATAATTGTTTTAACTTTCAATGCAAAGTATGGATCCTCAAACTCTCATCAGAGAAATCTGATCTAGAGGAAACAGCACCGCGCCACATATATGGAAACGACTATTTAAGATTTCCATGTCAGGAATGACAGATATTATCAGTTCTGTCAGAAATTGATCTTGAAAAGGGGTTTGAGTAACACTAATCTTAAAGAGTCACTGACGCCGAGCCAACTGAACACGTCTGCGTGGGTGTTTCCTCGGGTTCACAAACTAGCAATCGCAAGTCATAATCTGTTCATCCGTTTGTTAGAAGGTCCCAAACACAATACATTTCTTGACTCAATGTGGGGCTAAAAATATTTTTGAAAAAAAAAATCATTTGCAAATCAACAGATGATAAAAAATTGATGGCGGCAGCTGTCATTACATCATGAAGCATCAAGGTGAAGGCCTGGTGAGGCTGGTTTGTAGTCAGATGCATTTAGGCCTGATAAATGCCAAACGCATGCAGGGAACAGAGCTGGGGATTTAGGCTTTGTTGATTTACTAATTGTTTCAGCTTCGCTTCAAATACAAAAAGTGCAAAATTTATCGGTTTTCTAAAAAGAAGAAAAAGAAGTAAAGAATCTGTCTCGAAGAGTGATTTGTATTTGTTTGCAAGTCTACTTTAGTTCGGACTCTAGATTGCATGCGCACACGCAAAGTTGTCCATATGGCCGGTTGTCAAGCCCTCATCAACTTCACAGCCCTATCTCCTGTCTCGTCCTTCCTGCCTGCTGCATTAGTGGCTGCTGGATAAATATCGGCCCACCGAGTGCCCAGGGGAACAAGGGTTAGACACACACAGATCAACAGTGAGGCAGCCACACACACTGAAAGAAGATACAAGACAACCAAGGTAGTTAAACACTTAAAAAGCCCAGCAACACGGCCACTAAAAACATTCAGTCAGAGTAATCACACATGCATGTGTTCACACACACACACACACACACACACACACACACACACCGAGTAGAAGATGGTGTGGTTGACTAAAACGCCAGCGGCAACTATTACCAGATAATCCTCATTTTAGCAAGGACAGGGACGGAAGGGAGAAATGGGGAAGAGGAGAGTCAGGGAGAGACTATTTATCTGGGGATGAGAAAGGTGATGATGCATGATCAAGCGAAAGCAATCATGTCATCATTTCTGAAAGGTAGAAGAAAATAATTCTCCCCTTCTTCTCCTCTCCTCTTCCCCAACTCAATCACTGCGTGGCGAACAGATAAAAGAACAATTTAAGAGTCACAGAGAGGAAAAGAAAGAGGGGGAGATCTAGCTGTAAGTCAGGGCACAGCTGGGAGTGTAGTTTTACAAAAAAAAAAAAAAAAAAAAAGCCAGTGAGAGGTGGAAGGAGAGAAGAGAGGGGGAGACGGTGCTATGGAGGAGGCCCAGACGTTAAAGAGAAAGAGGTGAAAAAACAAAGACCAGAGAGAAAGACAACAGCATGCGGATAGAAAGCTCTCAGGTATGACTGGATCTATCACTGAGGCTCACCAGCCCAGATCTCATCGTTCCCTCCGTCACACTCACACGGAGTCCAGTGCACACATTCTCACAGTGAGTGTATCAGAGGTTATCTTTGCTCTAACTAGGTGTTGTCACACACTCGCACACACACACACTGGTGGAGCTGGGCACGAGTAGATCGGGGCTCTGCACGCTCTAACTAGGTGTAAATACAATAACAAGCCTGTAATTAAGTGAGCATGATGAAGTTAATGGAGATCGGCCATTCCGTCGGCCGCCTCCATGAATATTCTATTAGGCTGGTGGCGACGGGCAGCTGGAATAGCAGTTAATTTAATCACTACTCGGAGCACAGGGAAACTTCTTTGTGTGAGTGTAATTGCACAGAATGAATAATTGATTTGACAATCGCACCCGCGGATTTTGCCACCCCGCTTTGTATCGCCAGAGAAAGGGAGGGGAGCACGGAAGAGGAAGAGGGGAGCGAGAGAGGGGAAGAAAATGGAGAGAGAAAGGAGGAGAGGAGAAAGAAGAGAGGAGCGAGAGGAGGAGCAAATGCAGACAACCGAGAGGTGGCAGGGAAGCTGTCGGTAGACGGATCATTAGAGAAGCGCAGCTCAAGGACAATTTATATTTTATCAATGCGGCAAAATTACATTATTGCTCACACACGCAATCATACTGCCCACACTCAAGATTGAGACCGGGGGGGGGGGGGTAAAGAGGGAGAGCAGGAGAGACGGAGAGAGGAAAAGTGACATGAAATGATTTGAAAGTCATTGATATGGGATGTTCCCAGCTAAAGGACGGACAGCATGCTTTTTTTCCCCTCCACACTGTGCGTGTTTGTGTGTGTGTGTGTGTGTGTGTGTGTGTGTAATCTATTAAAGATCTCCTGCAGTGGATGAAATTACCTCCATGTTTTACTCAGTCGCAGCAATCAGGAACAAAAACGCAACGTACATGTAGATAAGACAGACGCACGCTTGCAAATGCGCACACACAAAAACATCCTTCAGCACTGTGGAGCACATACCAAAATTATAATCCGCGTTGAGCCACAGCCTTTGTGTAGCGAATGCACGGTGTGTGTCATATTTCCCATGAATGTCTATAAAATACTACACTGTTCAGTAAATTCTTGAACATATACAATCAGACTGCACCATGGCCAGACCCAGATATCATTTGAACTACGGAACTCTATCGGCACCGTCGTGATGAGTGTTTACATCCAGTGACCGTAGCACATCAAAGGAAGAGGGCAAAGGAAAACCCTGGCAACATCCTCGGTTGTTTTTAACGATAACTCCCTTTTGAAATTACCCAATTCAGCAGCTGGTGGAGCGTCTCTCCGTCGTATAAGTACAGCCATCAAGCGTGTGCACTGAGAGGAGCAGGAGAAGAAATACTACCTCTTTTACATACAAGTTAGTAGTTTCTGGTGGTGATCAGCGTTAAAGTGTTCATGCTCCACACTGTAGCGTCAGCCCAGGTAAAGTCAGGGAGAGGCTCTTTATACATTTACACATCCAGGTGATTCCTCCCCACTGTGACCTCTGATGGGCCTATGCTGGCCTATTCTTACCTTAAACTGCATTTTGTTGCTTTCCTTCAACTTTTGGGTCTCTCTGGTAGCTCAACTTCTGTTGTTTGACACCATCTTAGCAGCAGGCAAAGGCAATATGGCCAAAAATGACATCAGTGTATCTATTCTATGTTTTTTTTTTGGACAGAATGGTGACACAATGTAAACAACAAAGGCTTTCTGATGGGTTGCATCTGGTGATAAATGCCGTTACACTACTGGAATTCACACAGTGATGAGCTGACCACAGTCTGATTGATCGTCATTGACAGTTTGAGATCCTCAGTGGAGGAAAAAGTATATCAAAGCTGCATTTACAACTTAAGCCACCCGAGTACAAAGTTATTTGCATTCAGGGCAATCACCACCCGAAGAAAGATACAATATTGAGTTGAGATGGTACTCACACACAAACAGTTCCCATATATCTATATTTATGCACACACTCCCACAGACACGCAGAGCAGAGTTAGGTGTGTAGGGTTGTTTGTCTCCTCCCTGTAATCTGAGCTGTGTGGCCCCTGGGTGCGTAATGCAGTAATATGAGGTATTACTGCCCCAGGACAGACGGATAACACCTTCAACCTATATTTTATAGCGGCATGAGCGCGTGTATGATTACATTCGGTGCATCTTTCTTACCTTGAGGGAACAAGGGATGTGTGTTGATTAATAAATTGGATTGTAAGTCTTGTCAGACAGAACAATATGCTGCAACAATGTAAACCAGTACCAACAACACACTGACACATCATGCTGTCTTCAAGACACAATAGATCTGCTGTAAATGTGATCTCTCACCTAAACAGAAGGTATCATTGTTAGTATTATAACTGTTGGCCACCAGTCATATATTGTATGATACAATCCAGCCTCGTAGATTGATTAAGTTAAATCATGGTTGCTCTATTCTGATAAATCATACCTTCATGTTTCCAAAACCTAATAAAAAAAATAAATAAATAAAAAAATAAAAAAAACTGTTCAGTATGTAACTTTACTAAGCAGCCATAACTTTATGACCAGAGGCTGATGTTGAGAAAGTCCTCCTCTCGCCTCCCGAAGACCTTTGAGCAGACAGGGTGTGGGACAAAGAAGATCTGAGGGCGTCCTGGGGTGTCTGTGGGTTCTGAAGGTTGGGTGGGATATATTTGTGGGACGGGCTTGGTATTTGGCGAGTTTGGAGGCCAGGTGATCATCTCAAACTCATTCTGAAGTTTCCACTGTCACGTGGTGAGCAGTGTTACTCGCTTAACCCGTCGTCGGTGTTAATGCAGTGGCTGATCAGCATATGTAGCAGTGGTTACCAGATGGTCGCAAGATGAATTGTAGTGGTCAGGGGTCAGAATCATTGCAAACATTTTTCTGGCTTTTTTTTTTTTTTCCTACGACACATCAAAAACGGGGCGTATCCCAGGTGTCACTGGGCCAGAGGCAGGGTACACGTTGGCCATGTCGCCAGTTCATCACAGGGCCCCACAGAGACAAGCGAGACAAACAACCACGCATTCTCACACTCACTCCCGGGGTCACTTGAGAGTAAAAAATGAACCTAACATGCATAATTTTGGATGTGGGAGGATGCCGGAGTACCCGGAGCGAACCCACACACACACACACACACACACACACACACACACACACGGGAAGGTCCCTACCGGGATTTAAACCTGTGAGGCGACGATGCTAACCACCACACCACCGTGCAGGCCCTGTACAGTATTGTATAAAAAAAAGAAACCCAAGAAAAGAAAAAGCCTGAAAGGAATGAAATCAACAAGACTGCAAAGTGCAAGAGAACATAAAGAAAAGGAGGAGAGTCAAGAATTGATTGGTGATGATTTCTTGCATCTTGGCAAAGACAGAAATAAAAGAAAGCAAAAATGGAGGCTATAATCATGTTAGTGCACCCCCTTCCTCTACAATGGTCCAATCCCTCTATTTCAGCACCTTCCATGCTCTGAGTGGTCATCTGTTGATTACACGTTATATTTGAGTCGGCTGTCTTACTCTTTTGCTGCCTAACTCTGGTCTGAGCTCACACACTTTGCTAGATTCAGGCATACATACATAAATAACATACATACATAAATATTTAATCAAATAAATAAATCACTCAGCCCGGCGGCCCTTTCTAATCAAGTGACATCAATCAGGGAGAACTGTGGGTAAAGAGGTCTTGTGGCTGACGCCTACTGAGTGCACCCAGACCGCTGGAGTAGCGTCTATTTGAGTCCAAGGGGGGAAATATACGCTCCATGTCCCATTACAGGAGAAGGGCTATCCTTTCGTCAGCGCGCCCATTACTCCCCCTATCATTTCCCCAAATCTAAAACCTGTTTTCAATCAACACAGCCAAACGAGTGCCTGTCCAAGAGAGGCAGAGAGAGAGAGACAAAAAAGAGAGAGGGAGCACAGGAGAGAAGGTATTAGAGATGGACAGTAAGGGTGGAGGGAGGGCGATGGAGGGCTCTTTCCTTCTTTCTTCCAGTGATTGGAGCGTTTTGCATTCTGTATGTGTGTGTGATTGAATCCGTCTCCTAAATTAGGGCTGTCGACTCGAGGAGCTGAATGTCCTTAACCCCCCTCCCCTCAACCAATGCCCATGCGCAGCTACTTGTATGAGTGTGCGTGCGTGTGTGTGTGTGTGACAACACTGGTGAATATTTTAAGTGCAGCCTGGGTAAAAGGTTTATGTTGAGACATTGATTGCTAATGCTATGTTGTATGTGTTTTTGCGAGAAAGCATTGTTAGGATATTAAAATTCAAAGTTCTCCAGTGGCTCGACGAACTTGATTTAAGTTCCAAAAGCAGTACGACGGCAGAGGAACAAAGGCAGCAAAAACTGAATAGAAACTTGATGATTAAAGTAAGTTGTATAACTTCAACTCCATGCAGCATGAAATATGTGTGTGTGTGTGTGTGTGTGTGTGTGTGTGTGTGTGTCATCTTACTTTTCTCAGTTTGAAGCATTTTGGCGAATGCGTAGTCCCAGTCAAAGATGAACCGATAGAAGCAGAGCTGGTTGTATAGGGCCTTCTCCGAGTACTGAAAAGAAAGCAAACAATGTTACTCCAACGACACAAGACACACCAAACACGATGAGATGAGCTTTAATCTAAACATTGGGTCCAGTAGTCCTGATTCAAATCTTAACAAATATTTACCCATTCTATTGTTCACATTGAAATAGTTAAATGGTGTCAAAGGGCTACACAAGTACCCGTAGAACTGGAGATACAACCACAAACATCTTTTGGCTTTCCGTTAACCTAATGGAAAACTGAATGTGCTTTTCAAAGGGCTTTTGCAGATGCCGTCAACCTATAAACCACAATGCTATCCAAACTTTAAATCTCCGCCGTTTCACCCCAAAGAAACATCAACATGTCAAAGGATGACGGGTCTCAGGAAGGCCAGGGAGGTCCTCGATCAAGCCTTTGTTTCACCATTATCAATCAGAACGATTTAAGACCGAGTGTCTGCCCAACAACAGTCGAAAACTAAACACGATGAGTACAGCTAAATCATTGAATGTGAATAAAGTTATCGTTACGTGGGGATGTCAGGCAAGCAAATCTGGCGGCTACTTAAAACGGAGACGGGGCAAATTTTAGCCATTTAAAACGACTTAAACTTCATGCACTTCAAACGATCCTCATGATGACTATTGTGAATTTTAAACTGCTTTACGATGGCCTCAGACTGAAGAACATCCGGTAATGCGTTGGTAATGCGCCGCTGTTCAAGTAATCATTGAGTGGTGGCTGGACCATTTATTTCATTTCCACGATCCGTTTTGCACCATTTGTCTCCATATGTTCAGTCTTATATTCATTCCATTCACTTTGAACCTTTTTTGTTTCTTTCTTTTGCTGCTATTCATCTTGATTCCCATCTTTGCTTTTGCTCTACAAAGCACTCGAGTTGTGTTTGAAAAGCGCTATACGTATAAAGTTGAGGTTAAGATATTTCCCACAGCAGATATGTTGACACAACTCTTTAGGGAAGCTGTATTTTGGCACAGCTGATGTAAAGTTGAGGTGCACTCCTTGAACCTGATACTGATCAGTCAAAAAAAAAAAGAAAAAGTCTGACGTATGTTACCTGCACTCTCCATGTGATTAAAGACAACAAGAGACTGGGAAACAGGTTACATTATAGTCTTGTTTTATATTTTCACTACTTCAACCCATCAGTTACGTGCTGTGGATTGATGGAGGAGGATTTTTTTCCAGCCTTTTGGAGGCTTCCTGAGTGGTGAAGTGAGTAAAAAGAAACACTTCAACAAAGATTTTCGTGTCAATGGACTGTAATCTTTCATTTTTCAATGTTTTATGGTTCAAGTTCAAACAATAAAAGCGAAAAGGCAGTTGATTTTTTATTTTTATTTTGTTTATTTCTAAACTTCATGTTTTACACATCAACAGCCCACTTGAGAGGCTAATACGGATGCTATGGCAACAAGACCTGTCCTCTTGCATTATACCTCACTTGACGTACCGTCCAATCGTTAGCCGCTGCCATGGGCATGTGCGAATGAAACTGTGAGGGATATAAACATAACTGTGACCAGGAACTGATTACAGAGGGCAGCTGCTTCAACAGATAGCCATTATTGTCCAAAAAGAGCTACATCACAATGCTATTCTTCATCTGTCATGTTGTCCTGTGCTTACTTTATAAATGACTTCATTCATCTAAGCGATCATTTTTGTGCCACAGTCATGTTGCTGCTTAGTTCGGGTAAAGCAGGAAAGTTTGAGCAGCTGTTATCAATTTGATGACACAATCTGTAAAATTCCTCTTAGATGGAGATCAAATGGCAATGGCAACCCCTATCACCACCTGTTTGGTCCTTTATTCTATTTACTAATGAATAAACATTATTTCAGAATGTTGAAAGTAGAGTCAGTATCATGACAGGACAAAACAAAAACATCGACACCAGAGCTGGTTCACCCGGCAGATTGAGCATAATTCTAGCAGAGGATATACCCTGCTTAAATGACTACACCTCCCTGAGAACATCTCCCTTCCCCTGTGTGACACAGTGAAGCAAGAAAACAAATTTGCTTGCTTTGTTAATCTCCACTGCAATTAAGTGGAGCCACATGACAGCTTGCCAGAGGAAGAGAGGGGAGAGAGACAGGGAGGATGAGCTAGACAGAGCAGTGGGAGGGAAGAACAGATGAGGAGCAAAGGAGAGAAAGAGTAAAGATACAGAAAGAAGAGAGAGATAGCAAAAATCACACAGGGAAGAGGAGAGAAAGAAGAGAGGGGATCAGACCTGATACACCCTCCCTCATAATAGTTTGTTGTGATAAGCCATTGTGAGAGAGGCATGCGAACAGCCGAGGCTGTCAATTTGATTAGCCATTATACTGCATGTTTAATTGCAGTTATTGGCTCGTCATTTCCCTGCTACACTGCAGAGGGCACGCTAAGCCTCGACCCCACACTGCCATCAGGTGTGCGCCGAGTGCTTTATTATTACCACCAGGAAGAATCCCCTGACAATTCCTGCATGTGAAGAGAGTTTGTGTGTGCCCATTATACCTGCCAATCGGCAATGCGCGTAATTGTAATTTCAGTTTTTACTGCTGTGGCATAATCAAGTGGTGAGAGTATCTAATGCAGCTAAACGTGACGTGCGGAAGTGAGTGAGTGTGTGTGTGTGTGTGTTTTTAATGGCTTTCTATGGCTGCCCACATGGCACACACAGCTGTTGACCGTTGATGCACTGCCGAGTCAACAACCAAACCATGCACATCTCATAATGGAGCCTTGGTTACGGTTGCCAAGGTTGAACAAGCTTGGTCGGCACAAATACAGCACACACCCCTCTTCCTCTTGAACCCCCCCCCCCCAAAAAAAAAAAAAAAAAAAAACACAAAACATGCACACACACACACACACACACACACACACACACACACACACACACACACACACACACACACACACAGGGAAAACACTAACATTCAAACAATATAAAGCTGATTGTGGGCGGGGCAGTCGCTGCTTCCTGATTGACTGACAGGTGTCAGGAAGGTGTGGCTAAAATGTTACAGAATTGTTATTGAATTTAGAGCCCCACAACCCCACCTCACTCTCTCACACACACGCGCACGCACACCTACCTAGTCATTCAGCTTGGCGCTTTGTTCCCGCACTGACACCATTTCAATTTGCTCCACAAATCTGCAGCATTTTCAGCCTGACTGCCTAAGGAGCAAACCAGCTGTGAAATTGCCTCTCTCCCGGGAGTGTCGGACCCCCCAGCCCCCACCTCGTACCCCTTGCTCCTTTGCCTCCCTCATCCCCGACTCACGACTCCCCCGCCCCCACCATCGACACACATATACACATCCTGGCCCCTTGTACACAAGCAAAACACACAGGGAAATGTATGTGTAAGAGAAGAAGGGGGGGAATAAGAGGAGGCTAATTTATACAAAGGAATCCAACTTATAGAGCAACGGCACAATAAAACAACCTTTCAAGTCTTGCCCAGTTTAAAAGCACCTGTCTTAATCTTTGAAACAGACACACACAACCACATCTGACCTCGGAAGAAACTTTCTTTGCACAGTACTGTCGCTCGCGTACACCAGTGAGGCGGTTAATGAAAAAAAGGTAGTCAGTCAGACAATATTTCTGCATGCATGTGGGGAGAGAAAGAGCAGCGGCCTGAATACAAACAAAAAACACACACTGAGGATGAAAAGTGTGCAACCCGCTGAAAAATTCAAAGTATTTATCAACTGGTGCACCAGAGGCACAGAAAAGGCCTCACGTCGCACGCTTCCCTCCACACCCTTCCTTAGCTTTGCAGCAAACATAGCGCTCTAAACGCTAAAACGACAGCATTTAAGCCCTCGCACAACCGCAGCTGCAGAGAATGAGAGGGAGTGAGAAAGGGAGGGAGACACATAGAAACAAACATACATTTTCCCTCAGCTGTGAGGCCACAAGGCTTTAAAACTCTTGAGCTTTTTAGATGCGATGAGCGTTATTGCCGGTTGTGGTAGTCACGCCGATCAGCTTCACAAGACACCATAATGAGTCAATATATGTAAATCTTTACTAGGCAAACACGGCGGGAAACAAAGGCATTTAACTGGTGCTCTCGCCCGCAAGCCTCCAACGATTCAGCACCGGTAATTTCTCCCCATTGAAAGGCATAATTGCCTGCTATTTGAAGACATTCATGCTCAATTTTTGAAATTAATTTCAATTGGGGGGAAATGTAGAAATGTCAGCTCCAGTGAAAGGGATTTGATTTCAATTATCCTCGCTCAAAGGACTGTGATTTCCAAATACACTTAAGCAAAATTATGACAAGAATTTTTGTTCGGCAAAATTCAGTGTTTAAAGAGCGATTAGGCGATAATGGGGCAGCTTTGAGCCGGCAGTGAATGCAGCCGTCTCCCTCTGAAAGGCACTCAATTATCTCTGATTGCTCCCGCTATAATGTATCAAATAGAGATACCTGCTATTGCCGTAATTTGTGTGAAAATTAACATGCTGCAATTTCCACTAGAGGGAAAAAGGGAGCTCTAATGGGCGCCTGAGCGTACATCAATAAAACGAGGGGAGAAAAAGAGAGCGACAGAATGGGAGGGTGAGAGGAGGAGAGAAAGAGCGAGCCAAGAGAAGACAGAATGAGTGTAAGAGCTAAGGAGGGGAGGGAGGGAAAGAAAATGAAAAGAAAGGAGCAGGGAAGAAAACGGTGAATAAAAGGGGAGAATAAAAGGAAAGTCAGGACAGAGATTTGAGACAGGGTGAGAAGAAAAAAATAGGCTTTCTGAATCAAGCACCGAGGAGGGAGGGAGAGCTGAAGAGTGAGGAAGAGAGGAAGAGAAAGAAATTTAATTTACTGAAAATATTACAAATTGCACCTGTGCATAACTCCCTCAAATTACCAACCAATCAAGGCAGAGTGCCTATTACTCTCCCATTACATGGAGATCAGATCACGCTCTGAATCTGTGTCCAGAGAGAGAAAGAGGGAGGGAGAAAGAGGATGAGGCAGAGTGAGAGAGATGGATGGATGAGGGAGAAGAGACAGGCCCCATAGCGATGGTAAAAAAAAATGTAGCAATAGAGAAATGGAAGCGCAGAGTCACACGTTAAGATGCTTTTGCAGAAAACCTCTACATACACAAAGAAAAATACTTAACCGTCTTTCTGGCTGCTGCTGATATCAGCTCAGTAATCTACCATAATGCTGGCAAATATAAAAAGGAATTTAGTACACGTGGGCAATCGGGCAGGCGGAGAATCTATCTGGATGCACACAAATCTGATAGAAGTTTCCAAAACTACAACCTTTATAAGAAAATTACAAAACTCATTGGAAAAAAACCTCATTGAAACTGGTGGATTCCTCATCTTCTGTGACCAATCCGTCTTTCACCATTTCAAAACAGCCACGAATGGCCGATGAGTACTTCAAATAATTAGAAACAGTTATGAATGCAATCTGCGGGGCAAAGGTTAGCCTACTATGAGACATGATGTAAATGATTTCTAGAAGAAAAATACAAAGGAGGAGGTAGGTGGTAATAATCAGGGTTTATCTATTTGGCTTCGGCAGGGAATATGCTTGTAGTGTTACATGGCAGCTTGATACGAAAAAAAAAAATAATAATGATAATATATAATGTTTAAATAATTCAAATTTGAAAGTTTGAAGATTAACTTCATTCAATCGGCAGCTTTCTTAAAAGGTTTAATGATGAAACGTTTGACTTTGAACCAATCCAATGAGCATCACAAGAAGAATTATGATAGGCCAATCAGCTCCAGAGGCATTGCTAACCGCATTATCAAGGTGTAAACAGCAGCTTTAGATCACTTGAGAACCCTGTGAAAATATCCGTAGTCTGATTCAGTCAAAGAGAGGCTCAAAAAAAAAAAAAGTTTCTAACTGCAACAGCGCTCTGCACATGAAGATAAAAACAATTACACAGAGGATGACGTAACATCCACTGCAGTCAAGATACAGAACGCTTCATCGCTGTAGATAAATCAGGGAATTTGTGTTTAGAGCATCTTATCAGCCTTTACTCTGTAAATAGCAAAAGTGTGAATAAAGGGTGAGAAATAACATGGCAAATGTATGTGTATTCAAATGATAACTAGCAGCATCCTAAACTGCTAAACCTGGTGAGAAACTTGGATATGGCGCCATTCTACCAATTCGAATAGCTCGTAGAATTTACTCGTGCGGATTACATGGCCGATGACAAGCTAATTTCTGTCTTTAGTGATTGGATAGGGAAAATCCTGTCATAATTTGGGAGCTAGTTTGAGCTATTTTACATTAACGATACACAGGTTGTTCAAAAGGAGATATGACGTCTAAAATGTCTCTCCCCTTTCTACTTAAGTACATCTCTTCTACACTGTACGCCCCCTAAAATATATCCTTTGATTAAATACTCACAAGAAAGAAAGAGAAGATTGGCTTTTAGCACTGCAAATATATATGTTGTTTTTCTGGCTTTGTGCAATAAATACATCGAAAATAAACAAAGAAATAAACGGATTCATTAATAAATTGGCACATTATGTCTCAATGTGCAGCTTTGCATAAAGGGAGAGCAGAAAAAAGGAGTCGTGAGATGATCAATGGAAGAGGGAAGAAGAATTTAGGTTCGCGAGCACAAATTTTTGATGTTTTTCCAATTGTTTTCAACGATTTGAGGAACAATTTTCTTTTTTTTTTTTTAAAACAAAAACTTTTAATCAGATCATTAAGTTTGTACATTTTATGTGTTTTTTTTCTGCAAAAGTGTATAAACTTAACTGCACATTTTAACTTCTGCGGTTAACAGAAAGGAAGCGAGGTACAATGAAGGCAGGCTGCAGCTTTTTTTTGGTGGACAAAGGGTGCATGAGCAAGCACAGAAAGTTAAATGTTACATTCAACCCACAGCGAGTGCTACAGCCCTCAGGCACAGCAATGGCCTGCCTAAGTGGCCACGGTGACAGCAAAAATTGGCCTTCTGGTTTACAACCTGTCGCCACAGAGCCAGACAGAGCAAAGCAGGCGAGGGGCGAGGGAGAACACGTGGGATTTAAAACTGAGAGGAGTTCAGGGTAGGGAACGAAACAGGGATAGTGAGAACGGGACAGAGAAAGAAAAGACTAAAAGTAGATTGAACAATCATGTTCAAATTGACAGGGGAGAGTGTTCCTTTTAAACCCAGCGGTCAAACTAACAAAGCGTTCATAAGGCCAAAGCTACAGACAGATGCTTTAAATGGCTAAACTACCGTGCAGCTCTTGGTGCCTTTCAAACAGACGGAGGCGAGCGAGCATCCCTGTGTGCACGCACGTACAGAAAAAGCTATAGGACAACAAGGACATGAGATTGTATAATGTATGGCGAAATGTGACACTAATGAGCAGAGATGTGGAGGGGAAACTGCAGCTCCATAGCACCATCACCTGGAAAAGGCCAACAGAACACAAAGCATTCGGGTGTGTGGATTCAACTCAACCCCCCCTGCGTATGAGAGAAGAGGCAGCTTTTTGAGGTTCACCGTGTTACTCTCATCCCTGTGTGCATGTATTTAACCCAGCAAGCGTGCAACTGTGATCTCTGACGTTTGTGAGACTCACCTTAGGTCTGAGCGTAGCCCGGGAGCAGGCAGGGCAGATGGGTCCGTGTCTGGAGAAGGCGATGGGCAAACGCCTGGTCCTGTTCTGACAGGCCTGGTCCTCACACACCAACCAGCCCTGTGACAAACACATCAGACGATTTTACTTCCAACGACGACAAGTTCTCCAAACTTCAGAGAGGCTTGAATAGAAGCCTTAAAAACTAAACTTCCAACACTCAATTCTAATGCTACATATCTGGCTGCCTTGCCTCAGAACACAGAAAACCACAATACAATACAATACAATGACGTAAAAAAAAAGTTTGAAAAAAAAACCCAATATACTCTGCAAAATTGACCCATTTACTAAATTCTATTCTGTGATTTTTAAAGCATTAATAAACCTCCAAAAATTTCCATTACTGCAATACCACTGCTTTTATTTTCTTTTTTTAATTTAAAAGAAAACATAAACATGTCAAAAAAGACGTGATTAAAGTGAGCAATAGAAGGAAGGGCTTAGAAAACACACACATACAGCTTCACAGCAAGTCTTCACAACCTTTTGTGATTCCTCATTTCTGAAACATGTTCATGTTGCCGTTTACTTTGTCGATAAAGATGTTCTTTAAGAATTGACAAAAAATAAATAAATAAATAAAAAACTTTTTGTTGGACCGAAACACTTTTTTAAAAACGCTTCTGGTAATGAGGGAATTTTGCTGAAAATTGTTCCTCCCATTTAACGCCTCCAATTCGGCACAAGAAAAAGGAGAGTTTGTAAAGTGAAAACCGCTAAACGAGACGGGGGGGGGGGGAAGGAAAGATGGACGATTACAGAAGTACGCATGTGACTTCACGTCCTACCTTCTTGCCTCTCTTTACATTACATTACAACCTCAGCTGCCGTGCGTCAAGGTGCTGCCGGACAGCCAGAACAGCAGTAGTTAGGGCCTCCCGGGGTGAGGCAGTGACCCTGGGCAGGTGCTGTGTTCTAACCCTCTCAATCTCACCATATTCTTCCAGACTCCTCCTCCTCTCTCTGCTTCTTATGCCCTGTCATTACCAAGGGGGGGTATAAAGGGGAGGGGGTTAATGCCCAACTAATGACAGAGCATAAGACCCACCGCCATCAACGCCTTTGCTCTTCTGCTTCATCCATCTTTCTTTCCTTCCTTCCTTCCATTCACTCAAAATAAACCCCCTCTAAACCACTGCACCTGTCTTTCTGTCCAGAATCCATCTAACTATTCTTTTTCTTCACTTTATATATAGTGACTTTAATGAGACATACAATCATAAAAATCAAGTTGGATAACTTTTTAAAGTCAAACAAAACTATATTATAGTGTTTCTGAAGGTGATTATTTCAGAGACCCTCCAAATTAGACCAACGAACTGCTGGTACCAGTAAACAGTGCCAGAAACACGGTACGATTCTTTTACAACTGCGTTTCTGTGTTCCAGACAAAGCATGTGGTCTGGTTTTAATAACCCGAGTACTCTCATGGCTGCATAAAGTGAACCATCAGAAGCAGGTCACAGTTGGCATGTATTGGCAGCAAAAACGTGCAAATGTGTCGTTAAGCTTCGAATACTCTTAAAACATTTTTGTCCAATTAAAAAGTGGCGCAGCAAGCCAAATATATCCAATGTAATTCCAAACACTTCTTGTATTCCCATAAGGCTTTTACCGAAAAGGGATCCAATCTACAGCATACGCACGCTTGATTTATTTTGGAAAGTAAACAGAGCTGTTAGAAAAAAAGAAAAAATCTATTTTACAGGAAAAGTTTTAGGATGTTTAATGTTTGAAAGAGGAGCATTTCATACAGTCCATATACACACACAGGCTTATCACCACACACATAAACACACACACACACACACACACACGCACATCAGCCAAGCCAACCTCTAAATGAAAACCAAACACACATATGTCCCAAATCAATTAGAAAGTCTTGGAGTTCACAGCTTTACCCACAAATCCCAGTTCCAGCACTAATTACCTTAACACCTTTGCTGCTCTTCAGCAAAGAGCTGAGCATCATGGGAAATGAGACGACTGTGGCATCTATGATAAAAACCCAAGCATGACAATGGCTACACACACACACACACACACACACACACACACACACACACACACACACACCACCATTCACATGGATTACAATTAATTATTTCATTACAGTGAAGGCACACACCAAGTACTGAGGAGGTTACAAAAAGGAGAAAAGCTACCCAAAATACCCTTCTGCTTAGCTATGGTGACCCCATACACATCCACACAAGCCACACATGAGAGAAAATAAAAATTAAATTAAGATTAAGTGCAATAGACCTGTGAGCCACACAGAAAAGATTAAAAACAAGAAGCACATCAGGAGCAAGGCAGGGTGAAAAAAAACATCTAATTGAGGCATTTTGCCAGTGAGGGGGGGGGGAGGTGTTATACAGTCGGACGTGAGAGAATCAAGGCTCATAATTGCATAATTATAGCAGTGGATACCTGACACACTGAATGCAGACGTCAAATGAGTTCCACATAATTTAACCAAACAGAGGCAAGACCAGGCCATGACAGGGCCCACCACGAAATATACCCTCCCTCTGCTTCCTCCTCTTTGTCTGCCCGCCCCCCCCCACCCAATTTCTTGCAAAACCTCTTTGCTCTGTTATTGTTCAGTTCATGGTTTGAGATTTCTACATCCCGTTTAGTGCTGCACTTTTCTGCTGCAGCTCTAGGGACAAATTTAATGGGCCGTTTTTGAATTACAACTCCCTGCAGTCAGAATCATTCTCACCCCTAAACCCTGACTAAAAATGTTGCTTTATACGGGAAAAAAAAAAGAAAAAAGAACCCAGTCAACTCGACAGTCAGCCAAACGAATTGGCAAAAACTGTGATAATCTATTCGTTACTTCAGTGCTGAAGAAAGAAAAGCGCTCACGTTGGACTGTTCGTCTGATGGAACGTGACGGAGACTGAGCAGTATATCGAGCAAGATACAATATGGGTGAGATAACTGCATTAGTATCAATAAAGTTTAATGCTGTTCCGCTGCTCTTTTCTCAGCCGCGGCCCCACTCTCCTCCTACACCACCAAATAAACGTAGGGGGCAGGGGTGGAGCAGGGATTTTAAATGTGGGGGG
This sequence comes from Odontesthes bonariensis, assembly GCF_027942865.1. NCBI lineage: Eukaryota > Metazoa > Chordata > Actinopteri > Atheriniformes > Atherinopsidae > Odontesthes > Odontesthes bonariensis. Next base: position 16,243,755 of record NC_134525.1, read on the forward strand.
TTACAGGGGTGGCACATGAGCGCCACATCAAGCCCATAGACACGATGCTGAAGTTGGCATCCGATTCGAGGAATTAAACGGATGGGCATAAAGGGCCATTTCACTGCATTTTGATCGCCCTAAACTAGGTCCTTTATGGAAACTACAATAGTTACACTGCTCAAATCTGGATAGAATTATTCTAAAGAGGGCACAGAGTCTTTAAAACACATTTTATGATTTGTTAAAACTTTATTTGGTCATTGAAAATTCAAAAAGGTGAAATCATCTTGCTGTAAAAGTGGGGGTGTCGAAACATCCCCATCCCCCACGGGTGCGACGCCCATGGTAGGGGGCAAAAGAAAGATTTTGGGTCTCCGTACAGCACAGTTAGCAACGTTGCCCTGCAAACATGAAGTCAACTGACATCAATGAGTTGCACAAGTGTGAACTAACTTTCTCTCCGAGTGATCATTTTACATGTAAATGTAACCAAAAATCACAGCGGTCTATCCTTAGAGTATCATCTCAGATAATTAGAAAATCCAGATTTTAGGAGTGCAAAGCTTAGAAGCTTGAGAGTGACGGTTGGATACATGCAAATGAAAACGGTTTTGAGAATTAAGCCGCATTAAAACAGTAAATACAGGCGGCCAAAGTAGGAGTGAAGCAGACTGTAAGACGTTAGATCTTACCATCATGGACATTATAAGAGTCGGTAACACCCACTAATACTCTGTGTTATCTGTACTTAGTGGGCACTTATTTGCTCCTTTTTCCAGCTAATTTTCCTCATGGACTAATTTGTTGAGAACTTTCTCCAATCATTTAATCAACCGCTCTATGATGGGTCAGAAAAAGGCTTCACCCATTGCCGGTTTTGGACCAGTTTTCCTCTATTCTGCTCCTCCGTTGTGCATCAAACATCAATGTCTGAGGGTAAAGAACTCAGTATGCATATATAAATGCGGCATGGTCTTCAAAGAACTGCCTTTTGAACCATTTAAAAAAAATCAAAACTAGGAACCGATTAGAAAAGGAATATAAATTGGAATTGATAAGAATTAAACAACTCCTGTACTCCTGAAGCGGAGGAGCATCTCCGCTACGACTCCTGTTGCAGAGCACTCCCTCTGTCACAGTCGCACACAAGCTGCAGAAAGACCCCCAAACTGGTTTCTGCGCTTCATCGGTCAAAACTTTCACTTCCAAGGAGAACGGGCCTAAAAAAAAGTGATCTGCTTCTCAAACACACTCTTTCACACGGACACACAAACAGTGAAAAGAGCTCAAACGGTTCCACTTTGTACCTCCTCCACTTAATCAAAGCTTCACTATTCAACAATTTGACCTTTTGTTCAAAACAGGATTATCACCTTCTCTGGTCTTCATTCACCCTTTCTCTCTCGCTCCCCCTTTCTTCACTTGCCCCTCAGCCCGTTTCCAGGGGCGACCCGCACGACGAGGGTAATTGCAATAATTTGTTAAATGCCATGGCAACGGTGGTTAGATGGGAGGGGTTTAAAAAAAAAAAAAAGAAAAAAGAAAAAAAAAGGAGAACGGAGAATGGGTGGTTCAGGAAACAAGCAAATCTCGGATTTTGCAAAAGACAGCGGGACGAGACAAGGAAAGTGTGACGTGTGTGTGTGTGAGATAGAGAGGGTGAATCATGTTTGCCCATTCTCAGGGTGCTGGTTTATTGATAAAAGTGGGGATAAGGGTGTTAGGAGGGGCCTGCAGAGGTAATTTCACTAACGATTAATGTCTCTGTGGTCCCAGCTCAAGACGCCAACACACATGTATGCCTGCTCTTGTGCACACACACACACACACACACACACAGAGCGGTACAGAGCTTTCACTCTATCTGGCCGGACAAACAGCTCTATTTGAACTCTCCCTCGGCCTGAAAGGAATCCTTAATTACACAATATTACCCCTCTTCATTGCCCCGCTGTGTGTGCTGTGTCCACTGCTGTTCGGCCTACAGTGGGTTGTGTATGTGAGGGAGTGCGTGTGTTGCTGTGTGACGTGTAAGTATTCAGTGGTAGCAGCTGTCTCACACATCGTGACAAAGGGGCTGAGCGGGACTCTCTCCCCTCACATTCACCACACTAATTGATTTCTGTTCAGCACTGTGGGAGAGTTACCCCCACATACACACCATTACAGACAGCGCATTCCACTCACCCAAGACCAAGGTGTTGGAAGCTACCCAGAGGGAAAGAGTCCTCTACAAAGACAACGCCGGCATCCAGTTTAATTGACTCTCAGGCTGCGGCCTGAGTACAGTAACAAACCTTTACACATTGTCTGTTTCTACTGTGTGTAAATGGAATCTGTCAGTTTGTGGATGTCTCAGTGTGCATGTACTGATATGAACCAGAGTGACACTAATCTACCTAGTTTTCCTCAGCATCCTTCATAAAACTATAGCAGTAGACCATTCATTTCCAGGCAGCAGCAGGACAACAAAGTTGCAGTCTTAACATTATGTTCAACTGTCATAAAACACCAAAATGAGCTCTGAAAGCCAGCATATGGGCACGCAGCGGCTTTTATGAACTTTTTATGAAGGTAAAAACTAAAAACGCGCTGTGTGTTCAATCTGCCATGCAAAAAACGCAGCAATACGGTAATAAAACGAATATGAGGGACCGCGTTAGCTGTTTGCGCCTTGACCAAAATGCCTGCCACTTCAGAGGAGCACAGCCAGCCCGACTAATCAGCCATGACTAAACAAGGTGCTGCCAACTTTGTGTTCCAGCTCAGGGAGGAACGAGGACCACCAAATCAGTGGCTGCTTTAATCCCAAGACCTTGGAGCGGCATTGCAATCTGCTCCCACCACAACCTTGACTTTAAAGAAACGGCTGCATCTGCATTCTAAAACCAAACTAAAGGCCAGGTACAGCCATAGAGAGTAAAGATCGTCCAAAAGCCGTTACATGTGATCTGTGGACTTAAGAGGCACCTGATATATGATGTGGGATACGCACAGAGGTGAGTTGTGGGATTTTTTTGATAGTACTACATAAAAAATAAAGTCTAACGCTGATTGTAGCTATGTGCAATCATATTGTAAGCCGAGGATGCAACTCATGATGCATAAAATTGTTAACAGATTAATAAATTGTAATAGAGTCGCGAGGACAGCAAAGATTCCCAGCTTTGCAAACTTTGCAAGGGAGGTGGTGAGGGGGATCTTCTGTCTGTAGCTCAGACGCAGAGACATGATGCAACGAATAGACTTTGGAAATCTCTGCGTTTTCTTTATGACTTGTTGTGAAGAGCAGATAAAGCTCCTTGTAGTGCTGATATCAGCACTGCGTGTGTTTGTGTGTATTCACAGTGGTGAGAAGCGAGGAGAGAGCACGCACGCACGCACCCTCACTTGCACAAAAACAATAAATACTTTGGAAAATGCGCCCATATGTCAGCATGCCGTCTCCCCTGCTTAGGATCTGGAGATTTTTTATGGGAGGCTGTGCTATAAAAAAAATTTCTGTTGTCGTCAATAAGGGAAAATATACCTGTGCAAAGGTTTATGGCAGGAATCCAAGTAGTATGAAGGGTTAACCCTGAAGTAAGAGTCACCAAAGCCAAAAAAAAAAAAACTTTATAGACATTTGTCATCATTTTTACACTTAACTATTAATTCGATGAGCAATCGCAAAAACAAACAGTTGGAGCAGCTTTGGCCAAATTCCCGACACTTCTGTTTATGTGCACATCGACTACAGGTGCTGGTCAACGAATTAGAATAATTTGAAATAGTGCAATCAATAAATTCTTTGAATGCATTTTTCGTGCAGAAAGCAAATCAGGTGTTCACCGCACCTGTCCTACTCGTTAGACTAATCACAGAACTCGTTACCTGTAAAAAATTTGCTCAGCTGATCTTTCCAAAAGGCCCATTTAGGCCATTTAACTGTGACACTGTTGTTTTATTGAATTAGAATAATGGAGAAACCGTTTCATTGAATTAGAATAATTTTTATTATAATTAGAATCATCACTTTCTCAGTATTTTGTGGCTGCCCCCTTGGCTTGTATGACTGCCTGAAGTCTCCGCGGCATCGATTTGACCAGCTTGTCGCAAGTTTCCGCACTCACAGCTTCCCAGGCAGTGGCGATGTTCTGCTTCAGTTGGTCCAGCGTAGTAGGCTTTCTGTCGCGAATTTTCCGCTTGATACTGTACAGTATATCAAGATGTTCTGGAAACGTTCCTGATTCCGACTGTTGAGGAACAGTTCGGCGAAGAAGACTTCATATTTCAACAGCATCTTGCACCGGCTCATGCGGCAAAGTCGACCAAAGATTGGTTCACTAAAAAACAGCTTGAAGTTTTGGCATGGCCGGCCAACTCGCCTGACCTCAATGTCATTGAAAACCTTTGGGCCATCGTCAAGCGGAAAATTCGCGACAGAAAGCCTACTACGCTGGACCAACTGAAGCAGAACATCGCCACTGCCTGGGAAGCTGTGAGTGCGGAAACTTGCGACAAGCTGGTCAAATCGATGCCGCGGAGACTTCAGGCAGTCATACAAGCCAAGGGGGCAGCCACAAAATACTGAGAAAGTGATGATTCTAATTATAATAAAAATTATTCTAATTCAATGAAACGGTTTCTCCATTATTCTAATTCAATAAAACAACAGTGTCACAGTTAAATGGCCTAAATGGGCCTTTTGGAAAGATCAGCTGAGCAAATTTTTTACAGGTAACGAGTTCTGTGATTAGTCTAACGAGTAGGACAGGTGCGGTGAACACCTGATTTGCTTTCTGCACGAAAAATGCATTCAAAGAATTTATTGATTGCACTATTTCAAATTATTCTAATTCGTTGACCAGCACCTGTATGTCAAAAATTTCTGGGTATGTGAAAAAGTCAGTTGGTACCAATTTAGAGAGCTCAGGATCCACATGTTCACACACAAGACAACCCGTGTAAGGTCATTTATTTGTAAAGCATCCGATCCAGTTCTATACAAAGTAATCATTCTAGTAGAGATACGTCCTGTATTCCGCCTCGAGCTTTCAATTCAATTTATTTTGTCATTTGTTTTTTGCTCAGATCAACACTTATGATCTAAAAGAACGGCATATGCAGGCCTTGCTCTGAGTGGAAAGTAAATCATGTACATAAATCACGCTACTACAACTCTCTCTGGAGCTCTTTACACTTTGCATGCACAGCATGCTCTTTGGCTCAAAATGCCAGCACACTACCCTGCTGAGGATCTCTTCATCTTTAGGCCGACATCTTTTACTTTTACCGCATCTGCTGCATCCCCCGTTGTGTTAAATGCAGCCCGCGCCTTTGATAGACACTCAGTTTTCACAAGTTCGCACCGTTTCGTGAGGCAATATAGCTGCTTCCCTGACCATTTAAGTGTGCATTTTGTTTGCCAAAGCGTTAACTTAATTTATCTAAAAAAAAATATGTGTTGACAGATAGTTTTACTACAACAGACGCCCAACAGTCGACTTTTTAGCCCAAAGATTTGCTCCTTTTAGATTCTGGCTCACATGTTTTGAGGTGGCTCATATAATTAAACTAATCTTTAATCCACCCAAACTTTATCTTAAGAAAACAGGGTTATCAGACTATCAGCTGGCTACCAGTGACAGTCTAGTAAGTTTTAACACGACACAGTGTCATGACTATCAATTTTTGCCCTCACAAAAATTGAGGGTAGAATCAGTTTCATTCCACAAAGTCTCACCATGATCTGCACAACATGCATGACAAAACAGAAATACTCACAGAGTAGTATTTTTTGATGTGCCGACGAATGTCAAGTAGGAGTTTGTTGCTGATGTTGACAACGCAGTCCAGAGGCCGACTCTCGCAGGGGACGTGACAGCATCGCCTCAAACTGGGCTCCAATTTGTCGCCCTGAAAAAGAAAACGGGTGTCACGTCACAGAAAATCTGCACATTAAAGACCACGAGATCTACAAAATATCTCCGACTGATCGTTTCACTGCAATGCAATGTCCTCGCATCCTGGAACCTCTGCTGATGTCATTCAGCAACAACCCAGTTTGACCGTCATCTGGTCCAAATCAATAACCCAAACATTCAGACCCCCACACCCGCAGACCATGTCCATGTCCCAACCAGTCACAGCTCTTGGTTTTAATGTTATGATTCATCTGTGGATTTTCAAACAAAGCTGTTCAATTGTTCAATTAATAATTGCACCGGGAAGGTTTCCCACTTTCCAAGCCGTACAGGTGCTCCTATTGAGTGTTTTAAAGTCGTCTATGTACAAAATAAAATGGACTTCGGGTGCCTAAAGTAGTCCCTCGTATAGCTTATTTCATGTGTTTTTGACATTGGATGCAAAGACCACTGGATTCAGGCCTGACGTGTTTTGTCAAGTTAATCCAATTTCTATTATTAAAGGGTCAATCATTTACTATAATCAGACTCTCTTCCATGAGCATAAACATACAGTTTGTATTCAGGAAATCGCCACAGCTACATTTTTAACCCTGTAATCAGGAAACGCAATTACGTGCTGTAACATAGAAACTTTGCCATTAACCTTAAACCGCCACAAGGAGCATGTCAAACACTAAAGGTCTAAAAGCTGAAAGCTCCCCTGGGTCTGGCAAATTTTTTACATTATTGTTGGCTGAAAGAAAACAGGTCAGCTTGACCCGCCTGAACTGTCCACTTGACAGCAAGGCTTAAAGCTAATGCAATGAAAAAAGGCAACCACGGTACATAACAATTACACTTAATGCAACAGCTTTAAACACTTGCCCCCTAGGAACCTGAACTCCATTTACCTGTCGCACTGACAGCAGCAAAAAAGAAAAAAAAAACCTTTTCTGCAGAGAAGTCAATGTCACAGAAGTATGCAAGCGACACCCACCACTGCGACACACACACAGATTATTGTTTGCTTGCATAATTCCTTTTTTAGAGAGAAAAATAGGCGAGATTTTCTGACATTTTGAGTCCCTCGGCTCATTCAACTTCTCTAATAGGCGGCTACATGCATTCACTCTCCCTGTCTCAGTCTAGCCTCTGCTTACTTTTCTCCTCCTCATTTTTTTCTTTTAAAGGTCTGCTCCAGATGAAAGCAGCCTCCCTTTTTCCCCCCATTCAATGATCTCCTCCACATCCTGCTCTTTATCTCACTTGTTTCATTCCAAGCTTCATTTTGCTATGTAAACCCTCCCACCTAAACAAGTTGTAGCCATTAATATTCACACACCACTGCCCTGGCAGTTATTCTATCACAAAGCAATTAATATATGAAAAATCCAAAGTACTTTCAACATTTGTTTCAGACTCTCGAGGATGGTTTGACGCAATCCAAAGACAGCAACTTTCAGCACTCGTTTGCAACTTCTACCAACTGTCATCTTTACCGCCTCACGTCTGCGCCTTAAATAACTGCAGCAAACCTGTAAAACACTTTTAGAGGTTTACAATGTCAACTGTCTAACCAGCCCAGTTTTCGCCGGTGTCTTGGTTTGATAATGGGCAGCTTTCACAGCGTTGTGTTTTAACTGCCCGTGCGGGATACCCAACGCTCTTTTCATCCCCCCCCTCTCCGGCTACCCCCATCAAACAACTTTCCTCCCCTGTCTGTCCTCCATCATCCATCACCGCCTCCTCCTTCCATCTCTGGCTCTGTGTCAGTGGAGGAGTCAAGGCCCATCTGTCCTCCCCTCTCACTGAGCTGTTAGACCATGTTTGCCACCTTAATTAACTTACTGTCTTATCAGTTCCAGTGCCTGCATGCATACCAGCCTCAAAAACACATGGCGGATCAGAAATCTGATGATTGCTGGTTAGCCTAAAGTTCGAAATGATTCTGATAGACTGTTTAAAAGACATTTTTCTTCCATTACAAGTAGGTAAGGTGTCTTTTCTTTTTGTGTATTGGAGAGTATTTTAATAAAAGTATTCTTTCTCCCCTCTATGAAGGCTAAAACTAAACCTTACTAGGGTATCTGCCAAAGTGTGGAATGATATCATCCTTTTATGGAGTGTGTGTGTTTTACTCCTGTTCTAATTTAATGCAAGTTCTCTCCTCCTGTCGAGGACAGAGGCTTGTCAGTTTTATTAGTGTCTTACAGACAAGAAAAAGCTGTGTGCCCTGCTCCTCATTAGAGGCTGATAACACTCGAGCACACGACCTTGGCCTGACAAATGGTAGGAGATGAGTGTGTATGTGTGTGTCCGCTGAGCGGCGGGGTTAAGGAAAGGCTTTTCAAGTTGTGGAGTCCAAACTATGCCAATGAAAACAGAGTCCGTTCTGGAGCCAAGCAGCTGTCTAAAAATACAGACACAGCCACAATATGGAAGATGACTAAAGCGTGAATCTTTGACAGGAAGTTTTACCAAAATGCCTTCGGAAACAACACTCTCCCATTCTCGTACTCCTTATTCGTGTCTCTGCTGACTAATCCATTATAATTGCGATACACACTATTAGTGATTACCTCTCTTTGATTCAGTCTCCCTCTAATTGTGTGTGCAGCATGTGCTCTTCTGCCACAGACAAACTAAAAAGGTTTAATGTGGTTTCAAGTGCAGCTCTCACGTCCAAAGACGAGTTCGCGGAAAGTTGATTATCTGGAGTGGTGAAATGACAACAGAGGTAAGAAAGAAAAAAAAAAAAAGAAAGTAAAGGAAAAGGGGGCACTTTTGTGGTTTAGAGAGGTGACGAATCAAAAGAAAAAAAACTATCAGCCCTGACGTTGAAGCAAAGCGGGAGCTCTGTTGGGGGGTTTTCCACCAAAGCCTTTCCGGGGTTGGTCTTGGCCTTCATCCATTTGTGATACTGCAGTTTGTGGTGTGTTTTCAGATGGTTAAAGATCTGATCGGTGTGTTGCTTTGCTGTGTAGACAACTCCACAGCACTCTTTGCGTGCGATTTGTTCACGTTTAACATCACTTTGCCTAAACGCGAAGTACTTTGAAGTGAGGGACAAGCTCTTCATCCTCCTCGTGAGGCGATGCCGCACTCATCAGGCGTGAGGTGTCACTAAACGGTTTTATGAATACAAGAATGACAAGGTGTTTCACATGTCCCGCACAGTTGAAGAATCAATGCGTATTCCAGAAGTATTCCAGTTGTTTGTGTGGTCCAGAAGCTTACTTTATCTTGTGTACTCTTTTAGTATGTTACCCATCTGTAGCTGAATCCGTGTTCTTTTACACATTTACTTACAGCTCCTTCGAAGACGCTGTCGTAGATGTTGTCGGTGCCACACTGAGGGCAGGTGAAGGTAAACCTCTCGCAGTCTTTATAACGCTCTTCGTCACTCAGCTGGAGAGGAGCTCCCAGCATGCCGTCAGCCTCCTCCTCCCTCAGATACTGCTGTTGGGATCTGAACTGAGTCGGGTCCAGACCTGAAATGGACAAAAGCTTTTGACAAATGTTCACAGACGAGCCTGAAACACATTTCCAACCCACATATTTATAAATATTTTTTTTTACTACTATGTCAGATGCAACATGCTTTCTTAAGGTCCTGTAAGACACGCGCTGCTCAATCTGACCGCAACTGAATGCATCAGCTTCAAACCTGAACAAGCACCCCTGGTGGTTTTCAGTGACACTCGTTGGTCGTTGGATTAGGTCAGACCTGGTAACATTTACTGTATGTATAGAACTTTCAACACAGCCCACATCTGATCTGCAGACACACAATAACAGTGGGTCTTAATTTTGTCTTCTGTGTTTCTGACAGATTGCAAAACTGAATATATACCAGTGCTGTTTGAACTTTTGTTACCATGTTTTTCCTGACCATCACTTGATGGAGAATCTATGTGTACTTTTCCCACAGTGCCTGAGCCAAACGAACAGGGGAAAAAAAAAAAAAAAAAAAAAAAGTTACAGTGGCAAATATAGCCACATGGCTCTCTCCTTTAATATTGAGGGCACGTCTGAATGAAGCCTCGAGGAGCGTTAACTGCATGGCATTACTTCAGCAGATTGATGAGGGAGTTAATGTTATGGATCTCATGTCTGACAAGAAATGAAGTTTCACTATATCAGTTGTCAATAGGCTTTATAAAAAGAATGATGACTAATACCATCACAACAAGGTTACTGGTGATATCAGGTATTTGTTGGTTACAGCTTATTGAAACCGGCAAGACAAATATTTATCTATAAATTAGTACAAGAATTGCACCGTGTTGAAACAGCAAATGAGACTTAATTTAACTAAATTATTTCACAAAGTGAGGCAAGGTGATGCCAACAACACCCCTATTTCATCTCAATTATCAACACGTACTTGAACTTTAGATTTCTTTGAATGCTAATCAGTATAATTTGTCATTTTTTCCGAGGCATAAAGCAACGTGACACTCCTCAAGTCAACGTCTTGTACAGTCAGATATCAACCTGTAATTAACTTACCCAGCCATGTAGCTATGAGCACACTGTCAATGCCCTCGATGGGGTCACAGATGCGGGAAACCACGGGGTGGATCTGCTGGGCCAGGTAGTACTGCGTGTCCAGACTGAGACCCTCCTGCTTCTGTAGCTGTTCCAGAGCATAGGCTCTCTGACTGGCCGCCAAGGTGGAGCCGTCCTACAGGAGAAAGAGAAATTCGTTTCCAGTGCATTACACAAGTAACACTGATTGCAGGTACAAAGTACTGACGCCCACCTTGCAGATGAGGTAAGAAACTGTATCTCCAGCTTTGACTCGGCGACCACCCTGTGAATTAATCCAAAGAGCTACATGGACGTGAGGTAGACTCTTCTTATCTGGGTAGTCCTGAGGATCCTTTGTCAGTGCCTGTTTTTTGTTTTGTTTGTTTTTGTGATGAGATGAGAAGTCAAGACAAAACATCAATCTCAAAGTGGCAGTTTATAGTCTAAATGTTGCCAGAAAACGTAGACGATGTGCGCTGTGATGACTTTTGTTGTGATTTGGCACCATATGAATAAAACTGATTTGAAAATTGAACTGAGTTGAATGGACGCAGAATCCAGCCAGGTCCTCACCTTGTGTATCTCGTACTGGTTGAGTGGTATGTCTCCACCCGTTACCTTTTCTCCCACCTCCACCAGGTGTTTCTGGATGTTCTCAACAATGACATCTCGGCTCTGGTCTGACAAGATCTGACCAATAACGTAACTAGAAGTACGGAAAAAAAGGAGTACATTTCATTACGCAAAACAAAGACTTACAATTGACTGTAATTGAAGTTCGTGAACACCCTCAAATTGCCTCGTAGGTCTTTGTATAATAACACTCCAGAAAGTTACCAACTAGAAGACTGTCAAAATGTTAACATTAGCCTTTATAGTGCCACATTAGGCTAATCTAACGTACTTGCCACATTCCTTGGCCAGGTCGCACCAATCCCTGCGGACGATATCCAAGCCTTTGAGCTCCTGTTTCACAGTGTATCGCCCTTCCCCGTGTTGCTCTACTACCAGCGCTGCATATTTTTTCTTCTTCAGCAGCAACAGCGACTTGAACACACCATCGATGTCGATCTCCAGTAGCTTGTACAGCTTGTTCACTTCTGCTTTTATCTGGCATCAAAGCAAGCATACGCAGACACATCACAAAACACAGTAACACCTAAAAGAAAGCCAGTGACAACAACACTGGGGTGGGGGTGTGTGTAAACACAAAAGGGACACAAACCTTATTTCCCAGTTTGTAGACCTCCTCTAGACATCTGCTGTTAGTGTTGATCATGATGGAGTCAGTATCTCCGTAGATGACTTCCAGACTCATCTGAGTCACGAACAAAATTACAGACAAAAATGTAATCAGCCTCCAGTTTCCAGCATACAGAGAACAAACATTAAAACTGCACGATTTTTAAAAACACAAAGCGTGAACCTCGTGAGATTCAGAAAAGCTGCTAGGGTTCAGCAGCTTAACAGAACTCAGACCTGGCTACGCATTCTAACTCTGCAACAGGGCAGCCGGATAAGTTTCCACCAGAGTGTCGATAATGAAACAATACATTTCACTGTCTATTACCGGCCACGCATAAACTAATCAGGGAAATACTAATCAAAAGTGACAACGTGAAGAAATTGTTGTGCCACTCATTAACTAAAGCATTTTTTGGGATGTCAACAATGTCACTTTTTCTTTCTTTTAGCATTCTATGAATTTGTCTTGTGTACAGAAATGATACATAAACTCAGCAGAACACGATGATAATAACTCACATTCTGAACCATGTCTTTGGTGTGCATCAGAATCTGAGGATGAGAGGAGACATTACAGTGTGAACGATACCAACAGCAAGCAACACAACACATACACAATCCCAGTAAACAAACAAATCACTCAGAAACAAACAATGATTAAATATTAACCTTCAATGTTATTTGTGTGTATTTGCTTTAGTGTGTGTGTGTGTGTGTGTGTGTGTGTGTGTGTGTGTGTGAGCACTCACTCAAGTGGACATGGGAGCAGAGCAGGTAACTTGCTTTTAAATGGGGAATAATTGGCTAAGAGGGCAATTATGAGCGCATACTGTGACAGGCGTCTTTTCAACCCACACACATTCCTCACCAAGCAACACACCATCAAACACACATACATGCACCCTAATGACTCGTAATAGCCTTTATAACCAGCAGGGTGAGTGATGGAGAAATAAGAGAGTTCCGATAACGCAAGTTGTCCACTCTGTGTGTGTGTGTGTGTGTGTGCAGGAGAAGAGGAAAGCAGCAGAGGGATTCTAACAGGTGGGGGCCCAGAGAAAAGGGAGGGCAGTGAGGGGGCCTAAGGTCGCTAATCTGGGGGGGTCGGAGGGATGGAACGTGGTGTGACCTGTCACCAGCAATCTGCTCCTCAATCAACCACAGAGGCATATATATACACCCCCCGACTCACACTGTGCTCTATGTGGGGACAAGGACGTGGCTATTTCAGAGTGTGAGGAAGGGGCGGGATCAGGCTTCCACTCCCTGAAACTAGAGCGGGACGTAAGCATGCTTTATGGGCTGCTACATACCACTGTACGGCGGGGGGAGTTTGAGTCATTCACAGAACAGCCTCCTCCGTTAGGAGCCACTGTCAAGGTCAAGGTCTCACCGCTAACACACACACGCGCAGACACACACAATCCCACACCCAAATTTTGGCCTAAGCACAAATGCTGTGAATTGTGCTGCTAAGCTTTGACGCAGACAAAACGACTCCTGCCTGCCTGTTTGGGAGAGGAAGAAAGAAGACGATGACACACATCTTAATGCCGACAAAAGCTCCCTGCACCACCTTAATTTCCGAGACATTTTCAAACCTTTGAAAATGATGCAACTTTTATTAAGCAAAAGCCTTTTAGTGATTAAAGAAAGTTGTGACGTGAACCACAACAACACACAGCGAGTGCAGTGTTGTGTAGTTAACACACACAAGCAGAACATGGTGTATCAACAAAAATATTGCCAACGGATGAGGGATTACAATCTTACCGAAGTTCTAACACCTCTTTTTAACAGTTAATGACTACCTAAATTACATACCTCTGTGGATTAAACCTGCTTTTATAATCAAAGGGGACATGGAGATGTCCTTCAAAAATATAGGACCTTAAGGTTAAAATAACCTTAATCGAGCAGAGTGATATCAGACTGAGAATTGTTGATCATTGTGGTGTAAAATCCTATTTCTTGTAATCAGTTTAATTTTCTCTGTAACAAAGAAAAAGCTTGAGGGAACGACTCTGAGCGGGAAAAAAAAGGCTGGGAGGGAAAGCTGGAGTGGTCAGAGAACAGATGAGAATAAAAAGTGCTGGAGAGGTGATGAATGGAGAGATGTGGGAAAGGGCAAGCGAGGTGAGAATACGTTGATGTAATTGATGTGTGGACTCATTTAGACAGGTTTTCCATATGCTGTCAGTTCCAGCAGGACGGACAGCTTTAAGGAATGAACTGCGTGAAAGACAAGTCGTTTGACCATGACGCTGGAATGCGCCCAACTGACGGCGTGTGTTCGGCAGTGCTCGTCTTTGAACACATACCGACATATGCATACTATACCGACCAATGCAAACACATTTCCCCAGGGGGCTGAAAAGAGTGTCTGTGTGTTGTTCTTCCCCCTGATGACTGCACTAGTCACCGCGGTGCGTGCCGCTCATACGGGGCCACGCAACTGAAAAAGCATGACAGAAGGTTTGTATTACTCGATACAAATTCCCGATATTGTGAGAGCCCTTTTAGAGAGGGCGATGTGATTCATCAGTCTCTACCCATGTTCTCCACATCAACTGTTGTAGAAAAAGGCTTAATGGCCCGAAAATGAAACGGTGACAAAGAACAATGTTGTGTTAAATTATTTCAACAATTCATCTGATTTCACTTGACATCCAACACCAGTCCAGCTCATTCTTCACTAATTGACTTAATTTACCTAGTACCTACTCTGTAAATGTATATAAATCCGGTAAAACGCTCCTTTCCTCACACCATAGGACATCACTCACGTTTCCAAGGTCCCTGCCTCTTTCCCTACTCGACTCGTTGGTGTTAATAAACAGTAATTAGACTGGACAGTAATTGAGCAGCTCATTGAAAAGTGCTCCCACGGAGTGAGGGATCATGACAAAGGACTTGTGAGCAGAACAGAAACTTTTCCAGATGCATTCAACTTGAATACGACATTTTAAGTACGAGCGCTGTGGAGTGGTCTTGCATTACGACTGCAGTCCAACTTACGATTGACATTTTTCTTTTGAGCAGCCCATTTTTAAAATCATAATGGACCCAAAAAAATCTCCGAGACTCAAGGACACGGGCTTCGGGGCACCAGAAAATTGCAGTTTTATAAATGGTGCCACAGTAGTCTGTAACAATCAAAGCTGCTGCAAAGTGATCAAGAGCGATAACTTCAGGAGCACGAACCCACGAGGAATAACGAACTGTCCAGTTGACTCGTGCAACTGAAGACAGAAAGAAAAAAACAAAAAACAAACAAATTTTTTTCCCAGAACAGCTTCATTTGGAAAGACTGCAAAAGATTTGAGGTTTGATGCTTTAACAAAACCCCTTAACACAACACCATCCCATTGTCTGCCGTGACTTTTCACAGCTTGTATTCCACATTTCATTTAGTGCTTTTAACAATGTCTTATGCCTTTGCGCGTGCATCTGCGTGCCAGCACATAAGCTGCATCCATTAGCTGTGAGTTATTGCACCCCGTCACGCTAACAGGCGAGTGGTTAGGCCATGTTGTGATATTTAGATTTTCCCAGCTGTTGCCAAGGTTTTTGTTGGTCTATTCGAGATTTGTGTCTTGTTTTAAAGTCAATTTTAAATAATCTACTTCCCCCTCTTCCTCATCATGAAATCCATTTGGTCTTCTGCGAGTTGCAGTGAAGGACGAAACCAACGGAACGATAGGCAGACAAATGAAAAAGGACAAAATCATTCGCAATGTGGTATTTTGACGCTGCATTAGACACCTCATTTCCCACGAATTTCTCCTCAGCTATGCCACGCGCTTTTGAGAAACGTGGTGAGTTGCAGACTTACTTCCAATATCTCCTCATTGTTGGCAACTTTTCTAAATACTTATTTTTTTTAATACAGCTAAATATAGCAACATGTTGGACAAGCCATGACAATTTCCTTTTCAGGAGGGTAGCCAGGACGGCTCGAGGGCTCGCTTTTCTTCCCTTACCTCAGCAGAGCAGCTGCAGCCTGACCGCGGCTGCAGAGGCGCGTGCAAACCAACTTTCTCAGACACATGTAAACACATGTGATATCATCGACAGACATTGGTTAAGCCATCACCACGTAACAACGAAACACCTAAATGACTGATTGTGTTTTTATGTCCATCCATCCATCCATCCATTATCTATACACCGCTGAATCCGTCGGTCGGGTCGTGGGGGGGTTGGAGCCTATCCCAGCGGTCAATGGGCGAGAGGCGGGGTACACCCTGGACAGGCCGCCAGTCCATCACAGGGCCACACAGAGACAAACAACCATGCACGCTCACACTCACTCCTAAGGACAATTTAGAGATGCCAATTAACCTAACATGCATGATTTTTTGGACAGTGGGAGGAAGCCAGAGTACCCGGAGAGATGTTTTTATGTCATTTAAAAAAAAAAAAAAAAAAAAAAAAAAAAGCCAACTAAACAGGAAAGGCAACTTAAATGGTGTGTTTACACCGTGTAAACTTAATGTCTTAAACTGCTTTAAAACAGTAAAATTTCATTATTAGTTTTCTTTAAATAAACACATTGACACACACAAGCACCCTCTATCAAAGCAGTGTTTAAAATAGCCGCTTTCGGACAGACCGTTCTAAGAAAGTAGTTATCAGAACTACCCTCCTCGAATTTCGTTCTGATAACTATCCTTCCCCTGCGGAACTGTTTCAGTCTGCATTCACACGAGTCGGGACCTGATAGGGACTGATGCGCCGCGTGCAGCCGTCTGCTTCAGTGACGTGTTAGCCGTTAGCCGTTTAGCGCTACATTCAAACACAAAACAAAACGGTAAAAGTAAGGAGAGTAGAAAAAACACCACCAAGAAGCTAATATGGAGAGCGGGGAGGCCACTGTGTTTATGGTCTGCATGATGGTGATATTAATCATGGACGATCACATCAGGCGTCTAATATCGAGGCTGGAAGAGCTCAGAGAGAGAGTCAGGAGACGATACTTTTTCATTTCATGAAGGAAGAAAGGAGAGCAGAGCGCCGCAGACAAATGAGACCAGTGTAAGTTTAACTTATTAAACACCCGCCGGTTGTGTCTGTGTCTATGAGGAAACATTTCAGCCTTGATAGCATGACATGGGGCGTAGCTACCGACCACCAAACACCTCCGTCAGATGTGTTCTATAGAACCATGAAAAGACCCGACCTTGGAGAAGGAGCTAAATAGTTATAGGAACTAAGGGAGAAAGCCCCGAGTTCCTGTATGTCCGAACACGGGAGAAAACGGCCCCGCGGATTAAAAGGTTATTAGAACTGCCAAAGGTTCCTACAGTCCGAAAGCGG
Source organism: Odontesthes bonariensis (assembly GCF_027942865.1). Taxonomy (NCBI): domain Eukaryota; kingdom Metazoa; phylum Chordata; class Actinopteri; order Atheriniformes; family Atherinopsidae; genus Odontesthes; species Odontesthes bonariensis. The sequence continues at coordinate 16,260,722 of NC_134525.1, forward strand.
CTTATGATGAACTGAAAAAAAATAAATAAATGACATAAATTGCATCGCAATCGTGTCTTTGTGGACATATTGCAACATAAAAGTTTATTCATATATACCATTCACCCTTCTGCTAATCAGCAGCTCAGAAGCGACATGTTGAACCTCAGTGGCAAAGAGCCACTTTTTTGAAAAGGAAAAAAAAAAAAAGAAAAGAGCCTGAGCCGCTGACGATTGTTTTGAAAAGCACTCAGCTGAAAAGCATTTTGGGATGACAGTCGGCCGACTGAAATAGCACATGTGGAAGAACACACCACTGTCAGAGCGGGGTGGGGGCAACATGTGCACAACACACAAAGGCGCTTGAGCCCGCGTATACATACATTTTCAGCACAGTCACACACACGAAGATTAAGATAAGTTTAAATCTCATCTACGCTCAGCTCCATACAAACCCACAGACAGTACAAAATTGTTCTTTCATTGAAATGATTTCACTTGCATGCAAGAATACATAAATGCAAAGCACACACACATACACACACACAGGCAGACACACACACACACTGTGGCACCTGTCCTGGCAGATGCCACAGTTGTGTTTTCGTGTCTGTTGCGAGAAAGGTCAATCGGTTGTAAAGCTGTGTCTGATTTAATACAACCGGCTGAGATCGCAAATGCCGGCTTTGATTGAAAATAACTCGACAATGCCAACAATCCTCCGGTTGTTTGGTCAATTAAAATGTGGTACTTTAAACGCTGGAAAGGACATCTCCTGGTATGCCACTGCATCTCCCCTGGCATATAGGCACAGATACATTTTTCACATGGTGTCAAGCAAATAAGTAATTTACGTGTTCATTATAGCGCTAAACTTGCTCTACGTTACTCAGAAAATGGCATCCGAGGCGCTTGTGTTAGTCTGAAAACACTTGCATCAACCCTGGAATGCAGAAAAGGAGCTTCGACGGTCACTTTTCCTGGTTTGCTTTTTAGAATCTTTAAAGTTTTATTGAACTGAACATGTATATGTAACTTCAGTTAAGTCGGTTAAAACCATTTACTAATTATCCACTCATTTACAACAATCAGCAGGCCTGACAAAGACACCAGATGTCAGATCAATCCATTATCAATTGTAATCCCTGCCATTAGCTCCGTGTCACATGGCCTCATTAGTAGGTGTTACTAACGTCGTCGATTGAATTCTAAACTCTTGTCCCTTCCACGGTCAGCCCTAACAGACAAGCTAATGTAGCCAAAATAGCAGCGCTGCTCCCATGTGACTATTTGTTAAGTCCAGTCCTATCAGGAGTAAAGCCGGCTCTTTAAGGCTGCGGGACCTTGGAAACATTCGTTTCCCTTGACGAGCTCGCCACCATGCATGTGCAGACACACTAATGCACATCAGCGAAAGCGGGCTTATATTCTTACATCTAATTCAGGGAAATGTAAATACGATCCTGCGATTCTGAGACAGCGGCAGGGACTGAGACCCTGAATGAAAGAAATGTGTCCAACAATGTTTAGTCGCAAAGTCTGACAGATGAGGCAACAGATGAGACGTGATAGCATGGTGGAGGTATTCTTGCGTCTAATTCCGAGAAATGGTTCGTCATTCTTGAGACAAGAGGAATGATATGGAACCTGAACGAGGGATGCAAGGGGCAACAACATTTACTTAGACTTCATTACAACCACTTCCACACATGTACATACAGGAGCTTAACCTGAACCAAACTCTGACCTCCCCGCACCCTCAGATCTGTCACACAAGCCCGCTTCTATCCTTCTCTATGCATGCCATCCAATAATGTCAAAGACGAGCTCCCGTCAGGCTGTTTTTAAACACAAGGACAGAGACTCAATTACAACAAAATGGCTTTCATCCTAAGACCCACACACACCTGCTAATGGTTGTCAGATTTGCTGGCAAAAGGGACAAAGGTCAAACCAATCTGCAATCCACAACAATCAGCAGCTTCCGCCGGCCTGTGCTGTTAACGTCACTCGTTAAAGAGGACATAAACACTAACGCACAACTAAAAAATAAAAATAAAGGATCTTCGTGTGTCTGAATCATTTTTACGTCCCCATTAATCTGGAACGACACCGAAAGAGATAAGCTGCATGTTGAAGTGAAGCACTTTTTGATGATCTCACACAGCAAACATTAACATCAGCAACCAGCCAAATCCTATAGCCTTTCCTGCATCTTAGCCAATAAGTTTTATAGTTTTTTTTCTAAATTTCCCTACTTCACAGTTCTCTTCATTTGTCAGGTAAAACCATCCAGTGATTATAAGATCCATTAACAAGTAGTAGATTTGCCTGTTGAGACAAAAATATTCATCAGCCCATTATAACCACGTGTTGAAGATGTCTGTTTCATATATCTGTTCCTCTGCACTCAACTGTTCTCTGGCGAACATACAAAAGAACCCAAAATAACGCTGAGGGGTTGAGGGGGACATCAATCTGTAGTGGACCCTCGACTGTGTAATCCTAAACCTTCACCTTCCTCTTAATACCCATCATCCCTCCCTTTAATACCCACACATACCAGGACAGAGTAGGCCACAACAAATGGTCTGCCGACAAAGGGCAGAGTTCGGCCAGTAGCACATGCACTGATGTATGCATATGTGTGCTGATACCCATCAGGCAAAAAGTCAGAAGACATACCCAAGAAACACAAACAAGAGTCAGGAGAAGAGATAAGTGGGGGGCTTTCATCCCTCTTGAGTTAGCAAATTTGACCAGAGGAGCCACAGCCAAGGGTCTGTCAACCCTCTCCAAGCGCACCCCCCCCCACTCATGTGAACTGTCCCATGGCTGAGAAACCACTGAGTCCCCCGGGCTGACCCACACTGCCAAATGGGGGTTAGGCCTCAATTTAAAATGAGAGTGAGAGAAATATGAGAGCTAAGCCAATCAATAAATACAGAGGACACATGCACATTCACTCTGTACACTGGTCCAAACGGACGAGGTTTAAGGCGTAGAGGGGCGGGAAGGTGGATTTACACTGCGGACAGAGTGGTGATCAGTGTACATGTTACAATTATAAAAATAAAAAGCCTCCTAAATCATGAGATGAAAGTAGAGTGCAAATGTGATGATTAAAATGGGGGCAGGAGAGCAAATGGCAATACCCACAAATACACTAGAAATGCAGCTATAAATGCCAGCTGGCTTTTCTGGCTCGCTGCATTTGGAGACTACTGAGAACTACTTGGCTTACGGTCTATTAACTTTAAGTTCTCCATGCAAATTCAGGAAAACTGGCTCATTTTGCTCATGATATTGCTGCTGCTGTTTGGCGCCTTGCCTGGACCACTAAGGATTCACACAGTCAAAGTGTGACAGTTCAGGTACTGGAAAAAATGCTCTTTAGTGCAACTTTTTCTGTCGAGGAGAACCAAAAATAAATAAATCCGGCACCTGGCAGAATATCAGTAGATTTTATGGATTTCTTAAGATATTTGACACAGTTTTTAAAACAAAAACAAATGTCAAAATGCTGATTTCCAAAGTACTAAATTATCCAAAAACAGCATGTGTAGAAACCAAGACATGCTGTTTGCGGATAATTTATTCACAATCCGCTTGGTTTAACAGCGGGTGTGTTGTGCCGATGCACTGCTTTACCCACACACATAACATGCAGTATAAATAGAGTTGTGTCCAGGATCATAGATACAAAGTAAACAAAACACTAAGATCATGAGAAGTGGGATCTCCTGCTACATCAGCAAGTCGAGGCACAAGTTGAGTACTCAACCCACATTGCGTTCAGATCTGACTGATGACCTTTTGATGCGCATCTCTGCGATATTTTCATAACACGTCTCACCGTGTGTGATGCACTAATGCAGTAAAGCTCCAGCAGAACACAATCCAATCTCTCTACAGTCCCCTCGGCACACTGGGTAACCCAAGAACATTGGGAAAACATTGGAGGCAAAGCAAGCTTTCACTTTCAAAAAGAAGCTTTCGTGTTTCTGGAACCTCTACTAGCAAATAGACTCAGCCGAAATTGTATTAGATACAGCCAGCTAACACCAATGCTCTGAAATACAACAATCCGATAATAAATAAACTGCCTTCTTTTAGTGCTTAACATTCAGTTTATTTAAATCTTTATAAACTGAAGGGAAAGAGAAAGCATAGTTTTATCCGTCGACGCAGATACTGTTTACATTTTTGTTTTTTTTAAACTGATTGAAAAAACACTGATAAAAATATCAAACTTGGATAAATATTGATAAAATAATGCCTGGAGTGGAACCCCAGGTCTGGATGATTTGAGGATATGTCAAGGATACAAAACAGAAACAAAACAGAGAAAAGAGGAAGTTTAAACCATCCTTCCATCGATCATTGTGGGAAGTGAGAGATCACTGGCAGATAAAATGAATGAGCTTGGTTCCCTGCAGCAGGAATATAATGAAGGAAATATATTTTTCTTTTTTTTTTTTTACCGAGTCGTGGCTACATGACAGACTAACACCTAACAAAGAGGACGGATTACAATGATTTTTCACAGCAGATGGTGTAATCCTGGTCACTGAGAGGGAGCGCCTCTGTATCCCCGATGTCGAACTGTTGGCTATGAGTTCCTGTCCATTTTGTCTAGAGTTCACCTGTCTTAAGGGCCATGTATACTCTCGCAGCAGTGTGTCGCAGTGAGCTTGTCGCAGGTATGACGCAGTTATTTTTGATTTATGCCCAATTTTGAAGCGCGGTCTGCGCTATGTTAATTCCACGCCACAACGCAAGAGGGACAATCACGAACAAACTAGGATTGTGGGTGTGGTGGGTGGCGTGTTTCTCTTCCGGTTACGGAGGTCATTTAACAACAATGGCGACTGGACGAATGCGCACTTTGATTGAGATGCAGCTGATCGATCTAGAAATAGAAGAAATATTGCTACTACTGGAGCTGGCAGAGAGGCGAAAGAATCGTCACGGTTAGCGTCACCATTAGTCGGTTAGCAAACCGGAAATACGCATAGTGTAGAGCGGATGTAGAGTTGACCAATCAGAGGCCTCCTTTCTCTCCTCCCTGCGACGATATCTGCGTCACTGTCTGCGGTCAGTTACAATTTTGGGGAGGTGCACCAGAGAGTCTGCGGAAGGGGGGGGGGCATATCTGCGTTAACTGCGACACACACGCAGACGACCTGGTTTCCGACCATAAACAGGCCTTTACCTGCCGATGCTGTGAGTGGCATCAGCTGAAAACACCTCTATCCATTCATGGAGATCTCTGAAGATTTCTAAACATAGTAAATATTTGTAAGCTGATTTCTATCTCATTTTATTTTGTTATCCATCTATGCAAAAGGATTTCTTTAATAATAGTTTATACTGCAGCAATATAGATATACACCATCTGAATTAAATAAACATGAAGGCAAAATTAGTCATTCAAAATAAAAGGTAAAAGGTTTAAAACTGTCAAAGGACCTTTGTTTCACATTTGTAGTTTCTTCAGAGGATGAGAAATTTAAAGAGAGAAAAAAAAAAAAAAAAAAAAAAAAAAAAAAAGGAGGTTCCAGTAGATGCTTTTTAGTCTTCTAGAAAACCCTCGTTTTTTAGAGGGTAGCCTCAAGTCCGAATGGGCTAACTGTATGGTCATTTTGGAGACTCCAGTTCCTGTTGAAGTGTCCTGCATTATATTGCCAATCAGTGTTTATTTTGGCAATGTGGGTGGGGTAAACAACAAACACTGCAGGGTATAATGCAGAGCAGCTAAACAATACTGATTGCAGCAAAGTGCTCGAAATTGTAACGAAAAGACGTTATAGTGGACAAGGACATTGGCTGATGCAAAACCGTCAAAAATAATCAAGGGCGTCCAGTGCACATACTCCTCTCTGTGATGAAATCAGTTGCTTCCTGATGCTCAAGCTAAATTACGACTAGCATACGACCTAGACGTAGGTTCCTCCTACCGTAAGCTAAATGTACCAGCAATCAGCATGCATAATGAGAGCTTATAATGATAGTTAAAAATATAATAATAATAATAATGCAACAATGTGATTACCCTTTGGGATAAAGCATCTTTTCATTTGATTTAATTTCACTATAGGGATTTGTGCATTGTTTTGCTCTTTGAAGGACTGCTTGTAAGCCTCTCTAAACACTCGTAATCCTGCGATACAGGACAACCTAGAATCTGGCTTATTTTCAGTCAGTTATTAGCATTCTACCACATCAGTGAGTCATGACCAGTACTATACAGCCACTGAGGTAGTCCTGGCTAAGTCTAGGCCGATAATGGCTGGACCCACAATTTCAGCTTTGTTTCATAATTTGGCTTTTTTCCTCCCATGTTGTAAGCAGCGGTGTTATTTTTGGAGATTACTCCAGATATCCTGCACAAAAAATAATGCACCTACTGTAGGACAGCAGCAGTTTGATTGGTCTACATTTCAGTTGTGTTTAAAGCAATGAAGTCAGTATATTCTGTCTTAACGGGGCAGCATTAAACTGGTACTAATGAATGCACAGCACGGCGGCCCCTGATACATTTGTATCTCTTACGGCTTTTGGTTTGGTGACAGTTCAATTTTCAGAATGTCAGGTAATTTGGAACAAAAAGTTCATGAAAGGTCCGCTGTGTAGGACGTAGCAACTTGTAGCGGCTGTAATTGCAAAATGAAATCGACTGAATGTTTCCCAAACACCCCTAAAATTGCATTATATAAAATCACAAATATTTTTTAACCTGTGCACAGTATGTTCCTTCATGTAGTTACATGGCATGGTGGGGGGGATGGCAAACAGAGCAAACCACATTATGTAACAATTTCAGAATCGTTGTGAATCGTTATATTGTTACGTAATCTGTTTCAAAAATATTCTTTAATTCAAAACGAAAACACTTCATCAACATTTCTGCCAAGAGTGCTCTCAATGTTACACACTGCAGGCTTAAAAAAAGAAACCTGGGGATAAATTGGCTGTGAAACTCACCGTTTGTAACGCTACTGCGCTACCTTTTGGTTGATTAAGACTCCAAAAACAATTAATTAAGACGTGTAAACAAATCCATTCGGTGAGCCAACTTGTACAGAAAAACGTCACCGTTTCGGATAATGATGTGTATCGTTCTTGGCCAAGACACTGATGCTTCCTATGTCAAGTAAAGCAAGCAGGAGGTAAAATGTACCGTAATTAACTCGTCCAGCTATGGCTGCTGACAGATACGAGCAGTAAGTTTAAGGAAGAGAAACTCCCACCTGACAAGTGAATCAAACGCACAACTTAACAATGTAGCTCTGTCAGCCGAACACTGAGCATGACTAGAGGCACAAATGGACTGATAAAATAACAAACAGGCACAGTGAGTTACTGCCCTGCCCTCTATTAAGGAACACAATGACTGTGTAAGGGGATCTTAATGAAGGACTCCCCTGAGGCAAAGCCTGATGCCTCTGCTGAGGACTTGTACTGTTAGAGCTCATTAAAAGAACATGAGTACTACCACCGACGTAGTGTGTGTGTGTGTGTGTGTGTGTGTGTGTGTGTGTGTGTGTGTGAGGTGTTCAGTTACAATACCAGCTTTAGCCGTTTATGTCATCCAGTACACATGCTGCTTTGCACCAATTTATTGAGTGTGCATGCCTATCAGACCTTACACAATCAGACTTTACATGGAGAGAGTGTAAGTTTCATGATGCGTCTGTGGTATTTTGTTATTGGAAAATGCTTACATAGTGCTATTAATATCTAAGACGCTAAATCGGGTCTTTTATTCTGGCATAATGTACTGGAATGACTGGTCATTTTTAGAACACAGAAGGGCACGAGGCAAGAGGACAACAGACAGGTTGTTAGGGGAAAGAGGAACAAATCTGAGGTAGGACTAAAAAAAAGAAAGAAAGAAAAAAAGAAGATAAAAAGAAATGATGAAGAGAAAGAAAGGAGGTGCACATAAGTGTGTGAATCAGTGTGGAATATGATATAGCAGCGCCCTCTTGTGAATGGAAATAGGGGCGTTTTAGACCTCCATCAAGGACAGACTAAAGAGGACTTCCAAGTGCAGATTGCACTGTTGTCTTTTTTATCTGTGAGCTATAAACCAAAACTACCAAAGTGGATTTTATGAAGCTTTATGAGAAGACGAAGCATGTGCAAATAAAAAAAAATAATAATAAAAATGATAATAATAATAATGCAGATCCAGATGACTTTTATAAGTGCCAGTCAAGGCTATGGCCTTGACTGAGGAATGCGCTCGGAGTGCTTCTTGAGTCTGGATTTGCATTAGATAACAAAGGTTCCACAGCGACAACATCGGATCTCCGTAAAGGACACAGTGTTAATTATGTGTTTGTATACAGTGTGTATACTTGACTCACCTCTCTACCCTTGTGTGTGACCAGAGCAGCGAGTGGCTTAGCATAGAAGCGGCTGAAACTGAATCCCAGACAGCCGTACATACTGTTAGCAGTCAGCTTCAAGGCCTTCTGACGAATGTCGTACTTGGGAACAAATGAAAACAAATTTTACTCTTCTCAGGATATCGTTAAACATTTAATCTAAAACATTACATATATTTTACACGATGAACTGATTTCAAACAGCAAATGGTTGACTTTTGTGGCCCAGATGCTTCTATTATAAGAGAAAAATCTTTGTTCTCCATCTTAAATGCCAACTTGCAAATGACAGAAATGAAATATGAAGTAAATCCACACAATCTGAGAGGGCTTCCTCTCACAGCTGGCTTTCATAATATGTGTATTTTTGTGGTTGTGAGCACAGACATTGTGTGTGTCATTCGCCTGCGTGTTTGTTTGTCATTGTGGACGCACACACAGCGTGTGAACGTGTGCGTACCTGCATGTAGAGATCTGGATTGAGGTCTTGCTGCTTCATCAGCTGTTTGACCTGTTTTCGCCGTTCGACCAGTTTTCTGATTTCTTTGGGCAGGATTCCCATTTCCAAGTTGGGATCTGGAATCTCAGGAATTTCCTCTGCCTCGTCCTCCTGTTACCATGGAAGAACGTGTTTAAAGAAGGTGGAACTTTTCTCTGGTACGTCGGCCGCAGAGGCACTTTACTCACATAATTCTTCTTCTGCGAGTTTTGAGCCTCCCTCTGCACAGTGGTGAAGCAAATGTTGAACTCTTGGATGATTGAGGGGTATAAACTGTTGAAGTCAAGCAGCAGCACAAACCTATCGTAGAAACCTGAAATGATAAATGGTACGGGATTTAGAGATCAAGAATACATGAACCGGCACGACGTGAACGAAGGTACGTCTCTAAGCCCGACGGCACTTACCGACTTTAGGATCCAGCACCAGACCGCCAGCATAGGCTGCCTTCTTCTTCCGCTTTCCCTTTCCTGCATCCACATCATCCTCTCTCTCATTCTGGAGCACAGGAACAAAGCAGCAATCACAAGTAAAACAACTGATTGGAAGGTGGAGAAAAAAAAAAAAAAAGAAGAAGTTTGCATGCATCTGTGTGCATCTTTACCGTCTCCAGCTGGGCTTTTTTGAAAGATGGTTTGTCTGGGACAATGAAGTTCTTGTCATGGAAGGCGTGAAGCAGCAGGAACTCGTTCCTCTCAGAGCGCCCGCCCATCAGCGTGCGAGACTACAGGGAAAAGGCAGAGAGGTATCAGGTGGTGGAAGCAGAAGAGAATAACATTCATGAGCCAGAGAGTGTGAGTTTGATCCGTCCTGAAAGAGTGTTTTTATAATCTTATTATAGCCATAGCCCAACAATTAGTATACCAGGTGACCCACAGCAGTGGCTTTTAATTCACAGCAGCTTAACAAAACACAGTGGCTCTGAGCCAGACAACATTTCTCAGAATCTGTCCTTGGATTTTACAAAAAGTGAGTTGCAACAAGGAATAAAAAGCAATCGTAATCATATTGGTCATTTGTGTGTTGATACAATGACATTGAGCAAAGTATGCGACTACGATAATAAGAGTAGCAAAGGTTGTTAAAGTAATCAGCTGCGTTGCTGTGAGTTACCATGACATTGCCAGCGATGTTGGTGATCTGCAGGGCGAGCGGCAGGACGTTGAGCTCACACATGATCTGGAGGATCAGCTTAGCGTCTGTCCACGTCAACTCCAGCAGGTACAGCAGCTGAGGAGAGTCACTGACACACAAACGCTCACAGTTCAGAATGAACACTTATTTCTGTGCATAAATGATTATGAAGGCAAAAGAAAAACAATTTACAAAGTTTAACAACTGACATACAACCAGACGTGTGTTTCTGAGGATTTTGTTTGAGTGATGCTTGAAACTCACTCACCTGTAGAGATTCTTAATGCCTTCCTGAGGGACTGTGGCTCTCTCAACTTTCAGCACCTGCGCAGCGAGCTCTGTCAGGTGATAACTTTTACAGCGAATCAGCTCCTTGGCCGAGATCTCCACGTCGCACACCAGGCGGCCACAGGTCGCACTCTTCTCCGCAAAGGCGCCGCGACCCTGCGGACACAAAAGCCACACGTGTATACTAAAATGAGGATGTGAAATGTTTATTCACGCGCGTCGTGCCATAAAAACGCAACACACTGTTCCTATTCCTCATCGTTTTTTTCTTACCCCTAATTTGGGCATGTTGGCCCTTCTTAGGCGTCCTATTTTAGACCAGTGGGGAACTTTGCAAACATTGATCCTCTGCAGAAGAACTTCCAAATCAAAACCAAAGAGGTCATGGCCCTATAGAAAGAAAAGAAAAGAAAAGAGGGAGAGAGAGAGAGGCCTGAATGTGGCGCAGCTGTAAGAGTCGATATTCTGAGGATGAGGAAAACTGTAAACACAAAATATATGCAATTGGAATCCCAGGCTCTAAGACTCACCACCAGCACATCAGGGTCGATCTTGTGCATCTTGGCTAGGAAGAAGCCAAGCAGAGTCCGCTCCGTCGCAGCTATCTCCACCTTCCCATTCTAACAAAGGGACAAAGTCTCACGATCGGTGTCCTCACATACAGTCAGTAAAAAGAATTAGCTCCAGAAAGGCTCACAGTATAGATCCAAAATGTATGCTTGTACACAAACATTCCGCAACAGCAAAGTTGTTTTTGGATTTTTTTTTTTTTTTTTTTAACACTTCATAGGTGATCTGAATGACGTAAAGCAAGGATGTCCAAAGTTGGTCCTCGAGGGCCGCTGTCCTGCAGGTTTTAGATGTTGTCCTGCTTCAACACACCTGATTCAGATCAAGACATCATTAACAGGCTTGTGCAGAACTTAACAATCTGTTGAAATGATCCATTTAATCTGAATCATGTGTGTTGAAGCAGGGCAACATCTAAAACCTGCAGGACAGCGGCCCTCGAGGACCGACTTTGGACATCCCTGACGTAAAGCAATCCAGACGACATGAAGAGAAAGGTCATTCTCGCTCAACAAGCTAAGGTTTACAGCCGCGCGATCACTCACCTTCTTCCTCACGGCTTCCTTGAAGTCGTAAGGGAAGATGCAGTCAGCTGGTTTACTGATCACTGAGGAAAAAAAAAAAAAAAAAAATAAAAAAATCACTGCCATCAGATGTTGTTCAGCACGTCCACAAAGGTTAGTCAATATGAACTCCAGCTTACAGCTGATGGTTATTCTAAAAGTGTGTCTGTTACGCATTTATGTGACAGTTAGATCTACACTCGAGAATGTTCTGTTACATTAACAATGAAAAAAGGAAGAGTAGAAACATCATTAACTCACCACAGAAATGAGTCTGATATGGAGGTTGAGGAGGAGCTTTATCCATATGGAATCGATAGTGGATCAGTGCAGCTAGAGACACGATCTGAAGAGGAAAATGAGGATTAAGTTCATGTTCCCATGGTGTTCAATCCTATGATAAAACAACGCATCAGTGTAATACTATCGCTGTTGTGCATATGCGTCACATGTAAATGTTTTCCAACTCATTTTGGCCTAATATACAGTATTTTATTACATTTGGCCTTCACAACATCTCGCCTCCCTTGCTTTTATGGCCCACTGAGAGATGACATGGTAAAATCCAATCCTTTGCAAATGTAAACACTGAGCAGAAATATAAGAATTTCACCCGTTTATACCCAAAACATTGTACATTTCATTGTGCACCAACACGATTCTGCATTCCTACTTACAATACCAAACTATTCAGGCAAAACAAAAAAAAAGATAAAAAAAGAGGAAGTTCTGACCTCGTTTTGGTGAGTCTTGGGGTTCTGAACAGTTTTGAGGCTGATGGACATGGCAGTGAGGGGCGGTGGTGGCAGGTCTTTAATCACACTGACCAGGTCGCTCCTCAGAGCGAGAGCCTCCACCTTACACCAGCTGACTGGATGGCTCATCAGCTCTAACATAGACACAAAGGGAAAAGTTGGCCCATCGGATTAGGATTTTTAATTGTCAACTTTAGAGGGAGTGTTTCAAAGTGTGGTAAGCTGACATGTTTTACATGTGAAATTCCTTTTGAAAGAAAAATTAAAACCAAGTAGATAATCGAGATATTGTAGAAGTCTTGCTTACGTGGCGTCTTGATGTCCAACCAGCAAGGGCCTTTAATCTTCCTACCGAGGAGGAAGTGCTCCAGGCTGGAGATGTTTGTTCCAAAAATGTGGGAAAAAGTTGCCCCCTTAAGGTCAGGCGGCAGGGCAGGGAACTCAGCCTGCAAAAATAAAACATTTACATCACTGTGCTTTCAAAACATACATCTGTAGGCCTGAAGTATCTGGGAATGCTGAACATGCGTGCGTCTGTCTGCTCACAGAGTATCGAACTTCCAGGTACTCGCTCTGACTGGGCACATCAGGAATTTCAAAAGCATAGTTCTTTTCCACTTTCTGCAGAAAGAGAGACACCCAAATCAAACACGAGTTCAAACCTTCACCTACCAACTCTCTGAAATGTGCATTTACACCTGAAGGTCCGTATCAACGGATGGTGCATACCTTGGACTTGAACTTCATAATCTTAAACTTCTCAGAGAGCTCGTTGAACTCCTGGTAAACATCCATCATCCCAACCGGTGTGTCCGACACCTCCCCAGTCTTTGGGTTTGCTCTCTGTTAATTACAGTAAAAATCCCTTCATACTGTAGCAGCCAATCAACGCGCAAGTTGTTTCGTTAGAAAAAGGACCAAACTTACATTTTCACGTGGGAGAAGGTACATGGTCCGCTCAATGTTTTTGACAGTGACGCAGCAGCTGACATGAGACTTTGCTGACTCAATCCACACTTTCCCGAACAGGTACACCACACCTAGTCCACAGTTAAAGTCCGATATCAAAATACGCTCGACCAGCCTAAACGGGATTCGTTCAAGCCTCAAACTGCACGGGTTCTTTATTTGTAAAATACGCCATACCTGGTTGGTTGTATGGGTCTTCAAAGGCATCCAACCAATAGAAGCGGAACACCTGCTCCCCGTCTGCCCCCTCCACCAGCGGGAGCTGACTGGAGTCGACCTGCACCTCCGCAGGAGCTTCACTGACTTTGCCCTCATCCTCTTGTCCCCAAGAGCCTCCAACTCTGCTGGACCTATAAGAGGGAAAATTATAGAGATAGATCAAATTAAAAATGTATTATCTGAAAGTGGAAACAATTGGCTTTGGTCGAATTATTTGAAAGACCCTCTAACTAGAACTAAAGTCAACCTCACACATGAGAACAAGAGCTATATAAGAATCTACTGTATAGCTCTGCCAATTACGAATCAAAATTCTCAGATTTGGATCCGAATGAACATCAAAAGACAAAATGTGTTTTTACTCTGGTAAAATCACATTTTATGCAAATCTCAACAGAGTCAAAGAAGAGCATTTCAAACGACTCCAGTAAAAATGGCACAATAGTTAAAGAGAACTTTGCTTTGTCCTGCAATCACACAACCTCTAAAACAATGGAGTAGAGAGCATATTAAGAAATAAAGACCAAAATAAACCAACTCACAAAAGAAGCGGATCCTGAAGCTCAGCTTTGGGCTCCACTTTAACTGCAGCCACTGTCGACGCTGCTTTAGGTGCAGCATCTGCGTCATCTTTAACCGCAGCCTTCTCCTCCTCCGCCTCTGTCCCAACTTCCATCGGCTCGTCAAAATTCACTCCATCAAATCCCAGAGAGTCATTCTCTGAGAAACACATTATCATAAAAATTAAGCCTGTATTATTGTGATGTGGTTGAACAGCAAAATGATACAGAGCTGCAAGCCTTCTTCACCTTCCTCTTGCTTCAGCTCCTCCACATCGGCCCTTTGCTTTGTTTGAGGAGACGCAGACGTGGATGGAGGAGCGCGGGCTGTTGGCCTGGAAATGGAGTCTGCAGGCGGTGCTCGAATCCCTTTGGCCTTTAGGGACATAGCAGAAGACGACTCCTGCTATCAGAGTGACATAGAGAATTTCAAGATTATTTCAGTGATGTTTCAACAGGCTAATTTACAGATCCTGCCATTCAAATTTAACGGCTCATCAATGCGGTAAAGAATTGTGATGAGCACAGTGTACCTTTGGCGTCTGAGGTTTGATGGAGAAAGGATTCATGGGCGATCCCACAGACTTCTTTTTCTTTAGAATGACAACTGGTGGAGGAGTCAGAAGAGCTGGTTTCTGGAATCGTGTTGACATATTGAGCGAGGTTAGGACCGAGAGATATAGGGAAGACAATGTGTCACAATGACTACGTACAGTTTAGTTCTTAAGCAACCACCTCGTAGAGGTTTCAATGTAATTTTCAGCACGCACGAAAGGTTCGGATAATTCTGGGACAGGCCCAAGTAATTCCTTTAAGTACAGGGTAATTTTGAAAGTGATGGTCAGCTTAGTCCCACCTCAGAGTGCAGGTCCTGTAAGATGTCTCCTAAGAGGTCATCTTTGGACAGGTCAACATCTTTCTGCAAGAGACAAAATTGCAACACTGCATGAGCAACAAGAAAATGGTTCGCTGTTGGTTTGTGCATTTCCAACCACTGCAATGTGAAAAAAAAAATAGAGAGAGCATGGACTAGACCAGGTACAATAAGTGCAGAAAAGGTTACAGGAAGCTGTCCAGAATACACACCTCCACAGGCCTCTTGACATTACTGTTCATGAAGAGGCTCTTGATGGTGTTAGGCTTGGATACGACAGATTTCTTTGCAGTTTTCTTTGAGCCCCCTACTTTAGCGCCTCCTTTGCCTGAACAAAAACAAACAAAAAGTTTTCACACATCCGACCTGTCTGTTTCCCCATCCCCACGTGAAGCAATTTACTCCCAGCATTTACCTTTGCTTTCCACCACGTCATCATCCAAGTCATCGTCAAAGATTTCTCTGCCATCCTCCACATAGCCTGTACCATCTGAAAAAGACAAGGACGCAATTAGGAATCAGGACTTCCAAAGCAGACCAGTTCATGAACGCACGTCGCTGCATTCGGAGTCAGGAGACCGGAGCTCACCGTCATCAATGATCCAGTCATCCTCTTGCCTTTCTCGTACCATCTTCGAGTACTGCTCCTCGTCCACCTCCTCGTACACACTGGTAAACTCCTCCACCTGGAAAAGATCAAATAAACAATAATAGAGGCATGGAACAAATATACACAGCTTGATGTTGGAGAAATTAACAACATATTTCTAAGATGTTTTTCCCAGAACAGGTGAGGCAGCCCAAAGGCCAAGGCTCTTAGATTTACAGGGATCCAGCCAGTTAAGATTTGGCTTTACAGATGACAGTTCAACAACCAAAACAATTTAAAATTAACTCCAAAAGTAACACTCCTCTATTTCATATCCCTTTGTCTAGTTCAGTGAAGATGTTCTTAAAATATCAAGTAAGGATGAAAGACCAAAAACATTAATAGTGATTAATTTCCCAGGATAGTATGGATCTAGCTGTAGAACACAACACAGGGAGAAGCAAACACACATTAACAACGTTTATATGTTGCCTTACCTCATACTTGACCTTTTCCCCCCTCTTGGCTTTCTTGAGCTGCTCCAGTGCAGACTTCCTCCCCACCTTCTCCCTCTTCTCCCGTCTGGATCGAGACTTTGCCAGACCACAGGCATCACCCCCGTCATCTGAGGTGAAGAGCATGTTGTCATGATGACGCAGCATCAGTTTGACCTGTCTAACTTTTTCCAAAGCAACGCTTCGCTGCTGCCAAATCTGCATGTCTAGAGCCTCACAGTGTTTTTCATCTCAGCATCATGCGAAAACACACCAGGTTTTCTATGTATCTATGTCAAAAGAGGGCAACCTTACGTCGTGGGTGCTCAGTCACAAATTGTAGATTTCGGGGCCTTAAGCATAGCTGTCAGTGATTTACCCAAATAATTTAAGTGTAGAAAGTGCACATTCAATGGAGCAGCTACAACACGTAATATACCTCAAAACATAGTCTAGATAATTAACAAAAACACGCACAACGGTCAGAACTCACGGCCAACAGCTAACCTGTTATAGCTTAATTGTGTCTTGTACTCTTTTAAACCCGACCAACATTGAAGCCATTAGATAAAATGTTATTTTAGGGGCAAACCATGTCGACAGACTTGAAAGACACATTCAGTACTACCGTCTGAAGGCTGTTAGCAGGTGTTGATGCCAGCTAGCTAATGTGTTAGCTAGCTACTTCGCATTCCCTGTAGCACAAGTTGGCAAAAAAAACAACGCAAGAAAGAAACTTACCACCGTCCAGAGCGTCCATGTCTTTATCCGTGTTTGATACTGGAGCCATGGCTTTAAGTTTTTGCCTTTCGCGTTTAGTCACTGACAGCTTCCCAATGTGGCGACGACGGTAGGGCAACACAACAACAGAACAATCCGCGCCAAATTCACCTTCCCGGGGAAAGTCATATGCAGGAAGTGACATCATAGTACTGTCGCCCAATAAAAAAAAAAAAGCATGCTGTATTTTGTCTGTCCACATGGTGGCAGTGTCGCACAGTGTAAAGCTCGCTCTGCTCTTCGGAGAGATCACAGGCAGCGTGTTGTAACTTGAAAAGGTAGGATGGGTGGGTGTCATGTAGTTGGTAACACTTAAATAGATTAGGGAAACCGTGAATCTGGCAAGATTACGTTTAATTTTTAAAACAGTTTATTTTTACTTTATTTAATATAGAAAGAGTAATCATCATAATAAAAGTTGAGGACTTTGAAGAAAAAGCATGTTTTTGAAGGGTAACTTGATTTGACCAAATGAAAATTCTGCTATTCTTTCCAATCCGATCTATCACATTGTTGATGAATACAATTTACCCTTAACCCAGTCCAGTTTTGGAGGTATTTTTGTACTTTCCATGTCCCTTATGGGACCAAAATCCTTTTGTGTAGCCTATTGATTTTTTTTCATGCATTCTTTTTTGTGCAAACATCTTATTCAGTTTAAAAATAATACAATCTAAGAAGTTCCACCCAATATATACATTAAAAATTATGTAACATATCACACATCTCCTTGTGCTTTAAGAGATTACTTTCTCTAGCTATTTCCGTATAGGCTGAAACTAGATGTTGTTTAATTACATAGCCTATTGCTTTTATTTTTATTTTACATAACTTGTTATATTGTTTTCACAAGTTATGTCTATTTCAGGTTATGATTTCACAGGCCATTATTCTCCATCCTTTATCCGTCAATGCCTGCGTGCACGATGAAGTTCGTCTCTATAGCAACAGGGCGGGTCTTTAGAGGGCACAATAGATTTCTGTCCCGGAATGGGGCCACAGTAGCTCTACAGTACAAACAACAATGCAAACACAAAGTAGGTTTTGTCCCTCCCCCCTCTGCCTATTTTGGCGTTGTGTAAATAGGACTGTAATAGCTCAGCTTGTTTCTTACAGAATTTACATTACCATAATCATCATATTAGGCTAACAAACTGTTTGAGCACGTTGTAACTTAGGCTATGCACCAATGGGTTGCCATTTGTCGTTGACCTTCCACACAATGGAAGTAAACCTATACCGGTCATATTTGGTTTTAAGAGCCACATTAGGCTTATTCAATTGATTAACCCAAAGTTTATACGTTAGGGAAGATGGTTCATGCATGTCCGATAGGATGGCGTATGGCGCACAGTTGGGTCTGGTCTGGCGCTATGTGGACAGTGGCCCGCAGTTGTCGCTGCTCGTCAGTGATGAGCAGCTGACCTGTCTCTGGGACAGAAGGGCAGTCGCTGCTCTGCTGCACTTTCCTGCTGCGCAGAAGCAAGAACAGATATCCTCCCGACCAGAGAGGAAAAAGCAGGGGACAAACAAACCAGTCTTTAATTTGAGTTTCGCCATGGTCAAACAGCGTCGCGTCAGAGCGCGCTCCTGTTGTGCAGCTGTTGCGCCTTTTTGCTCCAGAAGAGGACCAGTTAAGGTAAGAAGAACGAATTCCCAAAACATTAGCCTACCTTAAGCTCCAAAGTTACTTTGAGATTCTAAAAGACTAAAGGGAGGGATTTTGTCAAGTTGCAAACTGTCGCAACAAACGAAAGAAAGAAAAAAAAAGAAAAAAACAAAGCTCGTAGTTAGATGCCGGTCGCCAAATGTACATTTCTGTGCTAAATAATGATTTGTCTGTGGCTCAGCGTTAAAACAGACTGGCTGTTACAGCTAAAAGACTAACTCTGTAGCTGCTATTGCAGCTTATTAACTTCAAAAACGAACACCAAACGCGACAACACGCACTGTCCTACAGCGAAAGCGTGGCAAAGATGGATCACGAACCTCTAAGCTCATCTGAGTCAAATGTACCCATGCAATCTTACAGAACCTTAGGCTACTCGCTTATTTGACATTTGACACACATATTGCAGTGGCACCGACAGTCGCGCCGTTTGGCACCATTTTTCACTGATGGTGCTATTGAACACTCCGCCAATCCTGTCCGCGTACACTGCTGGACTGCGCGAGCTGTTCTCTGATTGGTCCATTCTCGGTGCTCTCTCCTCTTTCCCGTCGCCATGGAGAAATCTCCTCACAGAGCCCATCCCGTTTAGAAATGCTCTGCTGAGAGGCTGCCATCATGCAAAGATTGTCTATTAGGACAGTGGCTCACTCGCGGCTCACAAAAGTAGCCGCAGAAAGAAGTGGTTGCATCGTTGTTAAATTTAATTTTCGACGGAGAAGAGGTAGGCTAAGAGATAGCTACGGCACGCGATACTCTGCCTTCAAACTGACTGTGTTGTGTCTGTCGCTTCCACTTACAGCGCAGTGATACAATGGCACCGGCGAGGCCTTTCAGCTCAAAAGACAACGTCACATCGGGGGAGGTTTCGTTGTTTCACACGCGAAGAAATAGTCAAAGAGTGAGAGCTCTTCCGTGTCTCGTTTTCTGCGGCAGGGGATCGGGGAAGAGGAGGAGGAGGGAGTAGGAGTAGAGGACAGACAGAGAGAAAGAGCAGGGAGTGGGCGGGGAGAAAAAAGAGGAGACGGAGTTATGAGGAGAGAAGCATCGTCTCACTGATGCTGAGTCACATAGAGAGCTGCATCCCATGAGTCCTTGGGAATAATGGAGGAGCTTGAACACACCTGCCCTCATCCCCGGACGGTAGGGCAACTGGGCCTGAGTGTTTTCTTGCCTTGCAGTGAATGCAGAGTGTGCGTGTGTCGGAGAGATTGGGGGGGGGGAGACAGCGAGCCCTGCTTTGTCCCTTGTTATGAAACAGGTCCTCTCCAGCATGTGGCTGCGGGAGATGCTCAGAGTGCTGAGTGGATGATGTGTTTGTTTGAGTGTGCTGCCGAAAGGAAGAAGGGGTCGGCTCGATATAGCATAAATGTCCTGCTGAGGGGACACTCCTGCAGTGAGAACATAGAGCCTCTTGTGTCTTGGGCTTTCTCTCTTATCGCTCTTATCCTTGGTGTAATTCTTGGTATCCGTGTTTCTTCAAAGTCTCCATTTAGCCTTCTATTCGCCCTATCCTGCATGCATTCTCATGAGACCGTCTCATCTGTACTGTCTTTGTTATCTAATGCCCCATGTCCCCTTTTTGTCATCTTTTAATCCTTCTTATGCCAGATGTTCTTTGCTTGTGCCAGTGTGAGCTTTACTGAGCACGCTCACACCGCCCATTCTGGCAGGCCTTTGTGCGCTCGTTGTCACAAAGTTAAAGCTTTGCCATCTGCTCTGTGCTAAATGACTCCACTCTCGCCACGCTTGAGGGATCCCGGGTGATTAGGTTGCTCCTCAAGACGTTGTTGTGGCTGCTGTTAGGTTGTAGCTCAGATTCTTCCAAAATCTCGACAAGCAGCTGAAAAAAACCTTACATCAAGAATAGCTTTGAACAAAACAACAACATAATTTTGCATCTTCTTTAATTGCTTTGCCTGCTTGAATAAATGTTGTTGTTTTTTTTACTAGTCCACTCTTAATATACCTGTTTCTAGGCCTCTAAATTGCTGGCCACATCTCAGATTGTGTCCAGACGTCCATGTAATGAAATGGCATTTAATCTACCAGATCTAGCTTACTAGAGGACACATTGTGACATGCTGCAAGCTTTATATATTTGGGAATTTCCTTTAGGCATCTCTTCCAAATATGAGTCACGTGCAACCTTGCAACTTCTTTTTGACCGAAGGTCTAACAAACTCGTACTCTTTCTGGCTGCAGTATTGCCTGCAAGGTAATGGAATCGTAAGCAATGAAAATGCAGCCCAACATGGGATTTTTATGTCTTGGTAGTTTCATCGATATATTGTCAGAGTAGTTTATGATATCTTTGGATTTTAGAGTTTATAATCTGACTTCATCTCCCAACAGTAATTATGATAAAATTCAGCCTTCTTTCACCTTTCTGTACGTTTGTGTTGTATCAGCAAATCCTCAGAAATCCCTCCATTCCCTGTCTTAATTGACATATTAACTTACCTTAAATTGCATTTGATACCATGCCATCATGGTATTAGTATAATCAAGTACTGTTAATGCACTTTCTCATCAGTGCATATTTTAACGCTACATATGGGACAGTTTGTACCTGCTCTGCCTTCAACAAGATTGTTGTTAACTCATTCAAAAGTCCTTAAACAAGCCACAAAGTACAAAATGGGGAGCAAGGATTTGGGGGGGGGGGGTGGAGTCTGGGTTGATAGCAGCAATATGTGCGGCACCTTTAACAATGGACTTCAGTTCAAGACCGCAATCTAACAACAGGTTTTTGACTCCCTTGTTTTCATTCATCCACTTGCTGTTTATACATGTACTTGGTTACGATACGATAAGATGTGATACACTTTATTGTCCCCCTGGGGATATTTTGGGCTCGACTTCTGTCACATTAGCTTGCCTTCATGACAGATTGTTAAATATACATTAAAACCTGACAATACTCCATCTGTAACCAGAGATGCAAAGCAGTTGACCAGACAAGGGATGGGGTGAGGCAACAATTTCCTGGTTAGAGTGATCGTGCTTTGAACTAAAATTGTGTTCTTTCACATTGTTGCCTTAAAGCAAGAAGTTTTGTTGGTGGTTGGAAATTTGTGGTGTTAGTGGGCGGCGACATCCAGCCACACCTACCATTATGCACAGCAGGTACCCTCTGGCTTGATGCACTGGTTACAACTATAACAGAGCACAAAAAAGTCAACATAGTCAAGAAAACGCATACGAAGAAAATGTTACTTCAGTAATGATGTATCATGGCAACGAATGATTGAATTTATAATTTTTTTTAATATCAAAACGGGTTTTTACTGTCAGAGAATGTACAGTTTGTTGTGCTATACTGTGACATTTCCCCCCCTACGAAAAATCACCACTCAAGTAAAAATCTATTAAGACTTTAAAATGAGGCTATTTCTGAGAAATCCTCATGAAGTTAGGGTAAAACTATCCTAATTATCCATCCAATCATCCATCCATCCATTTTCTGTACCTGCTCTTTTCAATTCTGTGTTTGGGGGGTGGAGCTTATCCCAGCTGGCATTATGCTAGAGGCAGGGTTAAACAGCTTTTTGAGTTGCTTTACCCTGCAAATGAAACAAGGACCCAGATCAGACCTTAAGGGTAACAGGACCTCTCAGATGTTGTAGAATATAATGAATCGCAGCCGGCTCTTGAATTTCTACCGTCAACAGTTAATTTCTTATAGCTTGCTGCAAGATATGCAATAAATGAAAGGATTTATGATATATTTTGCTACGTTGCTCCTGTGCTGAGCTGCTTCACTTGATGCATAAAAACATTTTGACTTGATTTACCAGGAGACGAGCAGGTGTATTATTTATTTATGCATTTCATGATTAATACACCCGTGTGGGCACATGTCCTTGTGCTTTTCATGCCGGTTCTCTGTCTTGGCTTGCTGGGACACATAATGAAACTGAGCCAGAAATAAAACATGTTTCACTCGCGTTACCTGCTGTAACAAGTCAAAATGTCTGCGAGTAAAGCGACAAGGCGGGTGCTGCTCTATTATTCAGTCTCTTTATGTTGAAATCTAAAAGAAAGATGTATCTATTTTTTTTTCTTTTTAAACTTTTTTTCATCTTTCCAAATGAATGCGGTGAAGACTGTGAAAAACACTTGCTTTCAGAGTCATGCCAGACTCTGGTTACATTGCTGCTCCTTGAGACACTGACGTCAGGTGCCTTTCTTGTCCATAGAGAATAAAGCTGTTTCCATGTCTTCATCCGCCTCACCCACTTCTGCTCTGCACTGGTTTTCTTTCACCGGTGTGAATGAGAGTCAGTTAATATCTCCTGCAGTCAACAGATGGCACACACAGACAGTTTTTCATGCAGGCTCACACTGCAGCACTTTGACCTTGATGTAGTTTCGATATGAGCTAGCAAATACATCCCTTATCTCACTTGTCCTTTCTTGCTCTTTGCTTTGAAATCACACTGCTACTTGCTTTTATCTAGTCCAGTTCACCACACAAGATGTCCCTTTCCCCCCTTTGCATTTTAGCGGACTCCAACACCCCAGTTTCTGTCACGTTAATATACACATGTAGTTGGTTCTATAAGTGAATGTCAGCTCAGTTTCAGTAATCAATAACACTGATTGCAGCGCTGGCTGTCTCTACCACTCATGCAGAGTGAGCATCAGCTGTGGTCAATAACTTAATGGAGGTTACTGTTACTGGGAGGGATGGGCTAAGGGAACCATATTGTACCCCTCGTATACTCTATCTATAACCTAGTCGCTCTCTGTCTCAGACTCTCACCGAGCCTGCCATCTTTGCCAGGGAGACCAGCTGTGACTGTCGTGCACCTCATGAGAAGCTCACCATCGCGCAGGCCCGCAGGGGCACCCCAGGTACACCACCCCCTCATGATCTTCCTCTTTCCTCCTCTTCCCTCCAAGAAGCCTTCTCCCAGTGTTGATGTTTATCGTTTATTCCTCACATCTGCATTTCTATAATGAGGTTACCTACTATATCTACGCTGCTACTTTTTAAGCTATTACAATACTACAGCTGCTGCTAGTGGAGCTGCTTCTGCTAAAATACCAATACTAACATTACTTCTACCTCTTCTTCCACTACCGGTACTGCTGTTACTCCTTATAGGTCTATTACTGGGTTACAACTACCTCAAGTTCCACTTCTGCTGGGTTAACCATTTAATTTTCTACTGTATTTTTACTGGTACATTATTAGTATATTACAACAACTGTAAAAAAAAAAAACAGAACACAATCATTTACTGATCTCACAAACCAATATTTTATTCAGAATAAAAAACAGAAAACATCGAAAGAGGACATCGGGATATTTTGATATTTCACGAAAAACATTGGCTCACCTTGAATTTGATGCAAGAGACACTTTTCAAAAAAAGTTGGGACAGGGCCGTGTATACCACTGCGTAACATCTCTTCTCCTTTTAATGACCGTCTGTAAACATCTGAGAGCTGAGACCAGTTGTTGTACCTTCGGGAGAGGAATGTGGTCCTATTCTTATCTGATACGGGATTCCAGATGTGTTACAGTCCTCGGTGTTCTTTGTTTTATTTTCATGAGGCGCCAAATGTTTTCAGCTGGTGAAAGGTCCGGACTGCAGGCAGGCCAGTAGAGTGGAAGGACTCGTCTATTATGAAGCAATTCTCTTGTAATAGATCCAGTTTGTGGTTTAACTTCCCTGAAAAAGGCGTCATGTGAATGAGAGCATATGTTGCTCTAAAAGCTATTTATAGCTGTGCAGGTCTCCAGATTCTCTTGATATTTTGACAATATTATGTCCTGTAGATGGAAGACTATTCAAAGTGTTTGTGGTGAATATTGTTCTGAAACAGCTTCATTGTTTGCATAGTTTTTTTACTTCTGACCCGCTGCCAGTTAACCCAATTAGCTGCAACTTGTTCCTCCAGCTGTTTCTTTTTAGTATCACGTACTTTTCCGGCCTTTCGTTGATCCTGTCCCAACTTTTTGAGACATGTTACTGTCATCAAATTCAAGATGAGCTCATATTTTTAGTAAAATGGCTCATTTTCAACATCCGATATATGCCTTAAAGATTCTAAAGAAAATCATTGGCTTTTGACACTTGTAAATCATTACGTTTTCATGTGCCTTTAACACACCATCCCAACTTTGTTTGGAATTGGGATTGTAGTTCAACAATCCTGCTCACAGCCCAAATGATGGCAATAAATCTGGAAAGTTTTTTTTTTTATCTTTCAGATTCATGTCATAATGGACACCATTATTTTATTTTATCGTCCACAATTGGAAGCACAAAATCAGTGTTTTGTTTATTTATTGAAAATAAAGTAAACATCCCCTTGATATCAATTTTCAGATCTTTAACTTAATACTTTCTTAAAGCATCTTTGGAAGCATAGAGTGTTCCTAAAATGATTAAACAAACTTTGTGCACATTTCTTTAGAAGGTCCCTCCAATCATCTTATCAGAATAGTTTAGCTCTCCCGGGTTGGATGTGGAAAGTTACTGCAGAGCCATGTTCAGGTCTATCCTGCTCCACCGGATTCAGATCCTGTGTTGTTGTTGTTTTTTTTAGTGTTACTGCTTTTGATTCATATCTTGAAGTGTTTACCTTTTTTTTTTTTACTGTGATCCTGACCAGTCTGGAACAGGTTTTCACCAGGGTGCTTGTTATCTGTATTCATCAGAGGATTGGGCTTCTTATAGTATTAGTGTAGTGTTATATAGATTTGCTCCGATCATTTTTGATAAACTCCCAGCATGCTGTAAATTGCCTTTCTGAAAGGGGTGGCTTCTGTCTTCCTACTCTACCATAAAGACCTGGGGCCTGTACTTCAAAACAGGATTAGTAGCTTAGTGAGGTGACTTCAGGTTCTGCTCTGTATTTTTCAGTATCGCAAAGCTATCTTCCTTCTGAGCAGTGTTGATTGTCATGGCAACTCATGTGGGAAACCAAATCAGTTCCGGTAAGGGGTAGTTTACGATATAAGAGATGAACACCTGTAAAAGCACCACCTCGTGATCAATCGATTCTCTTAGACAGTGAAAAAAAAGATGTTTTTTTAAAGGTTTGTGGACAGAGACTCACAGACTCACTCCAAAGAGTCAAAGACTGACCATGCAGAGAAGCCTCTTCACCAGGGATATGTCAGCAGAGAGAAATGCTCATGTGGCCTTGATTTGGAATTAATATCATCTTTTTTTTTTATTTGTCAAAATCATGACTGGGTCAGAAAATAAATTCCTTGCCTTTTTATGGTTTTCTTGACTTTATAGCATAGAAAATTTCATCAAACTATGTCTGTTAGTTTTTTTTTTACCTCTATCCACAAAACACCTTTTTTAGCAAACATTTTCGAGAAGTTGACAGAAAATGAATTTAGACATTCACGAGAACCCACTGACTCGTTTGTAAGGGTTTGTTTTTTGTTTGTTTGTTATTTATGTTTGGTCAAAAAAAACAAAACAATTCTGGCAGAATAAGACTGAAACTCTCTCACATTTCAAGAATTCAACTCCGGTACATTCATTTGACAAAAAATACACAATCATTATATCTTAAGTTCTACTCATGCTGCAATGACGTGGCAGTAATACCACTTTGTGAATTGAAACATGCACACTGTCTGCATTCTTTTCATCATTTCATTTTTGTGCGTGTTATAAATACACGTTTGGGATTGGTCAGAGTCAGAAACACTGGGTTAAGACCATTACATCAGTTATTACATGATCACCTACTTAAAGGTGATAGAGAATGGTTGAATGGGGCATTAATTAGCCCAAAAAAATTGGTTGGGTCTGTAATGGCTCAGAACCTCCCTAAAAGGCTCTCTGAAACAGCTATGTTACTATGCTGGGTTTAGAATGCGTAGTTTGCCCTTATTGGCGTCGTTTCAGAGCTTATCTGGCAACCTCATTATGAAATGAAGGTAGGTGTTGGCGCTATTCGGTTGCCGTTGCTTGATTGGCTGCCCTTGCTCTCACTGAAAACAGAGCTATAGAGTAATACACTGACTGAAAAGAAAGCTCATCAGAATCAGAATTCGTTTTATTGCCATTGTTAGTGAACAGTGTTCACTAACTAGGAATTTGCTGTGGCGTAAGGTGTAAACATGTAACATAGGATATAATAATACAAAATAAAGAATAAAAATATATCAAAATAAAATGTACAAGGTGTGTACAACAATACACAGTATCCAATATACAGAGCAACAACAGTGCAGCTTCATTAGTGCAATTTTAATTATGGTAAAGTGATTATGGTAAATTATGGCAGGTTATGAGGTGATTATGAAGTGTTCATAAGTCCGACTGCAAGGGGGAAAAACTGTTTTTGTGACGGGAGGTTCTAGTCCGAATGGACCGAAGCCTCATGCAAATAGTCCATGTGCAGCGTGAGAAGGGTCAGCTGTGATCCGACCTGCTCGCCCCATAGTCCTGGAGAGGTGCAGCTGATCACCGGAGCGAGACACAGACTGCAGCGAGCGCGCAGCGAGCTCATAGCTCGCTGCAGTCTGGGTCTGTCCCTGTCGGAACTGACCATGAGCTGCTGGGAACGGAGCTTTGTGAAACTGTAGTCCGTGAAATGTGCAGCGCAAAGGAAAAGTCGGCGGTTGGGGATGCTGTTAAAAATAAATAAAAGCCATTGATCGCGAACATTGCTTTCCGGGGGAAGAATATGTAACGATCGTAGTCCGCTTTCACAGCCTTGGAAGGCTCACCTGTTCCTGTTTCTCGCCGAAGGGGCGTGTCTGAAACGGAGTGGCTGTGGATTTGGGGGGGGGGTGTTATTTCTGAAAAAGTGACGTCACTTTTTCACAAAAAACGGATAGGGGGATATATATTAAAAAGGGGAGTACTTGAAACAGAGGTTCTGACGCTTGGTGGCACTTCGTGTGTACTCCCCACAGCGGGGAGACTCAGAACTAACACCAAAAACGGGAAAAAGACGATTTTGATTCTCTATCCCCTTTAATGTAGAGGGTATAATTCAATGGTTTTAAATTGGTATGAAAACTTTCTCTTGGCATTTTATTTTTATGTGCTAGTCACCACCATTTCCATGCATATCATTACCACTGATACCAGCTTCCCAGCTGACCTCTTATTCGGGTTAATTCACTTGCCCCAATATGTCTTTTGACTTAACATAAGAGGCTCAGGGGTATTTGTCACATTTACATTCAATTAAGGAGAGGTTTCTGTATTTGTCTCACTGTCTCAACTTACTGGGACACCAACAACCTGCTCTTTTTTTTTCATGTTTTGCTTGACAGCTTGAGCCTACCTTAATAACACACCACTGCAGCGAGTCGTGCCTTTCTGTGACTGTTGTTGTGTGTATATTTTCAGTGGACCGGCCTGTCAGAGTGTACGCAGATGGCATCTTTGACCTGTTCCACTCTGGACACGCTCGTGCTCTCATGCAGGCCAAGAACTTATTTCCAAATACCTACCTCATAGTAGGAGGTCAGACGGACCACACACACACACACACAAACACCAGTCCACACCGATTTGTGCAACTGGTTTGGTTTAATGTATGCTTTTATTGGGTTTATCTTTCTTATTTAGTGTGCAGCGATGAGCTGACCCATAAGTACAAGGGTTTCACGGTCATGACGGAGCACGAACGCTACGAAGCATTGAGACACTGCCGCTACGTCGACGAAGTTTTGAGAGACGCACCTTGGACTCTCACGCCTGATTTTCTTGAGAAACACAAGGTGCGTGTGCGAGGTCCATTACAATATGTGGGCGTTTATATTGTGGGGCCACCATCAAAAAACGTTGGTCAGAACAAGACATATACGTTTACTATCAATTTCATTTCATTCAATGTGACTTGTGATGTAGTGCCGGTGGCTTTACTCCCCATCACTGACCTGCCGCCACTGGTAGACAAAGTGATTGAAATAGTCCAGCAACACACTGTCATCCATCACAACAGGTTCAGCCAGCTGGGAGTTATCTTTCAGAGTGAAACTCTTATCATTGTTTAGGAGGACTGCCTTAGATAAGATAAAGCACCCTGTGACTATGGCCCCAGGGTGTGTAATGATGTTTTTAAGACCAAACTCTTATCATGTCCTACTGAAGGCGCGTCTATGTTGCAGACCTTAAAAGACCTTCTGAGCCATGACTTGTTGAGGCATGATTCGAGCCTTGTTTTCTGCCATCCAGTAGCCTACGTGTCTTTTGATTGTTTCTCAGATCGACTTTGTGGCTCACGATGATATCCCATACTCCTCGGCGGGAAGTGAGGATGTTTATAAACACATCAAGGAGGCAGGTTAGTGAGCAGTGTCTTCGTGAGATAGAATAACTGCACGGTTCATGTGAAAAATGGATCCCCAAGCGAGTGATTAACTCCTGTTTGTTGTGATAATGTGTGTCTATCAGGAATGTTTGTGCCCACACAACGTACAGAGGGAATCTCAACCTCGGACATAATTACCAGAATTGTCCGAGACTATGACGTCTATGCCCGACGCAATCTTCAACGTGGTTACACGGCGAAGGAGCTTAATGTCAGCTACATCAACGTAAGACCCTGATCGGTTCTATGTATAAAATCTGCTGCAGTTACTATATTTCTAAACAGTGAACTAACCCCGAACAAGAGCAAGTTTGTTTTTCAGCTTCTAAGATTTCTGCATTGATTACTCATAAAATTTGATCTGATCTCTCTTTAAGTCACAAAAATGGATTTACACAATCCGACTCACTTAATGAAACAGTTTTACTTTTCATGTGTTTATTCAACACACAGAGATATCAGAGATATCTCTTGGGATTCAGACTGGGAAAAGTAAGTAATTAGTTAATAGTTTAGTAACTCGTAGAATCTCCATTAGCAACACCAGCTTCCATCAGATGTTTCCTGTTGCTGTTTGAGACTTTATGTCTAAATAAATGGTTTAATTCCATGCAAATTTCTGGTATCTCTCAACTGAACAGGCATCCTGAGGTCATGCTGATGTATCTTGGCTGGGTTAACGGTCAGGACTTTGACATGGCCATTCCAAAACATGAACATTCCCCCATTTTCTAAACTTTTTGTTTTACTTTGGATCATTGTTTTACCACCAAACACTCAAGCTAAATACTTTTAAACAACTTTGAATAGTTAAGGCCAAGAAGTAGCAAAGCAGCCCCAAATCATGATGCTCCCTCTACCATGCCTATTAGGTGATATGATGTGTTGGTGTGTTGTCCTGTCATGAATCATGAATAGGTTGTTTAATCCTGTACACACTTAGCAAGTAAGGACAACCACATATTGCCGTTTGAAATATACCAGACTCAACAAAATACTTTAATGGTGTTTAATGCTAAGCTTTCGGACTTTGGTGAAAATATATTTTAGCTATTCAACCATACCACAAACATTAAAAATAAAACTGAACCCTCCCGGAAACTGTTTGTTGCACCCCAGTGGGAGTCCAACTTGCTCTTTGAAAACCTCAGCTGTGCAGGTTTCTGCCAGTGTTTTGTTATGTTTAGGTTTCTTTTTTTATGTAATCAATCTATTTAGGTTGTGTTTGTCTGTAAGTAATTAATTAATTCATTTGTGAAAGTAATCAATAGCTCTTCCCTCGACATTTGTTCCCTTCAGGAGAAGAAGTACCGGTTACAGAACCAGGTGGATCGCATGAAGGAAAAAGTTCGTACAGTTGAAGAAAAGAGCAAACATTTTGTGTACCGTGTGGAGGAGAAGAGCCACGACCTGATTCAGAAATGGGAAGAGAAATCTAGAGAATTCATTGGAAACTTTTTAGAACTTTTTGGACCAGATGGGACATGGGTAAGTGGAGTCAGACGTTAACTAATGTTACAAGAAAGTGTGCAAATGTCTAAATCATACTGTACTATATTTAAGTACAAACGTATAAACAAGGCTGGAAATTTTATTGCATATTCGACATTGGACTCAGTTTAATCAGATCATGATCTGATTTCCAGTATGTGCAAGTGTCCACCCTCTTTTTTTCTCCCTCTTTGTACAGAAACAAGTGTTTCAGGAACGCAGCGGTCGAATGTTATCTTACGCCCTGTCTCCCAGAGAGTCCCCCTGCAATAGTCCTCCCCGCGAACTCTCCCCACTGCGGTCTCCCTCTCCCTCATCTCCGCCCGCCCGCTGGTACAATGCACGGCCTTCGCCCCCTAACTCCCCGAAAGGAGCGTCTGCTTCTATAAGCAGCATGAGTGAAGGCGATGAAGATGAGAAGTAGACGGACTCCTTCACACGTAGAAACACACGCCCCTCTCACGGTACACTGCCTTGGAACTCCTCACAAACACACACACACATACACTGCTGCAAACACTGGCTGGAAACCCGAGACAGTTCTCCTCAAAGACGTTGCAAATTTGCAGTGCCAACGGTGATCAGGGGAAATGTAGTTCTGAGCTGCAGAGCAAAGAAGCCATAACTGTTTCTGTTGTCTGGTCAACCAAGCAGACGGAAGGAAGGACAACAAAGATGAGGACGGGGATTTACCATTCACTCCGTGTCCCTTATTCTAAAAGGGACACGAATCCTGTGCAGTATCTGTCGAGAGGATTTGCTATGGAATGTCCAGCACTGACACAGACTCTGAAACAGCCTGCTTATAATATCACAGCGTTGTTTTTTTTGTCCTGTTATGTCAATTTTTAATTTTCTCCCTAAGATGCTAAGATTTCTCTATAGTACTTGGAATATAAGATGTGAGTAGGCTCAAAGTTATAAAAACTCTGTTTAGTCCTTGTAAACTAGAACTTTTTATTCACCATGTGTCATCTTGTGCTTGAACTGAACACTGCACCCCCTAGAATAGCAATGATGACACTGTAAGGAACCTCTTTGTACTCCAACACACGGTTAGTGTTAGTTCACACCAACTTAACTCAATCTCAACGATTGCCGAGAAACGTGAACTTCACTAAACACGTGATCCCATTTTTCAGTAATGACCACTTTCAAAAACCTACTTCTTATGATACGCATGAATATCTACATCGGAAATTACGAGCCTCTGAGCAGCCTGCTTAATCCATAAGAGACCCAACTGATAGAAAAAACAAAACCCAAAGCAATTCTAACTCACGTTACTAAATTCTGCTGTAAAACGACTGTGGAAAGATATTCACTCAGATCAGCCCATGAGGATAATACAGCAGTTATCTGTTTGTCCGAGGAATTTTGATTGTGTTGAGGCAGAATAACAGCCATCGTGTTAACTCCTGAATGTAAACTGAGTCTTGGTGAGACTGCATCTGGAGGGCAAATGTCATCATTCTCGTCTGAGGTTGTGCAAACACTTGAATCCTTCAGCACCACGGCTCTTCATCAGGCCTCGCAAATAATACCTCTAACAGCATCCTGTTGACAAAAAAAAAAAGTTCTTCGCGTTTTGTCGGTGTCGAGCGGACGTTTGTTGACTCTTCGGAATACGTCAGTAAAACCCTGACAAGCTTGAAAATATACAGTACACAAAGACATTGAAGCTACGTGGGATGAACCATCTCGTTGTCGCAAATGTTTTTGTTGCCGTTATCGAAAATGTGTATACCAATTGTTTTGCACAGGTCTGCGCATCCACAACCAAGCCGGAGGAGACCTTTCTTTCACCCAAACAACAGTAAACACCCTCATGCAATGTAAACACCTTAACGTCCTGTACGCACTACGTGTTAATCTGCACTATAGGTAAAAACTTTGGGAATATGTGTCCTTTTTTTATTTTTTAATGTTCAAATAGCTTGACATGTAAATAAAAATGTAGAACAGAAAGGGAATGAATCACACACAACGGTTTGCTTTATTGACACTTGATCTCTTGCTGATTCATGTTAGAAGACTGCTCTGTCGCTTTTTGGTGAATTTTGCATTTCTTGCACATCTTCGTATGGCTGCCTCCACATTGAAGGGCATGCAAATACACCATTTAAGCTGGATGTACAGTAGGATGGAAAACACAGTGATCACTCCACACTGCATGTACAGCAAATACATGTTATAATAGATATGTGATATTCTCTGAAATACCCTAAATATAGTCTTTGACGGTAAAGGTTCAGTACAAGTTCCAGGAGCTTGGAAGATTCTCAGTCTTTTTTTTTTTTTTTTAAATCAAGATGTGAAGTGTAGCTATTCTACGTCACAGCAATTCCTTTACAGCGAGCGTGTCGCCGAGCTTCACTCAGGGAGACTGGCAGGTTTCAAAGGCATTGGCAGTGATGAAATCTTAAAGAGAGGCTGAAATGCAGGCCGCAGGATATCGAAGCTTTCAAACTGAAGAAGCAAAGTCTTCTTTCATTTCACATCAGATGGAAGCTACAGGAGATGAGAAAAGGAGATCACTTCAGACTGATGAACGCCCCATCATCTGCTTTTTACACACGGGTCCAGGTTTGAACACACTTTTCGAAAGTCTGGTCTTTTGTCAGTAGTCGTTTAAAAAAAATAAAGTACCTATTATGGAGGGCTGACCTGGACTTTGGCCTGATAAACTAATTCTTGGGGGAGCGGGAGCTCTGAAATTATTGTTTAAAAGCGCTGTCAAGTACAAATATATGTGCAAGGTTTGTAAAGTGCACTAAAAGTCCCCTGAATATGATCCACATGTTGAAACCGAATGGTTTAATGACATATTTCAGTGCCCAGCAACGTTTTAGTGATTAGATGCTCTGCTCCTTTCCCCGCAAATTCCTCTGCCAGTTTTTTTTTTTTACAGACGCTTAGCTTTGTCTGCTGCGTTACTTCTTGTATAAATAAGGGAAAATAGAGTAGACAGTCTACAAAGTTACAAATAACCATTAAAATATAATCAACAGTAATCATCAATGATTTAAAAACCCAACAGGTATCAACTTCTCAATCGTGGAAATAAAACACAAGTGCATCTGTAAAATTCACAAACTTTGTTCAAACTCATTCAGAAGACTGTAAGGATTAGTTTTGCAAACAAATTGGACACACGGCTGATAGGATGAAGCCAAAAGCAAAGTTAGGAGAACAGGTCCAAGCTGTGAGCATGTTATTTACCCACCATGGCAGATCCACAGCAACATGGAGGAGTGCAATGGAGAAATGCAGAGCAGTTTCTTTTGTTAGGTGCAAAAAAACAGGTCCATTCCTTTCAGGATTTGTACAATACGTCTTGCTGGTGTGGCTATAGCTACTCACCACACAATGCTGGAAATGGTGGTATTTCATAAGCATATCATAAGTGCTCAGGACATAAGAGCTGGACTGCGAGCAGAAATGTCTGTTGATGATCAGTACCATCAATGGTCTACAAATGGGCGGCTGAATAAAGTCAGCGAGTAACGCGAAATCAGTAAGCAAAAGCAAAAATATTCTCAGCAATTTCATTTTGATCTTATCCCTTTCTGAACGCCTTCAAGCCAGATTCTTATTAAATCAAATATACCTTAGGTTTTCCAGAAGTAAGGCTTTTTCTCTCACTAAAAACCAAATGAAAAGGCCGACTCATCAATAAATATTCTTTTTTTTTTTTTTTCCCCATTTTCCCTTACAAAAGATGAAGAAGGAGTAGGGGGGAAAAAAGTGCAACCAAAGTCTTTGCCATGCTAGTGGCACACTGGCCTAATTGTGCATTCAATCAAGAAGCGTCTCCCAAAGGAAGAAAATGAAACTCTTCCTCTTTGCATTCGAACTGAAACTCTAACCCCCCCCCCTCCCGATACTGCCTGTGTTTTGAGTGGAAGAAAGATAATACAAGCTTTTTACTGATGGTGAGAAAGAGACTCAATCAGCAGGGCATGGCTTATTCAGCCACAGGGAGTAACGGCCTGGTCAGCAATGCTGGGGCTGGTAGAAAAGCACAACACGGGGAGAGGCAGCAGCAATGCAGTGAATTTAGCTTGAGAGGATGAGGTCCACATTTGTCAAGATTTACCAAAACTGGTTATTTGGAAATGGGGTTAGATGGTGGGGATCGACACTTTAGAGGAGGTTCGTCATCATCTCAATTTTGAGCCACAACAATGAAAGCTACGCTGATGAAGGTTATTGCCATCGGGTCCAAACTGAAGTCAAGGTAACCCCACCTTAACAAACCTTCGACTAGTGGAATGTAAAAGCAAGTCTGATTTCTAAACAAAGCCTTCACCCAAGGGAAACATTTCAGCGGACATGCTCCACGCAGAGTGCAGGCATTTAGGCTCCCAGCAGAGGGCAATGCCAGCAGGCCGGGCAGAATTATCTGTTGGCTTTGTATATTGACTTGCTGGCATCACGTGGCTCCTTGCTGGGGTTGCTCCAGTCGTCCGCCTCGGGGCTGGTCTTGTAATGTCGCCATGCTGACTTGTTGAAGACAGGCAGGCGCTCAAAGGACTCACTAGACAGAGCCTTTAAATGAGGAAACAAAACATGAGAGAACCATGGAATACCGTCAGTCATTTTTCTTAAATGGAACAGTAAGTTTCTTTATATAATTACTGCCAAAAACAGCAGACAATTAGCTTAGAAGAAGCTAAGTGGAAATAGCTAACATTAACATTTATAAATTTGGGCTGAGCAAGGTAAAGTGTTTTGTTTTTTCCTTCTTATCTTTTGTTAATGCTAAGCTAAGCCCATCATCTCCTAGCATTATCATGATAAATGACTAACGACTGTTATTTCATGGAAAACTATGAAATTATTTTCAAGCTAGGCTAACTAAGCGTAGCTTAGCCTAGCTTACTATAGCATTTAGACAATCCCGCGTCCTTGATCTGTCTAAGCCCACCATATTACCTGCTCACCAGATGTGTGAATCACAACAATAAAAACTGAATTAGGATAAAATAACATCAAAGCTTGATAAAGGAGAAGGCCGTACTTGGACAAAAGGGTAGGACAGAGATATAGTTACCTTCAGGTAGATAACAGCATCAGTGCCCACTCCCTCCATAGAATAGAGCTTCAGATCCCCCTGGAAGTATCGGGCATAAAGCCGTGAAATGGGTAGACCGTAGCCAAAACCAGCCTGGAATAGGAAGGGGGAAAAAACAAAACACTTTCTAAGTACCCAGATTTCATAAACTTTATAAAAAATACATGAGCTGTAATGTTTCATGTGTGACCATTGCTAATACTGAATTGATTTTGTGAGCCTGCGTACCAGCGGGACAGCTCCTGGCTCAAGGCTTGGCGTCGGGGCAGTGGAGTACATGTAGTTAAACAGACGGTCTATCTTCCTCAGAGCAACTCCTCCTCCTCTATCGCTGATCTTTGGGCAGATAAAAAAATAAAATAAATTCAGAGAACGAAGCAGGTGGATAAAGAAGCTCAAACAACACATAATATTTTCTACATTGATGCATGTTTTTGGTGTCCGTTTACCTTAATTGAGAGGTCCTCTTTGCCCAGAGTGACTCTTGCTTTTACTGGTGGTAATCCCTCTTTGGTGTTCTCATGAAGCTCCACTGTTGCCCTCATTGAGTTCTGCAAACAGAGTTCTTTAATTAAGCTCAGCTGAAGTCCTTCTAGGATTTCGGTCACATTGCAGTTCATTACACTGCCCAGCTCACCTTGAAGAGCTCAAACAACATGTGGAACAGATGTGAGGGCACATACACCGCCTGGATGGGCTTATTCGGAGCCTTCACTGGAAGGCAAGAATGCAAAGACTTTAATAAAGATTTGAATAGACACACACACAATGACACAAAGCTGTTTTTTGGGAAGTTAATGAGATGGTGAACCGTAATCGTCGCAGGGCTATATTTGTATTCCCAGGCTGCACCCACAAGCACTAAACAGAGAAACTGAGCACATGGTTTTACTGCCGCGCGGCACCACAAAACTCTTACTGTTGAACTCTTCGATCTTGAGCTTGGGAGCAGCCAAGTAGTACTTCTCGCACAGCATCTTAGCAGTGTCGTAGGCATCTGAGGAGGAAGGGATAAATCAAGATGAGACAGAACAGATGGACCTGAATCGCTCCACTGTTTAGGTTTAGCTTCCTGTTAGAGACCGCTAATGTAGCGTCTGTCCCTTTATGGTTTATAGAGAGTGCAGCTTTTTGATCCACGCTGCTGAAACCCCTTTAAAACGGATGCATGTGTGTGCGATGGAAGGAGCGACTCAGCAGTTTCTACAGATAGTACAGATGCCCAGGATGTCATCGCAGACAACATTTGAATGCAAGCTTTGACAAAGGGACAAGGGACAAGGACATTTGCTGGGCAGCCAGGGGTCAGGTTGTCCACTAACCCAAAGGTTGGTGGTTCAATTCTGGCACCACGCATGGAATCTCTTTTAGAGGGCGAGTGTAAACAGATGAATGAGAAATGTTTTGCAAATGACAGGCAAGACTAAAAATAAGTGGAGGCATCTTACAGAGTGTGACGAGCAACACTTTGG
This sequence comes from Odontesthes bonariensis, assembly GCF_027942865.1. Lineage (NCBI taxonomy): Eukaryota > Metazoa > Chordata > Actinopteri > Atheriniformes > Atherinopsidae > Odontesthes > Odontesthes bonariensis. The sequence continues at coordinate 16,297,414 of NC_134525.1, forward strand.
AAGATTCTGCTAACTTTGAACAGCTAAGTCAGGAGAAGATGTACTGATCTCCAAAAGGCACAAAGTCAAAGATCTTTCTGATTCAAAAATCAAACGGCTTGTGGAACAGCTTTAGTGTGAAAAAAAGGATGGAGTCTCCAGCAGGATAATGATCCTGGACAAGCCTCAGAATTCACAATAAACTACCTAAAGAGGCATAAATAAGCTGAGAGTTCTTACAATGGTCCTCACGGTCCCCTGAGCGAGGGGGGGGGGGGGGGGGGGGGCTGCTGTGCTTGTACAAGCTGTGATAGTTGCCAGCAGGGGGTTAGTACAAACTAACCACACAGTGTGTGCCCTAACTTTTTATTTTATGCTATTCTGAAATTGTTGAAAGGGAAAATAAACGCGCAATATTGCCACCAACATTACAGAAATTTGAAATGTTTAACTGCATGCCTTGGGGAAAATCAGAATGAGAGGTTTTCCCCACCGTACTGTGTGTCTCGGTGCACAACCTATCTGCTTATATGCTGAGCTTTGGGCGGAATGACTCTGCATTTTCTTTATGCCCTTCTGGAAGTCATTTGTAAGAGGCCCACCGAGTCACACTGTCTGCACTACACCTTCATGTGCATCGTTTCCCACGAACAACTGCAAACACACAATTCTTGGAAACCAAAAAAAGAACAGAACTCACGCGAGAGAGAAGGAAAAGGTGATTCTGTGTGGTAATGGAATATTAAGTGGTTAGAACAAACATTCCATCAACTGTACCGAAGAAGTCCACACTTTTGTTTGTCATTCAAAACTTTTGAACCTTGTAGCTGCTGCTGCTAAAAACTAATTCACATAATTAGAATGGAATTCCAGCATTAGAGGGAGCCCAGTGTGGATATACGTTAACCTGACTGTACAGTGATTTCACTTATAATAACCAACAGCGGCTCTTGAACTCACCGCTGACGACTTCAGCTACGTTGCAGCTGGGATCAATGCTGCCGATGTGTTTCGGATGAGCCGGGTTGGTGTCGTTGCCAAACAGGAGAGCTGGACACAAACACGGAGAGAAAGCTTGACTGCAGACACAGGTGGAAACACCCCAAACACACTTCAGCCTCAACAAACGCCTCCGTGAGACTCACTGTGCTGGTTGATGAGCATGCGGAACGAGACGCGGTTCGTGTAAAAGCGGTCGAGAAAGTACTGGATGTTACTGCTGATGAAGGGGTCAAAGCCGAACTTTTCCTTGTATTCTATGACCCCCTGAGCCATGGTGGGAACCACATCATTGTGACGGTTCCGGATCTCAATCAAGAGCTCCAGGAAACTGAGACAACAAGGCAACCGAACAAAGGAACAAAAAGAAGAAGAAAAAAAGAAAATGAGTCAAGGTTGTATCTTTGTAAGTCTCGTGGAATTGTCATACTTGTACACTATAATTCACACCCCTCCGGTGGTTCTCTATCATTGTGCGGCCACACAAAATGCTCAGTCAGACAGAGCGAGTATCAATCTTAAAGTTACTGCTGTTTCATTTCGAGCGAGCTCAACAACTCTTGGAAATGTGTTCACTAAGCAGCAAGGCTCTCCAAATTCCTGTCTGCGTTTATCAGTGAGGCTCGGCTGTTTATCAGGCGGGCATTGTTGTGGTATAAACACACGTGTTACCTAGATGTATGCACACAAAGAGGATTAGCTATAGTGAAGAGGAACTCTTCCACAGCAGCCTCTAAAACCAGTGTACAACCAGCTGGCCGCTCGACAGAGCCGTGCTTACCGCTCATGCGTTGTACTTTCATTAAGTTTTTAATCACGGAGTCGATATTCACTCACTCGTTTAGAGTGTGAGGGTCCTCCGGCTTCCTGTTCTCGTAGTCCAGCAGCTCCACAAAGCTCTGCATGTACCTGATAGAGCGAACAGAGATCAGAAGTCGACTTTTACGCACGCTCCTCAACAGCAGACCGCGACCGTAGAGCTGATCCTCTGCCAGCCAGACAAAGATAACTGCTTACCATTTCTGGACCAGTCTGACGGAGGGCTGGCTGAGCAGGTTATCAGGCAGCAGGTTGACCTCTCTCATGGTGTTGGCCAGCCGAACCGGCAACTCCTTCCGCAGGAACATGTAGGAGGTCTTCTCGCACGCATTCTCCCTACCTGAAAGGGGGGGGGGGGGGGGTATTTGTTGAGATTTCATCTTTGAGGAGGTCATATTATGCTTTTTGGGACGCTCCTGAGCCCTTATCCTTCACCTCGATGGAACATGTCATGGAAGAGGTTAAGGAGAGGTGGTTGGAAAAATTCTTAAGGACTTAGGAAGAGACTAGCCTAGAAATCTAGACGCCCCTAGCGACCGCAAATTGAATTTGCTCCGGGGCTTTTTGCTGTAGGGGTCTGGCTTGCTAGGCTAGGAAGAGACGGCTGCAATGACAACTCCATCACACGAAGCTGTGATGTGAGTCGACAGCAGTTAAAGTGCAGAAGTACAAGAAATACGCTAAGAAAAGTTTGGGTGGGTGAAAAAAAATAAAATAAATCAATCAATTCATGTACATAATCGTGATTTTTTTTCATGGGATGATTTTAAAAATAGATTTTTCTCCCCTGAATCGATTATATTACATCATATCCGTGTCCAGAAAAACTTCATCAATTCATTACATTAAGTTATGTTAAAACTAGCCCACATTTGTGCTGTGTGGACATTTCAATTAATTTTGTAACTGTAAACTTTAAAAAAAAATGCTGTACATGTTAAGTACCTCTTTTTGTCTCAGTTGAAATAAATGTCAGCTGCTGGACTGACTGACACAGACTGATGTGCATTGTTTATGGGAACAACTTTCATTCTAGAAGTGTATGATTCAACTTGTTTGTTTTTTAAGGAGGAAGAACATTGCAAATACTGATTATATCGAATCGCAATACTTGTAGAATCCCAATTATCAAGAATCGTGATACAAATCGAATCGTGAACAAAGCATATCGTCCCACCCCTAACAAAAAGTGCTTTCGACGCTTTGCCAAATGCAGTCTTATCACATTGTCACACAAAGCTCATCTCATATATATCTTATTGGAGATCATATGGAGTATTACGTTTATCAAGGTTTGTAATTAAAAAAGGAAAGAAAAATGCCTCAGAAGGTGAAATATTGTGTAATCGCAGACTGCTCACACTCAGCCTCCATGACAAGGTGGAAAATAATTGAGCGTCACTACGAATGCATTGTCCCCAAGGAATTACAGGACAGAAACATGTCCTTTCTTTAATGAAGGATGGGTCCGTGCATCCTATGCTAAAGAAGATCTTAAGTGAAGCACTGGAGCTCCTTTCCTGGGCATTTGGAGAGTTTAAACAGCTCTTATTCACTCAGTTAGGAAGGTTCCTAAGCAAAAAAAGAGAAGATTTTCTTCTGGACCCAAGTTAGGAGCAGCTGTTAAAATGTTTTTCCTTCGGGGTAAAAAAAAAACACCCAAAACACTCTGATACGGTCCCAGTCCCGTTAACAGGTACATAAGATTAAAGAATGGCCTTCTATCGCATTCCCATAAGCGGGTGAAAACCAAAAAAACGAGCGGGGGGCCAAAGAAAATGAAAGAACAAACACCAGAAAGTGGTTTTCTTTTTGATGATAAATATTGGTTTTTCACACTTTTCAAAGCAATGTGCCCGTGACACATAAAAGCTTACTATGTGGCAGCAGCTGCACTTACTGTCTGCTGACACGAGTTTATGGAAACTAAACTAGGAAATCATGAATCCATGAGTCAAAGAGAGGTCAGGCGGATTCTAGCCTCAGATTTAAACAGAGGTAAAGATTTACAGTGGTGGCAAATCTGCTCCTTTCAGGTTGTTCCAGCTTTTAGTAAAGGAACAAAGATGACAGAAAACCTTTGTGCAGACAACCGTGCTGCCACGTGAGTCACTTGAAGACTCTCACCGAGGAAACTCTTGTTGCGGAACAGGTTAAAAATTAAATGATCCAGCAGGATGAGAGGGACCGTCCCACCACCTCAGCTAAAAAAGAAAAACGCCAACTCTGCATCATCAGCAATAACAACAATAATGGAAGGCCTGTCAGGCAAAGCGGGGGAAACCACAAGATGTAAACCCTGGGATGAGGCATGCTGCCCTAAGAGCAAAAGGCCTGAGCCGACTATCCTCAGAGGACGCCTCATTTGTTCCCACTGCGAAACACACCGGCCCACTGCTTCCTCGACACCAAGATCTCACCCTTCACTCAACAAACGCCGAACACTTCCTGTTGCTCACGTCCAATCCACAGCTGTGAGAACATATTGCATAACAGACATGACAGGCGTTCAGTCACAGATGGATTAAGAAAAGCCGTGAGTGCAGCAAGAGGAGGCGACTGTCGTCTTGTACTTTGAGTCTCGTACATGGGTTCCTTTAGGTGTGCCTTGGGAACAAACCCAAGACAAAACTTCAATTTGACTTTTCTTTTTTTTTTTTTTCTCCCTCCACCTTACCTTAAAAACACTTTATGCAGAAAATGCAACAAGTCAAGCTCTTGAGACTGAAAACAACCAGAGAGGAAGAGTAAACCCTCACTGAGAAACTGGGCCAAAATGCTCACGATTCACTGCAAACTGTGCGTGTTGTAGTCCCAGTCAACACCTGCATGCATGGAGAGGTGTGCCAGCATGTGTTCACACAATAAACACGCATGCACCAGAGAGCCACCATGGAGGGCCATCAGCTTGCATGCTGCAGCTCGTACTGTTCTGGAGGAGTTGCTAGAGTAACCAATTCAAATGTCATATCCGATCATCCTCAGTATAATGTTTCACCGCAGCTTGTCGTGGACTTTTTCTATTAATATCAAGTCAGGGCGTGCATGTGACACTGGCAATGTGCAAAAGCGGTTGATAAGAATGACACAAGGTAGCCACAGGCCCCTGCTGAGGCTGCCCTCCCTAACAGCGAGTCATTCCTTGAAGATGGGAGCTCTGCACTACTCACCAAAATCCAAAAACTGCTTAATGGAGAGCGGGGACGGTGAAAACCTGGAGTAATACTCGATTTTCGGGTTCGCGCTTTTCAGGAGAGAGACGAAGAACCTCATATTGAAAGTTTAATGATGATGTCTGGATGTGACGTGAGCGTCAATAAAAACACGACCATATTATCCCTGGCAACTCTGGCAGACGTACGGACAGCGCTCCTCTCTCATCGGCGTCCACATTTCCGGCGGGCACGAAACGACGCGACACATTAATGTCCATGAGATTCCGATCAAAAAAATAACACGAAAAGCTCCCAATACGGCTTCCTGAGTCTACATTTCTAGACAATCAGACCAGGCTCATGAAAGTAAAGCCGGAGGAAAGGTATGATCTGTGTCCTGTGGAGCTTTTCAAAATAAAACACCGCAACTCGTCGTGCGGTGGTTGGTCGCTAATTAGCAGCAATAAATTCATAAATTGTTTAAGTTATTATAATGGCGGTTATGATTTTGTTGTTATTCAACAGTGAAACATTCATAAATGTCTATTGACACTTGGACAGTCATTTTAATCGTTTAGTAATGACTTTACAGCATTTGACATTGTATATTACTTGTTGTCTGCAGACCCCTTTGTATTTTCAACCATGATCCATAACGCACCTTAAACTACAAACTCAAAAGCCAAGGCTGTTAGTTAACCTGGTGAATTTGGCAGACTGAAGCAAATTATTGCACTACTTGATGTTTCATGGTACCAGCTCACTTTTGGTGTGTCACAGTCAAGTCAGTTGCGGTTCACTAATGGCTACCATTTTTTTGTTCAGGTGTTGGATTCTTAACTTTTGGAGCATTTAGCTGTGTTGAGAACAAAGACAAAAAAAGAGCAGTGTGGTTCTGGGCCATCATGAGAACTAATCATTTTAAGTGGCTTCATCTACTTCATTTTTCTCACACAAAAGCATTTTGGTGGGGATACCATAAGATATATCATTGATAACATACGTGATAGCCTATTAAGTAATTGGACAAAAATATTTTTGGAATTTCATAATACATTTTGTCTTATAACTGTGATTTATTGCCCAAATATCATTTGATCATATAAGTAAAGTGATTTTCTCTACTAAATATGAACACCCCAGCATCGTTGATCCTTCACCTGTCTGTGGGATCAACACTAGCTTAGAAACCGTTTCTATTACATGCCAATATTTTGTTTTGAAGGTTCAATCTGGCAGCATCCGGTCCATTGGGGATGTTTTCAACAGCACGTACTTCGTAAATTTCCAACTCAACCGCACTTGGCGGAGGCACTTTGACGCTCTCCGATGATTGGTCTAAATCTGGGAAGTGGCCAACGGCGACAACTTGATTGGTCAGAGGCGTTGTCAATCAACCTCATTTAAGTCACCTTGTTTATTTGTTCATATAGTTCATATAGGGGCAGCGCACGACGAGGACGTGTAGCTGTCAGAGCTGTTTTAAGATGAGACTGTATGTGTTAAAAGCTTTATGTTAAATAACGTTATGTTAACTTCCGTTTTATCAACAGTAAAAACGACAGGCACGATAAGATAATTACTGCAGTTTCACCGGTACTTGTGTCCCTCAGGATTTGATCTCCAACCCCATCTAGCGGTGGGATGTTATAACAGTCGAAAAAAAAAGAATGACACCAGTTATGCATCGATTGAATTTCTATCTGAATAAAATGCTTTTTATGTTGACAGAAATCCAGGGTTGGAAACACAGAATGCAAGAGCACAGTTTATGCTGTATCTGTAAATGTCTCACAAAAATACAACCGATGTGTATGTATATATATATACATACACATACACATACATATACACACACACACATATATATATATATATATATATCTGTATAAAAAAGTTTTAAAGCAGTCGTATACATACATATAATTTGTATTCAAATCGTTATAAATAAAAAAACATATTTGTCAATATTAAAAAACCATTGACCAAATATGCATCAGTTTAAAACTGCTTCTACATTCCCTGCGTTTAGTGTTTCAGCATTTAATAATGCATAGAAAAGTAAATGAGCATTATTTATCTGGGAGGATTTCTGGTTTTAAGACAGGGCCTAGAGGCAACAAGTGGGATGCTAAATTTGAGTGCAAATGGATAATTGGATTCTTTTGACTGTCTACAATTCCCTTCTCCAATGCATCTGTGGCTTCACCATTTTCCAGTTTGGTTTTACGTTGACAGTCTGTTATGTGCTGTACATATTCCATCGAAGGACATTACAGACCTGTAATGTTCGGACGGTGCAACGAAATGTGAGGATTTTTTTTCTCTCTTTCTTTTTGTTCGGGTAAAAACAAGTAGGTCAAAGAGGATACAGCATAGGTATGACAAAATAATCAGTCCTTAATTCCATTAGAATAAATTATATGGTAAAACAAACCAACTTTTTCAACACTCAATCCTTTTAAAAAAAAACAACCATTCATCAGCTATACCGCAGGGCTTTGAGGGAGGTGAAAGGCAGTGTACGCCTTGGACGGGCTGCAGGTCAGTTACAGGGCCAGCAAAGAGACAAATGGCAAGCTCCCACCCACTGCCGATATAGAAATACGTCTTCATCCAAGATGCGTTTGTTTAAACTTTGGGAGAAAGCGAGAGTAAATGGGCACAATGCAAACTAAAATCTACACCTTGTTGCTGCTGTTGTTGAAAACAAATGATAATCACATTGAAATATCAAGAACATCCTCAAGTTCATCAAAGCTTGACATCTATGAAATGAGAAGGAGCACATTTGGTATCTGTGAAAAAAACCTCCTTGGGGGGAGTTCAAATTTTTCTTTTTCAAGCCTCATTCATTCATTTCAAGATTCATTTACATATCATTCGTATTATTTATACAATGTCTTAATCAAATAGCTGCAGAAAAATGAAGACTGACACACACACACACACACACACACACACACACACACACAAATTCACTACTCATGCAGAGTCGGGTAATGGAACCATCTTGGTGTTTTCATTATCGTCTTGCTCTTCTGTGGGTAAAGGTTCATACTGCCGCCGATACAGCAGCCGCGTAACCAGCTTGATAATGAACATCTCCAGGATCAGCAGCTGCTGACTCAACACTGTGGAGACAGACAGCAGAAAGCGGTGGAGGTGTCACCGGTGGGGGGAGGGTGAAAGGTGAGTTCAAGGAGTCACCCGCAGTGAACAAATATATGGATACATGGACTGACTTGCTGCTAACATGTCTGATGGATAATCACACAGATGAATGGACTAATTGTATGTTGACTCACTGTATCCTCTGTCCGCGGAGGAGAAAGGTGGAGAGCAGGCAATAGTTCCATTCAAAGCCAAGATGTTGATGATGGCTGACTGCAGCTGACTCAGGATCAGCACCAGCTGCCAACACAAACACCCCTGCTTGTAAGCTCTGACAAACGTAGTATTGGAAAATTACATTTAAAAAAAAAAAAAAAGAAAGAAAAAAAAAGAGGCAATTCCGCAATCTAGAAAAGTACGGTTGCCTCTGCCAAGACCCTAATCAACACCAAGTGGTGGTGTGGAGCAGCTGTGGTGTGCAGCCATGCTTCTGTGGTGAATTACCTGATACATGGCATACTTGGGGATGATCTTAAGTGTTAGCAGGGCGGTCCTCAGGTGCATGAACATGATCGCTACAGGCCACAGAGCAATGATTGTCAAGATGCCCACGAATGGGTTGATCCATATGGCAGCTCCAGTGATTTCCATCTAAAATGTTTTCGCATTAGGTGATAAGAAAAAGCATTCATTATTCAATATGTTCTTTTTTTTCCCCCAACAACAAAGAATGCGAAGTGGTTTGTTTCGACAACATATTGTATTCTCGTTTGCTCTGAAGGTGTCTTTTTATGTTTGCACACACCCCGAATTCTGACAAATGGATAGAGTTTGTTTGTCTTTTCCTCAAAGTGCAGGCTTTGCCTCTAAAGTTATCTCAGTCCTGATCTACTCCTCGGATATTGGCACAGCACCAGCTTATTACTTAGCACATCTAGCTTTCAGCAGCACAGTTCAATTAGTCTTTGCAGGGTCCAACTTCTCTGCCTCATCTTTTTCCATTCTCCACTTGATTTGGACGATTTTGGCCCAAAAAAAACAAACAAAAAAACAACAAATCACACAACAATGATAGTAGGCGAAGTAATGAGAGAGCATTCTTTACGAGGTGTTTCTCCTGTCCCAGCATGCAACACAGTGTAACATACCCTCACCAATACCCCGTTTAAAGGGCTGGATGAAAACAACTCCTTCAGCACTAAGGAAAAGTTGCTCCTTACCTCAGTAAATAATTAAAGAAAAAGAGGTTCAAAGCCAAGAGAGGGGGCCGTGTTGGCTCTGTCAGGCTATGTTTAACTAAATGCTAACTCTAGCATGCTAGAATGCGCACAATGACAAATGGAATAGGTTACGAAATAATGTTTCTCATGTTCACCATCTCGTATTATCAAGTGTTAGCGTGCCACAGTGGCAGGCAAAAGGTTTTGGGCACTCTTCATCAAAAATACTCAGTTACTGTGACCATGTTTTGAGATCTCAGAGAACTTTATCAGTTATTTTAGCATGTTAGGGCTATGACTAGGATTGTTAGGAAAGGAGATGAAAATAGCAGTACTTTATAAATACCATTACTCTTCGACAACCAGCAGGGGTTGCTATAAACAGTTATAAAAACAGAATAAATGATATCAGCAAAGCTGAAGAATGCTATAAGAAGATAGAGAAGAGTGGAAGGACTGCTAATAGGATTGTCGGTAAGGACCATAATAAGTCTTATTCGGATTAAGACCTTCAGCAAGATTTAAGCAGATGGTGTGATAGTCTACAGTGAGGTGAGCCCTGTAAAAGGTCATCACAGGAAAATCTTCTGTGTCCTCGCTGCAAAACTGAGCATCTGAAGTACGCAAGTGAGCTTCTAAACAAGCCTGATGCTTTCTGGAGACAAGTCCCGTATACTGGCTGAGTCGAACTGATTTAGAACATTATAACAGGGTCATCATCCTAAACAACGAAGAATCCACAACGGGCATTCTGAAAAAGATGAAAGGTGAAGGTTTTACTTGGTCCACAGACTTTAAACCTCTTCCAAAAACGCCCCAGACGGCATAAGAACTAGAATCCTTTTCATGGGAAGAACAGGGGAAATCATCTAAACGAGAAGATACAGACTCTGTTTGAACATGACAAATGTTTCAACTTTTGCTTGTAGTAAGCCACTGGCTTCATTTTCCTTTTAAAATGCAAAAAGCTGTCACTTGCTCTCGCTGGCAATGAATGGAAATCAAAAGTGTGAACAGTGGGGCTTGGATTTTAGCACGCCACTAAATTTGATGCGTAACATTAAAGACAAAGTGCATCATCTAAGGCTGAATTATAAATCAGTGATAAACTCCCATCCTGCTGAGAAAGAAGAGGAGTTCAGAATCCATTCTACATTAATTCATGTGCCTCGGTATGGCTCATTTAGGAGTTACACATCAGTCTAAAGATTGGTGATAAAAGAAGATTTCAACTGTCGCATTTTAAGTGTCTGAAAATATATTGCTTTTCTATAGATGAAAAGATGCAATTTTACATGACAAAAATAAGAAACAAACAGTGTGATCAAAGGTATGTTGGCACCCTAATATACCGTAATCTTATGACTCATTCATCAATAAAAAAAAAAGCTAGGAAAATAATCTGTAACACCACAATTTAGGGATACAGATAAACAGAGGAATGCCATTCAGCTTTTCCACGTTTCCAACTTACGTTTCTCAGGTCAAAGTTCTTATTGGTCCAGAGGACAATGGAAAGGATGGTAAAGACAATCTTCAGGATGGCAAACTGGAAAGAGCCGAGCTTGAGCAGGAAGAGACTGCGCCTGGAGTTGGAACAGAGGAAACAATTTCATGGTCGCTTCTAATCACACGAAATCTACGACTCTCTAAATGCATTTTAAAGAATCCCACACTTCCTGGACTTTAACTGCAAGATGTTTTTGAACGATTCAGAGGAGTAATGGAGACGTCTTTATTGGGTTGAGGCAAGTCAAGATTGGAACGTGATTGTGCAATCACGGCAACACCGACTGTTACGATGAGGGGGCTCTATGATTTCTTATAAACGAATCATGCGAGAGGCAGCTGAACACGTCTCGGCTTGAACCTCGTCGGCAACACCGTGTGCAGACTGACTGTTTTTAAAAGGATTTCGTGCGTGTACTTTAGGGAGCAGCACAGCAAAGTACAGAAGATGGGCACATCTGTTTGTCATTGCTTAACATTAGCATGCACCTAAAATGAGATTCCACAACCGGTTAAATGGTGCAATCAGTATCTAACCAAAAAAATTGTAAAGACAACAAAAAAAAATAACTAACAATGTGTCCATTAGATTGTTGAACTGTGACACATTGTAAGAGTGCAGCTGGTTGCCACTCAGCCAGAGAGGGGCACGATGGGATCTTTGCATGCACGTTGCCCTGCCCTGACAGAGGTAAATGACCGTGAGTGCGTTCAACCTGTGTTCAGAGAAATACTGTAAGCACACAGGCTCTCTGACGCTGTTCAAACAGGCTAAAAACTACATCGAAACCATCCGGCATGGTTGTATAAGTCAGCACACCATCTGTGCTTCATCAATATCGCAAGATGTTCCACTCAATTACATCATCAGTGTCTCAGGAAGGTTAAACTTTGAGACAAAGCAGGTCTTTACCTTCAAATTTTCATGTGAGCATTTTCATACAGTCTCATTCAAAAAGATGCACCCATATGTCAGGGATTAAGGGAAGCTGCTCCACCTGCCAAACTAAAAAAACGCTTGAGTTAGCTGTTCCCAGAGGCTATTCACAGTTAGCGCGTTGTTCAAGGATGACTGTGCCCAGATCAGCAACCAAGGCACCTAAAAGCAAACTGGTGAAGCTGATTGTGAGAACAGCAGAATGTGTGGAAATCTGGGAAATCTACCGTGTGATGGCCACGTGTGGGAGGCAGGGGCAGCAGCAGCAGCACGGCCCCGTGCTAATCCTCAGTTTATGTTTCCCCGTCCTTTTCAGGAAGGCCTCGTCACCGCCTATCTCCTCCAGCATCATGATCAGGAACTTAAACACCACGATGGAGAAGTAGCTGCGAGACACACCAGAAAAAAAGTCGAGAGACTCAGGAGGAGCTGAGAATCGCGGAAAATTGAAACCACACACATTGCACAACAGCACTGGTGTTTTTTCGATGAAACACTCTGAAGGTTGTGAGGTTCAAGTTTCCCCATGACCTCTAACTGCGAGGTTTAAAAAAAAAAAAAAAACAACACAATGACAGCACAGTGATAGATTAAAAAGAAAAACCTACCAGGCAGAGGTCATATCAGTAAACATGATGGCCTTGGGTATCCACAACCCCACGCATGACATGGTGCTAATCACCTAAAAAAAAAAAAAAAAGGAAAAAGAGGACGACGATGAAGGAAAAGTGAGGATTAACAGATTTTTTCCCCCTGTAGCAGGTGTTAAATGATCCTCTAAACCTGTCCTTACCGGAGCTGCCCCATTCACCCAGATGATTACACTCTTCTTATTGGCGGGAACTTTCTTATAGATGAATACACATTCCTCTATGAAGACCAACAGGGAAACGGCTGCCATGAAGGTGAGGATGGAGTACAGAATGATGCCAAAGATGTCCAACTCTGAAAGAAGAGAGGGTAAGTTAAAAGAAAACTAGAGGTCGTTCGACTGAAGGAGAAAGTTGATGCAACCTTTGGTTCTGTTGGTGTAGAGTGTAACAAGTCCTAACAAGATTTAGACCCAGCCTCAAGGAACGACTATTGTTACTTTCTTATTTAGCAAGGAACTGCATGCAGTTGGACTCCGTTAGTTGTGCTGATGTAACAAAGCAGACATAAGAGTTTGTTTTGTGATTTCAGTAGGCCAACACAGGAAGCCAACCACAAAACAGTTTTAGAGTAATTCACGCTGACATTATGAAACGAGCTACATTCAAGAAGGATGAATAAATAAATTTATTTTGGAAAAATCAGTCAGAGGCGGACGAGATGTGTGAATTCGAAACAATTTTCAACACTTTTCTCAGAAGTTTGCTGAAGATTGTCCGAGGCTATGCGTCCGCCATTGCACGAACGTGCAACTGGTTTCGCACACTGCAAACAAGAGTAGCTGGCAGAGGGCGCTTTCCAGAAATAACCCAAAAGGTCGTCATCAGGTGACCATCATGTTTCCAAAAGATGTTTCAAAGAAGGGAAAAAGCATGTGAATGCAAAGCACCAAACAAAGGATGGAAGGAAAGGCTGTACACTGTTTTGGCTCGTTGTCCATAATTGGGAGTAATCTTCCTTTTTAAAATGCGTCATTTATTCTGGGGTAGTCTGAGTCATTTGTGGTAGTCAGAATGAAACCACACACGCAAACACATGCTCCTCTCCTGTGGATTGTTCTCCTCAGGTGGTCCACTGTGCGCGCTTGTTGTTTTTGTCCAGTCACCTTAAGATTAAAAAATGCCAATGCAAATTAAGACTTTTGAAACTTTTTCCAAGTTGCAATCACATGTACTTTGAATATTTTCAGGCTTTTGCGAGCTTGTTGTTTGTAGCCTCTTTATGTGAAACACAGCCGCGGACGAGCAAGGCCATACAGATCAACTTGTTCAGTGAATCGTTCGACTTATGGTAAAAGTTTTTCCTTCTCGTGCACAGTACAACTAATCCAGGATTTTTAAGGTCGGTGTTCATATTGAAATTCAAGACATTAAAGAATAAGACAAGACGCATGGCAAATAACTGACAGAAGACCTTATTTCTGAAATGACCTAAAAAGGCATATCTCTTCACTGCAATGTCTTGTTATTTATGACTCTGCACACACTGCTGGATCTGCAGTCTTTCAATATCGTGCAGTCTTTTGCAGTCTCATTCTAAACACATGGTATGTTCAGCAAACCAATATGTAACTTCAAACCAAAAAAAAACTATGATTTCTTTATGTTTAAAAGTGCATCATTGAATACCCATGGCCACTGATGTAGAGCTACAAATAGATCTGGCAATGTGTAAAAAACACAAAAACACCTCACAATAGAAGTACAAGTGATACCTTTAACCAATGCAAGACTCGTGATGATTTAATGCAGGGAGTTTCATGAATCCCTGCTGGTCCGTATTCATAAATATGTCCAATACTTTATGGAATTACTTCATAGGTCCTTTTTAAGGATGAATTACTTGATGAATGACTGACAATGAGATGTGTAATGAGGTAAACTTGTAACGGTTTAGTAAAGGAGGACCCAGGTGCAGACACGGGACAAGAGTCAGAAGTAAGTCCATTTATTTAGGAACAAAAAGCACAAGAAAAAGCTGGAACACTGAAAAAACTAAACTAAACATAAAACTAAGAAAATAACAAAACCAGACTGAAATACTTGCAGGAGTATGGACAAGGACCGACAAGGAAAACCATGGATTGCTATGACGGAAAAAAAATCATGTGAAGTAGGACGGGACAGTTTGACGGAGGATCTGACAAGGACTGAAAGGAACTAGGAGACTAAATACTGTGGGGAGAGTGATTAATGAATGGGAACAGCTGAGGATGATTGATACAGGTGAAGGGAGTGGAGCTGATGACCGGGCATAACAGGTGTTGTGCCGAGAAGTGCCGAGAAGTGCATGCCTGCCGAGAAATGCATCCCCCATTCGCGGGAGCGCGCGTAAACAGTTTCAGGCGTGTGGATTATTACATTTTTCCAATAAAGTTACAGTGATGATATTGAGCTGACAATGTTTTTTCATTCGTTCATCTTTTTTCTTCATGTAGATGAATAATACATGTACAGTACACTTATGATAATCCCACAATTGTACAGTTTAGAGCATCTCTTTCACCTATTATTATATTATTGTACAAATATTACAAAGTAAGGGCCGTGACTAACACTTTTGCAGTAAGCCAGAAAGCCGGTTGGAGACATTTTCTATGAATATCAATCTTTACTCAGTGTAGCCCAGATAAAATAATCCAAAAATGAACCTAGAACTATGAAATTTGACTATTTTAAATTTAATTTTAGAGACAAATTTGGACTTGTTGAAATTCACATCTGTTAATTTAATCGGGTAAACAAATTCTAATGTAGTTATTCCATTCCAGACTCTCTTTAAAGCAGGGAACCAGCAGGGGATGCATTTCTCAGCAGGCATACACTTTTCGGCATAACACCGGCAGGAGGGAACTGAGGAAAGGTGAGGAAATAGGAAGGCTAGACTAAGAAAACTAAATACAAACCAGAAAAACACACAAAACAACATGGAACATGACAAAACTGGATTGCAGTGACATTAAAGTCCAATCCGTGTTTCTATATTTGTGCATTTATGTTTGTATGTTGGCATCCGATGATCAAATGTCATCATATTTTATTAGAAAATGTTCTGCTTTCACAGATGCTGCGTAAATAACGACCATCAGTTCCGTTTCTACCACATTTCTACAGTTTGGAGATACAAGAAAAAAAAAACACAAACCCCCTCATCCAAACTAATTAAAATTCCAGCAGGGAAGGACCTGCTGGTGCGTAAAGTTGCTACACAGAGGCACATTAGTTGCGGCTCCCCGCAGGAGACGGGACTTAAAGCCCGATCTGTGCCACAGAAGCCGGTGTACTCACGTAGAATGATGTCCATGGCAAAGGGGGTTTCGCCCGTGCAGTGCGGGTCGATAGTTCGGTTTGATCCATTACTCATGTTGTTGGGTTTTCACGAGTGCGTCGCTGCTCGTTGCTGCCCTGTCGGCATCCACAGACTGCAATGAAGTCTGCTAACTTTCCGCTCAGAGGTATTTGCCTCTCGGGCACCCCAAAAAAGAAAAGGGAAAAAAAAACAAAACATACTTGCTGCAGTCACTAGACCCGCCTTCCTCCCTCCCGATGTCATGGGACATTGAACCATGAGTCGTGCACCACTGGCAATTTCTGTAGTAATGAAAAAAGAAAGCAGGCTAGGACGTTTAATTTGTTGCAGATCTGTTTGAGTATGTGTTACAGTTGCACTCTGCTGCCTTCTCATTTGGTTAATGTGTAGTTAACTCACCTTTCGTGGCTCTCACCTTCACTGAACCTCTGACAAACTCCATTACGTAGCCTACAGAAAGACAGCACCCCCCCCCCCCCTTTGATATCCTTGTTCAACACTTTTCTTTAAACCATTTTTGAAAGCGCACACAGCATGCTTTCTGAGCCTGTGGCCAACCCAGTCACCCGCATCACAAGGCCAACAGTTCCCATGGCAGCGTATACAGGAGGTATCATCATGTAAGGCATTTGCTTTGTGCCCTTGGCTTCTCTTGAGCTATTTGCCTATTTCCCGTTTTACACCTAATGGCCGCGATGCCAGTAAAACCATCTCATTAGAAGTTCCCTGCTTCTGAGTCAGGCATCCCTTATCAGAAGTAGCTGGGGGGGGGGGGGGGGGGGGGTGTTTGTTTGTTTGTTTTTATAGAAAAGTCTAATTGTTCTTTTCTTAGAATTCACCCCCATGTGTGCCATGTGTAACTTTCAACAGAGGATCCTGTTTATTCAGGCAAACCTTGGCTCCTGAAAGTGTAAACTGACTTTGCTCTCAATGGCATCCCTTTATCATTGCTTGCATGTTCAGACCCATTATGGACTGATTAACAGAGATGTCTGAGGGCTAAAAAAAAAAAAAGCATCTGTAGGCACATCATATCATAATGAATGAGTGTCCGCTACAAAGTAGGCTATTACATACAGGAAGGATGAGAAGTCCACAGCTTGGGGCAGCTTTTTGCGTATATGTATATGCACAGTGCACGTTGCCCTCTTTTACAAAATACATTTTATGAGCCATGTCTGTCTCACTTTAAAGACTAATGAATCATTTTTTATTCAAGTCTGAGCAACTTTCCCGATCCTGGATGAATGTGGACACACCTTGTTTGTGCTTCAGTGGTGCAGATGAGTCTGAAATCATTTGTCCTGACTAGTCTGAGTTTGGGAAAGACTTGGAGAGAAGAATTTGAAAAGTCAGGCTAGTAATATTCCATTGGATTTTTCTTTTCTTCTAAAATCCACAACACAGCTTTTGCTTAATTTTTACACCTACGTTTGAACAAGTCTATCTCAGAAGAGTCTGTTTGTTGACAACTATCTGAAAGGATCATGTTCATTTGACCAGACTCCTGCTATTTTACGATTCACATCTGGAAGCCAGATATTCAGATTAAAGACCATTGTTGTGCGAAGTTAGAAGCAACTAATAACTAATAACTTGATTGCTTCTGGTGTCCTGCCAGAACTTATTGTACAAGTAGCTTTGTTTGTAGAACCTGAGGTCTCTGTCCAAGATTACTGTTTAATGGTTGTACCTCAATGGATAACTCCTCTAATGGTCTTTAAAGAGATTGTGGCTGCTTCGGCAGAGTGGAATTTAAACCTGTTTTTTTTTTTTTTTTTTTTTTTTTTTTTTTTAAATCAGTGTTTTCCCTGACTCAAAAAAACTGACCCGGAGCTCATTACCTCGAGAAGCTTTTAGTTTACACGAGCATGGATCCACACATACTGTACAAACACATGTGCACGAAACAGGTGAGATCTGTTAAAGATTGAAAGCTTAAAAGAAAGCAGGCATTAGGGGAAGCTCGGGTTCCTCGGAATGAAGAGCACTTTTCTTTTCTTTTACTGTAATGCTGCTGTAGGTGTTTACAGTCTCACAGAAATATCGATGCCAAACATATCTGTAAGCAACTGGGGCTACACTAGCGTCTGTGCGACAGATTACCTGCGCTTGGGTTTGTGTAAGCAGTCATCTCTGGCAACTTCTCAAATGGGGAATATTCTCACTCAAGAGGATGAAAAGGGAGTGGAGCGAAGGAGCAGGGCGGTCAGCAGCAACATCTGTACAGCACAAGTCAAGGGCCTTGGTGTCACAAAGATAGCAAAGGTCAATGATCAACTGGGCTCCTAAAATCAAGTCATCCAAGAGTGTTGACTGATCTGCGGCCAGAGCTGTGTTTACTGTTCCTAATCACCGTCTCTGGCTGACAGAACAAGGCTGCACGCAGTTAAGCAGTTACTACATCACTGAGGGGATTCATCACATGCAGATGCTAATACTGGGGTCCGCTTCACAGAAACGATTTGTGAGAACGACTTACCGCAAATGGTGCCGGCACCTGATGACTGGCACTTTAATAGTGGCATGGAGGATATTAAATGTAAATCCAGTGTAAGTGAAGCGTGGTGTTTGTTATCTGCTGGTGAGGTATTTGTATATTTGTTTGTAACAGGGAACCTTTTTTTTTTTTCCACATTCAACAAAGCCAAATGTTACCGCCTCAGGAGATCTATTCTCTGCCACAGCTTGCACGTGGGAAATAAACTGACTCAACACTGTAAAAACTCCACTCTTCTTACTCAAATGTGGCTAAGGTACGCAACTGAAGCAATATTTACGAAAAGATTACAGCCACTCCGTCCACATTTGCTTAAAGATTAGTTTTTGCAGTTAAGCGCAGAATTCCACTTCTTTTTTCTTAAATCAAAGTCAAGCTACAGCTCTTAAAAATTTTTTTTCTGGAGCTCTGTTGCCAGCTCCACACCTCAAACTGAAGCTGCCAGCTTGAGGTTACACAAGTCACCCTTGCACTGTTTGTGCGGGTGGGGATAGCTACAGGCTTCAGGTTTTATCCAGAAAGAAAGCTTGATGATGCCAGCGAGGCGAAAAAAAACCCCAAAACAGTTCCAACAAGCTTGAAAGTCAATATTTAGTCTGACCAACTTTATTCTTCAGCACAACCTTGAACCCTCGGATACAAGCTTTCGGTCCTTTATTTAAAGATGCCCCCTTTCACCCCTACTTTTTGCCCTTTCCCTCGAGCCATTGGCACAGAAAATAAGACAGCATCCATCAGTACATCCCATCACTTTCAGTAACACAGAGCATCGTATTTCCTTATATGCTGATGACATCCTTCTTTATGTCGGCAGTGCTGGTTCCTCACTGGATACAAAATTAACTGGAATGAGTCCGCACTGATGCACCTAAACTCAGTTGCACTTCAAACTCCCCTGCCCTCCCATATACCAGTAGTTAAAAGTTTCAGATATCTTGGAATTGAAAATTTTCCCTCCACATCGTCCATTGCAATAAAACATTTTCAAGGTATATATAGCCAGAACGAGAAGGACTTTGGTCGAATCTCCCAAATTCACTTCAAGCCCGAATAGCAATAGTCAAAATGGATATACTTCCTCGTGTTAATTTTTACTCTGCCATGATCCCCCTTGCTCCCCCTTTGGGATACTGGGATAAACTTCAGTCATTAGTTTCTAAGTTTATATGGAAAGGAAAAAGGCCTCGCCTAAAACTTACAACTCTCCAGCGAGACAAGACCAAAGGGGGGCTAGCTCTGCCAGATTTTAAAATCTATTTTTGGTCCTATGTGTTACGGCCCCTATTTACATGGTTTAACCCCTGTTCCTCTGTTTCTTGGAGACCTCTTGAGGAGAATATTGTTCTACCCCACAGGTTGCAAGACCTGGTGTATGCTAACATACCATTAAAGAGAGACAAATTACGGCCAGGCCCTGTTATTTCATTTTTACTTGTGTCTTACCGTACTGTAATGAAGTATGTTGGCACAGATTGTAAATGGCATAATCACACACCGATTTTCAATAATTTCTCACTTCTTACTGGTAATATGCCCTTTTCATTTCCGCATTGGAAGAATAAAGGAGTGAATATACTAAAGGATCTATATGGTGTCCATGGTTTACGAGCTTTTAACGATCTACAAGCCGAATTTGATCTTCCTGGTTCATCCTTTTTCTTCTATATGCAGTTAAGATTAGCTATGAGCACATATGGTGTTCCGTGGGGAGCATCTCTTCCCACACATCCTCTACATAAATTGCTTGCTACAGTAGGTCCTACACGGGGGATGGTTTCCAAACTCTACAAATTCATTTCCGGACCCTATAAATCCTTACCAGTAGAGGGCATTTGGAGTTGAGATTTAAATGAGGTAAATGATAAAGAGATTTGCTGGGACACAGTGTGGAAAAACCTTAGTGGCGTTTCCAAAAACCCCAACCACCAGTTAATACACTATAAATATATTCATAGGATGCATCACCCCCAGAAGGCGTTATTCCATGAAGATTATCACATCTCCGAATTGTGATCTTTGCTCACTGAATGCCCAGGGGTCATTCTGGTGTGGTCGGATTTTGGAGGGAAATATCTCTAACTTTAAGTGATATTCTTAAGATCAGGATCCCTGCTTCCCCAGCATTACTTTTGCTCAATGATGAGTCTTCTTTAAATTTGTCCCTACAACATAGTCGTATTCTATGGGCAGGCCTCACAGCAGCCAAGAAAATGCTGGCCCTTAGATGGCAATCGCCACATTCCTTGGCTTGGCAGCATTGGGCCAATTCATTTCTTGAAATTGTCCTGATGGAGTGGTCTGTTGCCCGTATGCATGGAGCCAGCCATAAGACTTTGCAGGGCTAGGAAGCAGCATACAAGTTAGTTAAAGAAAGGGTGCAGCACCACTGACCTTGATTTCTTATTTATTTATTTTTGTTTTGTTTTTTCTCTTGTTGGTTTTATTTTGTGGGAGAGATCCTGGGTGGTATGGAGGGTTGTTATATTGTTATTCCTCTGTTGGTGATTTCTTGTTAAGGAATAAAATAATGTATTTGAAATATATATATTTGTACATTTCTCAATAAAAAAGTTGATCACCAAAAAAGAATTTATCATTTGAGAAAAAATTATAAATTTAGCCGTAGCAAATTAGAGTAAATTTGTAAAGTTGGTTCAAAGTATGATTTTTTTTTTTTTTTTTTTGTGTGTGGAAAATGTGGGCTCTTCCCTTGAGTTAATGTATTTTTTTTTTTTTTAAATAATAATTGAATGATTCAACAATCAGTGTTGGACAGCTTAGCAAGAAAACATTCATCTCAAATGTTCAGATACAAAGACGGGACTGAAGAGGACTGGGGGAAAAAAAAAAACAACCCAAAAACCAAAAAAACCAAAAAAAAAAACAGCCAGTGTTCAAAGAAAAACCTGGAAAGACCTTCAGAAAGCCTGTTGAACCATTGCTCAAGACCGCTCTGGAAGATTACAAGAGGGATTATCCTTGGGAGGATAATATAAAGAAATGAGGGCTTTGGCTCAAGACTTGCTGAATATCTCAAATAAATATGATAAAAAATTGAAGCTGGAGGTTTAGAAAAACAAAAAAAACAAGAAGACATTTATTATTTTCACGTTAATTGTACAGAGGCGTGTACTTCTTCCACAAAATAGGGACAGTAAAATTAATCAGACAAGAAAAATATGTTGTCTTTCTCTTACATTATCAACATATATACACACACATTGTAAAATAGGACAAAAAGAGAGCAAAATGTAGCGCTAAGCAAAGTTATGATAGGCTACAACCTGCACCGTCGAGTCAGACACGGCCTACATTTCAGTCGAAAAGAACCCCACAAAACTGAAATGAGATTTTCAGATTCTTCCGGTTTCAAAAGAGGTTTTATGGCTTCATTTATTCAGTTTTATACAGACCAGAGTAAAGCTAATTGAAAAACATGACACACACTTTGCAATAGTTTGAAATATATATATATATATATATATATATATATATATGTGTGTGTATATATATATAAAAAACACATCACAATCCCCGATATAATGACTGCACACATTTTAACATCAGTTAGCCATCATGCCTTTTTGAGCCAGTCTGACAATTATGCATGTTGACAGACGAGTAAAAATCTCATGGCTGCACAGAAGCATTCCTCCCAAGGACGACAATTATACAAAAGAAAACACTCACTGAAGCGTTACAAAATACACGCACGCTTAGCCTCGAGGCCGATCGGCCCGGAGAGAGAATATAGGCAACTGTTAAACAAGACGAAAAAGGTCAGATGTATCAGAATCGGCGTTAGTGAGCCACGAGTGGAACATGCCACGTTCCTTACATATGCGACAAAAAATAAATAAATAAAATTAAAATAATGTTTAGAAATCCTTCACTTCCACAAAGTCTCTGTGAGAGGTTATACGAAAACGTCTGCACATGATGAGAACATAACCTTGGCTTGGATAATAATCTCCAAAAGTAATTTAATCTACTTTTAGGTCCAACCACAGTGCGATAACGCTGTAACAAATAAGCCCCAGTCGCAGGTTCTTAAAGTGTGATTATAAATACACTTGGAAATATATAAAGTCCAAAGAGCAGGCTGTTTTGAACAAGCCCAATTTTTCCCGATCAAATACCTCCGCTGTCCCGTTTGTGGTGTATTCAGCACAGATGGGACATGATATCCGAGCAACACTTTTAACAATACAAGCCCACTCTGTACAATAGAAAACGCTGTAAACATGGACCTCTGAGTCCGTTTATCTCAGGAGCTTGTGTCCAGCAACAGGGAACGCGATCAGAGAAAAGAGAAGCAGCACACATCAGGAATTCAATGCGTTGCTCTTCACTGTTAATCTGAAAGCTGTACTAAAGTAACATGCTGTGGAAAAGGACGGGACTCCTTTCTGAAGAAATGGTTACTTAAAAAAGAAAAAAAACAAAAACTTTCTTTACAGCTTTTGCCTAAACACAGTCACAAGATAATCAATCTTTAAAGTTTTACAGAATCTAAGGCCTTCGACCTTTCACAACACTGAGCTTATTCCAAAATCACACAGCGACAACGAGAGCAGAAGCCGTAGTTGATGCCTCGGTTTCACTTTCAAAGTAAACTCAAATGTGAGGTAAAAGGAAAGCAATGCAGAACAAATGCATCCGAAGAAAATATGTCAATCCAGGGGAAAGCTGCACCTGTAAAATTAGAACTGAATTGAGCCCGGCCGTCCTGTGATGAACTCTCCGGCTGAATGTGAGCAGAGTTTTTGTCGCCACCTGCTGGTCTGCACTTGCATTGCAACGACATCATGCCCCGCAGTAGGTAGGAGAGACAGATACATGATGTATAAAAATATTGCCTCACATGTGCAGCTGATAACAAGTTTGGTTATGATGACACTGGCCAGTGAGGTTAAGATAAAGCTAAGATGCTGTAAACACTTTAGGTTCAGATGTCAGACCTCCTGACATTCCAGCCCTTATTTTGGCAATGAGTGTTGGCGTCTTGGTCGAGTTTGAAAAAATCTGAGTTGTAGAAAAACAGGCTGTAGACTTCACAGGTCAGACTCTTACAGAACAGGTAGCGATGGGATGTCGAGCGTAAACTGAACAGCATGTTTTAACACCAAGTCGGCTTCAAAGACACAAAGCTCAAATGTTTTCTTTAGAGCCTTTTAGTTGTTAGAAAAAGAAAAATGAATGACTGCCACTTCAACTGTTACATACATTCTATCCCTTACACACAAACACAAAGAATAAACCATTAAGTTTTATGATCAAACATCTGTCAAACCACGGATGCGTTTTGGACACAATTTCTTATAAAAAAAAAAAAGAAAAGAAAAGCAGCACGTTTCTTTTTTGATGGACACTAAAAATCAACAAAGTGCAAATGCGCCATCTTGTGCTCTGATATCCAACTTGCCACCCAAAACCTCGTCTTCGCTGCTGTGCACAGTCCACTGAGCCATGCAGTAGAGTTCTTGGGAAGACAGTCCAGGTTTTTGGTGGAAATCCATGAACCGTAGGTGCGTTCCAACGTTATCGGTTAAAAAAAATAAGACACAAAAACAGGTCACACGGTGGACTGATCCATCTCCACTGCATTAAAGAAACCAAAACACTGCACTGCTCCGTCTCGCCCGCCCCGCCCCTCACACCCTTTTCACTGCAGCATTGTGTCTGTACGATACGTCTCGGTGCGCCCAAGAGGCTTTGGCACAAAATGTTGTCTCATTAAAACACAGAGAGGCTCCAAGTCCCTCTGGGTCTGTCGAGATTTTCTTCATCAATTAATCTTCCACTTGTGAGAAGAAAACACAGCACAAGGAAATATAGAAAGCTGAATGTGAGAATGTGTGTGTGTGAGAGACTGGGAACAAGCGCTTGTCATATTTCTTCTGGAAGTGGCTGTGAGATGTGCTTATGAGACTACATGCAAAAAACTGCTATAAAAGCATCACTGTGCTGTGACGGTCAGTAGAGTGCATTTCCATAGTTACGGGTCTGTGTGGATGAGCTCGCTCTTGGGGGCTAAACTGTTGGGTTGGTTAAGGCATCGTATTAGATGACTGATGAGTTTCTCCTGTGGCAGAGAGGAAACGACAAAATAAAAATTGGGATTCAAAACGTTCACACATGCTCAATGCTCAACAGACAAAAGTGGCTGACTTTGGTTACCTGGTTAAGACTCACTCTCCATAGAGATTATAACAGCTTCACTCTCAACTGTGGAGCCAAACAGAACACGTGATAAATGTTACGTTGGATGTGTAAAACGCACATTAAGGGAGAATGCAATGATCTGAAAGCGTCGTAAACCAATATTTAGTTAATATCAAATGATTAAAGAGCACTTTTTATTTGATTAAAAAAATAATAGTTAATAGTGAAACAGGTCTCAAAAACATTTGGGCAGGAGTAAGAAAAAAAGCTGGAAGAACTTGTTGCAACTGACTCGGCCAACTAGCGACGTGTCTGCATCGCTGAGGTACTCTGTTTGTTTTACAGAGTCAAAGAATTAAAGACGGGCGGAAATTCTACAAATTGTGGAGCGATGCTCTTCAATATAAAATTGGGAAGACTTTGAAATTTCTATCATTTACTGTACATCATATCATCAAAAGATTTAGAAAATCTGGAGACTTCTCTTTGAGCAAGGGACATGACTGACAAACAGTATTAGATTTCAGATACCTTCCCTTCGAGCCCTCGAGTGACTCAGCATTTAAAACAGGCATGACCCTGTCGTGGAGATCACTGCACGGGCTCAGGAACACTTCCAGAAATCATTTTCTGCTCACACAATTCACTGTGTAATCTACAAATGCAGGTTAAAGGCAAGGAAGAAACCAGTCCTCTATGGGCCAAAACTTAAAATTCTTCCTCCAGTCTTAAGAGGAGAGAGACCTTCCAGCTTGTTGTCAACGCTCAGTTCAAAAGCCCTGCATCTCTGACGGTATGGGGGTGTATTAGCGCCAGTGGAATTGACAACATGCACATCTAGGAAGGCACAATCGATGCTGAAAGGTACACACAGGTTTTGGAACATCATGTGCCCCCATTCGAATAAGACTTTTTCAGGAAATGTCGCGCATTTTTCAGCAAGACAAAGCTAAACCTCTTCCTGCATCTATTCCAACAGCATGACCTGAGAGTTTGGGTGCTGGACTGACCCGTCTGCAGTCCAGACCTTTCATCATCCGAAAACATTCGGAGCGTCATGAAATATAAAAGACAACAAAGAAGACCCAGGACTGTTGAGCAGCTACAATCCTACATCAGACAATTCCTCTCCCAAAAGTCCAACAAAAGATGTTTACAAAATGTTGTTAAACGAAGAGCGGATGCTTCAAAGTGGTAAACATCGTCCTGTGCCAACGTTTTTGATAAGTGTTGCGGTAATCAAATTCAATATTAGCTAATATTTTTCATGAAACTGTATGAAACTGTATGAAATGTCTAATTCTTCATTCTTCACAAAAATCTACAATTGTATACATTGTCCAGTCTTTTTCAAACTGGGGCTGCAGTTTTATCCCTGCTGAAGCTCACCTGGTTTGAGGGCATCATCAGCCAGCTGGTCTGTAATGTTGTTGGCGTGCTGCTCGTTGCTAAGAAGGCGATTCTGAGACTCACTGAGTGGGCTCACAGGGACAGCTACGTCAGCCACGCTGCAAAATTAAGCATCTTTAGCACAGTTTCAACACTATAGGGGCTTAATACTATGTATTTTCTATGTCACCTTCTATTGGGCTCTGGATGCAGTGTCACAGTGGCCTGCTCCACATCAGTGTTGACCAGCCGGGTGGGGAACGTCAGACCATCGCCCTGACTGGAGGGGAGCAAGAAGGAAACTAAAGATTAGGGGCGGCAAACACGCTGTGGATGGGTTTTGATTTCCGAAGGCGCTGCAACAACCTGAAATGTCAATATTCACTACGCTGGAATAACATCGGAGTCACCTTTTTTCTTCTTTTTTCTTTAAGTGTAAAACCAAATTAATTGGTTAAACTACACATTTGTCTTTTACCTGGTGAAGATGGGCAGCAGCCAGTATTTCTTCTGGTCTCCAAAGACCTGAGCGATATTCTTCCGGAAACCCAGAGAGAAGCCATTCTTATCAGAGCCTGTTCTAAACACCGGTGCTCTGAATGCCTCTGTGGGGAGGGAGCAGCATGCAGAGAAGGTCATGAAACAATAAAACAGGGGAACAACAAACAGACTCCACCTGTTGAAAACAGAGCGGGTCGGACAACAGAATGGAGAACGTCGAGCCTATGCTTCAGCTGCGACACAGACATTAGTACGGACAGAAAAGGTTGAGTTCATATTTAGAAACACTAAAAATAAATATGGTAAATGTCACATTCTACCTTAACATAAAGAAAAAAAAAGGCAAAAAGATAGCAGTCTATTATATTTGAGAAGCACAGTGAATTCAGTCTTTTCTTTCTCTAGTTTTTGTGTTAACTAAGGCAAGTTTATTTGTATAAACAAGTTTATTTGTATAGCACAATTCAACAATGCTGTTCAAAGTGCTTTACAGATACATTAAAACAGTAGAAATAAAAAGCACGATTTAAATTTTAAACAAAAGAGAAAGAAATAACCTATAGATAAAATCAGTAGTTAAAATGTGATTAAGTTTTGAAACTCAAGCTTCAGATTTGGAGCTTTATTCAAATGCAGCTGAAAATAGGTGTCTCTTCAACCTGGACTTAAATACACTGAGTGTTTCAGCTGATCTGAGACTTTCTGGGAGTTTGTTCCAGACATGTGGAGCATAGAAGCTGAATGCAGCTTCTCCATGTCTGGTTCTGACTCTGGGAACTGATAAAAGACCGGATCCAGATGACCTGAGGGGTCCGGAAGGTTCAAACTGGGTCAGGAGGTCACTGATGTATTCTGGTCCTAGACCATTCAGAGCTTTACAGACCAACATCAGAACTTTAAAGTCTATCCTCTGATGGACAGGCAGCCAGTGTAAAGACCTCAGAGCTGGACTGATGTGCTCCACTTTTTTGGTCTTAGTGAGGACTCGAGCAGCAGAGTTCTGAATAAGCTGCAGTTGTCGAACTGACTTTTTAGGTAGACCTGTTAAGATGCTGTTACAGTAATCAAGCCTACTGAAGAGGAATGCATTGACTAGTTTTTCCAGGTCCTGCTGAGACATCAGATCTTTTAACCTTGATATATTCTTAAGGTGATAGTAGGCTGACTTTGTTATTGCCTTAATGTGTTTTTCCAAGTTTAGGTCTGAGTCCATCACTACACCCAGATTTCTGGCCTGGTTGGTAGTTTCTAGGTGTATAGGTAGAAGTTCTGTGGTGACCTGTAAACGTTTCTCTTTGGCTCCAAAGACGATTACCTCAGTTTTGTTTTTGTTTAGCTGGAGAAAGTTGTGGCACATCCAGTCATTAATCCCCTCAATGCATTTACCAAGAGTCTGTACAGGGCTTCGGTCTCCTGGTGACATTGTAATGTATATCTGCGTGTCATCTGCATAGCTATGGTAGTTTATTTTTTTTATAATCTGTGCCAGTGGGAGCATGTAGATGTTAAACAGAAGAGGTCCCAGGTCGGAAGCTTGGGGAACTCCACATGTGATTCTTGTCCGCTCAGATGTAAAGTTGCCTATTGACACAAAGTACTTCCTGTTCTCTAAGTATGTTTTGAACCAGTTTAGTACAGTTACGGAAAGACCCGCCCAGTTCTCCAGCCGTTTGAGTAATATATCGTGGTCAACTGTATCAAATGCAGCACTGAGATCTAGTAAAACTAAGACTGACATTTTTCCACCGTCTGTATTCAGACATATGTCATTAAACACTTTGGTCAGAGCAGTCTCAGTGCTGTGGTACTGTCTAAAACCTCACTGGAAGGTGTCATAGCAGTTATTTTATTTTAAAAAGTAATTAAGCTGTTGAAAAAACGCTTGAAAAAAAAATAGGAGATTTGAGATGGGCCTGTAGTTGTTCATTTGTGTCTTGTCAAGATTGTCCTTTTTCAGCAGAGGTTTGATTACAGCTGTTTCAGTGGCTCTGGAAACACACCCGACATTAAAGACAAGTTCACGATCAGTAACAGATCTGACTCCAATCTTTGAGACCCTTTTGAAAAAAGCTGTTGACAGGATGTCTAAACAGCAAGAGGAGAACTTCAGCTGACGTAAGATGTCCTCCAGGTCTTTGCTGTTAATGGGTTGGAACTGTGTCATGGTGTTTAAACGGGTTTTCGGTGGGAGACGGTACATATGCTGAACCTGCTGCTGATGTACCAACTGCTTGTCTAATATTTTGGATTTTGTCTGTGAAGAATTTGGCAAAGTCATTGCAGGCCATGGTGGAATGAAGTTCAGTTGCCACTAACACAGGAGGGTTTGTTAGCCTGTCAACTGTAGAAAATAAGGCCCAAGCATTATGACTATTTTTGGTGATGTCAGAGAAGTAGGACTTTCTTGCATTCCTCAGTTGTAAATTATGAGTGAAGTTTCTCTTTATAGATGTTATAATGAACCTGGAGATTTGTTTTTCTCCATCTGCGCTCAGCTTTCCGACACTCTCTTTTCCCATTTTTCACCAGTGTGGAATTTCGCCATGGAGACTTCTTCCTTCCAGAGATAACCTTCACCTCAATGGGAGCAATAGCATCCATAACATTTAACATTTTAGCATTGAAGCTACTGACGAGCTCATTGACTGAACCCCCGGACAGGGCAGGTGTTAAAGAGAAGACCTGGTTAAAGATCTCAACTAAGATGAAAAGGCTGAAAAATGCCATTCTCTGAAGTGGCTAAAAAGCTAAAGAGGCATTGTATCCATATCTCAGTCTCATGAACTGAGGAGCACTAGTTTTTCACTGGACAGTCACGAAAAAGAAAAAAAACCTGCTCTTTACTCTGTGGTCATAACAGAGTTATGTCATAACACGTTTTAAAGTGAATCTGATTCATGCGATTCACAATGTTTTCATATTTCAAATTACATTACTCGTGTGCAGCATTTCTTTTTTACAGTAACAATATAGTTAATACAACTACTTGGAATAAATCAAAAATATAAAATAATTTCAAAGTTATTTGAAACTTTTGCTCATGTGTTCATCCATTCTTCTGAAGTTAGAGTCCTTTAATGCTGAGGTCTGAAGCCAATTTTCCACTAATTTAGGAACACAAAATGGCTTCATATGGCTAAAATCCA
The DNA here is from genome assembly GCF_027942865.1 of Odontesthes bonariensis. NCBI lineage: Eukaryota > Metazoa > Chordata > Actinopteri > Atheriniformes > Atherinopsidae > Odontesthes > Odontesthes bonariensis. The sequence goes on from NC_134525.1 coordinate 16,326,807, forward strand.
CTGGACTGCAGTTTAAGTTGATACAAGATGATTTTTTTTTTTACCTGTCCATGACGTCAGTCTAACATTTGATCATGTGATTAACAGATGAATGTATGAAACAGTGGTGACAAAGATGAGCTACAGCGTAATCACCAGCACGTACATAAGCATGTACCATGAGTCTGATACTTAGCACTAAAACCTGGATACATACACTTCAGTCACATTTCAAGAAGTGTCATTTACTTGTCAACTTTTTTTCCAGCTCGACTTGCTTTAATTTTAACTTAATGTCTAAAGACAACAGATGTATAGAAATCTATTAGTCTTCTTTGAAGTGCCAACTGACATTTTCAAACATAAAGAACATTTCTTTCTCATCCGCAACAGGCAAAACTAGTTAAAAACTTATTGAATATGTCAGCGTTTCTTACCTATAGTGGACCTGTTCTTCCCCACAAGCCAGAGGTGGTAGCTGAAGAGGGACAGAATACTGATGCAGAACATGGCCGCCACAAAAAAAAGAAACAAGACATGGAATTTGGCGTGAGTGTCTGGCAGCTCATTCTGGGGAAGACACGGCAGAAGAGCAAAGCGGGACAGGAATCAGTAACAAATTCACTTTGAGGATATTTATGGAACAGAAGGAAAAAAAAGAGAGGGAAAACAAAAAGACAGAGCGATAGGAGAAATGAGCAGAGTCTTGTGTGAGCCATGTCACTGCATGCACACCACGATGGCATAGATGGAGAGGCGCTTCAACATTAAAGGCTTCGGAGGATAGCTGGGTTACCTTTGGGCAGTTTTCTGCCGATTTCCTCCGGCAAAGCTTTAGTACAAACAGAAACAAGACTGGTTAGCAACACCAGGAAAAAACAGGTGGGAGGGCAAGGGAGGAGAGAACTAAGAAGAAAATTCAGGTTACGGCCAAGTTTGGTGAAACAGCAGAAAAAAAAAAAAAGAGTGGGGGACGGTGCAAGATGTGCCAAGAATTGAGAGAACAAAGGGATGAAAGAAGAAGAGAGAGAGGAAATCAAAGTGGTCCTGTTAAAAGAGAGAAAACAGAGGAAGGAGAGGAGGTGTTTGCCACTGCATAAGAGGTTCTGATTGATGGAACTGATAGTGGAGAGAGAGACAGAAAAGAGAGATCAGAGAACAATGATCCAGTGTGCGACAACTTGGGATAACAGAGGGGGGAATCAGAGAGGGGTCAGGGGGTGAAGGCTGAGAGAGGACGGAGAAAACAGAGGAGCAGCACAGGAGGGGAGAGGTCAGCACCATGCACAGCTAACTCAAGAGATGCTCATCCTGTCTTTGCCATGCAACCAAATCTGCATCTGCAGACATATATTCACGACAGACACGTACGTGTCTGCACGGTTTACTCACTGTCCAGAACTTTATGAAATACTGCAGAACTGTTGCTGCAATGAACAAACAGTACACCAGCGAGTAGGCCAGGAAAAGGATGAAAAACTTGTAGTTGGGGAAGCCTACACAGTTGTTCACCCTGCAGACACACAAAAGACACATTTGATATCACTTTCTAAGTGGGAATCTTATCAAACTCAACAGTTACAAAAAGTGGAGGCTTTGTGCTTCTGGTAAGGAAACACCAAACATTTTTTTTTTTTTTTTTTTTTTTTTTTTAAAAATCAGGTGCTTAGTAATTTAAAAGGGAGGTCTCTGGTGCTGCTGAGGTTCATTAAACAAAACCTGCACAAGCTATTTAAGGTCTGAGAATGAGATTAATGCACATAATTAGGCATCTGAACAGTTTTTGGCAGAAGCAGGAAGCTGGTCTTACATACCAGGGACAATGGTGGTCCATCTTCAGCACACACCTGTCACATACAGGGAAAAAAAAAAAAGAAAAAAAAAAGGAAAAAACAGAAGAAGCAGGAGAGATTAAAAAGCAAAGACCCACTTTGTTGTAAAAGCTCTGAACCAAGATAAAGTACAAATATATACTGGCTAAAACATGAAATATTCTCACAGCTGTTAGTTAGTAAATATGACTCTCTTACATGTCACAGGCAGAGCAGTGATGACACCGGTCCGGCTTGATGACTTGACAGCGGTCACAGTATCGGATTGCTGCAGCATGGAAACACAATCTTTTGTCATAACTGGATAGCTCTAACACAGGCAAATTCAATCTCATTAACATCTGATGTTACAGACGTACCTCCAGCACCAGTGCGGGTATACAGGGGCAGGCTGGCGGCAGCTCTCCACAGGATCTCCTGCTGGGACTCGGGCCTCTCCTCCTTCTCGTAACGCTCCTTCTCATCCTTTGGCAGGCAAAACTGGAGCGGGAAAGAGTGACATCGCAACAGGGGATTACAGACATGCAGACAGAGGCGGATCGTTTCATAGAGTTGAGTCATTATACCTCTTTGGAGGGGTTGGCAGGCTTGGTGAAGATGGTCTTCCAGTAAGACCACACAAACATGATGAAGGAGAGGTGGAAGAAGATCAGGTAGACAACTGGAGGGGGAAAACAACGTAAGCAGTCCAGTTTGTGCATTAACACTGAACACTGCTACTGTTGCTAAAATGAGAAGCTAGAGGAAGAAACTGTACATCTACATAATTAATGAAAGAGGAAAGCAAATAGCCAATACTGATTGAGGGGGGTTGCTGGGCTTCAAGCAGGAAAGCCTCAGCACTTTGAGAAGAGGCACAGTTTCTGTGCCAGCCCTTTTTAGAAAACTCTACAGAGCACATTTCAACAGACCTAAGGGAGATTAACCCAATAACAGGCCACAGGGCTCAGTTAAGCAAACTTTCAGTCAGAATGGATTAAATAAATGCTGCTTTGATCTCTTGGAACACTTACTCTTCTCTCCGATGCTGGGAATGGTGACTACAAGAGACAAAGAGAAAATGTAAACGTTAGCCCATCAGCTACACTGTGAACAATTAATGCATTTACAGAAATGGCTGCAGGTTTGACAGTCAGCTAAACAGGGCAGGTGAGGATTATAGAAGTAATCCATATTGCATTTGCTGCAAAGCATGCTGGACAAAATAAAAGACCACAGCATAGTCAAAGTGATCAGCTGGCATGTTTTATAAGGTTTTCTTTTTAAGTAAAAGGTTGTATTTTTCAACTTCCCTCTAATGGCTCAGACGTTCTGGAGCTTTTCATCGCATCACAGTCACACTCAGCAGACAGAGCTTGTGATTCAATTGCTTTGTCCACGGTTTCATGTTCACATTTTGATTTTATGTAAACCAAACTTCCTCGGGGGAAACCCCCCTCGCCCCCCAAAAACTATAAAACTATACTCAAATCTCAATTTGCTGTGGAAATCTGAACTTTCTCGGAAAAGTTTGTTTTTCAAATGAGAACGACAAAAACAAGAGGCTTCTAATGAAAGACATGTAAAACTCAGTTTGACAGCTCATGCTATATATTCTGTGGGCTGGGGATTACATGGGGAAAGCACTATTATTGAGCCTAAACACAGACTGAGGCTTCCTGAAAATATTCGTATAGTCATTTAAACTGCACTTTTGTTTAATTTACACGTTGCAAGAAAAAAACCCCAAAACATTAGACACAGACATCAAATTCTGTAGGGGTACATTTGTGATGCTACAACAGAGAAAAATTTGAAACCACTAAAAATAAACGAGCTGTACATAATTCATAAGTCAAGCCCATCAAATCGTCTCTTTCCCTCCATTTACCGACAAAGTTACAGCACTATCCCTCATTTGAAAAGGGGGGAAAAAATACATCTGAGCCTAAACAACCCGCTACTAAACCAATGTGCCAAGCTAATTACTGGTCCCAGCAGTCTATTTAGGATGAAAGTACTGATGTGGTCAGCCGGCCAAATACCGTTTAGCTAGCATTTCCATTCTCCACTCAGACTCTATTCAGCTCGACACAAAAACCACAAAGCCAAGAGGCTCAGCTCTGTGAACAACAAAATTAAAGTTTTTCTGTCGCCAAAACATATCCCCCCCGAAAATAAGGCGAGCCCACAGCTAATAATGAGATAATTCGCTGTATCTTTACTTGAACAGGCTTAACGACACCTTTGTTGAGCTGCACTGCATTCACTTCCTGATGGCAGCAGCTGTATGCTTGTGTGAACGGCACAATGGAAACAACACCGTTTGTAGACTGCAAAAAAATGCAACAGAAGGTAGCAGGACATCGACTTACTTATACAAAGCTCCACCACATAAGCGTAATAGGACCAGCAGACGACAAGGGCGATAAATATCACAGGTATCCATGCTAAACCCCGTTGACAGCATCTCAGTACGTGTGTAGGCGCCATCTTTTTTCCCTCTGCTGGGGAAAAAGGGAGTGTCGACATTTGACGTCACTTGAGCGAAACGAGACAGGAGGTGGTCTGTTAAAAAGGAAATTAAAAAAAAATCAAACAAACAAAAAAGGCAGGTCGACGTCCAATTTTTGACGGTATGAATGTATAGTTTTAATTATTTTAAGTGAAAACATTGAATGTTTATCGCGTTGACATCGTCACCGTCTGTTTCAACTAATTCACATTGCTCCAGAAAAGTGCCCCGTTGGTGTCAAAATGTCTTTAGGGAACAGTGTGTTCCTTGCAGTCATGTGATACGAGTTTTAATGAAAAACATGTGTTTTATGACTGTATCCAGGGAGATGTACTTTGAAGTTTGAACCCTCCTACATGGCACTGTACAGCAGCTTACACTTAGGCTAACTGTCCACTGACCGGGTATTATTGGCCTTGCTTAATTAGGCCTTTTTGGGACAAAAGTTGAAAAGCGAAAGTGACTTGGCGCGCGTCTACAGCGAGCGGCGTAAATGGCTTCCGTGGACATGGACGTGGAGAGGTATTTACTGCGGATTGGATCAGCGGGGTCCACAGCGGAGCCCTGTCTGGAGCTGCTGCGCTCGGTTCACACCCGTCACTTGCTGGCGGTGCCGTTTGAAAACCTCACGCAGCACAGCGGCGGACGTGCCAAGATTGATCTCCCCATTCTGTACGACAAGATTGTAAACCAGCGCCGAGGTGGCTTTTGCTTTGAGAATAACTCTCTTTTCTCCTGGTTGCTGACCAAACTAGGCTTCCAGGTCACCGTGCTCTCGGGTCAGGTGAAGAATTCGATAACAGGTCGCTATGGGCCTCCATTTGACCATTTGATCGTGATGGTGAATCTCGATGGACAGCGGTGGCTGTGCGACACCGGGTTCGGCGTTTCGGGTTTCAGCGCCCCCCTCTCGCTGGACACCAGCGGCCTCCAGGAGCAGGGCCACAGAGTTTATCGCATTAGAAAGGACATGGGGATGCACTTTCTGGAGTGGCAAAAGGAGGAAAACAGAGGGGAAGACGGTGACTGGACGGAGATCTATAAGTTCACCCTTGAACCTCGGTGTCTGGGGGACTTCGCTGAGATGTGCCAGTACCACCAGAGTTCTCCTTCTTCCATTTTCTTCTGCAAGTCCCTCTGCACCGTTTTAAAACCGGACGGAAGGCTCACTTACATGGGCCGCAGGCTGACAACCACCACGTTTCCGTCGGAAGCAACAGGAGGCTTGTTGGAAATCACAATTAAAGATCTAACAGATGAAGAAATCCCTGCTGTTCTCGCGGAGAAATTTGGAATTGTACTTTCATCTCCACTTGTACCAAAGGATGACACAATCACTCCACCCCCCGTTCTATACTGATCTTACTTCCATGTAGTTATAACAGTAGGCCCTATGCCTCTTATGACTCCAAAGCTTTTGTTCTAAAAAGACAACAACGATCACTTCAGTCTTTGAATGACGTCATCCAAATTAGTCTTCCATCCATTGATTATCATGGAAATTCAAGTCTGACTAAATAATGATATATTTACATGATTGTAATATAGTTCTACAATTAGATTGTCTGATTCTGAGCTGGACACCTACCGTCTGACTCAAATTTACCAGTTGAACCAGCCATGCTGCGTTGAGAACACGTACAACAAAAGATAAACTGTAATTTTGATTTAATAAATTATACATACACTTAAGATGTACAATGGTCATTGCGTTATTCCACAACTGTCCTTTTTCATGAGACAAAGTCTGTGTTCAAAGTATTTACACATGTACAATTATCAGGCAGCACTTTACAAAGCAAGGCATGAATGACAATACAGATGTTGGGCTTCAAATCAGACCTGCCTACACCGTTTGTTTGAGATATTACTCTGCAGTCCCATCATCAGGACTATAATACATTTTCCAACCCCATCTTCGATGGGTCTGAAACGAAATCGAACATCATCCATCAAATCCAACAAGATCCACAGAAGATTCAAAAGGATCTGAGGACTGAGCTGAAAAATCAAAGGACTGGGTAACCCACGTGGAGGGTATAGACAGGGTAACTGGAGCAAAAATGTGGCAAGGTGACGCACAAAGGTTTATTCTGCAACTGGGTTGGAAGGTGGGACTGAAGTCGCTCTGCCAGATTTCCGCTCATAGTTGACGAGCCTCTGGCCAACCAAGTACCTGCAGGAACAGAAATCAATACAAATCAATACTTCGTTTCCGTTTTCAGACTTTTCTGATGTAAAAATCACAGTTTTACACTGAAAATATAACTATATCCACTGAAACACAAGTTTAAAGTTAAGAAGACACTAGCTTGATGTTTTAATACAAAAACTGATCCACTGGCATAGAAAGGGGATTGAACCAAGTCTTTAATTTTAACAATTTAAATCAAAATTAGGCTTGATAAACCCCACTGTCACTGTTACATACAGGAAAAGAGGTCCAGCCCTCACTAGCAAACTAAAAACAAATGTAGCTTTCTACCGATGGGCCTACGCTAAGCGGTGCATACTTGTCGTTCTTGATGTGTTCATAGAGGCGTTTAAACTGTCTGATCTGAAAAGAAAGGATGCCGATGAGCGACACCACCATCAACAGGAACGGGTAGATCCTTCTCTGCATTAGAATCTCCATCTCTGGGGTCACTCCTGCAAAACAAATTTAGAACTTTATCCTTTAACATTTCACCTTAAGAATAATTCACTGCAGCAATGTTGTGAATCCTGTTAATAAGTTGACTGAAAATAATTACTGACAGGATGAATCGGATGGAAAGCGAGCGCTTTCAGTAAATGGTTTAGGGGAATGTGGAGGACTTTATTCTCTTTCTTTAGCCACTGTAATGAGCCTTTTAAACTTTAAGTTCATTCAGATACTGACCAACAGCAGGGACCACTCCAGCAGCGATCACATACGGTACACACAGGGACAACAGCAGGACTGAGATGACAGGAGCTGCCAGTCTTCGGATTATGAACTGGAGATCAATGTTTCGGATGCCATTAGCATAAACCTAGGAGAAGTATAATGTCACTGATCTCTTTTTTAGGAAACCTCTGCCTCTTTTGAAGTTGTAAGCATAAAAAAAAATATATATACTATTCATCTTGAATTATTGTTCTGAAATCCATTTGTAGTAATATATATGAGGAATTCTTATCAAGCCTTGCCCAGAGTATGGTAGTGTTAAAATGTCAGAAGTGAATTCCCAATAGAAACTTGGTTAAAAGGGAAATGACTGTGTCAAACACTGATCAAAAATGTACCTGCTCAATGACAGTCTTCAGCCACCACTGAGGGCCCATGAGAGTGATGGCAGCAATGATTTTTGCATGGAGCACTCCAAGAGCCCAGTCCTGCCAGTAAACAGAAATGTAAGAACTCCTCAATGCTTTACAGTACCTTCACGAAATCCTGCCGGTTATCATACCTGCCAGGGATAAAAGAGGGGTGTTTGGTCCAGAGGTACCCTGAGTGGGGCCACAATGACCAGTTCAAACAGGAGCCCCAGCAGCAGAGGAATGACCCCAGCAACCAGTAGAGCCACAACGAGGGTCTTCAGGATCTACCCAAACAAGTGAGGACATACAATTAATGAAAGCATGGATGGCATCTCCCTCGTGAGGTCAAAGTCTGCAATCGCTGGAAAGGTGGATAATGGCTCCAAATCTGGATTATTAATTCAAGGGAAATGCTGGTTCATTTTGGATATCAGCTAATGAGATTGTTATAAGCAACTAAACTCTGTGTTCAGGTCCAGCTTCAAAACAGTCAAATTGCTGGAAAAGGAAACTATTTAACACTTAACACCGATGCTCACTGATACTGACCATGAGGGACCACTCCTGGACTTTGCGCACGATAACGGTGCGTCCCTGTGGCATCCAGGCGAGCAGAACAGTGATTCCACGGATAGAAAGCCAGCAGACATACAGGCCACATGCTGCTGTGTAGAGCTCATGGATTTTGGAACTTCCTGTCCAGAAGGACATCAGCCAGCGGCCGGTGAACACTGAAAGACAGGCGGCAAAACAAACGTCCTCATCGCTGCCAACTTTATAACGGTTGTGGAGGAGGAAAATTACTATCCTTACTTAAAATAGATCAGAGAAAACACCCTGCTTCGTACAAACAGACATACCTTTTAATTAGGGTTTGGGGGTGGGTATAGAGAGTAGAAAATAATCATTTAGTTTAACTGCATGCATCACACCTCACCTGGTAAAGTTAAGCACACCAGACTGGCCACGAGCAGAGTGATGCACATGAATGCTATCAGCAACACAATCTGGGGAAAAGAGAACATGTTTTTGAGTTTGTCTTAGATGCGGTGATGTTTTAGAACAAAAAAAGGTCTCATATACGACACACCACATAACCAAACTCCATCTCCTGCTGCACTGTAAACATGTGAAGATATTTCATAGACAGTAATAATTACAATTGTTGTAACAGATGCATAGAATGGGGTCTAAAACCTGAAAAGATAAAACAGTAATGCACTTCTGCAAAAGTCCCCGTTTCTGCAACTCTTTGCCGTGCTGCCTGCAACCAATCCCCCTGTAAAGCTCATGATATCAATATATGGCTTTTTCACCGTCTTGTTTAAATTAGTTATTAAAGATGCATTTTGCAACAGTGCAGTTTGTGAGCTGCAGTCACCAGATTAATAGCAGTTTTAGAAAAAAAAGCAAGCAGTTTTTCCCTTAGCAATGCAGCTGGGGTGTGAATCAACTTTGGTGTTACAGACATGCGGTCACACATTTATTTATTAATGGTTATGTATTTTCTTGATACATAACCAATGGAAACAGAGTGGTTGTAAACAGCTCTGTACAGTCTTTAAGGACAGTCTTTTACAGTCAATATATTATATATATTCATTTATGTGTGTGGAAAGAGACTCAGATAAGACAGTGGAAGTCAAGTGCACACATGCTTTCAACTGGCTCTCTTTGGGTCCTTAAATGCACAAGTTTGTGGAGGCCCATGGAAAGATTTTTTCCCAAATGTGCTAAGAGAGTTGGAAACTTGGTTTCCCCAAAACATCTTGTGTATTCTGGATTCAACAATCTGCCCTGATAACGTTTAACCCCATGAGACTGTCTCACCCTAAAAGGGAAGCGGAGGGGTCGGTGGTAGGGCTGGAAACCCACAGGTCCCCCTTGCTGCAGGATGGCCTGATGGGCTGCATGCAGCCCCTCCCCAACAGCAGGGGCGGGGTTGTTATTGTTGTTATGATGACCATGCGGAGGGTTGTTGTTATTGTTGTTGTTCACAGGCTGGTTGGCGTCATTGTCCTCCTGCTCGCCAAGGAGGTAAGAGTGGAGGTCTCTGCAGACAAAGAGAAGTGGTGAGACATTCACAGGTAGCCACGGAAACAAAAGTGTAAAAGAATTACTGGGTGAGTAAGAAGCTTTGTATGATGGGCACATAAATGTAAAAAAATGTAAGTGTTAAATTTTGCTCAGGCTTGACTTACAGTAAATAACCAGCGCTGACTGTCCAGGCTCTCACCAGGCCTTTCAGCCACTGCCGAGTGTGTCCCTGCTCCAATAGAGCAGGAAGCACAACCTGAAGTAATAACAGCTCCAAAGACAGCTCACTGACGGGGGCGTCACTGAGGGCAAAGAAGGGAAGAGGGTAACCAAAAAAAAAAAAAAAAAAAACATGACAACGGTCTGCACCATCCAAAAAGCATTCGTTTTTCTCAAGTGTCTGCTGTCTTTTATGTTGAGTTTTTAACAGCTACGCTTAAACGGATAAGTCACAGCAGTCCTCGTCTCTAGTAAAACGCCCTTGTTGACGATACTGTACAGCACCCTGTTTTTGTTCAAGCTATCCTTAAACAATTTTATGGCTATCTACCTGAAAAGGAAGTGTTTTTTTCAACCATTCCAGAGACACAGCAGAGGTTTCACACAGTTTAGTTGAGAGGTGACCCATCGTGTTTTCCATGTTTGCTGGTTACCTGTAGAGCATTACGTTGTATGGGAGGAAAGTGGGCAGCAGCACTTTTATCAGCCTGATCGGCAGCCACAGCATGAGCAGCACGATAGAGCCAAAGACCACCACAGACAGGATGAACCGTCGCAGGTGTCTGTAGATGGGCAAATGAATCATCTCCTGCACTGGGTTAAAATCTGGATCGTTGAGGTTTCTAAGAAACCAAAGCACTCCAGGTCTCAGCACCTGATGGAGACACAGCATGTAAGTTAATAAAGCGGCTGATTTATTAAGTTATGTTCAATCATAAGCTAAATTAACCTGAGGCACACCAAATCGGACAATGCTTCCCTAAAATACGAGGGGAGTCTGTGTTTCTTCACGTCTTACCTCTCTCAGAAGGAGAATAAAAGACGCAAAGTAGAAGACATACACCATCCCCACAAGCCAGTGCAGGAACATGGTAGTGCCAGGTGCTGATTTGAAGCTCAGTTCTCTGTCTTTCAGTGAGGCATCAAACATTTCCTGCAGGCGATAAGACAGTATTACTTTAAAACTGACAATAAATTCAATCAACTTCAGCTTTGGGTCAAAGATGTTTTCTCTTTCCGTTGCCAGTTGTCCATTTTCTTTAGAATAAATTAGCACGTTAGTATAAGTATAGCATGTTAGTATTTCTGTTAATGGCCTCTTTGGAAATAAAGCATGTATCTGTGATACGTTAACATGCGTTTCTTTAAGTTAATATGTTGATGAATTAACTTTGCAAATGTTGTCTGGATTTGTGTAATAAGTCACAGTGACTGTGGCACACTGTATTGAATCGTTTTAAATTCATCCTTTACAGCGAACAGATTAGATTCCCGAGTTCAAAAGGCTGCTGACGGACACGCTGCGCTCCCATCAGCATATTTGTCCCAGCGCAGTTCATGCTTTTGTGCTTTTTCATGCCTTACGTTTTCCACACAGTCAGCAGATCGTTTTTTCCCGCAAATGTTGGGCCACAATAAGAGCAAAACCTACGATACCTGATGCTTATTTCTCTGCAGTACGTCAGCTATATAAACTTTCTAAGCCATCCCTAACGAAGGAGCATTTGTAGGTTTTTACTTTAGAAAAAAAATATACGGGTTAGAAAATTTATTAAAAGCACCACCACAACATGCAGCCTATTACACACAAGTCTAATTGAAAGCCGGTCAAGATTCTGTTCACAGCTGAATAGTCACAAATAAGAGAATTTTGGCTTCCTCTTAGGAAATTTGACGTGTTCCTGTCAAATGCTTTGACTGATTTGGAGAATTACAGAAATTCCAAGTTGTCACTGGAGGAAAAGACTGACTCTACTCCTGCTACTGTGCTGCTAAGCGTTAACCCACCCAAATCACCTAAAAACAGGAGGGAATTAGAGACAAAGAGTCACACACCACAGTACCATGGTACTCTCTCTCTCTTTCCAGTCCTGCAAACCAGTCTGTTCTCTGTCTTTCTTTGTGGTAATGAATGTATAAACTGTGTGAGCTACTGCATCCGCGTTTTGTTTTTGTGCTGGATAACCATGCTAAATGCCACTTCAATTACTTTGACAGCCTCTCCAGACAATAAACAACCATGCTCATTCTGACAGAGTGGATAAAAACAACTATTTCAAGTATGCTCTGAAATTTCAAGTATATCCAGTCACTGCAGCAGCAAGAAGCATTTAAAATAGGTTGAAAAACATATATATATATATATATATATATATATATATATATATATATATATATATATATTACCTGAATAAAGTATTTGGCACCATAATACATTTCTCTATCAAGAGACACATCAAGGACAATAAACAAAAGATAAGAAATCGAATAACCTTCATGTTTACATCATCTGAATCCAATTTAAGCTCCTCAAGCAAACTACTTAACAAGTTTAAGAGGAAACACAAACTAGTGTTGGAAGCTGAGGCTTAAAACGATAGGACACGAAATCATAAGATAAGAATAAGAGCAAGAATGTCTTACTAAAGAGCAGATGTCGAGCCACCAGCCGCAGATCAGTGGAAAAACGCCAATTTCCACAACAACCAGCAAAGACACCTGGAATAGAAGCAGAGGTTTGGTTTACAGAACACTCTGAAAGTTAAAAATTTAAAATCTCAGCAACTTCAATCTGGTCAAAGGGAGGTGGTCTTGTGACATGAACTTCAGGAAATTGAGGAATTTTTGAATGTCTTAGGCAGATACACGTTGCTGCAAAATGATATCTGACCAGTGCAAGTATGACATTTCAAATCTAAAACAGTCCGATTATCCAATTTAAGTATGAAAGGTCTGCCCGTGAGTGTGTTCTATTAATACAGGGAATTATTAAAGGAACAATGTCATCTGAAATCTGTAAACTTTGTGTCGGTAATCTAAAAAAAAAAAATCCTATCTTTTTAGAATTGTCAATAAACTCGTAGACAAATATCTAATTCAGCAATTACGTTTAGGAATAAAAGTGGAAATAAAATAAAATATTTCCACCGAGGTCACCGTCTACAAGAGCAACAAGAAAACAGAAATGCATTTAGAGAGGTTACCTTGACAACAATGTAGCAGACTCCTAGGAGGCGCCGGGAACGTTGGAACCTGACCAGAGCAGCCAGTCCCTTTAGATAGCCATTAAGGATGAATGCTGCACGCACAGGTTGTAATCTGCAATCTCCAAGATGCATCTATTTATATTCCAACAGGAACATGATCTGCATGTTTCAAACTCTCAGATTCTGCTTAGATTAAATTTAGCATTAGAGGAATTCATGGGCTATTTATCTAGTTAGGCAGAAGGATACATGACACAGGATGAGCGTCATGGCCAGCAGTATATAGCCCACGATCGTTGTGATTAGGCCCTCAAAGTGTGATGCTTGAACCTACGGTAAAGCACAAAATTGTATTCAGTGAACCAAAAGTATAATTCAAGGAAAGCATAACTGGATTTTGATGTCTTACGTATTCCTCAAAGCCAAGGCCAACAACGGAAAAGTGCCCAATGTGATAGGGACAAAATGCTGAAAGACACACAGAGAAGAAAACAAGGATGACAGTTCTGGATCTGTGTCTTTGGCGTGGCAAAAAGAACAAGAGTCACATGGAGTGTACTGTTCAATCTACTTACCAAAGACCAGGATGAAGAGTGTGTTTAGAGACACGACCCAAAACACGTGCTCCTACAGTACAAAGACAACAGTCTTTACTCAAGTCATCAAGTGTTAAGACTCGTTTTTCTTACGGCTCCTAAGCCATAAGAAGTGACATTGGAGAGAGAAAATTACAGATATTAGGACTTACCAAAAATACAAGTGAACCATCCAGGCCAAGCATCTAATGGGAAATTTAAATATTTCTTAATTCAATGTGCACATTATTTGTAACAGACATTGAATCCCCTTTAGAGAGCTATAGATGGTGTACAATGTGTTGGTGGTGTTTACACGAGTAATGTCGTGCACAGTTACCCTTTCCCAGGTGAGCTCCTCTGCTGCTCTGTCCCACTCCAACGCATTCCAATTCATGTCATCTACAGTCAGAGATAAATGTGAAATGCAGTTAAGATTACTACTCTGGTCTCATCAACTACTTGAAAAACTGAAGAATAAATAGCTTGCATTTAAACTGCATTTCTATGCTCGTCAGATTGCCCGTAGAACAAAACAGAGCCCAAAACATAGACCAGGCATTTCATGCGTTTGTAAAAATACTTATGAGATTTATTTCATTTTTCTTTTGGCTAATCTTTCAGCTTTTGAGGCAGACAGTTGGTATTATTAACGCCGGTCTGGTCTGAAATGCACCGATTCATTGATGTGTAGTGAAATGTCACGTCATAATAATACAATAATACAATAACAATTTGCTACCAGACCTTCTTTATTCACCTGCTGCAAAATCTCACCAATAATCGTATTCGCAACAAAACAAGATAAATGTGAGCTGAGTCATACTAGCAACATTTTGACACATTGTTATACCATTGTGGAAAATGTCTGCTGTAATACCAGTTGTACAGACAGTACGTCAATACTGAGCAAAATGTACCTAAATGTTAAAATGTTATAAATCGTATTCCAACCTTGAGCTCCATTGTTGGGGTCTGCATCTTCAGCGGCTGCTCCCTCCTCTTCTAACTCTGGGTCATCGGCCTGGTCTGGGGGAACATCTGGAGGCTCAGGTTCTGCCTCATTCTCGGCCGGAGGATCAGCAGGGGCCGGCTGGGCTGCAGGGGGCTCATCAGCTGCTCCCTGACCCGCAGCTTGTGCCTGAGAAGGAACACGAGGCACACATTTAATAGCAGTACAATGCGTAGCACAATTATGGGTTATTTAAGTATACAGTATGGCATGTAAATGCACAAAATAATACAAATCAAATGTGCACACCTTAAATATTCTAATGATCCTGTGACAAAGAACCAGATCCCTACTGTGTGTTTTTTTAAAACATTTGCTGGAGCAGATAAGTGCAATGCAATATCTGCAGATCTTCAACATTTACACCAATTTCTGATAAAACATTAAAACGTTGGCACTTCCAACGCAGTTTGCATTTGTAAACTGAGGTCATCCATTCATTTCTGTGATGAGCCAAAACGAGTACCACATTAGCTTGTCCGGCCGGGTTGGGGGGTGGCGGCTGGTGCTGCTCTAACCACTGAGGGGCGCCGCCATGGACTATCTGTTCTCTGAGCCACACGAGACTGATGAATGCACACAGGGTGCAGGTAACAACGAAGCAACCCTGTAGACAGTCTGCAAGGAGGTTCTCTCTGCAGAAACACAACAGAAACCCATTGAAACCTAAATAACTAAACGAGTTAGTCGTGTGGCTTTCATGCCGGTGAATACTGTTCTCACTTACGTAGAGAGCATGTCCAGCGGCAGCGTCAAAAGAGAGCTCACAGAGCCAGTAAAAAGACACTTGTAGATGCGACCTGTGATAGACATATCAATAAATTGGTGTCATCAAAAACGTATTTAATAAATTGTGTAATTACAGGTTTTACAAAACACCCCAACGTGACAATTTACATAATATGTAAGCATTGAACAGTTCTAGCCTACGTTTTACATTAGGAGGGATTTACATGTCGTGGAGCACACAAAGCATTGCTTGTTATGCAACAGTACTAGAGCAGTAATTCTCTTGATCATGTTAAACTATGCACATGTGCTCATGTGTAAAGCTTCTGCCATTTTCACTTAATCACTGTACGATGTCCTATAGAAGGAGGAAAAGTTAATTAAAGCTGCTTTACTTTTACTTTTATTTTATTTCTAATCATACTGGGTGGATGGGGGGAAAACATAAGCATCAACATACTGTATAAGAAAATATATCAAACAAGTTGATCTGCTAAATCAAAAATAACATTCTATTTTGTTTTGATTCACCAGTTCAACGGACAAATAACATTTCTAGACAAAAATTGACATCTTATGAGAGAGATGTAATCTAGTATCTGGGAGTTCATCCTGGTGACCATGACTATACGTTATCAGTGCATTCATGTTTGTGCACACTACTCACATGCAGTGAGGGGAACCACTCCAAGCCATGCGAAGGCAACCAGTGTGTAATGAAACCAGTAGCGGATGGCTGTGCCCACACTGGTCAGCAGGCCAGCACAGATGTCCTGAATGGGCAGACGTGAGGGCATATCTGGGGAGTAGACTGAAGTGGAAAGACGAAGAGAGTGAAGTGATCCAAATCTTCGCAGAGTGGTTTTATTTTATTTTATGCTTACGACACTGGAATGTATATTAATTAATCAAAGCTGTGTGTCAACAAGAGAAGATCCAACCAATAAATGTAAGGGCACATGCAGACAGAACAAAGACTAAATGAATCATCTTGTCCCATTTCCACTGTATAACTGGGAAACATAAGGCTGAAAAACTTACTTGGTGTGAAAGCAAATCTGTGTTTGCATAGTTCACAGTACTCCTTCCGGCTGTGCTTCAACCATTGGACCAAACTGCAAAGTGACATTTAAACGGTGAAATCTACTAATTGACTTTCATTAAAATTTAAAAAAAGAAAGCTGAATATTTTTATATTTTCAAATAAAATACTCATAGTGTTGACACGCTGCTCATCACACTCGCCTAGCAAGTGTACATTTAAAGAAAGACAAAAACATGACGATATCCAAAATATATCAGCTTTCTGGGTGTGTGATTAGAGCTCATGTGTATCTGCAATATGCAACTTTACCTTAACAACGTGCCCATGCTCACATGCTTAACAAGCGAGTGAGAAGTGAAGCCGTTCCACCGGCTGATTCCAACAACATGGCGGCATTAATCAGGCTTGATATCAGATTTACACGGACCCTGCTTTTAAGCCTTTTAAAGGCTTTTGTTTTTCTTAAATTCTTTTCCCATTGCAGGAATTTTAGGCCAGCTGCATGGTGCGCGCATCCTGCAAAAGTAAACTATCCACACAGAAGTGTGTAGATTTCAATTACCACAGAACAATCCGGGCCTGGCCTGCGAGTCTGCCTGGGGGATTTACATCCACCCGACACTCTTGGAACCAGTGATACTCGCACTACACACCAGACAGATGAGAACACAGAACCACCTCCAAATTACTTGCCAGCACCGGTTTTGTTTTCACGAGGCAAATCTAACACCCAAGGCCAGTAATCTGGAAGACTGTGCGCTAAGTGATAACCTCTGATACTTATGTTACTTTAGCTATCCAGCCACCGCTATAGAAATGATCACAATCCACGGCCCATGTTTCAAGTTATCCGGTTTCATAACGAACACCTCAAGTACACAAACCTACTCTCTTACAGAGTCGGAATTTCAGTTTCACTTTGGAGTTTCTCAGGGAGTGAGAGTATTTGCACTCAACTGTAATAATCTGGCTAACTTTGATTGATTTTATCATCAAAACACTGTTGTGAAATCAAATCCAGATTTCCTTAAACTCAGATTGAAAACAAATTGAATCAAAAAGTTTATTTTTTATTTTTCTTCATAAAAAAGACCAATTATCCTCTCAGAATGTTAAGTTCATATTTATGTAACCGTGATGAATAAACCTAATCGGTTGGAAACATTTGACATAGCTCGACGTTAAGTGTATTGAATACTATTGTTTTGGGTTGCGATGCGACAAGTTGCCAAGTTGTCTTGAGGTCCACGTAAAATATTCAGAATAAAAGCTGAACATTTTGCAGAGGGTGACTAAGGAAAACCATACTTTGCAAGGTCACAATAATGCCAGCCCCCACAGAAGAAGAACCAGCTCGACACACTTACCATTCCTGGTGGATGAACTTGATGCTGCCAGTGCAGACACAGGGGTGATACAGGGGTTTGTCCGGGGTCCCCTCGGAGCGGCACACCCGACAAATATCCGCTGATCGCACAAAGAAACACGCAGCATGTGACTGGTTGTAACACACGATCAAAACAGAGCAAAACAGACGTGCAGATAGACTCAGTATGTGGTCTTATTGGAGGGACACATTTAGAGTCGAGGAGCGATATAACGCAATTTCTCAGATAGGCAGCACACAGATATTTGAATGAGTAGCAAGATAATAAAAAAAAGAGTTTAACTAAAAGGCATTGGTGTCAAAATTAACTATAAGGTAATTGTAGAACCACAACTATTTGAGATGATTATAGTCATGTCTGCGTATTAGCCCTCAATCACCTGTGTTGAGTGAAAAGAACAGAAATGTCATAATTCTGCCTTGTTTTCCTCCATTTGCTAGAGATGAATGACTTAAGATTTTACACCCTTTTAACCTATAGCTGTTATTCATTAAGCGTTCTTAGAGCTGGATTTACAACATAGAAATCAACAGAGCAAGACAACAAAATCTTAATAATTGTCCAATAAAATTTCACAATAATTGCGGGCCTAGTAGTAGATGAACTGAATCACTTTTGTAATACCAGATTATTTGTGGGACACCCAAATGATCTGTGGTGCCCGAAATGTAACAGAGGGGGGAGCACTCCCACACAAGTCCAATGAAAATGTTTGCGGTTGTCAGCTAACAGTTAATTTTTGCTGACATGTTGGACAAATCGAACAATTACTGAAATTAAACCATGAGTGGCTTGGCTAGTTCAACGCAGGCACCTTAAATCAGACCCGATCCCACGTTGCATTTTGTCAAATGTTGGAAACAAAATCAGGCCAATTTATTCTTTATAGATGTGTTGAACAATAAAGGATTTGTACATGTTGCAGTGCTTGTTTCTCTGAACAGTATTCAGCCGCAACAGCTGTGAAATGAACAGCATAAAGGAGCACAAAGTACCTTTTCCCTAAGAAATTTAAGCAGAAATAGTACAAATATCTTAAGCTGAACTGTGTGTGTGTTTTTTTAATGAGTAAATGCACTCATTTACTTTACTCCACTAAGTTAATTGACATAAAACAGGAGAGTGATGACATCACCAGCAATTTCTGGTTCTTTCTACGTGTTCGACTTCATAACAGTTATAATACAGTCGGTCAATGTATTGTGCTCGTTTGCGTTAAAACAACGTTTAACCATCGTCTTCTGAATTAACCTCACACTACCCTGACAGACTATGCTAATCAGCTAAGTTAACCATCAGCAGGCCAACTCAACGGCAAGCTTGGTTCACGTTGTCTTTCCGAAGCTAATTTTTGTTAACGAGAAGTGGAAAAGTAATGCGTGGCTTACCCTCTTCGGCAGTGTCCATGTTACTGGTTAAGCACCAGACACTCTTTCTTCTCGGAGGACCTTGTACAATGAACCCATCCACGAAACAGGCGATATCGTTTGGCTAGCTAGATTAAGCTAGTGAGATGACTGTATCCTTATGGGTCGGGTGCATTGGCAGTCATAAAATGGTTTCTCCACAGATTAACAGCTAAACGTTTGCTTTGCTGTGTCCTTCCACGTGCAGATTGAGTTCCCTGATATACCAGTATGTCTAATTTACGATATAATTTCAATGTAAAACAGTGCACCAGTAAGACCGCGACATTCTATGTGTTGCTAAAACGACAGTTTGAACCTGGATGACAAATGGCTAGCTGCTAAACTGACTTTGCGCATGCGCAAGAAAACAACTAGATCCTGTCACAGCAGCTTTACTTCACCACAGCGTTTGATTTTTTACGACAGGGGAAACTTCTTCAACAACAATCATGTGATTTTGAGGATCAAGTTAATATTTTGTGATCAGATGAATGAAGGTGTTTGAACACAATTTAATTTCATGTGTTGACACAGGAGTAAGTTTTTCAAAGACGATTTAAGAAAATAAGCATCATATTTCAGTCACACGTGTCACAAACATATACAGGATGATACTTCAACATGGTTATATAGGTAACGCTTAATGAGTTAACCATGAAATATAAAAAATTACATAAAATCACCATATTAATAATTTGAGTGGTATCATCATGCTGGATCGGCGGCGCCGTGGCTTAGTTGGTTAAAGCGCCTGTCTAGTAAACAGGAGATCCTGGGTTCGAATCCCAGCGGTGCCTTTTGAATAGACTAAAAGCAACTTCATAGAGATAGATTCCTAAAATTCAATTTGGTATGTGGATTAACGTTCAATGTCCAATATTAAATTAGCTATAATGAATATGAATGAAATTTGTAGAAATCATAAATGTCATTGCAACATACAAGTTAATATGTGTGCAAAGCAACAACATGGTTATTTCTTGGAGACTGACCAAAATCTCTGATAGATATGTGGATTCAGTCTTCTGTTTGTTTCTTTCTTTTAGTTCCATGTACCTCCAGTGACAAAATGACAATTACAGTACAAAGAGAGAAGAAGTTTAAAAGAAGTTGATTTGCCTGGTAGATGTATTTTGTGGGAAAAAGATGTATGAACCATTATTTATATACTCCATATATTACATAACTTCTTGGTATGAATGGTGAACGATGGTGAAGTTTTCATTTGAATGTGTTCAAAAAGTAGTAGCGGAACGATCCCTGCGTACCTCGACAAATATTTAATTTTAGGTTAAATTCAAAGAATTTCTACGATTATCTAATTGAATGCCTTTATTGTCATTGGATGAAATAATTATAATCCAATCAGAAAGTGTGGAACACCAACTGTGCCATAGATCGCTTTGTATGAATCCTTTGAATTTAGAGGCTAAATATGGCATTGTTGGTGTTTTCTGTAAGAAGCTGGTTACTCATGACTTTTCCCTTTAAGTGAATCAATTTGAAAATATGACTATGTTACAGAAAAATGGAAGTTTAAGCAATGCAGTGTCTAGAGTAGGCACAGACCCTGAATTCTAACCTTAGGACAGTATTTCTATGCTCAAACTGTAGGCCCAGCTTCTAAAATCATATCTCAATCCATTCCTAATCCCCCATAACCAAATGTTGATGATGATTATATTTGTCCACTTCAATTAGTATCAATCCACTTAATAAAATTCCCTACACATGACTTCATAGAATGAACACATCTATGAACCTATTTGGTAGAAATATAATTAGTTTCCTTTATTAGTTATCTGATTTCGGCACAATATGGCTTGTTAGTGCGCAGATCTTGCAATCAGTGGTGCGATTCAGTAACTCCAGGCTAGGTCCATTCTCTCTCTCTCTTTTATTTTCTCTATCTCCTCTCTTCTCCCCTCGATTTTGGCCGTTTTTTAGCCAAACAAAACAAAATCTTACCAGACTACAATGGTCTTAAACTGGGGTTAATGGGAGAGCGTTCATCACAAGATGGCGCTAGAGTCCCGGCATAACAGGAGCAGGATAAAGGCAAAATCCGCCATTTCCAGTACTTTTACTTTGAAGGTTTTGAGCTTTGTCACGTGACCGAGTTGTCTGGCTGTATTCGAGCCCTGCAAAAGTTGACTTACAGTGGCTGAAAAAACAGGAACACGCGGTGAGTGTCTGATCAATGCAATTTTTGCAAGACTTTGAAGAAATTTTTTTAGGCATCAAGGGGTTTGACCATAAAAACTTAATTTTTCGAAAAACGCTTCGTCACTGTATTGCGCAAGACGTGAACTTCTCACCCCCTTTACAATTTGAGTAGCTAGATTTGTCTTTTTTCCCCTTCAATTATTTATTTAAAAGCACACAGAAACAAATGTATCTACTTTATACTTTTATATTTATAATTTGGCGTCCTTTTAATAAATTCGTCTGTTTGTTTGTGTGTGTCAGTAGATGGCAAATGAAGGCAAGCCATGCCCTTGTGATATTGGTGATCGGATTGAGTATGGAGGGCTTGGCCAGGAGGTCCAAATAGAGCACATCAAAGCATATGTAGTGAGACCCTCCACAGCATCTGACAAAGCCATTATAGTCATTCAGGACATTTTTGGGTGGCAGCTTCCCAATACTAGATACATGGCTGATATGCTGGCCTCTAATGGATACATGTGAGTAAAATCCAGTACATTAACTGGAATTGTTATTAAATAGATTGGGTTTATAAATCTTATATTTGGTTTGGTCTCATGGCTTTCGGTTAATTTTCTCGTGCTATTATTTTGCTCTGAGCAGCGCTGTTTGTCCAGACTTCTTCGTCGGTAAGGAACCGTGGAATCCAGCACATGACTGGTCCAAATTTCAGGAATGGCTTGAAGACAAAAAACCGACAAATATAAACAAGTAAGTGCACTATCACTTCAGGAGATTTGGCAGCTGAAGGCTGGAATGGGCTAGTGTCATCCATGCAAGCTTCCTTTTGCCTGAAATGTCTGTAGAGATGTGTGGATTTCTGAACGGCTTGCTCGTCTCAAACATTTCCTTCTCAGGGAGGTGGACACAGTGCTGAGGTTCCTGAAGGAGCAGTGTGGGGCCGAACGCATTGGAGTTGTGGGCTTCTGCTGGGGAGGGGTTGCCACACATTACCTGGCCTTACAGTATCCAGAGATTAAAGCTGGAGTGTCAGTTTATGGTATGCCATTCCCGCAGCAGAACATGCACTGTCAATTCTTCGAATTTGCCTTTTTATAGGTTTTCTATGTGTTCTTGTGCAGGAATAGTCCGTGAAAAGGAGGACAGATTCACTCTGAAGAGCCCGACACTGTTCATCTTTGCAGAGAACGATTATGTTATCCCTCTTGACCAGGTTAGTGTCGAGTTTTTGTTGATTTTTACCGATACGGCAGGTTGGCAGATGGTACTTCGGCACCACATTATCTGAAAATAATGCCTTTTCGCTCTTTAGGTTAGTGCCCTGGAGGCAAAGCTGAAGGAGAAATGCACCATGGATTACAAGGTGAAAATATTTCCTGGTCAGACTCATGGCTTTGTCCACCGCAAGAGAGAGGACATCAATCCCGGGGACAAACTCTACATCCAGGAGGCCAGAACAGACATGCTGAACTGGCTCAATAAGTACATGTAAATAAGAGGTTTAAGAAGCAGTACTCAAAGTCCAAGTCTGATACAAGTTATAGCGGAGGACAAAAAAAATAGTGCCTTAAATCATAAGTCAAAAATTGTGGAGGTCCTGTTAGATAGGGAGTGGTGCTTATAATAGTCATTGCTATGGATGACATTACATTGATTTTCCAAATGTTACATTTTCAAAAGTCTGTATAACTCTTCTTTTTATGATAAAATGTGCCTTTAATGTCTATGAAATGGAAATGAAAATTGTTTTTATTTTTGCCAAGTGCAGACTGTGAATACAGTCCAATATTGTTTAGTTAATCCAAGGCCATTAACGCTAAATAACAGAGGGCCGTAGCATTCACACTGGCTACGTGAGATTCTCGTCTCAAATGTGAGACGAGTTCTGGGGCGGTGTTTTTTTTCTTTCCTTTTCACATCTGTAAGGTAAGCAATCAAGGAAAGCTGTTCAATAAAATGGACATGTATTACTGCGCCGCAGCAGAGTTTGGAGGTGTGGATACACGCATGGAGTTCTTGGTGCAGAGATGTGGAAAAAACATCTATTTTATGTTATGGATTGACCACGGTAGAATTTAATTTGGGTCTAGAAATTTTAACAGACCAACATTTTATTGGCGACTTTGATACTACAACAGCTGGGGCATTTTGTATTAAACGATAAATAGCAATATGCAGTGCGGTTTGGACACGCAGCTCTGGGAAGTGCCAAAAACTTCAACAACAGCTCAGACAAAGCTTGAAGAGCACATCCGAGCCGTTTATTTTCACAGGGGGTGGCTTCAGTCCTCGCTCTCTCCTTGGTTTCGGATGTCATCTATCTTCAAGATCATTCTGACCACTTGAGTAGCCAGTAGGATCTGCTGCTTCTTGCCAATCAGGGTCTCAATCACATGTTGCTGCTTCATGTCTGTACAAGACAAAAAAAAAAAAAAAAAAGCCTCCTAATACATCACCTGGCTTTGAAATTGAAGTGCAGAACTTTCTGAAAGCGATAGCTAAGAATCATTAATGTTTTGTTGAAATTAGTTCATGTCGGTACATTAGACACAACTGCAGGGTATTGATGGCTGCTTACCATTGGTGTTTTTGTTCAAACAGTCAATGCCAAGGAAGGGGTTGTTGTCTTTGACTTGTTTGGCTCTGATCTCGGTCATAGTCTGGATGGGGTTAAGCCCACTGTTTTCAGCCAATGCCATTGGAATTACCTCTAGAGCATCAGCAAATGACCTCATGGCATACTGTTCCAATGACGGGCACTGATGGAGAAAATGGGCAGAATTAATAGGATCAAAGTAGTTGATGTGAACATCGTGATTATTCTGATGCTGAAAGCAAAACGTTTCTGTGGTGCATTGAACTGAACGTGGATCAAATGTCTCACCTTATCAGCAGCCTGGTTTACGGCCAGAGCACATGCAATCTCTGAAGCTCCGCCTCCATACACAACACGGTTGTCTCTGACCAAGTTCCGGATTACACACAGAGCATCATGAAGAGCACGCTTGGCCTCCTCAATGATCTGTTCGAAAGACAAAGGGTGAACTAAACTGACATGCACCATATAAATGCGGAATTTAAGAGAGATTAGGTCTCATATGTGCTGACCATTTTGTTGCCTCCACGGATGAAAATGGTTACAGCTCTGGTATTTTTGCACTCTTGGATAACCAACATGTGATCCTTTGTCGTGCCGAAGGAAATCTCCTTCACCAGGCCAGCTGTGCCCAGCTTCTCTGGCGTCAGCTCGGAGAACCTCGGCACGATGCGGCCTCCGGTGGCTATTGCTATCAACTGCACAGAAACCACAATCGACATGTTAGCGAGTACAAAGAAGTCCATTTCAAATGTTCTGTGTTCCAACACTATGAAGCCATAAGCCGCAATGCTTCATAGATCAAACTGCTGAAGTACCTGAAGAATAGTTTGTTCAAATTAAATTAAATCAATGAGCTCTATGACACGTTAAACTGCTCTCACCTCAATCTCAGGCCCTCCGACCCAGCGCACAGCAGGCAGCCCGGTTTGCAACAGAAGGTGGTTTGCCTCATCGTCAAAGCCCCACTGACAGATGGCCAAGTTGGCTCCATTGCTTTTGACCTAAAAATTAAAACACATTTTTAAATACATGAACATATAGTTGCCACATCTATGATAATTCAGAAAACACTTAACTGTTGATGATACATTGGTACCCAATTGGTTATTTGGTTACTAACCTGTTGGATCATTTCTTCAAACTTTTCTTTTTCATACTTCTGGAGGGCTTTGTAGTCCTCCACGGAGGTCACATCCAGCTTATGCTTGGTCTTAGGTTTAGGAGGCTCAAACGGGCAGGTTAGGATAGCAATTTTAACATCTTTCAGAACCTAGAGGGTAGCAAAGAGAAGCTGTTAGCTCAGTTACTGTAAAGTTACATAGACATACAGGTAAACTTATTTTTTGTGCCATGGCAACACCAAAAAGCATTTAGGAGTATCCTTTGTTACATTTGAGCAACAACTTATACATTTCTTTTTTCTGGCTTCCATTTCTATGCATCACCGACACAGTCATTAGAGTCACTTCTAACGAATACCTTTAACAGACTAAAACAATACTTAAATGACTAAAACAGTTGAACTTCTGCGACTGGATATTAGCTTTAACTTTATTTTGACCCTCATGAACTGTCGACTATTCTATTCCTTCTGATCACGCGTGTGTTTGAGTCACCGAAGATGGAGCCAATGGCGTGCTCTGAGGACTCTCCTTTGATCATACCTTGGGCATCTGAGGGTGGCTGAACTCCTTGTCAACTACCACTCCCTTGATGAGCTGTGTGTCCTCCAGCTTTCCTCCAACCTTGCCCTCCATCTTGATGAGCTCAAAGTCTACATCCTTTCTTTCCAGGTCAGCCACAGTGAGGATGGCATTCACTGCAATCTCTGCCATCTGCCTGTGGCACCGGTTGATGCTACAACACAACAGAATTTTTCAATTTAGTTGGTCTGACTTTGTTTCCAATACAAAGTAAACAAGACAAACGGGCACATTGCAAAAGAGCCAAGTATAGGAAGAAACTGAAAAGAAAAAATCCTTCTTTGTAGTATCACCACAATGAAATATATAATATATATGTTCTAACTTACACTTTGGATCCCAGTGTTGTCATGGCAGTCTGAATGAGTGGTTCTGTGTTGTTGGGATCATAGGGGAAGGTTTCAGCAATTTTGTCCAGCTGCTCAATGGCATAGCGTGCAGCCTGGTCGTAACCGTCGGAAATCCTGATGGGGTGGATCCCACGATCTAGAAGCTGCTCGGCCTGTTCAAGCAGCGCTCCAGCTAGCACTGAGGAGGCAAAATACAAAAAAAATAAAAAATTAAACCGGCGAACAAGTATATCTTAAATATAATACAATTACAGGTGAATATAAATTTAAGGATGTGCCATTTATCATCAACAGAATCATTCAAGTGCAGAAAAGTAACTAACCACTATTATGCAGGGCCATCTGCATATCTATTGGACACAATTGCCAAATAACGTACCAACAACTCCAGTGGTTCCATCACCAATCTCATCATCTTGAGACTTGGACAGCTCCACCATGAGCTTGGCGATCTGATGGTCCACATCCATCATACTGAGAATAGTGGCTCCATCATTGGTGACAGTTACCTCCCCATCCCTGTCAACCATCATCTTGTCAAGACCTAGATTTTATAATATATAAAAAAAAAAAAAGAGAGAAGTGACAGCTGTTAAAATTTCTATTCCAACTGTATATTGATGAGGTAAATCCAGAATATATATTTTTTGTTAAACTACACATCCAAGCACTTCTACCTGAAGTTAATCGTGGCTACTAAATCAGAAGATAATACGACAGTACTGCGTTTATACTAACCATTTGGTCCCAGAGATGTTCTAAGTGTGGAAGCGACTGCCTTGGCCGCCATAATATGAGACTGCAAAACACAAACATTAACATGTCAGCACACTCTTTAAACCCGATCTTACTCTTTGTCTTTAGACGTTGACATTTGCAACTTGAAAAAGGAAGTGAGGTGCATCACCGATGACCATGTTGGGAACAGCCCCATGTAGCAACACCCACCGGTCGAACGCATTGAGAGCACATGGGCCTCTGCGTTAGCTTGACTAGCTAATCAAATGATGAGCACTATCCCGCTGTTCGTACACAAGCAGTATAGCCTACCTGTCAAATTTATTTGTAAAACTAACAGGCATATGTACAAACTCACATCGTGATAACTTTATGCCCCAAACTCGTGTAATTAACACCAAATTAACAAACCGTTAGCCAACATCCCGCAGTTACAATGCACTGCTAACCCATTGTACCTTCAATGCGTCAATGCCTGTTAACCGTGTCTTCTTGTCCTGGTCTTTAATGATGATGAAAGGCCTCCCATACTCATCGAAAGCCAATGTCCCCAAACTGGACATCTTGGATTTGGATTAGGTCCCGTAACAAGACTTTAAGTTGGAGAAAAATACACTTTAATGATGTAAATCTGGAGTGTGGCTGAAATGCAAGCCGCACTGGTCTGCAGCGACTTCTGGAAGGCTCCACGGGCGGGGAGGGCGGAACCAAATAGTATCAAGTGTGTTAAATTAAACCTTTGTAAACTCTTTTATACAAAGTAAAATTAACTTGATTCACTGAGCAGATACAAAGAAACTATATGTGAAAATAATTAAATCCTTAAAATAAACCTACATTTTAGGACAAAATGACAGAAAATATTTGTTATATGTGGTTCGTTCCAATCCCGTTCAATCTCAGTTTGTGTTCTAATCTCGCGCGACGTCATGAATTATAAAACTTCATGGAAATAAGTGGACACGTGAATTCTCTCAGCAGTTTCGTACAGGTATTATTTCTCCATGGACACCACACAGCATATATATCGGTTTTTAATGATATCTATACGTGTTATCCTAGTTGTGAAGGAACGTATTGCTAGAAAGGAAACATGTTAGCAAGTTAGGCTCGTCAGGGTTCGGCTAATGTTGTATGTCTGGTTTCAGATACTAGCTGTTGGTCAATCATTTAAGCTAAAACATACAACTATGTCATCGCTATAAACTGACGGCATTTGTTTAAAGTGTGAAAGACAGAAAAATGGTCACTGCTGTCCACGTCTAAATCTGACCATACCTATTGGTATGGTGGTGTTCAGATCTCGGGGTGCTCGTCTATTACTTGTCGAGTTTTGAAGTACGTTATTAAGCTGGCATCTTTGTACAAACATAGGTCCTAATCTGGCTTGGTCATATGAATAAAATTTCTGTCACCTCGAAGGCAGCTGTTAACGTTGAAATACTTGGCTTAGTATTATTGTCTCTCAAACTTCAGTTATCTAGATATTTAGTGAGAGTAAGGGATGAAATACCAATATTTCAATGGATAACAAATGCAAATGAGGATAGAAGCCAATTAAAACTGGGAACTCTATAATGGGAAAGAAGGGCAGCTAATACTACCTTCATCCCAAACTGCAGTAGTAAAAAAATTGCCAAGTAGTAGATATATATGTTGGTTAAACAAGGCCACTTGATTTTATTTGAAACATTCTGAATTTACATTCTGAGTTTAAGCGAACTTCCCCCTGTAGTTTGTTTTGTCCAAGCAGCCTGTTTTATACAGGACATTCTCAATAGATTAAGCAAAGGTGCGAATAAATCAATTAAATTCCATTTAGCTGACTCAGGGTCTTGGTTGAATCCTTCACGAATGTGTGAGTGCACAGATGACACTGTTTTTCTGTATTTTCCAGCATGCCTTGTGAAGGGAAGCCTCGGTTTGTGGTCCTGTACGGGTCTCAGAAGGGCCAAGCTCAGTCCATAGCAGAGGGGATTGCTGAGGAGGCCGAGCAGCACGGGCTGGTTGCTGATCTCAGCTGCTTGAACCAGAATGAGAAGGTACATGATAATATTTTCACTTGCACCAAAGCCACTCTTTTGTTTTATGGGTTTTTTCTTTTTTTTTTCTTAACTGGTTCCAGTTCAATTTGGAGAAGGAGAGGGCTCCAGTGATCTTCATTGTGTCCACCACTGGAGATGGGGAGCCACCAGACAATGCACTACGTTTTGTAAGGTGCATCAGAAAGAAGACCCTTTCCCCTGACCATTATAAACACCTTTGCTATGCACTTTTAGGTAAATTCGTATGAGGGTCTAAAGTAGCTTGTTTCTGTTTTTATTATTGTCAATGTGGTATTTTACATTTGCAAAACATATTTTTGTAAATCACTACACAGCAGAGCTCTGCACATGGAGAGTCTTCATGTTATTCTCTATTTGCCTCAGCTTTAGGAGATACGAATTATACAGACTTCTGCAACTGCGGGAAGACAATTGATCGTCGTCTACAGGAACTTGGTGCCAGACAATTCTATCCCACTGGATATGCAGATGACGGCACAGGGTAAGTTTGCAGAAAAATAGAGTGTAGGCATTTAACCTTCTTCTTCTGAGAACATTTAACTGACACTCCTTTACTTTCCGTTTCCTGTGCTGTCATCATATCATCTTGTGGACTTTGTTTGGTTCAGGTTGGAGGTGGTTGTGGACCCCTGGCTTGAGGGACTGTGGAACGGCATCAGAGAGGCCTTATCAAAAATGGCCTCTGATAGGACTGCTCACCTGACACAGAATGTAGAAGATTCATCCCTAGAAATTCCTGATTCATCCATACTAGATTTTCACCTGAAGCCCTTAAGCATTGCTCACCAGCAGAACTGCGAGCCAGTCAAAGCATCTGTAAACATGGACTCTAAACATGCATCTCCTGTTTCATCCTCTGCTTCTGCTGTTTCTGATCTCAGCCCGGCCTCCTCTGCAGGGAGCACTAGGTTAGCATCCCAGTCTGTTGGTACTGGCAGTGTCTCCACATCAGTACCAAAGGCACAAACCAAGGATGATGGAGTTTCCCATGCTGCATTGGCAGCCTCTTTGACATCCTCCCTTCCGCCGCTGGCTGAATCTTCGCTTAATGTTCCCGCACTGCCCCCACCCTATTTAGATGTTATATTTCAGGAGGTGGACACAGAGGAACAGGTGATGATGAAGCGCAGCTGAAAAAAAAATCATAAATTTTAGTTGTACTTCATTATTCAGCTCTTTAATTTTTTTTAATTTTTTCCAGATAATTGGACCATTGAATAAAGAGGGTCTTCATCAGGTGCCCATATCCAAGGCAGTTCAGATGAGCAGAGGAGATTCAGTCAAGACTGCACTTCTACTAGAGCTGGACATCTCTGTAAGCATCACAAAGCGATGATTATTTAGAATGACTGAAAACATAGATCTGGGCAACGCTTTCACTTTTATGTGTTTCTGTTTTTCATCTCCAGGCTCACCCAGCGATGGACTATCAGCCAGGGGATTCCTTCAATGTGTTCTGCCCAAACAGGGCCGCAGAGGTTGACAGCGTGCTCCGCAGACTGGGCCTTCAGGACAAAGAGAATCATCATGTCCATGTTACTATGAAAAAGGATACTAATAAAAAAGGCAATACAGCTGTTTAATCTGTAATAACAAGGTGTTAGGTTTACAGAACAAAAGAAACGCGCAGAACAACACTGTATCTCTAAATGCGATATGTCACATTGCATGTTGATGTTTGTGCTTTCGCAATGACCCACTTACTTGCAGCACTCAGTTCTTCCCTGATTAGATTTTCTTTCTTTCCATCTTAAAGGTGCCCAAGTCCCCTCGCACATCCCCCAGAATGTTCCACTGCTGTTCCTGCTCACATGGTGTCTAGAGATAAGAAGCGTTCCCAAGAAGGTATTGTACCGTCAAGCAATGCCCTGCAGTGACTTTCTCCGCGAACTGCATAGGCTGAAATTCTATAACGTGACACCCTGCTTGTTGTTTTAGTGTATCAGCACTCAAAGTGGGATTTGTCACTTATGTTTCTTCTCCAGCTTGTGAACACAGCTTTTACTTATTTTGTACTTCTAGGAAAGTACAATATATTGTTTTTTTTATGTCGAACCATAATTCTATTATTTCTATTTCATACCAATTTTGATTTCCTTATTGAACAAGCCCAGTGGCACTCAGTTTACATCAACATTGGGTCTGGGCCTAGAATTTTTGCTCAGATTTAAAGTTTGGTTTGAGAAGTTCAAGCAACACTTGATTTTCTAAGTCAGGAGCTGAGGATGAAATAATCATGAAACACGCCTGGTGCCCTGTGGCCGTGCAGAATTCCAATCACATTTGGTACATGGAAATGTCAGGTGGTGGCAGTCCTGAGCTAAGAGCGGGGCCAGAGCTTTGGTTGAGGATGTTACCAGCATTGGTTTCAACCTTCTCTCACGTTTTGAAACATTGATTGCCGCACTAATGGTGGTGAATGTGGGTCTCTGAGCACCCTCCTGTACTCCGTGTCCTGGCTCTAATGTCCATCTCTGAAGTTACAGCAGTATCATTTCACCTGCTGCTCAGTATTTTGTAAAAAAACAAAAAAAAAACAAATGACCAACAAAACTCTATTGTACAATGCTGATACTCTGCATAGTACCATTGTTTACGCATGTTAATTAATTTTTAAGATTAGGAAAATATGGTGAGGAGATGATGTGTCAAAAAGCTACACTACATTTAAAGTTGAACAGCTTAAATCAGTACACTCCGGAGGAAAAAGTCTAAATGAATTACTTGTAAATTACTTTTTGCACATAGAAATTGATCCTTTCAAGCCAAACTGTTGTCTACTGACAACTTTGGAGTCCAGACAGCTAAACAGTTTATTTAAGCTCAAACTCCCCCATCATAGAGGGAGATAATCACCCCTCAAATGATGTGTAAAGGCATCGTATTCAGGTGGATGTACGTGTACGTTCTGACTCACCTTCTCTACAGAGTCAAATGTTAGAATATATTATCCAATCCACCCTGACACTGCCACAGACCCAGGCTTTGTTAATTTGTTTATACAAAAAAAAAAAATTCTGATTCATTCATTTCATTTCAAATGCCGTTGAAGGTGACGGCTGCTCAGGATGCTCTGGAGGATGGAGATAATAGTTCTTCCAGTGCAAGTTATGAGCGCGTGCCACTAATCTCTGCGCACGCACACAAACTATAATGAGTCGCCGGGATTATTCAGAACACTTTGGCATGACAAATATTTCGATGTTCTGATTACCGTGTCAGTGTCTTGTTGATTCACGGTTGCAGAATAAAGTTGAATCCCTCTAAAAGTCAAAGAGTCTCCATAATTTCTTTAATCCTCAAATTTGAATTCATTGCCTACAGTTAGAAAAACAAATAGTCGTACTAATAAAAAGGTAGTTTTAACTGCAGCGTGCCTTCTGCAAATGTAACATATATATATATATAAATGAATAAGGATTATTGGTTTTGATGAAGTTGAGAATGAATAACTTGCCTCTGTCTTTCTTTGTAGCCTCAGGAGCATTTATAAACCTATAGACACTTTTATGGTATTATGAGCACGTCATGCATATTAAAATGGCTGCATTGCATAACTAGGCTTGTGTCAAGGTCTGTCTCTGCTATTTTTCATCACTGAGAAAACTGGAAAAGCCTTATATTTAATAACTCAAGGACAGTTTGTCTGTCTGGAGTTTTTGCAAATGTGTCTAACCTTTACTGCTGAATGAGGTACGAGTTAGGGAAACTGTAGAGTCACGGTCGTCGGAGTTGCAGAGCTGCTTCAAGTGGCGCCGCGTCTGATTTCTGTATCTCTGTCAGGCATTCCTGCGAGCGCTGGTTGAGTATACAGCGGACGGTGTTCAGAGGAGGAGGCTGCAGGAGCTGTGCAGCAAACAAGGTGCCGCGGACTACAACCTGCACGTGCGAGAGCCCAGCCTCAGCGTTTTGGAACTTCTCGCAGCCTTCCCATCCTGCTCGCCTCCTCTCAGCCTCCTCATAGGTCAGACTTCCTGTTTTTTTTTTTTTTTGCAAACTCACTCTCTCAGTAGGTCTTAAGGTCAGAGATGATCTGAATGTACAAAAAGCAGGGATTAAACTGTTTGTGTAACTTTTTAAAAGACTCCAGGTATGTCAAGTTGGCTCCTCTGTATTTATTTGTCATGATTACTTTTCATCCAGTAGGGGTCACTGTAGCCTCAGTAAAGCAAGTTGTTTGAGCACGGTCCTGTGGCTGATTTTGTTATAGCATTTAATTTTACAGAATGGTCTCGCAGTGTGAATCCAAAGGTTCTCCAGAGGGTCAACACTCATTTCCTGCTTTAATTTTTTGAGTCGATGCAGCTCCATTATAGCTTTTCTTTTTTTCTTGCCACGGTTTCTGTAAATATTGTAGCTCCATGTAAAGATGTGTTTTCAAGTTTTTTTTTTTTCCATTATCTTCATCCCTGCTAAAAATTCAGCTTTCTTTTCTTCTGCCGTTTGTCGCCCACAACCTCCTTTTCTTTGGTCCTCAGAGCCAACTGATAACTAACATTTTCTTTCAGCTCATTAGGATAGTTGGCTGGTCATTCAGTATAGATCCTAATAAAATTTGACTGAAACTTATCCGACAGTGAAATGAGTTGGCTACAGCTCCACATACAAGTTGAGTTGTCCTTTAAAACAGCTGTGTCACAGCTCTTGGCCTACCCCAATGTCAGTTATTTTAGGCCTACTTGCCAACCGCAGCACCTTTTTTTTTTTTTTTTTTTAAACTGGTTAACTGATGCAGAAATTGGCCATCGGGGACATCCATGCCCTCGTGACAAATGTGGTGTAGGAGGCCCCCTCAGGGAAACAGCTGTTCGCTGGTTTATTGGTGAGCCACAGAGTTTTGCAAGGACACAAATGTGCAGGGTCAGTTTGGATCAAAGGTTAATGGTCAACTCTTGACTCAGTATATCTGCGTTAAAGTGCACTGCTGTTGTTTCGCGTTGATCCTGGTTCATTACCTCCACTGAAGGGGAGGTGTGCGCTGATTGGAGCTTAGGCCGTTTTACACTAACTGTAAATAATGAGGAGAGATGTGTCTAAACCCAGATGTCTTTGGCCCGAGTGCAGGCTGGGTGTGAAAAAGGAAGCGCTGGGTATAAGTATGGAAAGATGCCTGCCTCTCGGTGTTAGCTCTTCTGTTATATGGTCCAATGTGTGAGCTGCAGTGTCACACATAAACTTTGGGGGTCATAGGCTGTTTGAGCTACCAATTTTTAATTGGCATCCTTTTCATTTTATGAAATTATGCAGTTAAATTTCTGAATTTTTTTTTTTTTTTTTTAAAAGCTCAATTGTGACTTGTGGAGCAAAGCAATTCAAACCAAAGCAAAGGGAATATATCTGTATCCCTAGCGTGGCCACTGTCTCAGGGAAATAACTAACTGTAACACACTATATATTCCTACTTTTTCCAGCTATAATAAAATGCTGTTGATAATATTATAAGAAATGGTTGTGGAAACCACAAGCTTAAAGTTACTTTATAAATGTTAATTAAGAATGGTAAAATTCTTTCCAAGGTTTAAATGTTAGCAAGATCCCTAATTTCCATTTCCATCCATGATTCTCAAAAAAAAAGTGTTCTTTTTTTTTATCCACTAAAATGGTGCCTTTTTCATATCAATTCATATCTGCGCTGCAAGACAGACTTTTGAGATGAATTGGATTATATTGTTGTGCGGCGTGATTGATGATACCCCTGAAAATAATAATTTCTCAAACTAAATTTGTTGGATCACGGGGCCCTTTTTAAACGCATAATTTAGAATGTGTCCCCGAAGCTGCTCGCTGCGACGGAAAGATTTTGTGCTCGGGAGCTTTTTAAAAGTGGTGCATCCTTTGTATCCATCTACCAGCAGTATTATCGTGGTGCAGTGATGTGAGATGATGGATTGATTGCGCTGCGCTTCAGACATGTGCTGACGCTCCGCGATAGAAAGGAAGCAGCTCGAGCACCTTTGCAGGTGCGCTGGATTGTGTTAACAGGCGTGATGCACCCTCTGATGTGGAGAAGTCTGACTGATAGAAAGTATTGGCGGATATGTTTGTACATGATCATTTGGGCAGTTATTTCTTAGATTGTTTTTTCTTTTAACTTTAAAAAACATCAAAGATGTTGTTAATCCCCTCTGTTGATGCTTAGCTCCAATTATTTATTTCTAAAGATTCATTCAGAAATGATTGAGACTGAGCTGCATCTTCAACAGAAGCATATCGATTATAAAACTAGAGTCTGGCTGTTAAATCCGTCATGAATCCAATTAAAGTTTTTTTTTTTTTTTTTTTTTTTAATCCACATGTTATTAGCCCTATGTTCTCTAACTTTAGAACCTATGTGTTGATTGTGGAGTCGTCTCCGACACCCTGAGCTGTTCAGATATCAGACAGATCGGGCTGAATGGAGAGAGCTGATTTTAGTCCAGCTGTTTGTCTTTGGGAGCAATTCAGCAGAAAAATGTGTTATTGTACAGCCACAGCTGGTACATATGCTGCTGTTTTTACTTTTTCTGGCTTCATCCATCGCAGAGATGCAAATTAAATGTGTGAGAGCGCATAGTAAGCACGTAACACAGCCCTCAATCACTCCCTTCGCCCATTTCTGATAAGCAGTGCAAGTCGCTGCGGAGAAAATGGCACGTTCTGTTGCTGAAGGGTGAGAAGTTATCCAATATGTTTCCTGATTTCTCTGACACCTCCTCAAGCATTCAACATTTTACCCAAAAGAGGGCACCTTCATGGCTGGCGTTGAAATAAGGTCTGCATAAGCAATCTGTTTCCTATTGGTTCCACATCTGGACACTTGGGATTCCATAACCCTGAGTTTGTAATTTCATAAATATAGAAGTGTGTCCCAGAAACAAGACTGTAACCTGGGTGGGAGTTACTGAGGATAGCAGGATGTCTCGGCGGGCCAAGATGACTTTCACATATTTTATGTTTTTTTTTATTTTTTCCCTCCTCCTCTATGTCACGGGTGTAACAAGATCTTAGCAAGACAACGAGATGATTGACATTTGTGCTTGCCTTTCAGAGCATTTGCCGAAACTGCAGCCCAGACCTTACTCAGCAGCAAGGTAAGGTGACAGAAAAATGAGAGTGATGCTTCATTTTGTACCATTTGTATGCTGCTGTGCTCTGACATCCTCATTTACCTGGGTAAAAAAAAAAAAAAACCCAACCGCCTTTGTTGTGTTTTAACTCACCGTGGAGGCTTGAACCCGCTAATTTCCAGTGATACTTTCAAACCGCACTATAAGCAAAGATTAAGGGATAATATATGGAGGCAAATTGTTTGGTCCTTTGACCCCTTGTAATCTCATTGTGGAAATTTGTTGTAAATGTTTTATTGCGGCACGTTCATCGTGATGGATTGCCAGATCCTCAGGTTTGTTTATTAGAAGATATTGGACCATAAACTCTGAGTTTGCATGATGAAATATATATTGATATTGCTCTTGTCAGCTAGGAAGTGCAGTGGCATCCACACAGGAGATCTGCTATTTTGCCAGCTCCATCACTGGGATGGATCGAGCTCTCAAATCACTGACATTTAAGAGGTGTTGGAGAGAAGGAGTAGATGACACCTAAGGAAAGCTCTTTGAGGTTTATAAAGTCTGGCATTTGCATATGGATTTAGATTTTCAGAGGCATTAAAGAACGTTTTATTTTATTATAGAAGTTGAGTTTATATTCTATAGAGAATAGTGTCGGAATGACTATTTGTGCATGTGTGTGTTCCTGTCTGAAGTTTGCCTTGGACATTGTTATGTATGTTGTAAGTTTGGGTATTTGTTGATGTAATTTCCCAACAAGCTCAATAATGGAG
The DNA here is from genome assembly GCF_027942865.1 of Odontesthes bonariensis. Classification (NCBI taxonomy): domain Eukaryota; kingdom Metazoa; phylum Chordata; class Actinopteri; order Atheriniformes; family Atherinopsidae; genus Odontesthes; species Odontesthes bonariensis. The sequence continues at coordinate 16,363,242 of NC_134525.1, forward strand.
GGAAACTATGCAAATGAATGGACTGTAAATATTGTATAGCCTTTAGCGAGTTATAGACCAAGAGTTGCTTCTTTTACCCTCACTTAGCCACACATTGATTTGCTCTTCCTTTAAAGCTAGTGCCCATTAGGTTTGCTTTAAAGATAATGTGGAACAGCAGCATCTAAAGCAATGTCAGAGCTCCTCAGCTGCTCTCATTAGTCCCTTACTTAGCTGCTTATGTGTGTGTGTGTGTGTGCATGTCTTGTGCAGAGAGGTAGTGAGCGTGCAGGAGAGAGGGTGGCTGTAGTTTATCAGATGGTGCAGAGACATTAGAGACCTGCATTATTGATGCTGTGGTCAATAGAGGTCTCCAGTGGCCCACAGGAACTGGAAAGTGAAGGATGAAAGCGCATGAGAGAGCTTTAGCCAGCAGTGAAGATGGGAACGGAGAGGAGGGACAGGTGCTTTTATTTACGCAAGACAGTCGGAAACCTATCCTTCGGGAGCACATCTGTAGGTGCCAGAGTTTATGTGGAACGATTACAATGCGGCTCAATCAATTGGAAAATAAATCTAATTATGTTATAGGTGGATTAAAAGTATCCACACATTTGTTGTCGAATGAAGCCTTAAAGTAAGTACACTCAATAATCCGAAGGGGGAGCAAACATTTGACACAATTTAATTTTGAGATGTTTTTGTTTATTTCTGTTTTTTATTTCTGAAATGTTGTTCATCTCTGCTTGTTCAGTAAATGAAAGACTTTTAAATGATGTCAGGTTGGACTGCTGGCTGGTCGCTTTAGCACCCAGAGGCCTGCAAAAGGTGGTTAGGTATTGCACTGCAGACATAAGTACAACTTTCCTGAGCAGGATGTAATCTTAAGAACTATTTACATATCATTCAGCATCAATGGTGCTTATTGATTCCATGTGCACTGATTCTTCCCCGTTCCAACACCGATGGCTTAATGCTGTGTGGTGATAAAAGCTGAATGTTTGCTCACTTGAGCCTGGAAGACGAAACAGCCAAACTAATAAGATTTAAATTGCTAGAACAACAGGACAGTTTTCCACTTGAACTCTATCTTAAATTAGCCTGGGTGCCAGCCGAACTTAGCCCCGCCCATAAAAGTTTTGGTCGGGAAGTTCGGTCTGGCTCTGCTCAGTTGGGAAATCATTATGCCCGACCAAGAATCGGTCGACCCAATCAGATTGCCAGGGCGGCTTTATACGATGATGGACAGATGATCAACAGGGACATTATCGACTGCGTCACTAAAGAGCTGAACATGGCTGCCGCTGAAGAGCTAGGGTGTGTAGATTCTGCCATCGAGTCTGTTCTACAGGATCTCCGCATTGCATTCATTTTGAAAGACGAACAGAGGAACGCGATAAAGGCTTTTATCGATAGAAAAGATGTTTTTGCCGTCCTTCCTACAACAAGTGTGTGTTGCTTAATCTACGTCACATACTAAGTTGCTCTGATTGGTTGTAGGTCTATCCAATTGAGCGAAGAGGCATTTTTTCTCCTGGTTCGGTTGAAACACGCCCCATACTCAAAACTCTATTGAGCGGTATCAGACTCACATTCTGACTAGAATCGTGAGTATGACGTAGTCAGGCTAATCTTAAATGAGCTCGGGTCCAGAAAAGGTGGTGACTCTGAATCAAATGTTTTTTTGTTTTTTTTTCTTTAATTGAAAATGTTTTTGTCTGTCCATCAGGATTCATCAATAACATTGTGCCCTCCTCTTTATTTCCCTCTATTTTCCAATTCTCTGTATATCTCCCTGGGTGTCACTATATGCGTCTTTCACACACACTCACACTTTCCCCGTGTCTCCCTTTTTCTGTCTTGTATACGTTCTGTGGCTATATATATCTGTAGCTCCTGTCTGAGGTGTCCAGGAAAGCTGCATTTTGTCTTCAACGTGGTCGAGTTCCCAGCGTGCTCTGGGCGGCCTGTGGGGGGCCGAGGCTTATGTACCGGCTGGCTGTTTGACCTCATCAATCCCGGCCTGGTGTTTCCTGTGAAAGCTGAAGCTACCAGCGGCCTGGCTCTGCCAAAGGTAATGAATAGACTGAAGGAAGGAAAACTGAAAGTAGATCTGTGGCCCATCTGTGGCCATTGCTTTTGCTGAATCATTTCTAAGTGCTCACATTTGATGATACAAGTGTACAGGTTCTGTAGTCGTTGCAGCCCAATGCTCACAGAGCCAGAAAAATTAGATGCGCCTCTTCTGACGCCGTTACAATTTAGCTACACATTCCCTCTCCTTCCTTACTTTGTCCTTGTTTAGAGCTGTAGGATAATGGCCAGATTACTTTTCCTGCTATTTCATTGCAATCAAGTGGTTCTTGAAGAAAAGAGAACGCACGTGTTGTGCAACACATCAAATTGTGCAATATCTGGCATTGGGGATTAAGAAAAACGACCTACTACATGTTTTATGCTGCTCTGGAAACTCTTGAATGCGTAAGACACTAAAAGAAAAAAGAAAAAAAATTAGCTTTGGGCCAGCTGGGTTTTGTTAATTAAAAAATTAGCTTGCAGCAAGCAAATCCTGCCTACCACAGACTCTATGGATTCCAGTTAAGTTTTCTCATTAGTATGTCTTAGAATATTAAGCAGATCAATTAATAGAGTTCCAGACCCACAGTGGCGTCTCAGCATTGTTGTGATTATTCCAATTCTTTAAAATGATTTGTAATGGCCTCTGACCTTAGATCCATGTGAGTCTGAGGCCCAACTGCTCCTTTCGGCCCCCCTCGGACCCGTCGGTGCCCTTCATTATGGTCGGACCTGGAACTGGAGTTGCTCCTTTCATCGGCTTCCTCCAGCAAAGGTATTACCTTTTATTTTACTTTACTTTTATTTCTCTTTTTCTTTTTATATTTTGATAGTATAGTATGTTGTGTAAGAAAAGCTTGAACAAAAGTGTGGGGGAAACGGATTGATTTGATATGTTTCTGTCAATAAATACAAAAGGAAATAAGGGCCAGATTTCCAAAAGACATGAAGTTGGAGATGACGCACTTTTATCGAGGTTACTTTTTTTTTTTTTTATTGCAGTCTTTTGCGGTTTTCACATAACAGAAAAGAAGAGTTTGGATAACCTGCATTTCCACTTCTTGACAATGCCTCCTTTGGCAAATATGTGTTTGAAAGATTTTTTTTAAGATCGTTTGTATGCAAATCTCATTTTTTTTAAGGTCGTGGATTTTTCTCTGGTGCTCAAGTCTGGGAAGTGCAAGGGCCACGAGAAAAACCTTCAGCTCGCACCTCTGAGGTCATCAATTATAAATTTTAGATGCTTTTTTAGACCGTTGTACTGTTGTAGAAGCCATCCTGTTTTCATTCTCACATCCTCTGCTGTCTCACAGATGGTGTGACACCTGTTTCCAGAATTTGCTGCTATTTAATTACATCCTTATATCCTATCTTTCCTTGACTAGTAAAAATGTTCCCTGTGCCGCTAGCTGCAACACAAGACCCAAGAATGACTGATCCACCCCCATGCAAAAGTTGGAGAAGCCATCTTTTCTTGAAATTTAGCCATCTTTTCCTTTAAAAAAAAAAAAGAAAAGGGTAAAAAAAGTAGCATCCACAGGCCTTTCGTAAAGGCCTCATGCTTCTTTAAATGTTCATTTGCAAACTTGTAGAATGATGTAGACTTTATTTGACTGGGACACAGCTGTGTTCGATAGCATTCGGATGCTATCGGCTGGGGAAAAAGTTTGAGCTGTTTTTTTTTTTTTTTGTTTGTTTTTTTTTTTGTTTTTTTTTTTCCATGTTAATCAGTCATGTGGTCCTTGCCAGGTCTTAAAATGAGGTACATTCAACCTCAGAAGAACAGCAACATGTGACATATTAATGATCGTGTTAAGCTTTGAATTCTGCATCTCCATAATGCATTATGCATTAATTACCTTATAAAATCTCATATCTCTCGAGATGCCCACATATTTGCATGGCGAGCCTACGTTTTACCTCTGAAATAACAGAAATGAAAAATAATACCGTAATCTTTCTTAAAAGGATGAGGTTTTTTCATCTTTAACAGTAGCAGAAGTTGTTGAGCAAGAATGGCCAGACTTTTACATTTTGAGACCACCCATTTTTAAAAATAAATAAATTAATAAAAAAAAAAAAGAGTCTATCAAGTTCAGCATAATATTGCTCTCAATCCTGTGCCTGTGCTGTGTGTCTGAGTAAGCAGCTGCTGTGGGTCAGTTCATGTCAAGCATCAGGTTGTGTACTGAGTGGTGCCAAGTGTGACACAGATTATTCCTACTAAAATTGTGCACCCTGTGATGAATATTCACAATGCTGAAGTGATGTTGAGTGCACATCATCCCCCATATTTTTCGAGCAGTCTGCACAGAAAGCTAAATGAGACCCTGCCGAAAGCTTATGAAAGTCCGCGCCGTGTGCGTCATGTGAAGAATAATAAATTCCAGCAGCTAGGGCTGCGATTGTGTCAGGGATTACTTCACAGGTTTTCCTCATCTCACCAGGAATAAACCAGACCTTGTCAGATGCGCACGTTTATGACTTCGGTAATAAAGAGCCAGGATTCAAAGCAGCACACAAGATGTTATTGATTTTGAAAGTGAAAAGTCCTGAAGGCGGTGGACATGTTATAGCAGTAAATCATCGCTTGTAATTGCCCATGAGGTGGTTTGAGCGTATTGACTGTAAGCAAAGTAGGTGGTAGTTGTCCCCAGTTAGTTAAACCATCACTGAGTCTCTCCCTGAGGAGGGCTGTCATTTAAAGGAAGATGTGACATTTTGTTTTATTTTCTGAGCTTCTGAATTGATGGCTGAATGAAGATTGCATGAGGATGACCTGTCAGAGGGACTTAAGGTGACTGATGCTTCTCTGTCCAGGCTGATGCCAGTGTGTTTAACCGTGCTCACAGCCACCGTGACTTGTCAGAGAGCAGAGTAAGCCGTTTTTGTTTTACTCAGGCTGACGTTGTCTAACTCCTGGGCGGCTTTGTATAAATGAGGTTGCGCCCCAGTCAAATCCAATTGTCTCTAAATCCTTGGGATGTCTGCTGTGTTGCGGTGGGTGGCGTCAGTGGGTGATTGCTCTAAGAGGTGACACGGCACCAGCTGAAGAGGTGGCAGCAGTGGATTGTCTGCAGCAGAAACGGGCGGAGTGGGGGGTTTTAGCCGTTGGGAAGGTGGAGCACTCGGGATGGCACATGTTTAAGAACAGACCTGGTCACGCTACGTGTAGATGGACCCCACCTCTTAATGATGACTTTCAGGCAAAAGTACAGCGCTCCTTTTTGCATTGCTGTGAAACAAACATATCAGTCTCTTTTTCATTCATGCAACAAAGCCAAAATATTGCTATTAGAAATCTCAGACAATAATACTCATGTGTTTCATTAACTGATTGTGGAGGGCTTTGTTTCCTAGTACAACACATAGGTCTTGGTGTTTATTTTCAAAATGACTTTTCCAATTTTTTTACATTCTATTTTAACATCTATTTCAAGAGGCTCTTCAGTGTTACGATACAAACTCATGTTAATCAATTCACCAGCTCAGCTGCCCCCTCTTGCTCTTGTGTTTCTCATCCTCTCCCCCCCCCACCGCCTGCTGCGTATTGTGCTGAAGGATTGTATGAACCTGTCATGGTGAGCGTCATTGTGCAGAATCTAACTTGAGATTCCAAACAAAGCCTCGCCAGATGACACTGCACTCTGAAAGCAGATAACAATCACCGGTTTGTCAACGGGACGCCGTATCTGCCCCGAGGCCCTTGAAGGGTCATGTTGGCAACAGAACGACATGGGAACACTTCGATTCTTCCCATCTTTCCCCTTTCTCCACCCACTGTTAATCGATGGCAGTTTGCAAAAGTGCTTTGCACAGGTCTAGAGCTCTGCTAACAAGTGGAAGAAGAGTTTCTAAAGGTCATAGTCTCACTTGGTGGTAGCAGGAGATTACAACCCCCCCTCTTGTCTGGTATTGATTGTTGTTTGCAGTTTTATGGAAAAGTGATTTATATATTTTTTTCCTATTGGTTTAGCTTGGATCATTGACAGTTTTGAAAAGAAATATTGTATTTTAATTGAGCGGTTAGCCTTAATCTTTTCTCGCAGCTGTCGTCTCCTTCCTTCGGGAGAAAACAGAAATCAGTTCAGCTTAAAACTAAGGCACGCTCATAGGCATGCTTTACACATTCATTATGAGTATGTTTGTTTAAAGTTTGTGTGGACAGTGGTTTAGCTGACATTAATTAGTCTTACTCTGTTGTGCTGCTGTTCATGGATGTGTTTGTGGAATATGATATGTGGGATAAAGCCTTGAGCTGTTGTATTGAGGCTTTTTTTTTGATTGTTTGTTTTTATTTTGTTCTTGTTGCATTTTTAAATTTACAGAACCACTCTGCTCTACTCTCATGAAGCGGCAAAGATAAAGATATGAGATAATTGTGATGTTTGCCAAGTCTTAACCTCGGTTTCCTTTGCAGTTTCCCCCCCCCTGCTGATCATCTGAATGGTGCTGAAAGGCAACCGCTTCTGATTTAGGCCCCAAATAGAGTGCTCTGTGGATACTGCCTCCCTTCTCCTGGGATTGTATTGCAGGCTGTTATATCGCCGGGATGTGATGTGATGTGATTTGTATTCAGGGAAAGGCGCCAGTGTGGTCTACTCAGAATGGAACCCAGGTTTTTCATATTGGTATTGATCCCTTTAGGGCAGTCGGCGAGAGGAGAGAAACGAGCCCACTAAAATGAGTTTACTTGAGGCTGTTTGCAGATCAGAAGAATCTCATCCAGGATGCTAATGGATGGGATCTGAGCATTCAGATCGAGGCAGCCAGACAGCTCTGTTACGGAGCCTCATGCACAAAGTTCAAACAAAATATTTGTTTATTAACTAGTTAGCTTGGCATTTAATTAATGACAGCAAAGCTTTGTACGAGTATTCACAATCACACTTTTGCATTGATTCGGTATCTCCCTTGGGCTAATTAATGTAGAGCCGCTTCGAACAATAGATTAATCTGTTCATTATTTTAAAAGATGCAATAAATCTTTTAATCCTCTTGCCTAGAAAATGTCTGGAGATGGGAAAACATGTCTAGAGCACAAGGTGATCTGAAGACATTGGCCCTCATTTATCAAGCCGTCGTAGAAACCATCGTAGATATGAGCGGAGAACTCGTCGTACGCAGAGGCTCAAGTGAGATTTACAGAACATGCGTACCACACCAATCCCATCGTAAGACAGAGCGGCTGTTGATAAATCCGGCGGGTGAAATCCATCGTAATGATCCTAACCACGCCTTCTACAAAAGGGCCGCACCTCTAGATTTGCGACATGGATAGACGAAAGGCGGCAAAGAAACGCTGTCAACGCTGTTGACAGCTGGGACGGCTGTCAATAGCGTTGGCGATGTAAATCGCAGACCGGACGAGTTATGTATTTTCCCCTACTGTGATGGTCAATAAAATGTGATAAACTCCAGATTAAATTAAATCTAAAATTTAACGATGTTTTACTTTTTCTCCAATAAGATCAAGAAGAAGTGGGGGGGGGGCTCCGATCCAGGTTTGGATTTGAGTGCCTTGGAGGAGAGGGTGGCTGGCCTAATCGGAGCTACGTCTTTTTTCCTTGAATAACAGAATGTGCAGGCTGGTGGGATCTCTGGGTACGGGGTCCTCTGGATGTACATCTGGAAATGGCACTCCATTTTTTTGGGCAATGTTATGGAGATCCCCGCATGCAATAATAATATTGCATACCTTTTCGGGCGTATATAGAAGGGTTCCCCCGCAGCCGAGAGACAGATCCACCTGCCCTTTAGGAGCCCTAACCTCTCCACAGTGCGCAGTGTTAAAGCGCCTCTCCTGTTCGGTGTGAGGGTGCGCGGTTGAATAATGAGCCATCACTCTTCCAATTACGGAGTTGTACTTGTTTAATTTATTTAATTTGCGTTTATGTTTATATTTATGTTGAAGTCAAATAAAACATGGGCCTTCTTTGAAGTGATAAGTCTGTAATTTTAACCAAGGGATTTGTTGCGACTCATAAGGCACGCACTAGTGACGCTGCTGTTTATGTATGCTATTGCAGTCACCGCAAGTCAAAATGGAAAAGTGCGTACACGCCCTCAGACCTGTCGTGGCGATTTCATCTTTCCTGCGCTCACGATGGATTTGATAAATGCCAACCTTTGCGCAGAAAAGAACGTACACACGACCTACGCATGTTTTCCGTCTTACGCAAGTTTGATAAATGAGGGCCATTGACTTTACATTGACATAAAACACATAAGAACATCAAATACTCAGATTTAAGATGTTGAGCATGGCAGTTAATGGGAATATTTGCTTGACAAATGACTATATCCCATTTCATGACCTTTTTTCTTCTTTAAAAGCAGAAACATCAGCCCTGTCTCTGAGTCACTTGTAAGCCAATTGAAAGTTTTTATTAGATTTTAGCAACTTCGGGGTAACAAAATGATCAACTTTATAATTAAGTAAGAAAAACACATTTTCTGGTTCATATCCTGCCTGGTTTTGATATTTGTGTGGTCTTTCATGCCTTCTTTCATGTTTTATTTTTTTTTCCGTCTTGTCCTTTTCATCATTCTGTATGAACGCAGACTTGTTACCTGAATCTTAATAGGAGTTTTGTTTTCCCATGGCTCGAAAACACAGCAGGATTCATTAACTCGGTGAATGGCACAATATGGGGTTCAGGAGACGCACTTTTATAAACCCAGTAAAGCAGTTCAGCACAAAGAGCTGAGCCCTTCTTCGTGGTCGGTCACTTCAACATCCACTCAAGCCTCCACAGGGTAACGGATGATGCCTGGTCCTTTTGACCATTAGCTGACTGATGGCATCGTGAAAGGTTAAGGGTCAACTGTTGTTATCTGAGACAGAGCTGTCACCTTCGCAGCAGGTGTGTGGCACAGATAACCACATCCTCAGAGTCGCTCTGTGCCATTGTGTAGTCTGCAAGGGGTTCTGGGAAGTTTGCCAATCTCAAAAGCTACAGGAGGAATTGCTTTTTAAGGGGCAGTTGGTTTATTTATTTATATATATATATTTTTTTACTGAAAAACAGTTGGACACACAACATGGGTGCGTAACACGTTCACACGCTCACCGAGGCCTACTTTCATTATCAGCAGCTGTTTTTTGTGATGGGAGCCATCCTGTTTGGGTAAAATTTAATGGCGCGTATAACGTCCTCGCTTCTTCGCGCAGGCTCGTTTCTCTGCTTTTAGCAGTTGCGGTGCTCGGTGTGCTGTCACTGCAGACTGCTTTACAGCATCTCTTCTCTTCTTTAACCTCTGCTGCCAAGAAGGGCTCCCTGCCCTCCATCTGGTCTGGTTGTCTGTTTGAATTGATTCACTGCTAACATTCGCTGTTTGACTTTCAGAGAGGAGGAGAGGAAGAAGAACCCCGAGGCCTCGTTTGGCGAGACCTGGTTGTTTTATGGATGTCGCCACAGAGACGGAGACTACCTGTTCAGGTAAGCTGTACGTTTCTCTTCAGTTTAGTGACCATCCGCACATACCATTCTATACCTGCTTAACCTTTTAATGTGTCACATTTATTCCCTGCCTCTTCACATTCCTACTGCACATTTCCTGCATTGAAACCTGTGACCTGACTGATGGAAAAACATCTCAGCCTGTATTCACGAGGTGGATTTTCTTTCTTCAGTTCTGTTCTTTGAGCACTGGGCAACTTTTGTATTAAGCTTTCAGCAGCTCAAGGGTATGTCGTTAGATGGAGGGGAAAAAAAAGGATATTCATACCAAGGCCACACTTTCTATACTTTTAGTTGTGATGAACAAAAATCTGATAGCATAAAACCTTTTTGCTGAATGGAACTGAAGATGAACAACATTAAAGCTGCACCAACAGAATTTCTCTCTGTAAACGGTGTATTTAAGTGTGTGTAATGTCCGGTTTCTCAGCTTAATGGAGCGTTTTAGCTTCTTTTTGATGTTTGTTTTTGGTTTAACACACTACAGTAGCTCCAGCAGCAACCGGAGGGGCTGTAGCACAGAGCAAGGTCCTCACAGCCAGGACTTCTTTTTGTTGGCTGACGTGACAAAACCAGAAACGTACATTCAGAGAAGATGGGCACTACGACAGGGGTTGTAATGTTTCTTAACGAACTCGGGCTTTCCTCTTCATAATAAGATTAAAGCAATTTTTTTCTTTGATGTTTTCTCATATAGAAAGTATAGAATGGACTTAAAAATATATTTAATCTGTTCTGAATCCCTGGCCGAATGCGTATTTCTCATGGTCACATGACTCAAAACCTCCAGTTTTTTTTTTTTTTCTTTCTCATAACCGCCAAGCTTCCGTTGGACTCAGCAGGTTTTGTTATTTAATGTATTCCTTCAGCCGAGAATCTACATCCTGAGTTTTTAATTAAATGAGTTCAGGTTCAAAGGGCTAGTTTTTAATTAGGTTTGAAATCCATGGTGGATCTCGTATTTCAGAAATGAAAAGGTGTCCCTGAATCTAACGATTGAAAAGCCAACATTTGTTTAATATCTGTATGTGGTACCGCAGTTACTTGACACTGCAGCATTTATTTTGCACAATAGTAAATGCTTTAGATTTGGTTAAAGTGTCGGACGTCATCTTTCAACACACCTACATGTCACCTTTTCTGTCTGATGTATCATCAAGAAAAAAAATTCAGTCAAGTGGTTTAATCCGAATGAAGTGCTTCTGAGCAGGTTTGAGCCATGAGGTTACCATGGTGACGCGGCCAGATTGAGAAACGGCCACCTTTGGGACACTGAAAACTCAGATTTTCAGCTCTGAATAGCTCGCTAAGCCACTAATCTATCTAACACCCCTCAGGAGTTTTTCCCACTAAAAGCTCTTCAGCCTTTCCTCTGATGGTGGCAAAGATCAAACGGAGGTAAAAGTGGATATAGTATTGGATTTTAATTTGTCATCTGGACGCAAGCCTGTTTCCATATGAATGCTAATGTTCCTTCACATCTGCTGCAAGTGTAACCAAGTAACTATAATTCTAGATGTCAAGAATGTTTATAGCTTGTGCAGCCATTTTAAAAAAATATATTTTTACAGCCAAACTTAAATTGATTAAAAATTTGCTATTGGATTCAGATTTGATCAGCTTGGATTGAGTCAGAACCAAAGTTTTCTTTGGACACTGGCTGCTATGTCACTCATTTTCAGTCGAGTCCTTGCACCAAGGACTGTTTTTTTTATTTTCTCTATTCTTTATTTGTTAAGCCTCTCTTTACACTGACCTATGAATCATTCAGGCATTCAGGCAAAAGACACCTAACCCAAATGATGAACCAGAGTTGTGTCGACAGACAACTTGACAAAGACCCAATTTTAAATGGTATGGTTAGGCTTGTCGCCAAGACACATAATTTCTTCCCATTTCTTTTTTTTTTGTATCCATGAAAACTGGCAAAGATAACCGTTTAAAGGACATAAGATATTATTTTTGCACCAATGAGGTGATTCATTAAGACGTTCTTTTTGAAACTTAATTCCCACAAAACAATTGAGGAAACTGACCAACCGGACGACAAAATAACTGTCGGGCCTTGAAAAAAACGTTTGCAGCATATGAGTGGTATCTGAGAGTGACATTCTTTGCAAATAAGAAATTAATCCTGACTCAGGAGCTGAAAGATACACCTGGAACTTCAGTTGATCCGGACACTGTTCACTGAAGCCTCGTCAGAAATGGTCTCCGTGGAAAGGTGGCTGTCAAGAAGTCGTTCATGAGGAAGAGAGAAAAGGCTGAGGTATGCCACATGACACAGGAAGTGGAGTGATGAATAAATTGCCGAACCGATTTCCTGTTTTTCTGGAAATGCGTAAGGAGGAGAGGTGACTCCAGACTTTTGCACATTACTGTATGGGAAAACAGTTCTTATTGACTGGTGGCAGACTTTTCACTCACAAGCAGTGTCAATTATTCACCTACGGAGCATCAGAGGCCGTTTTTCTATATTACTTAAAAAAAATTTAAAAAAAACAACGAACAGGAAAAAGCGAGTTTGATCCAGTTAAATTGTACTAAATATCGGATCACTGCTCCTAATTTGCTGCAACCTGATGTCACCCTGCGCAGATATCCTTGCTCTGATCACTTTGTTTTGGCTTGACTTTCTCCTAACTACATACTAATTGCTTGGCTCCTCTTGGTATCAGCGGCAAGCATGTGCTCAACGCCGGCGCTCTGATCAAGTCTATTTCCAGGATTAAATAGTGTGAATGGATTAGCATCCTTAATCACACAAGAATAGATCACAGAGGATGTTGTTTGTTCCCCTCCGTTTCTTCCCTCCTTTACTTAAATACTAGCTCACAGCCAGGTAGTATGCGGCGGTTGTTCACAGTGTGGGCTTCTCTTATGTATACCCCCACAGTGTTGACCAAAGTGATTAGTCTGTGTTTTATGAGCCACCCATGAAGAGCTGCACTCGATTTAAATAGGCGAGCAGAATGAGAACAACATGCCAGCAGTTGATATTTGTCTGCCTGCATTCATCTCTGTGGGATGTCTCTCAGAGTAAGTGCAGCTTGATGTCTGGTCTTGCCTTGGACTGCGGAAACCTGCTTAGCAAACTTTGTCACATTTCAGCGTCTGCTGTCTTCAGAGAAGTGTTCCGTTGGAGTCCTAAAAAGGGGGCAACGATGTTGTCAAGTCGGGATGCAACCGCCTCTCAGATTGTTTTCTGAATGCAAAAAACCAACGAGGCTTGTGATGCGTCGCAATTCAGCCGCATCACTTAACGTCCCTTTGACGGATCGATGCCTGCTTGTCACATCAAACATGCCCTCCCCTCATCTTTTGGCTGCACTTATGCTCTACACCTCCCTCTGCTTTCCCAGCCTCTTTGAAGCACGTCATTTCATACTGCAGGCCAAAGTTGACTAGAAGGACTGCTGGGCTCATGTTAGTTTACTGCCACAGACTGTAATGTGCGAAAACACAACGAGGACTTTGGCACGTCATAGCTCTCAGAAACGCTTTGTCTGTTGTGTATCTAAGAAGTCTATTGCACTTTGGCATCTGCCAGTTTCTGCTCACTTGGTTATCACTCTGTGATGATTTATTTTCCAATGTCAAACAAACGCCGCCCCACAAATTCTCCCACCGTTATTCATGCCTCTCTTGCATTCAAACAGACTCTGTAATCATCACACAACTTGGTAAAAACAATGGGATTTCTTTTAATGATGGTCTCCAATCAAACGTTGGATAGTAAACATTGCAATGGAGGCAATAAATCTGGACTTTTTAAATGGAACAAAGACAGCGAGGCCTTTAGTATTCACACAGGAGCTTCTGTGTGTTTCAAAAAAATAAATAAAAATCCTTATTTCAGTCTGGGAGGTTACGGTAAAACACAGACGCCCGAGGTGAAAGACCTTTTCCAGTGATCTCTGAGTCGGTTGTGTTTGGCTGTGTCTGCGTGTGCCGTTATGTTCATTCCAACTGCTTAACTTCAAACATGCCGCTCTGAGCCACAGTGAACCTCACTCCTTAACCAGCACCGTCCTCCTTCCTTTCCTTCCTTTCCTTCCAACATTACCCCCGGGCCTGGTCACAGAGGCAGAAGAACGAGTTAGTTGGCAAGCAGAACACTGACTGGGAGCAAGGTTGCACCTCACTGGAAGGCTGAGAGGATTGATTGTAAAAAGCTGCTTATAACAGTGACTCAACCTTGCTTATGAAATCTGTATCTTTTTTTGCACATCTTTTGTGAAACAAGGTAAATTGCATGTCTGGCACAGCTTTGATCAGACCTTTTGCCCATCACTGTTCCAAATCATTGAGCTTGATGGATGTTTTTTATCCACAGGAAATAGTTTGAGGGGTAACACACCTTGTAAAGCAGATATGCAGTCTATTGCTAAATATCTTTAGAGAGTATTGGGAGGGAAAGGGCAAACAGCCATTATGCAAACTATGTTGAATATATTTCTAGATTTAGTTTCTTGCTTACAGCAAAAATATGCAACTTTTTTTTTTTTTTTTTTTTTTCTATAATGAAACCATCGAAAGGTGCTGACAAAGCCGCCATCCCACTCACTACAACATTATCTTCTCTTTTTGCATCAGCAATTGAAACCCAGGTCTCCTGACTACAGCTTTTAGAAAACTCATTTTCACAAATCAGGAGCAGCTGTCCAACAGCACGAGAACAACCTTCTTAACTCCTAAATGGAATTTATTTCGTCCCAGGGAGGAACTTGAGAGCTCCGTGTCCAGCGGCACCCTGAGCCACCTCAAAGTGTGTTTCTCCAGAGACGACAGGAAGGATGAGGAGGCCGTCACCTCAGCACCACAGCCCAGATACGTCCAGCACAATCTGCTGCTTCACAGCCAGCAAGTCACCGACCTGCTGCTTAGACGAAACGGTTGTTTCTATGTCTGCGGGTAAGACCGACTATGATTTTAAATCCTCTTAATTCATCCTGAATGTTTTAAAGCCCCTTTTCTACTCCATTTTACATTAGTCCCAACATCCACCTGGCAAGGTTATGTCACGTTTTGGCTGCCTTTCTTTCAACTCGGTCCCGGCTTTTTCTGGACTCTGTTTACGCGCATGGCCTACTTTTGGCGGGTCGCCTTGAGTCTCCAAAGCCCGGGAATTGATTTCTACATCAATACAGATTTCCAGTGTATTTAAAGATGCATTAATCACCAGGTCTGTTTAGATAAATCACTTTTACAAGAGAGACCAACTGACCATGTGCAACAATCAACACATTGACATGAAAAGATAAATTGCGTTCTGGCATAGTGTCTGAAAGAAAGAAATGCTGAGTATTTGCAGATGTAGTCTACACGAAATGTGTCCAGAACGTGGTCGTTAAAGTGAAATTTTCTTGGCCTGTTTTACCTTCAAAGAGCAAAAATCAGTGGATGTGAAAACCGTTTTGCTAGTTTTTATTTAACTTGAACGTCTAACTGTAATAAACGTAGAGCGACCGTTTTCTACACACGCCACTCTGCCACTGGAAATCCGTCAAACTGAGGTCCTTCTTCAAAATCGAAAGGAAAATTAATTAAAGCATCCCACCCCTCATACACCTAATTTTATTTTATTTCCTAAACCGTTTTTTCTCTCTTTACTTATCTCACAATATTGAAGTGCATCGCAGAAGGATCTTCCGAAATTGTGTGTTTTTGGTGAGAAACTTTATTTTTCCCCCAGCATGGAGGATGTCAGTGTCGAGTGGGGAAGTTAAGATAATTACCACATGGATAGTCATTAGCATATTGATTCAGAAGCTATAGATGCTAATTATAAAGCTATTCCCATCAGCTGTAGCTATGTCATCACCATAACATTTAAGTACTGTTTAATGATATACATTCTATGTTTTTTCCTCACATGAAGCAAAGTATTGATACAAATTTAACAAACGGAGGGAGCTGCTTAAACATTGTGAACAACAATAGGCACACCGAGACAAAGTTGTATCCCTAAAAGGGTCTAAATCACCACTGATGTTGTTCCACACCATCACACTCCTGCCTGTGTTTGCCCTCACTGTGGTAGTTCAGATTCATGTCGGACATGATGGACCTCGCCTGATCTCAAAAGATTTTTTTCCCTGGTTCTTTTCTTATGCTTCCAACATTCAACTGGTGTCTTTTCAAGCTCTGCTAATGGGCTGTTTTTTTAATCTTTAATTTAATTTATTTCTTTACATTATGCATGGCATGCAACATTTCCCCCACTGCTTTTACACATGAAAATTCCACAATAGGTGCTGAAGCGCTTTCCTTACAAAGATGATATTTAGCTTTCTTCTTTGTTTTTTTTTTTTTCAAATACAAATATAATTACTTCCCAGATTCTCTGGATACTGTTGCCTTTGCTTTGATGCAGCTTTGTGTTCTGTTTATAGTAATACGCTCACTCTGCCTCTCCATGTCACAGCACATCGTCTCTGACAGTACAAAGACGACAGTAAAAACAACTCTTGGGTATAAATCATCCCAAATCCTGTCAACATTGTGTAGGTGCTTGCGTTTTTTTTCTTCACTTGAGTTTCTCACAGTCTGGGTGCTCTCCTCACCTCGGAGTAATTACTTCTGAGAAATCTGATCTGTGTGAATTTCTCAGTCGGAAAATATCACTGTTAGATGATGGATTTCTGTCAGTAGACAGCAACATGGAGATTTCATAGAGATTTACATTCTCTAGGACTGGGTGCACTTGGCTTTATAAGATATTGGCTTGTCAACAATGCAGGTTGTTTCAAAAGAAAACGTCTCTTAATTATGTTTTCCCTTTTCCTAACAAAGCTGCCTTTTTACTCTCCAGGGATGCAAAGAACATGGCTAAAGACGTGAATGAGGCCCTGATAGAGATGATTAAAACAGAGCTGCAGTCGGACAAACTGGAGGCCATGAAGAGACTGGCAACGCTTAGAGAGGAGAAACGCTACTTACAGGACATCTGGGCCTGATGGTGGATAAGTAGATAAGGGCATTTTGCAGCTGGACTCACTTACTTTCACTACACCTTCGTTGCCTTGGCTGTTTGAACAGAACTGACCTTGGTCAGGCGCCAGTGATGGAGACTGGTTCAACAGTGGGGAAAAGGCTTTTGGTGTTAACAGGACCTCTTCGTTTGTTCTTTCTGAGGAAAAGGCTTTTATTTCTGCCGCCTGTGATGGAGCGACTGAGAGCAGGATAGTGCTTCAACTTAGATGGACATAGCGCATCGATTTGTATTTCACACTCGCAGGAAAATGTTTATTCTCATTCAGGGAAGAAATTAATCATTTTCTCATGGTTTCTCTGTTTGTTTTGGGGATATGCCAAGTCACCACTGCCAGCTAAATGCACCCCGGTGTGCCTCTAGAATTAGTTGAAATTGTATCATTGTTTGTTTTTGTTTTTTTTCCCCTTCTCAATTACTCACCAATTTTAAAAGGCACCACTTTTATTATTTAGGATGAATTTCTAATTAAACGTTTTAACTAACAATACATGATTTGTTTGAATGAAGCAATCGGTTGAATATTGAACAGAGATGAGATGAACGCTGTCTTCAGTAAGGAATAAATCGTGAAAAACGAGAGTGGTATGTTTTCATATTTTTTGTTAATGTTCCTAATGATTTGGAAATCTCTCAATTGTAAAACCAGCTTGTTTGACTTGTGTCAGCATATTTTGTTCATGAAACAGTAGGTGTAGCATCGTCTTTATGCCATTTTAGCCATTATGGAGGCTGCTTTTAAAGGGCACACTGTATGTGTATTTATAGGTGAATGGGTTTATTTAGGCTCAACTAGAGGAGGTTTATGTTTAATCCTCAAAAAAACACAAAATTGTTCTCATGCTGTACTTCACCTGTCACCAGAAATGTTCAGTTTCAGTTTCTTTAAGACCCCTCTTCTGAAATGTCCTGTCTGTTCCCATTGGTCAGCCGATCGTGCCAAATAAAGCCTCTCAGCATGAATTATGTAAATTTACAATACATTTATGTATTTCATGAGGATATCATGAGGGAGAGGAACAGCCTGGATTACAAATGAGACGTTTCAGACCGATCAAAAGCAACACCAACCCCTTGCTGTTGATTCATGGCTTTTGGAACTCTACGGACCTTTTACATGCACAAATAAGCTATATAACACACTAAAGGAACAGGGAAGAAATTGAGCTTCATAAAGCCGGGCTACCACACCCAGATAATACTACTGGGACTCTTATCAGTCCTGTGTGTGTATAGGCTCAACTACCATTTCCATAGGTGATCTGTACATGCGCAAAAGTTCTATCATTTTTAATTTTATGTATATTGATTCAACGGAATGTCCAGTAAAGCTGCTCTCATTCACATATTTTTGACTCTTTATTCAGTCAGATGGCTAAAATTGGTCAGAAATTGTAACCGGAGATCAGCCCATTCAGACTGAATGGACCAAAAAAAGAAAAACACCATTCAAGTAACTTGAGGATTCTATGGATCAGTCGAGCTGTAACACCAGCTCATCTCAACGGTGCATGTAACTGTTACAAGTGAAAACGAGCAGCCCAAAGCAATTCATCCAGCTTGACATACCCAGCAAGACCTTGCGGTATGTTGTTCAAAACGGCCGACAATCTTTGAAACTGTGGCTAAAACAAACGCGCGTGTTGCTGTGTCATCACCGATTTTTGAAATAAAAACATTTCACGGTAAACTGTTGTTTAGTGATGTTTATCATTACCCTGCACACACAGGTGTGTTGGTACATGACCCAAATGAAGTGTTGAAGTGTGTGGGCGTGGGGACTGGAAGCTCTCCCGGTGTGCTTGAGAGGCAGTGGGAATTATTTCTGAGCTAATGAACTCTGATTGATTGGGAGTGATTGTTTTATTTAGATTTAGAGATAATTTGATTCTTCAAGGTGACTTTGGGTGGAAGATGAAGGCGCACGCTTTTAATTGAAGGCTTTTTACGATAGGCTTGTGAGTGCAGCGCAGAACCCCAGAGAGACGCTTCTTAGAACTAAATCTTCCAACAGCAGTCTTTTTTTTATTTTATTTTATCCTCTTGTACGGAGGGGAGAGAAAAACATGTTTACAATTTCTGCCGCCTGACACAGTATTTGCTGCACTTTTGAGCCGCGTAAAAAAACCATCCACTTTCACAGATAACAGTCCCTGATGATGAATAATTGGTTTAATACGGTGTTGTGGAAGGTAGAGCTGTCCTTGTGTTTGTCCAGGTGCAGCTGGCTGCGCCACCTCACCCTCATCTCTCAGTGTCCTACTGCTTCTACTCCACACACAAGAGCAAAGGAGGACAAAATGAAAATAATGATGCTGGATTCACTTAACAGCATCACCAATCATCACATGATGCATATCCTCTATTTAATTGCAAGACTCCCAATTTGTTGCTGGAGACATTACAAAAAATGTTTGTGTACATTAGGAAGAAAGTTAAATCAAAGTGACACAACTGTAATCTTTATTCATGACAAACTTAAGAAGCATGAAGTACACTTTGAGCTGCACTGTCCTTATTTACCTACCCCATTAGCATGGCCTCATCTCCATCTAAAAAAAATAAACTAAATGGCGGTTGTGGAGACGGAAAGCCTGTCGGCTGCTTATGTCACCCTGTCCAGGGACCACCTACGACTAATGAAGTTTTAGATTAAGTTTTCATAATTAAAAAGGTTCACTGTGGCAGCTTTGTCCCGCAGCGATAGTGAAAGGCAGAGCTGTGGACATGGCCAGGAATAAATCAGAGCTGCTGGAGGTCAGTGCCGCCGCAGAATAGTAGCACCTCTGTGATAGATGCCCACTGTTAAGAATGGCTTAAATGAAGCAGAAAGATGTGTGCCGAAGATAATGACTGTTATTATGGAAGTGAAGAGAGAGCCAAGTTGGGAAATGCACTTTATGCCCATGACCTCAGAATTAGAAAAGACCTGCCAAACATTTTGCTCCTTGTTGCAGAAAATGCAAACAGTGAGGAAGAGGAGATTAACTTGAACCTCTCACACTCTTCCTCGTTCAACTCTGCAGGGATGGTGCATACTGAAGGTAATAACTGCAGCTCAAACGAGTTGAAATTTTGTCCCTTCTGACGAAACTTGGGTGGCTTCAGTTTTAAAGAGATGTGTGTGTATGTGTGTGTCTGTTTGTGTGTGCGTGATGCTGAGAGTAAAACCACAAAATGAAAGTTTGTGAGAACGGCTCAGCTCTGTGTTCTCGCATTAGCTCAGGCAGAAGAAATCTTCCTCGCCAAGTTCTGTCAGCTCCTTCTCAACTGTGTTTTATCACTAAAAAGACACACTTCCTCCCTGTCTCAGCTGTTCTCCGTCTGCCGTCAGTGACCCAGGAATGTCTGCTCAGCTCTTTGATGTGGCATCAATGACGGCCCTGCGGGTGCGCACTCGCTTCGATAGACGCACAGCGAGAGCCGCAGTCAGCCTGCTCTCCAGTGTCCCAGCTGTGCGCAAACACTTTAACTTCAGCATTTGTCAAGGGTGCTGCAGGAAAATCTGTGTTTCTCTAAACAGGCTGCAACACTTCTATTGAGTTTCCTGATTTCACTGTGAGATACCAGTGTTGTTTTGGTCTGTTTATTGATGAGCAGGAGAGATATCCCCACTTCCTATTCAGTCAAACAAACAGTTGCTGTAATAAATACTGGCCGGAGGAGAAAATATTCAGTAAAAACCTTTGTGGGTTTGAGGAAATATTTCCATGTTGGATTCATCTGACCAAAGAGAGCATGAAAAACGGAAGAATAACTTTCAAATGTATTAACGCGAATGCTTTTGTGACAAGTGTATGACAGATGGTCCGTGGCAGTCAGGTACTGCATATCCGCATCAATTAAACAGAAACTGCTTAGCTAATCAAATGTATTAATGACGTTTCAGCGATGGGTGCGAATTTCTGTCTCATTTGTCAAAGAAATGTAAAAATTGGTTGTGCATTTTTTAAACTTCCAACGACAGACGAACACTTAGCAGAATTTATAGCCTCCTTGGTCCTGACAGCCATAATGACTTATGCAAATTGGAGGTTAAGTGCCGAGATGAGGCTGTTCAGCAAAAACAGAGATGTGCAAAGGATTGATGGAAAGTGGAAGAAAAGGCTGACGGAAGGATAAACTGTGGGCACCTGACATTTGTCACCTTTTGAAGCGTGGGGTACATAGAACTCGATCAACATGACCTGCTCTGGAGATATTTTAAAATGCACCTGATGAGAATAATTTGAAAAGGAAATGCATTTCTTTATCTATCATCATGCGTTTCTAGCGTGCGATAGATAAATGCAACCCCAATTTTGGTGCCTATAGCTCTGGCAGTACAGTGGTCATTTTTCTCTTGTCTGCTGAATGAATGTAATGTGATTCCAAAAAAGTTGGGGTGCCGTGTAACGTGAAATAATAAAAGAATACAATGGTTTGCTAATCTCATTCATTTTTTCAGACCAGAACATGGAAAACATAACAAATGATGATGCATTTTGCTGTTTCATGAAAAATGTACCCATCTTGAATTTGATGACGGCAACACTTTGTTGTATTTTGTATTTGAGGTGTTTCAAATGTTTTCAGCTGGTGAAAGGCACCTGAACTCTTTTACTATGAAGCCATTATTTTGTTATACATGCAATTTGCAGTTCAGCATTGTCTTGCTGAAATATACTGGAGATGGCCTTCCCTGAAAATCCATAGGCACTAATGCACCCCATACCATCAGAGATGCAGAGATGCAGGCTTTTAAACTGAGTGCTGATAGCAAGCAGGATGGTGTCCATGATTTCCTAAGAGAATTAAAATTTTGATTTGGGTAGCCACAGAAGAATTTTTTTCCATTTAGCCTCAGTCCATGTTAAATGAGAGGATGGATGCAACAGAATCATGTCTGTGTTTTAATGAAGTGCCGGCTTACAGAGATGTCTCCAGATTCTCTGCAACGTTTGGTGATATTTTTTAACTGTAGACGATGGATTATTAAAAGTAACTATGTTGAGGAACATTATTCTAAATTTTCATCACACTATTTGCTTTTTTTTTTGCAGAATAGGCAACGTCTACCAATCTTTAAATCTGGAAAACTCTCCTCAATAAGGTGCTTTTATTATGCTCAATGGTGTTACTCACCTGTTTCCAAATAACTTAATTAGTTACAACATGTTCCTCCAGCTGTTTCTTTCTAGTTTTATAAAGAATGTATCTCAGGTATTATTGTGCTATGACAAAGTAAATAGGCTTCTTGTGTTTAATGATGCATATCCTCCTATATTCTCCTCTTGCTAAACTCCGCTGTGGCACCAGTGACTGTCCAAACCTTACCCAGTGCCTGATAAGCAGCCATGAGCTGTCTGGTGAGTGGGGCTCATCAGTGGCAGATTAATGTCCAGCTGTATTCCCTGCACCATGCTGTGAAAGGGATGAACAAAAGGAGGCAGAGAGAGGTGGAATGGCATTGTAAAGTGGGTAAGACTGATTTTTAAAGCCTTGAGATTGGGGAAAAATATTGACCAAGCAGATAGTGAGACAGGAATGCGAAAATCCTTTTCATCTGTGGAGAGCCCGATAAACAGATGAGGACTTGAAGATGAAATGGTGACGGACATTTCACAGATGTGCAACGGCCCAAGTGCAGAAGCTCTCTCACTCTTGATTTATTATTGTGCCTGTTGTGCAGAGGGAGGTGGTGCAGGTTGAGTTGCAACATCATTTGACCCTGTTGCAAATTTGACTCCTGCAGGGATAGACTCAAAGCTATCACACACATTTGCACATAAATTAAAAAAGATACAACGCAAGTTGCTTGTCCTCATATCAACGGTCCAGGAGCCACATAAAGAGTTTATACTTTCATCAAGCACATAATGTCGAAAAGAAGTGATACACAGTCCCCAAGGCAAAAGAAGGCAATAAGAATGTATTTAAAAACGAGCAACTGTTTGTATGATAAATCACCGTCCCACAAAGTGACAGCACATGTGCATGTAATGGTACAGCTGGGATTTTACTCAGTAATTACTGTTTTATTGAAAAATCTATAAGTACAAGGAGCAATTACAAAGGTTATCACATAAAATGTTAGTGCTGCAGTGTATCAGTGTTCAAGACACATCATTCATCACTGGAGGAACTGTGTTTTTCTGCTCATTTGTGAGACTAAGTATTAGATAAATTTGATATGCAAAAACATGAAGAGTGGAGATTAAAAAACTTTGAGAACAAACTACTGTGATAAAAGGTGCTTTTAAAAGACTCACTTTTAGAACACCTGAAATACAAAGTTTCAAGCTACATGGAAACATGCAGCTTTTTTCAAAATCTTGTCTAAAAAGGAGAATGTTTGCCATGTCTGCTTTAGACTCAACTAGTTGCTTGGCAACTTTGCATTGACGTCAAGAGTCGACAGCTCTGAGGTCAAACGCACATAACCCCCCTGATCCACAACTTGACATACGTTCACGCTGTTTGTTGGAGGAGCTTAAACAAACCTCATATAGACCAATAAAGTCATGCAGCAACAGTTTTAAAATTACTTCACTTTACTTGGAATAATAGATTGTGTCTCTGATCTTTCCACAAAATCTTCATATGACAAAAAAAAAGAAAGAAAAAAAGCAGTTATTAAATATCTTTGAATAATCGTCTCTTACTTTGTTCTAAGCACGTTATTGCACAATTATTGAACAACACGAAAAATTTTCACGTTGCCAAAGTTCCTGAAATTCCTTTGTTTTTGAATTAAGACGTTTCGCAGTCCAAAAGCTGTGGGGATGCATCCAGTTGGGGGTGCTAAAGAAAAACCTTACTGACATTTGTACTGACTTTTTTTAAGGTTTGCTCAGAATGTGTAAAAAACACTTGGCACAACCTCTTAAGCACTTCAGGCTTACCTGGAGTCATCTCTAGTAGTAGCAAGTAGGGCTCTTTGAGCAAACACCACAGAGGACACCGCTACTGGAAAATTTATGTCTGCAAAGAGTTAAACACATTTCACGCCACTTTTTGGGAAGATTTTCACTTTGAGGGGGAAACCAAAGTAGATATATTTGAGAGTGCAATGTATCAGTTTGTTTATAAGTGGCAAAATGAAAAAATATATTATAAGATCACCGCGCTAACAGTAAAGCATGGTGAAGCTTCTGTCATGCTGTGGGTCTGCTTTGCTGCTCCTGGTACCAGAATCCCTGAATGTATCATAAAAAAGATGAAATCAGCAAATCATAAAAGCCTTTTAGGGAGTTATATGTAACTCATTGTCAGAAAACTGGAATAAAGGTTTGGGCCTTTCAGCAGGATAAAGTTGAGAAGCACACATTCAACAGAACAGGAAAGTTACTGGAAAGGAAAAATTTGTCTATTTTAATTTACACCATAATTTGAAAACCTAGGGGACTCAAAACTCCTGCAACACTAGTAGCATATATACAGAGGGACCTATTGTGAATAAGTTCAATAAATGATTGTATAGTACTTATTAGAACCTAGCAAAGGATAAGTGACTATATAAGTGTAGACTATTGCTCATTTAAGGTGATAACTTGATAAACTACACACAGACACATACCGTACATAAATGAACAAGT
Source organism: Odontesthes bonariensis (assembly GCF_027942865.1). Classification (NCBI taxonomy): domain Eukaryota; kingdom Metazoa; phylum Chordata; class Actinopteri; order Atheriniformes; family Atherinopsidae; genus Odontesthes; species Odontesthes bonariensis. The sequence goes on from NC_134525.1 coordinate 16,387,331, forward strand.
TCTCTTAACACCGGTTCACTGTGCAGAGGATCAAAGTCAAACTGACCAAGTGAGCACCGTCTCTATGGGAAAACCATTTGAGTATAAATTACAAAATTCATTACATGAAAGGACAAAACAATTGGACGCACGCACATTCAGTTAGGATTGTAATTCTCCCAGAGAACCATTAAGGTGGAGTTTGATTCAGTGCCAGTGATTAAAAACAGCTTAAACGTGGCTCTTTTTTCTTCGGAAGCTATAATAGTTTTACAATACACAGCCATCGCTGTTGCTAAGTAACTGGTCTGGCAACTGGTCTTTTCATCACTCCACTTATTTGCAAAAGTCTTTGTTATCTGGAGTCAAGGCGTCTTGGTCTGAAAAGTACGGGTAACAACGCAACTCTCCAATTTTATGCTGTTACAATAACAGTGACAATGAAAGACAGGAAAGTCTGAAGTCAACTTTTCATCAGAGTATATATCACAGATATGTAAAATAAACCCATCCCTTTCAAATTGCTGCTAACGCAAAAAGGAAAAAAAATAAGCAAAAGCTTAACTTCTGTTTTGTTGAAGAATATTTGCTTTTTTTTTAGAACTTTTAACTCCATCACTCTCTCCATACTTTCACCTGTTATAAACAGCTGGGAACTTGATATGATATCAGTTGTAATATGTGTTAAACAGATTTTGATTAAGCTTAAAGCTCGTAGCACTCCTTGGTTGTCAAAGCTGAATAATTGCTAAAATGTTACTAAACATTTTCCCAATATGATGATGGGAAGCAGATTTAAAATGAGGTTTTCCTCAAAATATTTGCAGTTTCACTTAGCTGTGTAAGAACAATTTTATGACTTTACTCTATCAATGGTGTGAGAATGACATTTTTTATTTTCCTGCTTCAAAAAGTCAGAAAGTCTGCTGTGGAAAAGGTTGGCTGCTGGAGTACTAGAACGTAACCCTGTGCAAGCTGCAGTAACCAGCCTATCGGATGTTTGATTTCTCTGGTTAACTCGACCAGGGGCGCATATTTAACAGCAGGTGTGACACACAAATATATCACTTTTGTCACAGCTCTACTCTCAAACCACTTGCACATGTCAGGTTCTCGTGCTTTAACATTAGCATGACATCCTGCTGGCTCACTTTATTGCAGTTCTCACCAACTCTGCCCAATCGACTTTTTCATATTCCTGTTATTCACCCACACCTCCGCTGATTTTCTCTCCCACCTGCTCGTTAATTCCAGTTAATTATGATCACCTGGGCTTCCAGGTGTAAATCAGTCTCTGATTGGATAACTTGAATAAAAAACAGCTGTGGGCTTTGAGGACCAGGATCCAAGGTCACTGCTCCAGTCATGCTCCTGTTTCTCTTCCCTGAACAGAATATCAAAACTAATAAACTAAAAGAGGTGCCAAGACCTCCTATGGTCCTCTGAAAAAAGTAATCATATTAATAAAAAGTCACCTGCTGTATTAGACCATATTGTATTTCCCTTGAGAGTTAAACCACTTGCTTATGTATGCATGCTTGCCGAGCACACATAAACACAAACACGCACACCTTTAGACAACTGCTGAAGCTTAAATTTTGCTGTTTACCTGCAGACAGTCCGTGGTTCTGTGATAAATCACGTCTCTGACAGATGTCTCAGGGTTTCACACAAGCTCACGAACCTCGCCCTGAGAAAAGGAGCGAATGAACGAGACAGACTGCAGCAAATCCTCCCTGCAAAGCTCAGTGGAGGCCGGACAAAGAAAGTGGAAAAAAAGACAGATATTCCACTGAAATGTGTTGCAAAAAGGACAAGATTGAGGCTAGACAGCAAAAACTTAATATCTACTCATAAACTTGTAGCCTTAAGTGTATTCTTTATTGATAAATGATCTGGTAGTTTACTGCAAGAAGTCTGGCTGAAATTTTCGAGGCAGGCATATTATTTTTTGTACTTTATTATTCTGATTGAATACCAAGGTACAAGAGGTGTGACAGTAGTATTTGCATTATAACTTTTAGAGACCGATGAAAAATACCTTCCTCCAGTGATCATCATGTAAAAATACTGCGCACTGCACCAGAACAGTAGCCAACAGTCATTATCGAGTTTTTTTCCCTCATTTTAATTGGATCTCAGAATCTTCTAGCTGAAGAAAAAAGTTGTCACACCTAATTACGACTTGCTAATAATTCTGTATCGTACACCCCATACTCAAAAAATGAATTGACCTCTCTTCAAGGATTTTTGCTGGTCATTTAATTGTCCGTCCTAGAGAAAATATTTCATGCTTTTTGCCCTGAGGCAAGATGCATTACCATCCTAAAAAATGACCTCAGCATCACCAAACCTCATTTGGATTAATGCAATGAGAAAAGTGTCCGAAATGTCAGTGGTCACCCGCGCATTTACTATAATTAACTGCCATCTCACTTGGTCAAACACATATCATCAGTGATTGTGGAAATTTGCCTGCTTTCTTCAGGTGGTCATCTTTATTTCTTTCATTGGACCAGCAACAAACAAAACTTCCAGCATAATCTCCTTGTCCAATGCAGATTGGTGATTCATAATTGAATATTATTTTCATCCAATCATCCACAGTTTATGACTGCTCTCTTTAGCCCACTGTAACCTTGTCTTTTAACTGTTTAGATTTTTCTATTTGCCTTATCTGGATGGAAATCCGGGGCTGCACGGTGGTGTGGTGGTTTACACTGTTGCCTTACAGCAAGAGGGTGCTAAGTTTGATTCCCTGCTGGGCCCTTCCTGTGCAGAGTTTGCATGTTCTCCCTGTGTATGCATGGGTTCACTCCTGGTTCTCTGTGATGGACTGGCAACCTGTTGTGCAGGGTGTATCCTGCCTCTCACCCAATGCTCTCACCCCCCCATGTGATTCCATAATTCTTTTATTGGGGGGTATTTTTTTAATGGACAGGTCAGTGAATAGAGGCAGGGGGCAATTTTCAGCTGTTAAATCACATTGTTTAATTCACGTCATATCAGGGACTTATTTTTTCTTTGAGATAAAACAAGATGGATGAAAATTCTCCAAGAGAGGTGATTCCATACTTTTTTGCCAGGGGTTGTTGCCTCATAAAACACACAGTCCATCATTCTTGTAACTCATGCAGCGAGGATTAGGGTACCGCATTTCCCTGGAGAATCCACCATATGATTCTTGATGGAACAGCAGCTTGTGAAAAAGTCCACACACTCATCCATCACTCCTTAAGTCATATTTTATATAGGAGCTAGCTGCACAGCCAAATCACTCATCTCTTAAGTCTGTTTCAAAAAATACTGATTAGTTTTTTGTCAAATAAAACAAGTCTTGAAAGTACAACTTTAAATTATGCAGTGACGAGGTAGCGAGGAAAATTGCTCCATCTGACTCCGCATGCCACCAGCCAGCAGTACGTCTCATTTCTTGATTTGACTTACATGCACCTGGAGGTTTGATCTGTCTTCTGCTTTCCTGCTGCTGACAAACATCCCCTTTCATCCATATTTGAGTTTTATTCAGTCTGCACTGACAGGAGAGAGCAGCAGAAACACAGATAACTATCTAAACAGAAACCTTCAGAAAACATAACATACAGCGAAATAACCTGAGCCTGGCAACAAGGTAAATTACAAAGTTGCAAGCTGACTGACGGACGTGCGCTCAAAGACTGGGGCGTCTTTGGATCAACTTTACCAGTTAAGTATTGACTTAACAGGATAAGACAGCACTGATGTTACTATTTGCTGTGCGATGCTGAGGGGCAGCTCTGTGGTATTAGCACTTACCTTGGGCTCAGACCTGGCCTGAAAAGATAATGTAACACTGGATTGCTCCTGTATCAAACAGCATATAGAGTAGATACAGCTAATTATGTATTCTATTGAGCGTTGAGGAAGATGAGACAGAAGGGCAGATACACACAGTAAAATCCAAAGAAAATGGCCCTCAAATACCTGACGTTTTAACCACCCGAGTGGCCTTGTCAGCAGTCTAGTTTAAATTTCATCCTTACTTTGTCATGGATGGGTGTGAAAGGCAACATAGATTTAACTATAAGCTGTCCCCCTTAAGCATCAAAGATTGCTTTGGACGTGTGATGATTTGTCCCCAATGGTATAATAGGCAATAACATTTTGGCGGTTGTCCAAGACATGCTGAGTATTTTATCTGCACCACAATAAGACTTTGATAAACAGCTCAGACAGTCAGTTTGAAATATGCTGATCCGTGTCAACAGGCTTCATTTAGGAAAATCCCAAAGAGAAGAAATTGTGCAGTCCAGCACTGAGTTATATCCTAAAAATGTAATTTTCCTATTTTTTTAAACTTTAATAACCAGATACCTATCTTCTCTATTCATTATTAAATCTTAACATCTATATATAAAACTGTTTTTCGGTGCAAACATGATACTGGGGCAATAGCTACATGCTAAAAGGCATAAGTAGTGTACTGTAGCACAAAGCAGGTACCGTACCTGGAATTCTATAGTGTCACACTTAGGTTAATTGAGCTATGTGACTACCGCACAGGACCTGCCCTTAGCTTCAGACTGGTATTAATTTTATTAATGGAACTTTGCTTGGTTTTTCTGCACAAATCTACGCTTCCTAATAGCCTTTAGGGGAAGATAAGCAGAAAGTATGGGAGTTAACTTGAGTTGCTGAAGCCAATGTAGTTTAACTTTTGGATCCACAGAGGGGGTTCATAATTGCCCAAAACTAAAATGCATGCATAGAAATGGAAATAAAATCTAAACTGGACCTCTGTTCTTGTAATACTATACAAAGTATACTGGATATAACGAATAAATATGGATCTATATCTACACAGGATTCAGCATGCACCACAGAGTCAAATTCAAAGAGTTGCCCTCTTTGAAAAGCAACGAAGGCAAATGAGGTACGGGATTAGCCGAGGAGCAAAGTCATTAGCCAGGGAGATGTCTGTAATAGGCAGAAACACCAGGGAAAATGAAGTCCAAAACACGTAGAAGGTCATAACCAGGCAGATCTGGGATGACGCGATTGGCACCCGTCAGAGGGCAAGTGGAAGTGGACCGGTTTACAACATATACTATGGAACTAATGAGGTAAGGGAGAACAGGTCAGCAGGGGGGGTGTGGGTATTACGGTGACAAGGAAATGCAGGAGGTATCGGGGTCGCAGCAGGGCAGATGGAAGGGGATGGGTCTGTAATGACGAACAGTCAGTGGGGATGGTAGAGGGCAGGCAGCAGTAATGAATGAACTGTGATATCCATATGTATGCATTAATAGTGTGATCCTGGTTTTTAAAAGACAAAAAAAAGATGTGTGTCTAACTGAGCATTATCAGTTCATGTAACCAAAACGCACACTTTTTCAAATTTTCATTTTGAAAAATTGGTTGAAGCAAGTCCAGACAAAGAAAAAAAAAATGACATCCTCTCACCCTACACACATAACAAGGTTCAACAGAGACACACGAGCAAGTGGATTATTCTAAAGGAATGTAGTCAGAGAGACTCAACCTTGGTGTGGTCCTGAGAGGGATAATAGCTGGGGCAAGAGATGGAGACTGGGCGGCTAATGAGGCAAGTCACTAATTAGCCACCAGTGTCACTGGCCTTTCAACTCTCACTTGCTATGAGTGGGAGTGTGTATGTGAGTGTGTGATAGAAACCGAGGAGGAAGCAAGGAGACTTGTTACAGTCATTCCATCAGTCGTGCACTTATATCCTTCATCTAACATGGAACTGTTCAATCTAAAACCAATCAGAAATAATCTGATGCAATCAGAAATAGAATGAAATTGTACGCTTTACAGTTTTCAAACAAAGCTCAGCTGTGACAGCGTTTGTTGCCATGGTATTCTAGGTACTGGCTATTTATTGTCCAACTCACCTCCTCTCTCAGGCATGATATTCTGGAATGTGTCTGTGAGTTGCATGGTGGCGCACTGTGAAAAATAATAATTAGCCAGATCATTATCAGTTATCTTTTCTATCTTTTTTTTTTTCAAATAAAGGCATATTTATAGAATAAAAAAACAAGACTCTCTGCTATACATAATTACTGCCAGTGTGTATACAAAGAGTGCATTTTTAGCAGATTACCAGCTTTTCTTCAGTGCCTGTCCCATATGTTATTAACAGGGATGCACTGTAAGCAGCCAGACTTCATTAGATGTGTTGACAAGGTCAGCTCCTCCACAAAAGATTCAGTGCAGAGATGACTGACATTAATTCAACAGTGCATCAAATGCTTGGAAAAATAAATAAATAAATAATCAAAAAGTGCCTCATGCTGCTGCTCTCTCTTCTGGTTTATTGGTATTGAGGTCCCCCCCCCCCTCTGAAACTCATCCTGTCAGGTAGTTAGGATAGATGACACAGTCCGTCTCCCCTCAGCTGGGGCTGCATGTGGCCCTGAAGGTCTTCTCTTCTCTGAGCCACGAACTGGGTCCTCTTCAAGCTCTTGTCCATGAAGACTGTGCGATACTGCTCACTGTAACACGCAGCTGGGCAAAGGTTATGCTACATAGATTTGTGAGTAAAGTTTTATTCCAGGGTGAGACTGAAGCAGACATTCAGAGCTGGACAGAGAGGGTACATGCAGCTCTTTGTAGATAGGATGGATTGCCATCATTCCTTCCTTTTGGCATTTAACAGGTATTGTATATTGTATAATCTGGTGGTGCTTCACAATTTCTCCTTCTGAACACATATGATGAGCTAGAATGTTAATCTGACATTGACTTGACTCTGTCTACTTTATGACAGATCTGCCCCCTTCTTGCATTTTGCCACTGATCCCATCTGGAACTCAGGTGAAATCTTGCAGTGTTGGACCTTGGCTGCAGACGTGGGAAACTAGCTTGTGTGCAAAGACCTTCAGACACCATAGGGGTTTGCGATTTCTTTTTCCTCTGCTGCTTATCTAGAGGGCAGAGGAGGCGATGGGACTTTACTGAAATTGCTACTGAACAGAAAATTGGAGAGTTTCCAATCTAATTGCTTCCAATGCCTGCATGTCCATCGGTCAATGTTTGGAAAAGCTCTGAGTAGCCTTGGCTGGGAGAACTGTGTTTCACTTCAAGTTTAATTACAAGGTTTGCACCTAGATTATCCATTAAATAAGAATGATAGTGATAATAATGGATGTAGTGGTTAGCACTGTTGCCTCACAGCAAGATGGTTCTTGGTTTGAATCGCAGCTGCTGCCTTTCTAATTTGACTTTCTCCCACTGTTCAAAAATATACATGTTAAAGGGATAGCTCGCCTCTTTTGACATGAAGCTGTATGACATTCGATACTAGCAATATTATTTATGAACATTTTCTTATCCCCCGCTGCATCCTGTGAGCCAAGTTCCAGCCTCGTTTTGGCGTTGACGAAGGTAGTCCGGCTAGTTGGCTGGGGCTACAAAAATAAAGCGTTTTGCTTCTCAAAACAATATGCGTTCAAATGAGTAATACATTTGCATCACAAAATCGTTGTGCAGGAAAAAGTCAGACCTCACAATCGCTTGGCGCTATTTTCTCTCCCTTGTATCACTCCATGATTGCCACCTGCCAATAGCCAAATACTAGAAATAGACAAATAGACAAAAGGAAATGAGAGTGGAATAGTGTTAAGGTTCAATTGGAGCACGCTGTGGACCAACACACATATTATCCATTCAGCCATGAGATTTAAGTTAACAAATTATTCCTCTCTGAAGAGAATCACATACAAGATTCCAAACTACCGATTTATCTGGGACACATCAGCACTAAAAATTCATCTCAACAGCAAATCCTCTGAAGCAAAAAGAAGTCTCTTAAAATCTCAAAATTTAATCCCAGGACCTAAAAATAACTTTTTCTGACCACACCGAACATTATAGCTGAAACGGCATGCTAATTACACTCAGGCAAAGAACTTTTGAGATATGCACTCTGAATATTATTCTGGACTCGTAACAGAAATGTTGGTCACAGACCAGACAGCTTTTAATGAGAAAACTGTGATCTTATCATTTGGAGTTGTTTTGCCTTCTCAGTAACTGGACAGCTTTAACTATGACTTTTTATATATGTTATATCAAATCATACCAAAGAGTGAGGACAATGAGAGGCCAACTGTGTAAATGTTGCTGCCAAACCTGAATTGGATTTTTCAACTGGAGAGTGATCACTAAATCCTCTCAAGCAGTGCTTGCTGCAATACTTACTTCATCAGTTAATATTCCTTTTGAATAGATAGTAAAAGCTGTTTTAAAAAAAAACTTTATGTCTGTATGCAGTGCATCAAAGAGGATCATGCGCTTGATTCGTCAAATATGTCAATAATGACACATTTTTGGCCGTGAATAACAGTTTTGTTTCTTTCTCTTTTGTTTCAGTATATTTCATTCTGTTTACCCCTTTTTGCATTATAATCTTTTTCTATAAAATTTATACCACTGAGATTGTCTTGACTGAAATGCGCTCGGCATTTCTAGTCTCTCACACTGAGGTGCTCTGAAGTGTATGCTGAAAGGGTTCCTAGTTGCATGAGCTCTGCCTCACGTTGGTAATGAAAACTGTGGGACTGTCCCCTAAGACTCCTCAGATGCTGATTGATTGGAATAGATTTGCAGCACTTTTATCACTGCATCCACTCCCAATGCTTGGCGTGGCTGTAAAATAAGTCCTGAGCGACTGATGCAGAATACCAAACACACTGAAAAGGTCAGTCAATATCTAATTGCTTTGTCAACTCAGGCTTTATTCGTATCTTAAATATTTGATATTGCCATAAAAAATTCATAGGTAGGATAACACATGATGACATTAGAGAAGATCTCATTAAGCATTTTTCATAATGAATGACTTTTTTTTTGGTCTCTAACAAACTACTTTACATGGATATTCATACCTCTGGGACACTTGTCTCCACTGTGTGAAACTGAAAACAAAGGAAATGAGAAAAGGTTTTATCTTATTGTGACGATATAAGATAAGAAATCCAGCGGCGACGGTAACTCCACCATTGTGTGTTTCCAACAGGAAAAAAAGTGATAACCTGTTTGTTTGATGATAAAAACATTTACTTTAGTCCTTATCTAATGCACTAGAAGGACGATTTGTCCCAACATCAGCAGTTTTGGAACTTCGGCTTTCTCTATTTCCAAAGATGAGAGATCCACTTCATTTTAGGAGTGAGCTGCCCTGTATTCCAATCAACTCCCAGCCAAAACGCTGGACGCGCCACTGATGGAGTCCTGACAGGAGTCAAAACTAAGAGTGCTGATAAAACACCATCTTCGGAGTCACGCAGTGAAGAGCAAACTTTGTAGAGCTGGATTAATGCTCTCTGGCTCCCGAGCAGGTAGGCAATTACTTGTGCTAACACTGATATCCCCTGTAACGCCCCTCGATGGCTGATTTCTCTTTGTGCATGCCAGTGTGTCTTCATATGTGTGTTAGAAAAGAGATAATGATAAGGAACCTCTTTGCCGTCTTGTCTAACATAACATATATATATTCCATAAATGCTTCAATAGAGTTAAGACAAACAAATAGTAATGAGGTGACTCAGTTAATGTGTGTGTGTGTGTGTGTGTGTGAAAGAAGCTAATTTGCACCTCTTGAGCACTGCAGGACTTAATTTTAAACTCCACTGCACTGGGACTTTATGCCATGAAAGGCTCTGAGTCACCTTTCAGTTTGGGAGAAAAACAATGAACACATTTGCAAACTAACTGGTAATTGAGACAATCTTATTAAAACTTTTGGCCTATGCTAAAAAAAAGGTGACAAACATTCTTCAAAAGCATTACTTTTTAGAGAAAATCTTTTCTAAGCACATTGTGGTAAAGTGTTTCGGGAAGAGTTACAGAGAGAGAACTACAATGAAAGCATTAGTGTGACAGGTGTGTCATTATTTTTTTGTTGAGTGAGGGTATTCATAGGTATTGTCTACACTTTATATGCAAGAGTTGTGTCTAAAAAGTTACCCGATGCAAGTTTTCCCAAACTTTTTGGGAAAAAATGTGTCTCTGTTCACTTTTTTGTCTCATGTAACTCTTCTACTTCAATCGCTCAGATGTTGCTGCTGTGTAGCAAAGTCACCCCTTCCAGCACCACCACTTTTATTTATCTTTTTAGGCCTCACACTGGCACAACCCACCCTCACACACCCATCAACCCCTTCCTGCACTACACACACCCACACCTCATCAACCTCTCTAATCACTGGATGCACGCATGCCGTCCTTCTCATGCCAGGCTGACTGACAGCTGATCGCTGTGACTGACCTTGGTTGGTCATTTTTCTGACAAAATCTGACAGAGAAAGAGTGAAACCGAAAAGAGAGGAGTATGTATATAATAAAGACAGATTCAAAGAGAGAAAAAGGGGATTAAAGAAAACAACAGATCCGCTGTCAAAACAGCATCTCTGGTGAATTTAATGCTGCATGCATAGGCTGGGGCAGGGTGTCATGAGCGGGTCCCCTCAAAGGAGAATGAGTAGCTGGTGTGGAACCGCAGGGCCACACACCCATTAAACACTACAAAGCCTCCTAATCAGCCTGCGTCTCCTGGGGACAAAACATGCAACCTCGCCCCATCACAGCAACACAGACATCTGAACACTCACACACACACACACCTATATCCATGAAGTAATCCAAAAGCTCATTTTAAAAAAAAAAAACAGGGAGTGCAGTGAAGGTTAGAGCTGAGAGAACAGAGAGCTGGGAAGGATAATGCTTTTTGCCATTCTCCGCAGTGCTGGGGGGCAAAGCGGTTGACATTTACAAGATTTCACTTGACTGAATCATTAAGCTTGTTTTAAATAAATATGCTGAGCTGTGTCATAACTTAGGGGGTCAGGTCCCATCCTGCGTGTGTACTCATTTACTGAGGTCCTGGCGAGGAGTAAGGTGTGACTTTAAGTTAAGGTAGGACTAGAGTTATGCCCCTTTTCCACCGAACATTTTTGTACCAACACAGCTCTACACGGTCCCACTCTACCCTGGTTGGGAGCTTTTCCACCGCGGGTTGAAGGTGGGACCCGTTACAATTTTGAGCCCCGGCAAGTACCTGCTTCAGAGGTGGGTCTAGTAGGTACTTGTCGGTGCTAAAACGTCACATGATCAGTGCTGTCCACTGATTGGTCAGGTGAAATTACGTCATACACGCAACGAAGCTCGGGGAGCTTTATGTATGAAACACCCGCCATGTATGAAAACACAACTGCGAGAGAACCAGAGAATAAACAGAATTGTGAAGATGGAAGACCAGAGAAAGAAAGCCAACCCATGGACAGTGAGCGAGGTGCAGACCTTTCTGTGTGTGGTGGCTGAGGACCGCTTACAGAAGGAACTGGACGGAGCGACGTGAAATGAGAAGGTGTTCCAGGATATAACCAAGCTGATGGCTAGCCATGCTATCACCGGAATTCTCAGCAGTGCCGAGACAAGCTGAAGAGCTATTACCGGCAGGTAAAGGACCACAACAGCCGGAGTGGGTCAAACCGAAAGACATGGAAGTGGTTCGACCAAATGGACGGCATTTACGGTCACAGCCCGGCGAACGGCATGGATACGGCGACGTCTTTGTTGGAGGCGATGAAAAATGGTAAGTTGTTCTTATCCCATTGGTGCAACGCATATGTCTTAACAAATGCATGTTTTATATCGTAACAAATACATGTTCAGTCTTTAACTTGTGTAAAAAGTTACACAGACGTCTCATAAGTTGTTCTGAGTGAGCTAGCAAACAACGCTGTTTTGGAAGGCTAGCACAGTGTCTCACCTATGCGGTTAAGTGTATGCGTTTCGTATGTTCACACTTTTTATTTTTTTTCACTCAAGACTCGGTTTGTGCAACCGATGAGTGTTCGGTTGCTGAGGTCAGCGAAGATCCTCCAATCCTGCAGGCTTCAGAACCGACAATGGCATCGCAATCTGCAGCTGAGGCAACAGCTGATCTGCATTCCACCGGCACCAACACTGGCGTCGCCTGTATCTGAGACAACTCCTGCTGTTTACTTTTGTGCTGTCTTTTTTTAATAAAGAGCTTGGTTTAACTAAACAATATGGATTGTCAACTGCATTACACATTACACTCCATCATTGTGTTTACTTTTGACTAACCGCGGCGTGACACTTTGTAGTCACCTGAAACCGACGTCACGTTAGTGGTGAACGGGCCGACTCCGCCCACTTCCAGGCCACAGTTTGGGTGGAAAAGAAAATGTTACTGGTGCCGTGTCGTGTAGTGTTGGGCTATATCGAACCGAGTAGAGTAGGGCTAGCTTGGCGGTGGAAAAGGGGCATTAGACATGTATTAGTTATGTAAATAATCAGAAATAATCATGCATGACTTTGTTACACATAAAACACAAACATGTTTTTAACCATTCAGCACAATCGTAGATGATTAGTCAGCAAGTCTACAAAATTAGTTTTCAGAAACATGAGAAAATGAGCCGTGCTCTTTTCTCTGATGCTGATGAGGATGCTGATGGACCAGACACTTTCGGACTAGATCTAATGAACCTCACTTATGAATCAAAGTGAGGTTATTCAAAGCAAACCAAACTGCTTAGATTTGAATCAAAAATGTACTCTGTGGATAGTTGAAATTTCTGATAACAACACCGTTAAAAATCATTTTGTGAGCATGTCCTGCCACAGCTCAGCATGGTAAACTGAAGGAGCAGTGCATCTATTGATCCAATCCGTCTTTGAAAGACTGTGAAAGTTTGTATTAATACCAGGTAAAACTTTAGCCAGGATTTTGCTGTAATCCTCAGCTCTATGGAACCATGGCACAAAATCAATCCAATCAAAGCCCACCCAGTCATCTGACTTTGGCTATCTGAGTACGTCACTGATTCATTTGACTAAATGAATCCACATTTTGTAACTCAGGTACACCAGAGCAGTAGCAACATTAGCAGTGATCCAAATGGGAATGACAGGAAGAAAACTGCAACAAACAAATCTAAAAAAGCATGAATTAGCAGAGCAGCTACATGAACTGAAAGATGGAAGAAACTCAAGTATGCAAAAACAGTAGCTAGACGGAGATACACGGAGATAGGCTGGATAAACCTGTAGAGTGATATAAGTTTTTGCTGAAAATCTGAACAGTTCACTGAATGACAGCTTTTCAGATATGCAGGTCCCTGAAAAAATGCCAGGTTTGCTTTTTATTTTAGTTTAAAGTTGGACTTGAGTAAATTTTAACACCCAAATATATATGCTATCAAGCACGGATAAATGGATTTTCCTATTGTAAAAATTGGCTTTGTTCTTAGACATTATAAATGAAATTTCATTTCATTTCATTTCATTTTTATTTATATAGCGCCAAATACAACAAATGTCATCTCAAGGCACTTAGATAGTAAGTCCAATTCAAGCCAATTGGAATTCAATTAATTAATAATAATCATAATTCATAAAATAATCCAATTCGTTCATATAGAGCCAATTCAAAAACAATTTCCTAGCTAAGAAAACCAACAGATTGCACTGAAAACTTTTTGTTTTTCGGTCCAATCTCCCGGCCTGAGCGGCGTGCCTGAGGCGACTGTGGAGAGAAACGACTCCCTTTTAAAAGGAAGAAACCTCTGGCAGAACCAGACTCAGGAAGGGTGGCCATCCGCCTCGACCAGCTGGGGTTTGAGAAGACAGAAAAAGGGGGGGGGGGGGTGGGGGGGGCAGGGGGCCACCGCGACGGCGGCACTGTAACACCATTCAAAGGATATCTGTTGGAACAGGGAAACACGAGTTAATGACCACAATAATATCACATATACATAAAGAGAGTAAAGTGAGGAAAGGTGTGTCAGATGAGGCCCCCCAGCAGTCTAGGCCTATAGCAGCTTAACTATGGGATGTTTCAGGATCACCTGAGCCATCCCTAACTATAAGCTTTATCAAAAAGGAAAGTTTTAAGCCTGGTCTTAAAAGTGGAAAGGGTGTCTGCTTCCCGGACATTTACTGGCAGCTTATTCCACAATTGAGGGGCCTGATAACTGAAGGCTCTGCCTCCCATTCTACTTTTAGAAACTCTGGGAACCTCAAGTAAACCTGCAGTTTGGGAACGAAGTGCTCTGTTAGGAAAATATCTTACAATGAGATCTTTAAGATATGATGGAGCTCGGTCATTAAGAGCTTTATATGTGAGGAGAAGAATCTTAAATTCTATTCTGAATTTAACAGGGAGCCAATGAAGAGAAGCTAAAACTGGAGAAATATGATCTCTCCTGTTAGTTCTCGTCAAAACTCTGGCTGCAGCATTTTGGATCAACTGAAGGCTTTTCAGAGAATATGTAGGACAGCCCAATAATAAAGAATTACAGTAGTCCAATCTTGAAGTAACAAATGCATGAATTAGTTTTTCTGCATCACTCTGAGACAAGATGTTCCTGATTTTAACAATATTACGAAGGTGAAAGAAGGCAGTCCTAGAAACCTGTTTTATATGCGAGTCAAATGATAAGTTCTGGTCAAAAATAACTCCAAGGTTCCTCACTGTAGAACTAGAAGCCAAGGAAATACCATCTAGAGTAGCTATATAGCTAGACAATTTCTCCCTGAAACGCTCAGGTCCAAAGATAACGACTTCAGTTTTGTCTGAATTTAGCAGCAGACAGTTCTGAGTCATCCAGGTCTTTATGTCTTTAAGACATGCTTGTAGTCTGACCAACCTATTGGTTTCATCTGGTTTTATAGATAAGTACAGCTGAGTATCATCAGCATAGCAATGGAAATTTATGCCATGCTGTCTAATAATGTTACCTAATGGAAGCATGTATAAAGTAAAAAGAATCGGTCCAAGCACAGAACCCTGGGGAACTCCATGACTTACTCTGGTGTGTGAGGAAGATTCTTCATTTACAAGAACAAACTGAAATCTATCAGATAAATATGATTTAAACCAGCCTAATGCAGTTCCTTTAATCCCAATAACATGTTCAAGTCTGTGTAATAAGATACTGTGATCGACCGTATCAAATGCAGCACTGAGATCCAACAGGACAAGCACAGACACAAGTCCGCTATCAGAGGCTAAGAGGAGATCATTGGTAACTTTCAGCAGTGCTGTTTCTGTGCTATGATGCACTCTGAATCCTGACTGAAACTCTTCAAACAAATTATTTCTGTGTAAATGATCACAAAGCTGAGCTGCAACTATTTTTTCAAGAACTTTAGACATAAAAGGGAGATTGGATATAGGTCTATAATGAGCCAACACTTCTGAATCAAGAGTAGGTTTTTTAAGTAAAGGTTTAATTACAGCAACCTTAAAACCTTAAAAATAGTTTCAGTACTTTTCCATGATGACCTAAAGTGATCCAGGAATGGGAAGACAAAACAAGTGGAAAGCCTGGGAAAGCAAGGGCAGATTCACACACACATATTGTTTGGCTGATCCAGAGAATATGACGAAGCATGTTGAACCTGCTCATGTCCAATCATACTCGGTCGAGTGTGAGTCCAACCTATGAGGCTATAAATGCAAATGATAACCGGAAATCGAGGCTCAGTCTGACGGACTTCCTGCGGGAGCTCTGTTCCACTGAGCCCAGCGCTGATATGCTTTGACATGTGACAATAAACACTCCAATAAACACTTTATTTTACATGAGATTCCTCCGCCTTGTTCTTGAGCTGCCATCGAAAGAATCAAATCTAACACTATAATGTGCCCCCTTTTAAATGTTGCGGTGTTTGGAATTCAATACAACATAGCTCTTAGTCTTCTAACTTTTTTAAAGAAACTTTTGTTGGACTCGACTGACATCTTTCCATGCAAATCTCTGAATTGGCTTGTCTTCAACTTTGAGGGGAGCCTTAAGGTTTGGGTTAGGCTGTCTAAAATCAATCGGAGCTGCTGACACAAGTTTATCTCACATGCTCCATTTTGAGTTCTTGGGTGTGGGCTGTTTAATCTGTTCTCCACATACAGTATGTTTCCCTTTTAGTATATGTAGCTCTGCTTTTAAGTCGTGACTTTTGTCATATTACTCAACAGTAACAACATATTAGCACCTTTGATTCAATGTTTCTAATCATTTTCCTCATTGGTTTTAATGTTTCAGCTCCCCTTCCACAGTTTAATGTTGCCATCCTGTTCTCTTCTTGTTATTTTTGTTTGCTTTGTCTGTTTTTTTTAATTTTTTTGCAGGATTTCAAGTAGTGACTCTGGCTGATTTCTGGACTGTGTTCTGTTAATTGAGATGTTTTCGGAAGGCAATGTCTGCTCACACAGCTCGAAACCTGGATTTGGAAAATAGACATAAATCATCACAGACAAAAGGTTTTGCTCGAGGAGATACACAACATCCTCTTCCTGTCTCTCCATCTGTAAACAGCCTCTGTGCTTGACATTATCAGAAGATGAGGACGTGCTTCCTGTTCTTGTCCCATTATTTCCTCGTGATGAATCTCCGCTAATGGCAAGTCTCTCCTGAGGTGCTCTGTGGTGCTTGCAGTGGGCTCCTTGTTAATTGGCCTTTTGACAGTGATGCCCACCCACCGTTGGCCAACTGGGGTTTGATAAATGAGGTGCTCCCTTTACTTGCACGCCCTCCATGCTTTGTGTTGTGAGAGTTGAGTGAAGTGGGCGTTTGTTTTTCGTAGCACTTTTTGAGAGGTAAAGTACGTAAAGTATGCGCGCGAGCACCACAAGATGAATAGTGCTTGTTTATTCATACGTGTGTGCGCTCTGTATTCAGCAGGCTCCCAGCAACTACCCTCACATTTTCTGGGCCTGTTTTGTCATTGTTGTTATAGTCATCGAATGTGGCCAGATGTAAACAGCTCGAGATGATCAAACTGGGATGTTATTCTTCCCCATATTTTATTGATGAATATCTCGTAGCCATATACAACCAGAAGCAAATGTCAGGTGCAAGGCTTAGCATTCAGCGCTTTCAGTAATCAAACAAATGTATCAAAAAAAGGGCAAAGATAAAAAGCTTCTCCACCAGCTACTGTATATGCCACGGTGGACCAGAATGCAATGCAGCCTCACAGTAAGGCTTAGCTTTCATATCAGGCATGAATTTCAGGCTCATCAAACTTTGATGCATGTGTTCTTGAAAGCCCAGAAAACTCGTTATCTTGACCTGCTGCTTAATGTTGGAAAACAGTTCCTGTATGGACGGGTAACTTTTCAACTGAAATCTGAGGGATTTTGGTTATGTTTATGTGATTATTGATCTGAATTTGGAGCTGGGTAAATGTAATGCAATATTCAAATCCGATGACACCACTCTACACATTACTGATGATGTGCATTGACTGAGCAGTTTGGACAGGCGACGTTTTAATTGATAAATAATACTCAACAATGTTTAATCTTTAATTGTTATACATATTCCCAGGGATATTCAGTGATTAAGAGAAATTATTTACATTTGCACCATTGTCGCTTGTTATGTTGGGAAACACTACAGTAAATATCTGACATTGTCATAACACTTAGATACTTTTGCCATTTATGCATAAAATAAATGAGCAGACAAATGAATTAATCCGAAAAAAAATGGCTGCAAATTCTGGTTATTAAACTACAGAAATAAAGTAGCAACCTCTAGGGGGCACTAAACTACTAAATTAACCCCAGGTCAGCATAATTTATGAGAAGGTGTGCAGTGCACAGACTCCAGAAGAAACTCTTTTCATTTCAGTGCACAGCCCGCCAAGGTTGTATTATTACATGTTTTTCTGGTGTAAGCCCTGCTCTAATAGAAATACCTCTTCTGTCCTTGCATACTAAAGAAATATTACTTCTAAATGTCTTTTACAGTTTTTTAATCTGAGGAATATAACGGGCTGTAAGTCAATCAACATGCCAGACATTTTTTCCCAAATTGTATTTTGACTCTCTTCACCTCCGTTTCCTTTGTTTTGCCTCACAGGCTTGTATTCTTCATCGCTTCCTCCTCCCCTCCTGCTTGTCTCTTTCAGTTTGCTTTTAATTCCTTCTTGTACTCCACTTTATTCTGTATACACTGTGTTTATTTCCTCACTGCTGCTTCTCAGCCTTTTAATGGATTAATCTAAGTGCTCTCTCGGTGCCTCGCAGCTGCTTGTTGTTCTTTATTGCTGTGGAGACTTGACCTAAAGGCGATGCAGTTCCTTCTCTTGTTTCACTGTGGGCCTACAACTTATGCCCCTGATGAGGTGGCCCTGCTGAGCTCAGATTCATTAGCAAAAAGACTTGAAGTGGCACTACATATCACAGCATCAGGTACTGGTGGATAACTTTTCACCAAGGTGTGAATAATGCATCAGATTTTGTTTACAGGCTCCTCAGACATTATGTTGTCAGCTCCAGTCCTCTGCTCCTTCGCACTAAGAGCCTCTAACTTGCCTAAAGATGAATAAGACTCACAGGGAATCACCTTGCAGTCAAGTTAATGTTGCCTAAGTATGCACAGGGACACTGCTCTTTGGAAAACACTCTGGGTGTCGCTAGGTAGGACATGCATGATAATTTCTCGAAGGACAATATCAGCGAAAGGTGCATGTCCTCTAGCCTCCACTCAAATCCTATTTGGACAGGAAAACTGATTAGAGTGTCCCTATGTGAAGGGGCCAAATCAGATCATGTTTGCTGCTCCCAGTTTGATTAGAGATTAATTGAAAAAGGAAACCAAACCCCAAGGGAGTAGTGTGGAAATAAAAAGGGTTACAAAGCCTCACACACACACACTTCACCTCCCTCTCTGTCTGGGTTTATTGCTATCTTTGGTTTGATTACCCAACCTGCTCTCATCAAAGCTGAAAGAACAAAGCAGCTTGCATGATCACTCATTCATTCTTATGGCTCTGACAAATAAAGGATGCTGTTGATTTGCTTGAAATACGCTACGCTGGGCCCACTTCAATGTTTGTTTTTCTCCTTGTTTCATATAGAACGCCTCGCCTTAACAAGAGGTACAGAGCTGAAGTCGGCTTTGCCTCAAAGCTGATTTGTCTTGAAATTCGTTGGCATCTTTAAACTCACTGCAAGAAAATACATTTTCGAACATAACCACATGTGCTGAACATTTTAGGCCTTGCTTCCCCCCTATAGTTATTGTTGCGATGACAGGCAAATAAGCTTTCTGCTATCTGGTGACACATAGTGCACTTAACAAAAACAGGAACAGACTTGCTTCTAATGATGCCAGTAATTTCTGAAACAGATGGCCTTTGATTTCACCGGCAGACAAAAGCAGGCTTCTCATTTCAAGCTGTCAGCCCTTCCATTCTGTTGGCTGAAATGAGACAAATCATGGTGCTGGCAGATATTATCAGTCATGGCTGGCTTGCTAATAAGGCTAATAATAGCTTAATAGTTGAAACCACTGTCTTTGGCTGACTTTTTCACCCTTCATGCAGGCTTGTTGCAAAACATGACCCCAACAAAACCTTTTCACTCCCATACTGTGGCACAGCATAGTGCTGAATCTAAACTAAACCTTGCTACTTCACACATCACACATGTAGTCAATGTCTGTCAAATACCGAATAAACCGTTGGCCAGAACTTACCCATTAACTGCACACATGACATTTTAAAAATTTTCAGGAATAAATACAAAAAAAGTTTATTTTCTATGATCACGATATCTTCAATAAAAACTACATTAGTGATTAAAATCAACCTAAAAGACCTCAAACTGTGAAATATCTAATGACAAAAAAATAAATAAATGTTGGCTTCTACAGGCTTGATGCACCTGTTTGTGGGCTGTAATTTTCTACCATTTTTCCACTGCTATGGGTCCAAGCTCCATGTTGCTGCAGTGGATTTCAGCAAACTCCAAAGGTTTCAGTCGGATTTAGGTCAGGACTCTGCAGGGTTTTAAACTGTCCATCTTTCCCATTTCAACCATCCTTTTGTGCCGCTGGATGTGAGCCTCTAGTTGTCCGACTAAGATACCCCTCTGGGCCATGTGGTCCTCTCTCACTGAGTTTCGTCACAGCTCCAAGCGTTGGAGGCATCTCATGTCTGTTATGACAGGGAAATCTCTGACAACTGCCTTGTAACTTTAGGATTTGTCATGTTTTTTGGTACTAGCATTTCTAATGCTCTCTGACAGCTCTGCTGTCCATACGTTCACTTTTTGAAAAAAATGGAAACAATCCTTCACTTTTTTTATCGTTAAATTATCATTCATTGGCTAATTTACTGTATGTGCTCACTGTCTTACTGAACAGTACATGTTTCCCTCTGCATTATAGACATTTGCTTCTCCCTTAGCAGCTGTCACCTTAATATCCAGTCATGCTGGCCAAGCCTGTTGAATGCATAGGACTCTGTCCTCTGTTATCAGTTACTGTTGGTAATTGAACTGCTAAGAAACAGTTAAGACTGTGATTTTCTTATTTAATACTTAAGCTCACTCATCACCCAGCATTACTTAGAAACAGGGCGGGTCACAATAATCGGGACAGGCTTTTGTTGTAGGCCCCTATTACCAAAAGCAACACATATAAACTCTTTTCCATTAGCATTAGTTGACAAAATTATCAAATTGATCTGGGAAGATGTGGCAGGAACACAACTGTGGATCTATGAGAAGCTGCCTTTGCTATTCTGTTATCAAAAGGTGCAAAGAAGTTTTTCTGCTTACCTCAATGCCTTTCGACTGGAAACCAGAACCAAGTAGTAATCAATATCTCTACTGCTGGTCAGAAAAACATTATTCTCATTACTGAGGTCAATTGTACCTTAGTTGTGGTTATTAGAATTGTCTCCTGAAGTTCATCATTCAAGCCTGTTTCCACAGAGACTTACTTCTCTCCCTTAATTAGTCCCACAGAAATAAACAAAGTTTGAAAACAACAGCACATTAAAAAGCAACAAAAAGTTTAAGACATGTATCATGTTTTTGAGATGTTTGGGCATAAGAGGTTATTATCCTCGAAAGAATGTAATGCTAAATTAGGTGGGAAAGCAAACATGGATGTTAATGTACGCTTGTGGTTTATGTCAATATTAGTATTTGGTTTTACTGCCACTAAATTCCATAATACCACTAAATAGCATTTAACCACCAAGACCTATCAAAATATTCTTAAGAGTAGAAACTGACTGATTCAAACTGAAATTAGATTTTGTGTACATCCATTAAGCAGCAGTTGATATAAGTGCACTTGAATGACAATTGAATAAGTTGAAACCACTTGTACCTCTTTTCCCCACAGCAGGGGTGATATTAGTAATGTGTTACAGTGAGAGAACTGCCTGATGTTCAGCCATTGTAAAGGGCTTTATAGCTGTCGTGCCGTTTGATATGGGCCTACCACCACCAGGGTTGCACCATAAATCTCGCTCATTCGGCTTCCTCTGCTCCTTAGCTCCTCTGCTCTCCTTTTGATTGAAACCATTGACCAGAAACATTAATAATGAGAAGAGTTTTAGTCACGGCCCATAAAGTTGTGCTTTGCAGTCGTTAAAAAAAACTGTGGGAGGGAATCATTTGTTGAGTTTTTGATGTGAGCTGTGTTAAAGGCAACTCGCAGTGTGATGATGGCCGCGGCAAAGCAAACAGTCAGGCTTTTTGAGTCTGTTGGGATGCCGAATGAATATTTGAAATTTGTTTTTGAGAGACAAATTCATCACATTAGCTTTCATCATTCCTCGTGATTAAGTACTGCTGGTTTCTGGCTGCATGGTTGAGGATTTGTCATTTTCAAATTAGTATAGCCATCTTGCTTTTGCAGGCATTTGTTGTTTCAAGTATGAGTGTCTTAGTCTGTGAATCAGTGTATGAGCTTTTATTTGCTGTCTGATAAGTCTGGATTTATGTCCTCGGTGGAGAGTTTTACTCTGATTCAGAGCATATCCTCTCCAAGGAATGTTTAATTCCTTGACAAAACTCCATCAATTCTCTTTGTTTGTAGTATACAGTTTATGTATCAGTTTTTACAACAGTGTCCTTGAAGCTTATGTACTTGTAAGGGTGTGTGCATGCATGCGTGTTCCTTTTTTCTCTCAAGAAGAGCTGTCCCATCCGTCTTCTGCGCTCCGTAATGGAGCTCAGAATGGCTTACGCTCGGCCTTCTGATCTGTCCTCATTTGGTTGGCATTTCGTTTCAGGCCAGACACTCTTCCTGTGACACAGAAAGAAGCCCAGACTACCTTCCTCCAGCTGCCATCCTTGGTGCTATTTCTCCGTTGTCCTTTCTCTCGCTCATTTTTTCTGACAAAAACAAACACGCACTTAGAGACGCACGCATTTTCTTCCCTCGTCTGCATCTCAACTTTCACAACACAGTCGCTGGGTGAGGCAAAAATGAGAACAAATTGATATGAATCCCAAGGAGAGAAGAAAAAGTATGGGGGGGGTAAAATGGTGGCGTTGTCTGCCTGCAAGGCAACTGTAAGCATAAATCCAGTGATATATTGCCATGATTTTCACTGTGTAAGTGCGTCCGTTCCTCATTATGATGCCCATAATGTTCACACTAGCACAGCTTGAAGGACAAGCAGATGTATTATCTCCATCAGATGCTTTTGGTTATGTGTTTTGATTTAATATTTGCCATCACTATAGAATGCAGAAATCCTAGCAGCTTAATTTGTGCGAAGTTACTCCTCCTTCAAACATTGTTGTCAGTTTGTCAGATATGAGGCAATGGTGGACTTAAAAAGGGTTACACAACAAACAAACAGGCAGAGTCTAACTTAAAGGGGTGATCTGCCACAAGGGCGAGTAGTAATGCATACAAGCGGTTTGCTGCAATACTCCCTGAATACCCTGGGCTTTAAACTGAGGTCTACAGCAAGTTGAGACAAACCTCATCTCGGTTGAAGGCAATTCCCCTTTGCAGCGTCTCTTTAGCCCTGAGCTGCTGGGCCGAAAACAATGGCAGTCCATCTAATCATGAGAAAAAGTAAGTGGGGAGGGTTAGCAAAAGTAACAAATGGAGGGAGGGAAGCTGAAAAAGGGCCCTTTTGTGTTCATGTGGGAGTTGGCACATGAGTGAGTGGGGTACAGAGCTTCACAACGTTAATCCTATGAATTCTGAGGCTGGTCTCAAAGGTGTCTAGAACTCAGATTCACCCTACGTACCACTTCAAGGGAAATAAAACTGATAAATGCTAGAATCCAATTTTATTCTCAGCCCACACTTAACCTTCTCCCATGTTTTTCTCATTGAAAAAGAGACATCCTTATTTTTGCATATGCAGGTGCCCCTATAGATTCTGCATATAAAGCTGTACTTATGCAGAGCCGCATTTTTACCCAGTGAAATTAATGTAACCTTTAAACTTAAAAGCATATCAGCAAGAGCACAAAGCGCATTCAAAAAGCACACAATTTTTCAGATCTTCTGTTGAGCGTGGAAAAAAAAGGTCCGCTGTGTAGGTGTGAGCAATGTGGCGAGCTCTTAAGTCTAGTCAGCACAACATGGCTCCTCTGAGCTGCTGGATTGCCCAACTGCTGAGCACTGCAAGTACAGTACATCTCAATTTGTTCTGGGAAGGATCAAATTCTCCTGGCTTGCAAATCTTACCAAGCAGCAGGCCAAGCACACGATGAAAAACTGGAAAACTGTAGGAAATATGATAAAGCCGAGTTTGAACCACCAGAATCAAATCGAAGTCTGGATATCTGTATCAATAAACTATCTGTGGGGGGACAAGCCAAGATTGATGTGAAGTAAATCAATATGATTCAGCATAATTACAGGCTGCATATTACCTAAATTCCCATTTCACATTCCCCACGCTTTGTTGATGAACGTAAAAGACACACTAAACATCCTTGCATTGGGCGAATAATACAAAGTCTTGTCTTCCAGGACAGTCCATGCAAGACTGAAGTCTTATTAATAATCACAACCTTTTGCTAGATGCTATTAATCATTCACTCAGAGTTGGCCTGACACAGAAAGAAGAAAGTCTTTAAAAGGTCTCGAGAAGGTTGAAGAGCAGGGGTTGAAAAAGTACAGCTCTGTCCTAATTACCGTCATCAGTCACTCTTTCCCTTGATTTATCTGATCCTCTTCCGGAAATGAAAAACCCCATCACCAAGTCTAATAGCCAATATAACAGCGGAGGAAGAACTGTACAACGTAAGGCCGTTTCTACTTAATATCAAACTCTATATCTTTCTGCAAGGTGATCTTAAATGAATAGCCAGATGTTAGCAAAAAAGAAAGGGCATTCTGACAAACCAGCTTAAGGGGTTAACATCAAGCTGTCAGACCAGGGTCGGGTATGGTATTGAGCAGTTTATATTTATGTTTTTATGGAACCAGAATGGCAAGGTGACTTACAAAAAAACAGACATAATTTTAGTTGCGAAAGCAAGGACATCTGGTTATTTAGCCTATGCACAGCTTAGTATTAGCTAAAGGTGGGCGAACTATGTTATTTTTTGTTATCTTTTTTAAATATGAAGACCAAGAAGTTACTATTGATGTTTTGAGTGACTTTATGTCAAGACAAATGTCCAACTTGATTTGGCAACGTTTTTCTGTAACAAGAAACATTTAGTTTGACAAAATGATCATTAAGAGCATTAGATATCAGAGTTATTATTTTATGATGAATGCCATTCTGGTTAGCCTTCTTTTGTTATTAGAAAGGGCAGGTTAAGACAGATCTGTGAGTATATACATTTGTGTTGCTCAGAACATAATAAATAATAATAAAACAATTGCACCATCGTGCTGCCGTCTGGAGAAGATGGTTGTTGTGATTCAACCGCCAGTCACACTCATATTGATGTTGATATTATCGCTTGTCTTCTCCATAGGGACAAAACAAAATTGTAGTGGAAACTACCTTAAAAGTGGCACGCTATAATAAAAAGGCATTTATTTTTTTAAACAAAATTTCCAGCGAGTAGGGAGCATGTACATTCCCATGTGAAGTTGTATCCCTTCAGCTAAATATTTTAGGTGGGAGTGGAACGGATGATCGAGCGGGCTGACCCAAAGCCCCTCCTCTGGGCTCAAACAAATTAGCAGAAAGCATTCAGCAGTCAGCTGGAGGAGACAGAGCCATTTTTTCAGCGTACAAAATCAACAGTCGTCAGAAAATAATAAGATGCCGGCTGTTGTTTACTTCACTGGATTCAAAGATTCTTCGTTTCAAAATTACTGCAAATTCTGAGTGGCAGAATGAAAACAGTGAATGGTCAAGAATGAGTACTGAATGCAAAGTCGCACACAGAGGCTCACTGCCTCCCACATTACTTTGCAGATTATTTTCCAGTTTTGCAATTTTGTCTGCAGTCCTCTCTCATACTTTCCAGGACACCTTGTTGTAGATCGATAGCTCATCACAAAGCCCATTAGCGGAGAGGATGAATCTAATGAGATGCTTGAATGAGGAGTTGGTGTAATCCAGAGCAGCGGAGCCTGATTTTTGCTGCAAAAAACACCAAGAAGGATGAATTGTTTAGGTGTTTAGTGAATATACAGTAACACTACTCCTAAACAGCTTGCATGACAAACATTTTCAGTTTCAAATGCCTTATTTCCATTGCGACTGAGAAGTTACCTAGACTCACATATCTGTGAAATGAATGTTTCATTTTGTTGTATGAAGTCAGTAATCAGTCTTACAGTGTTTTTTAGACATGTTTTATTTGTTCTTATAAGAGCCATTATAGCCAGAGTTGAACAAAACACAGTGACTGCTTTCCTGTAATGATTCTGAGGCAAAGCAGGTGCCCAGTCATCACACATTTCTGATTCCCCATTGTTTCCTAGTTAAAGGTCATCAGTTTTTGAATGAGCATGAATCGCTTAAGTATTTCACTGTCTGCGTACAGTGCTGTCATTTATCATAAAGACAAACCGTGGCCATTTTAGAAAATGGCAGAAAAACAACACACTTTGTAATACAGAGAAATGGAAGATTTTACAGCAACAGAGGGGGCAATGCGTTTCTCTTTCTTTTATTCAGCTCTGTCTTTGCCTCTCTTTTATCTGTCGTCTTCTCTCTTCAACCCCCCTTTCTCCGCATCATCTCCTTGGGCTTCATTTGTCATCCTGCAGGTGATGAGTGCGGTGTTTTCCACCCTGACCTCTACTCTGTCCATAATGAGACATCAGCTATGCTGCCTCATGCTCACACAACCAAGACTGAGACCCGGGTCAAACGCTATTTGGAGATACACTTTCAGTTTGCTTGGGCATTTGAAGCACTGGGCTGGATGGATCATTCCACATGGAGGGGCTCTAATGAACAATAAATAAGGCTGTCCCTTAGAGAACAACACATTTAAAAATTGAACAGTGCCTCGATGGACAGCTCATATGACACTATGTGACCGATCAAAATCATGCTCGGAGTAAATAAGTCTAAATACAGCTTGAGGGAAGTTTGATATAGTGACACTAAGATTATCCTTTCTATTAAATAAAAACTTCAACCTTGAATATCTGTCATCATTCTAACACCCAGTTAAAAATATAGTTGTATGTATGTATATATAGATATAGATATAGATATAGATATAGATACCTATATATACATCTCAAGAGACTTTGCAGGTAGATATCTTCACCTACTATGTCAGATGTGTTGTGACTTTTTAAGAAGAACATTTTTGAATCCTTGGCAAACCTGTCTCACTCTGTCATCATGTTTTGAGTCAGGCACAGCAAAAAATAAACCAGCAGGACAGCAGACACTGTAATGTCTGCAAGGAAAATTTGATAGCTGCTTGTGTGAACAAGAAAAACATCTTTGTGTGTGTGTGTGTGTGTTAGGCCATTAGTTGTCAGCATACTTTTAAACATTCAGAGACTTTATGATAAGGGTTACAGGGGAAAATTTTTTCCCTGCCAATTTAGAGCTACTAATTAACCTGGCATGCATTTGGACAGTGGGAAGAAGCCAGAGTACCCAGAGAGAACACACACAGAAAGGCCCCAGCAGGGATTTGAACCTGAAACCCTCTTGCTGTGAGGTGACAGGGCTAACCACAACACCGACATGCAGCCCAAGGTTAATTTGTACCAAATTTAAAGAAAAAAAAGTGTGAACTTGTGTTAACCAACAAGCATGGGAATACATAAAAAAAGAAGAAGTAGTTAATAATTGAATAAAGAAAAATGTAAATGAATTGTTAGTCAGTGATAGGTTCTTGATCATTTTTGTTACTTATCTGGTCCACATATATTAAGGTAAGTTAAGTAGTTAAGTGGATTTCA
This sequence comes from Odontesthes bonariensis, assembly GCF_027942865.1. NCBI lineage: Eukaryota > Metazoa > Chordata > Actinopteri > Atheriniformes > Atherinopsidae > Odontesthes > Odontesthes bonariensis. The sequence goes on from NC_134525.1 coordinate 16,414,465, forward strand.
GGATATTTCCTTTCAACATACATGATCAGAATGCATTAATGACAAAGGGTTTATGTCAATGTTTTTTTCTTTAAAAAAAAAAAAAGTTGCACTATCTAGGGGTAAATTGATCAATCTAGATCACACCATGTTAAAATCAAAAACCATTTTTTTCCATTTTTAATACTGATTGAATCATTCATTTTTGCCTTTACAGATACTCAGATTCATTATTATTCAGAAGACTTAAACATTCCAAAACCAACCAACCAAATTAAATTCAAATTTCTTTGCATTTCTGAAACTTCTTTGAAGACCAGTGGTGTAACCCTAGAAAACCCTAAAGAACAGACCAAATAGAGAGTTTATTGAAAAAATCTGAATAAAAACTAAAGACTGCTGCCCAAGTCAAAATGACCATGATCTATGTGAAAGGCAAAATTAGTCTTTTTTTCACTTTTGTGAATTTGAAAAGAGTTTGAGTTTATTTGATCAAAATATAATGAACACATGGTGATGCTTCACACCAAATCATAGTCAAGTATATATTTTCTTAACAGATAGTTTACCTTGTTATAAACATATTCATCAATCCATTTTAATTTCAACTGCTGGCTTAATTTACCCCTCAGCATATGACTCACTTTGCCCCGGACTTGCCATTTTGTGAAAAGATGAAAATCGCTCGCTCAACAATTTGGGCTTCTATTTAGCTAAATGATGTCCATGGTTATATAGGCTGGCAAATTCCCAACATGCATCAGGAGTGATTTTAGAACTAGCAAAATTGGCTGTGATTTAGCACCCATTATATTTCATATGCCAAAAACTAGTTTGAAAGAAAATTGGTGCCTCTTTATTTCTGGCACAAGTGATGGATTATTTCAAAATAAAAGGTCACATGACAACAAAAGTGCAAGGTTGCCAAGACTCAAGGAGTGGGTCGCCTCATCCCACATTCCCCGATAGTTTTTAGGCGCTTCAGTATTTCTATTTTCTTCTTCTGTTTACTCCTGGACAAGCCAAGAGGTAAAAAAGTCCTTTAAACTATATTGTATTTATCTTTAAAGCTATAGAAAACGGTTACTTTTGATTTATATAAAAGACATTAGAAATTCTCTGAACAGCATTTAATTCAAGATACTATAGTTTTACAGTGGATAACACTAAAAAATATACAGGTACACTGTTTACTCAAATTAAGTCAAATTTAGAGAGTTGATAAGTGGGTACTCAGATAAACAAATCCAAAGAACATACAGCAAAGCAGCTAAAGTTCTTGGAGGTAAAAAAAAAAGTGGACATTTATGGGACTGCGGCTCTCCAAATCGCAACCCAAAGAAGCTGAATTTCAGTTGGTAAAGAAATTGTTTAAGATGTCCAAGGAAGACCCACAACCAAACATGACAGCTGCAGTAAACACTTGGCTAAGGATCACACAGGAGAAAACCAATTCTTTTTTGGTATCCATGGGTTCCAGACTCGAGGCATTTATTGCTGAATTGGTTATGTAAATTTGTTCAATTACCGCTGAACCCTCGAAAATGTGGACTGTGTATAGAAATGATTGCAATCAGGGTCAGACTGGAAACAAAATTCATCTCTGGCAATTTTCATCTGGACAGGCCCCATTTTCCCTGGTGCTTACTGCTAAGTAAGGCAATCTAAAACATATGAAATCTACTACTAAATTATATTGGACAGTTCACCTGTTCCCTCAAAAACCCAGACAACGCTGTTCACTGAGAGAAAGTGCACACAATGTAGGGGTTCACCCCTTATATCTCACGCAGAATCTCTTAATCTCTACCAATATTAAATTATTGATAATGATATTAAATGCTTTGCGGTGGTGTGGTGGTTAGCACAGTCGACTCACAGCATCAAGGTTCCAGCTTCCTCCCACAATCCAAAGACATGTACGTTAGATTCATTGGTGATTCTATTGACCATAAAAGAGAGCGTGAGTGTGCATGGTTGCCTGCAATGGATGGGCGACCTGTCCAGGATGTTTCTGCCTCTCACCCAGTGGTGGCTAGGATAGTGATTTTCTAATCACTGTCTGCCTTGATTTATCTATTTTCTCCTGACCTCTGTCATTATCATGGATAATGAGACACCTACCTATCATACAGTATAGATACACTACATGAGGAGATAGATTCCTCTACTCAGAGTGGCTGTTGCAGCAACTAAGCTGCACAGTGGTGTGGTGGTTAGCACTGTCACCTCACAGCGAGAGGGTTCCTGGTTTAAATCCCAGCTGGTACCTCTCTGAGTGGAGTTTGCATGTTTTCTCCATGTATGCATTGTTCTCTCCAGGTACTCCGGCTTCAGGTAATTGGTAACTCTAGGTGTGGTTGGTTGTTTGTCTCTGTGTGGCCCTGTGATGTAATGGTGACCGGTCCAGGGTGTACTTCACCTCTCGATGACAGCTGGGATAGGCTCATGACCCGAGTTGGATTTGGCAAGTAAATGAAAAGAAAATGGATTGATTGATGCTTTCAACGGAGCAAAGCTGTTTCAGTCATTGTGCTAACTGGCTGTTAGCAGAAAGGTCTTATAGTCATGCTGATATGAATGGTATCTAGTTATAATTTTCTGTTCATGAAGAAATAAATCTTAAAATTTCAGTGAGGAATTTTCATTTTAAGTGTTTAATTTTATTACTAACATTCAACTTCTGGCATCCAGTAGTTCAAGTACAGATAGCCTTTCATGCTTTTACTGATGTTTCCATTGGCATATTCCTTAGTTTTTCTGCTGAACAACGGTCATATTTCCATTATAGTGATTATAAAGTGAGTGATCTGCCTGAGCTGCACTATTAACATTGAGTTCTTCCTCAATTATACTCCAGAATGAAAGGCTCTGCTTCATCCAGTGCAACATTTTCAGATCTCACAATCCATCAACTGTCGCCATTTAGAGGGAGCTTTAAAACGCTGAGAGACATGGATCACGACTTGGGGACAATAGTGGTGGAGCAGACGGTGGAGCTGAAGAGCCTGAGAGGGAGACTGAGATTCAAGCAGAGGGAAAGACTTTGCTTCTGACAGTTGAACTTAGGTATATGTGAAAGAAAATAAAGAGAGCAAAGCTGATAGTGATGACTCATGCCTGAACCAGCAAAAGTAAAGCTATTAGCATAGTTTGGCAGGAAGTTAGCAAAAAAATCTATTTCGCAATTTGTTTTCCTTTGTCGCATGCTACATGCTGTACAGTAATTGAGTTGTAACAGATAGTAATGGGTGAGATTTTCAGCTAAGAGGCAAAAGTAAGGAGTAAAGACGATGCTTTTGTGTCAGAATCAGAAGCAAGTAATGTGTTCCATGACCATGATGGATGTAGTAAGATGTTAATGGTTTAACTGTGCTATTGACATTGACACAGGGATGTTTATATTCACTGGTGCTTGACAGAGGTGCACAAACACTTTAAAAGGTTCACAAAGTTTTTCAACCACTGATAATTTTTGATATTTCAGCATACTGTGAATATGATCAATATGTTTCAGACAACTCATTTGTAGACGTGTGAAAGGGCACAAAGAAAGGTTTGATGCTTTTCCAGATGGAACAGATTGTGGAATCATCTCTAAAAAGAGTATGGACTCAGTTCTCAGTCAGACAGCTTTTGTTCAATATACAAATGGAGGGATAACACCGTACAACACTCGATATAAAAATAATGCATAGTTACAAAAGAGCAAGAGAGCAATGAATCAGGGATGACATGTAAGTTAATGCCTCATTCATAAACACTTCAAATCGAGGATTCACTGGAAGATAAAGCTTATGTAGTGAATCAGTAATTCAGTCATAATGAATAAACCATAATAATTCATGATTATTCATCCCCACTTTCTTTATTCAAGGTTCTTGATTCAGTCTGATATCAAACACAGGGCAGTACTTAAGAACAGCACTTAGCATTACTTATCACTCCAAGTAATTAATCCCAGTTAATCCACGAATGCAGAAGACTGTGTTGTAGTCTTGTTATATTGATAGTATGTGAAACAAGACCATCTAGAATAAACATATAAAAAGAAGAAAAGACACATCTCACAAATGCTCTGCCACAAATATTTTGAGCAGATGATACTGTCTGTAGCAGTACCTGAGAAGTGATTATTATTCTGCTGATGGTAATACATAGTTTCCTGACTTTGTGTTTGCAGAAATAGTATCCACAATGATTCACAAGAACGTGTCTGGCACTGCGCAGAAATACAAGTCATTTGTTTGTAAAAGCTCAGTTTCCACTCAGACTTTTTGTTTGCTCAAATTTTCTTAGGATGGTATCCATATTTAATGACTGCCATTGCTGTTTATTTTTCTACATATCAATTCAAATATTTCATTTCAGGATAAATTTGGCTTTAGGCTATGCTATTAATCTTGCCACTTGATTTGTTACGATAGTAATTACAATAGATTTCACTTTGTTGGATTAGTTGAGCTAATCTTTTGAATGCCTGGTTGTAGCTCATGATTTCCCTCTCTTTTATCAACAGACCTGTTAAACAGCGAATGGCAGCTTTGCTAGAAAGACCTGGACAATTAGAGCGCAAAAAACCACCACCCAATGATGTTCAAGGACCATTGAGGGTCAAGTGCAACTTCGAAAAATAGTTGTAGAAGATCTGGGAAAATGAAAATAGGTATGATAACAATAATGTTCCATAAAGCTCATCGTGTTTCTGAATGATGAAATAGCTATAGAGGAGTAGCTGTTTTGCTAGTTTTTATCATTTCTTTCTTTTATTCTATGACTCTACAGAAGCTTTGCATCATTTACGATTGGAATAGAATTAGAAAAAAAATTATATTTATCTCATACCGGGCCTTTATGCTTCCACTCAGTTCATCCACTGTGAAACAAGCCCATCATTGCCTTTGGCTCTTTAAGGCCCCCTGCCTAAAATCCCACTTTCTTCTGATGGCTGGCTTTGAGGAAACCTGCGGGACAGCTCCCAGTACACAATAAACATAACTTCCTCCTCATGCCAATGCAAATGCTATAAAAGCAAATTGCAAAGCTGTTTCCTGCAAATTAAATGGTTCATCTTCATATGTTCATATTAGGTGAAATATTTTGGATAAGATTGGATCATTACAGAATGTTGTTAGAAAATTGAGTTGTACATTTTGGGTCATTTAATTGAATGAGACTATCCCTACTGTTATAACCTATTGGGATGTTTGCTCATCCAGGCCAATATTACCAACAATGACGTGCATTTTTTTGGATGGTGGGAAAAGCCGGAGTACCCGGAGAAAACCCATGCATACATGGGGAGAACAGGCAAACGCCACACAGAAAGGCCCCAGCAGGGATTTGAACCAGGAACTTGCTTACGTGAAGCGACGGTGCTAACCACCACAACATAGTGCACCCCATAATAAAAATTAATTGTAAAACAAAAAATTTAAAGAAAATAACACTGATGTTCACCACAACGTCTTTGCCTTTTCTTTTAAAGAGCTTGGGTGACAGATTTAGTGTAATGAATAATAAGCTGTTGTTCATATGCTTAACTAGGCCTACTATTTATTGGGCTATAGGATCATACATTTAATTTTGAATGGTTAGGTGCAAACTGTTGACGGTTTACTGGTACTGCATATTTAATTGATAGAGATTTTCCTTGCTTTTATATGTACATGCTCATAGCAGCAAACCAGATTAGATGCTTTGGCCTCCAGAATGACAGCTTATGGAAAATAAACTGTGGAGAGGAAGATGGAGATGGGGAATCAGACCTGAACATCACCATGACTGAACTACAACTCAAACACAATGACACAGAGCATCTGCAGAAGAAGAATGAAGGCAACACTGATGAATTACACCACCGCTCTAATGTTATATATGGATCCCTATATTGTCAAGCAACACTCAACATAATTGGACATTTGTACATGAATCATTTTGATTAGGATAAAAATGAAGGGGCCATATCACCTGGAATAGAATGAATCAAAACATAATGAAGAAAACATAAATTACAGATATTTTCTCCAAAGGCAAGATGGCTTTCTTCAATGTGGTGAGAAAATTCACCATAGAAACTCCACTGAAGTACAACAAACTTACATCTGTATTACTTATAATCCAGCATTAGACCAGCTCACAAATGGATATAAACACACTTACGGCTCACAAGGCCGGATATGCAAATCCCTCTTTAATTACCCCCATACTAAGTCAAGTTCATAACACCAGTTAGGGGAGGCTACTATTACAGACTCGTGGCCTTTGATTACTGACAATGGAATATTTTTGGTATTCCCCTTTTCTGCAGTAATGGAAAAATCGCATCCAACTTAAAACAGTAATGAAGTTATTTTAATATTTGTCAAATGCCTTAACTCTTCAATCAAATGAGCGAGTTTAGGATCAACATCTCTTTCTGAAGATCTAAATAATCAAGACACTTCAGATGATCCTTACTTCTCTGTGTAACGGTTGATGAACATTGGGTTGCTTGTTTATACTGTAATAGTAACTAGTAGCTATAAAGATAAAATAGCGGCAATAAGCCTTTAATGAGGTTTCATTTTGATGTAAATTTCTTGAGATTGAGCTTTAACTGAATTCTTTGAACGACAAGTCTTTTCAAGGCCATGTGTTCTCTTTATTATTTAGATACAAATTGCTTTTGAAGAGTTTAGCCTTAAACTACTTTTCATCTCATGATTCAAAAACATTATTTATGGGCACAAAAGTACAATGATATGATAAGTGAGACATAGAGGGTGCAAAAAATACAGATTTTGGATTCTGTTAGTATTCTCTTTGCTAAGATCCTCATGTGGAATGAATGAATGTGGAAGAATATTAAAAGTAACATGATTTGTCTTTGCACAACAGATTCTAAAGTGAGTTGGAATGACATATGCTGAACTATGCGAGGACTTTCATGAAAATGACATAGTCTGCATGGCAGCATATGTAACTACAAGATTTGTATACATTGTTTGTATTATCCACGCTGTGTGCACTAATGCACCTCCATACCATCACAGGTGATGAACAGCTTATGAACTGTGTGTTGATAAAATGCCTAATGGTCTCCCCTTTCCTTCAACTCGTCTTAAACAGACATATGCCCAGAATAGCAGAGTAGAAGCATTTCTGGATGTTGTTTTCCTTTTATTGTAGTTTCACCTTACATTTGTAGATGCAGTGCTTCCAGTACTTCACTGTTCATTCAAAACAGAGTTCAGGGAATTAAAAAAAATGGAAAAGGGGGAAATAAAATGTGTCTGTTTTTAAGGCAGCTTGAGGGGACAGAAGATCATGGCCACAGAATACTGGTCTTCATCCTTGTGTACAGAACTTTTTGTTAATCCTTTAAATATTTAAATGAACTCATGTGTTGTAGATGATCAAATTCCAGTGTGCAAGCAAAACATGACAACAAGTTGCACAAGATCCATTTATGTAACATTTAAATAATATAACAAAAAAAATCTTAAGTTTCACATGCCACAAATGGAACATAATATAATATAGCTCTTCTCTTGATTGGCCTTTTGTGTGACAAAAGTAAAAAGAACTGATTGCAGCGAATAACGTAGTTTTGTGGACGTTCACTCTTGTTGCTGAGAAGCAAATGGGCTTCAGAATATGCTATCCTCAAGAGGTTTGATTTTAAACTAAATCGCCATGTTATTAAAAAAAGGTCTGGCTACATCTCTGTGTTTGTCCATTGAATCCCAGTGACAGTGAACATTTTAGCGACACCTCTGCACTGTTCATAAGACCAGCCCAACACAGTGGCAGTCATCAATAGCCCTTGTGAGTGAATCTAGCTCTGACAGAGCCCCTCTGTTCTGAAAGGTCTCCCACTGCGCAGATACCGAGGAAGCGGAACAGCGCCAGAGCAGCTGGGCATGCTGAGGAGAATCAGGACTTGTAGTGAATCTGGCAGGGGAAGACGAAGGAGACATGGTGGGTAATTGGAGCGCAGCAATATCCGCCATCTTGGCTCATTACCTAAATAACAGCTTTGATTGAGGTGAATAGGCCCATAAAGGGTTGTGGCGGAGCTGATAAGCTTTGGAAGGCTTGGCCAGTGTTGCAAGGCTTTTGGCATCCGTGAGGACTCTTGGCTTCCTGGAGCTGAGACCTGGATCTGCAGGATGGGGCACCTGGGATTCCAGATGTCCTGGCGTAGAATCTATAGTGGCATCTCTCAACTGGCATTAGAGCCTAGGATGACATTCATCCCTCAGTCTGGCATGCCGGAACTGGAGCGTCGCGTCAACTTCCTATGAGCCCCCACATTTCTGGCTGGGAGGGCGCTGCTGGAAGTTGTGCTTCCTTCTGTCTGGAATAGAGAAAAAAACAAACAGAGTGCAGGATATATGGATGGCACTGCTCTGCTTTCTGGATGCTAAGAAACAACAACAGATAGCACCTAACACACTACAGAGATTACAGCTGCTGTTATATTTCAGTACATGGTAATGCTTATCTGAAATGAAGTCGCATAAGGGAATATTTGCCTCAAAACTACAAGCACGGAGAGAGAAAGAAATATACTTAAGGGGATGCTCTAATACACTTTGGGGCAGTTAAAGTATATTATGTCTGAGTTGGTCTATTTAGAGCCTCAAAGTAACAACAAATAAAATTACCTTGGTCTCAAGTGTAGAGAGATACACCGTAGGTGTAATACATTGTAGAATTTAACGTTTAACCCCTCCCCGCCCACCTCAAGCATTCTGCTTCATGACAGGCATCACTGTTATTTTCCGACTGGAACAAACACAACACTTCATGGCAGCTCATAAATTGTTCAGTGCCTGAGGCTGTTCAGTCAACATCTACTTCCATCACTTCCCAGAGCTCATACAAACACAACACATCAGGATACATTCATCCCTGTGTCTTCTCACCAAAAGCATTTTGCATCGACTGAATGAGGTCTTGTCCAGGACTTACCTACAGTAGAACTTCTGATTAGCTTCAGAGCAACTTCACAGTGTTCACTGGCTACTTCCACATCCAGTTGTTGTTGTCAGCTGGCAAAATTTTAGGGCCTGTGAATGTTTAGCCCTGTTGAAACGGCAGCGCTTACAGGATGATGGATCTGTGGCAGGAGACACTGCAAGATCAACCTGAAGGACAGTTACCCATCTGAGTGAGAAAGAGATCAGGTCTCAAGAGATAAAAGAGGTGTTTAGTGAGATGTTCACGCTCTGTTACCTACCAGACAGAAACGTTCTTACTCACTCACCTTGTTTGCCACTCAGAGGCCTTTGTGTACTAGCTGCTAATTAACAGAGTTTTGAGTGCTTTAGGCATAGACAGGCTTGACTAAATTTTGGGAAAACAATCCCACTTAAAATACGATTTTTCGTAAAAATAAAATAAAATCTTAAAAGTGCATTACCTTTCAGAAGTTGCTTACAGTATTAGCAAGTATTTTTTTCCAAAAGAGTTTAACGTGCTCTCCTTTGTTTGGTATGTTAGTGTTTACTAATTAGCATTAATACAAGTACAGCTCAGAGTGATGGAGACGTCATTCGTTTTCAGGTGTTTTTTTTAACCAAAGCTTTGAACTTTCTAATTGAACTAATTAACTGAAATTGTAAAATAGGATCATCTGAAGTAAAATAAACAAAGTGAAACAGAAATAATCAGCTTTATAGTCAGGGAGAAACCAAAGTAATTAGCATTTAGTTCTCTGTCAGCCCCAAAGGCCAACATGCTCATTCTCATAAAGCCTACTACATGCATAAATTAGAGATTAAAGATGACACTCGTGACTTCTTGATGCACATGCAAGCACTCACACAGTCAGACACAAGCTCTGCTCTTGTAACCTTTCGCTGTGAATTTTAGCAGTCCTCAAATGCCACTCTGGGAAAGTCATTCATCGTCCTTGAGCCTGCTGTCAAAGTGGAATGTCACATGTGTCTGACTGACTGTGAGCTGCATAGCTCACGTTGCTGGCAAATTTATGAAAAGATGAAAGCTCCAAAGAACGCTGCAGCGCTACTCTGATGGCTGTGGATGCGTGGTTGCATTTCTGCTGGAAATAGATGTATCTGCTTCCAGTTCGTCAGTCAAAGTTTGGTGAGGTCAGTGTAGAACGATCGTTTGCTTTACACAACATGCTCACTGTCTGAAAAGCTCTTCTGAGGATATACGGACATTTGCAGCTACAAACACCATTTACCAACTCCAAACACACATTTAGAGTACATGTACAGCCCACACACAGCTGCACCTACTGTCCTGTAGCCCCTTAACCACCTGTGTGCCTGTTTACGCACTGCTTCATTCTCAGATAGTGAGAATGAAGTAGAAAGGAAGAGATTAATTCTCCGAAGTCAGGCTGACCAAACAACAGAGTGATTAATAACTCCCCTCCATTACCCCCTGCACACAGATGGGATGTCAGGTTGAAGGTTGATGGAACACGGCACTGCATGTGGTATCACACCCCATCATACAGATTAGCGTTTGGACTTTCAACAGCTCCCCCACCACCTTTACTTCACTGCATGGCGCGATTAGTATCTTTCAGGTATATTTCCACCTCTCTCAATGCCATTCGTCACCACAAGGTCCTGCTGAAGATTTCTTAAAAAAAATAAAACAGGTAGAGAGAGTCTTTTCAATTCAATTCAATTCATTTTTATTTATATAGCGCCAAATACAACAAATGTCATCTCAAGGCACTTAGATAATAAAGTCCAATTAAAGCCAATTGGAATTTAATTAATTGTAATCATAATTACAATATATTCTTATATATATTCTTTAACTCTGGTTTAGGATGATTTATGAACTGCTGGCACGTCCTTATTGTGCTGTGGTTTTAAAGTGTTTGCTTGAAGTCTCCAAAGTTGTCAGAACCAACCACACAAAAGGGGCCTCAACTTGAAAGTGAATGCTTTCTATTTCCGTTTATTTTCACTTAAGCGGACTCATTCTTTAACCTGTTCATTGCCGTGGCGAAAACACAACATTTGTGGGATCAAAGTAATTCAAAGCTCTGCAAAAGACTCGGTAAAACTCACAGTGGACAAGTCTTGTATGAAGTAGTTTTAATTTATGCACAGTAACACAAGCAAACATGTAAAACATGAACCAATGAGAAACTTAACAGTTGAACAGAAATATCTGATGAAGAAATTTCATTTTACGGTACACGGGTAGCACTCAAGTTAGGGTTTAGGAAAACAGCTTTTGCTGCATTCCCTGTACAGTTAATGCCATTAACATTCTGCTCTCACAAATGCATATTTAACTCAGAAGCCAAATGAATAGTCAACACTATCAAAATTCAAAAACAGTATTTTTTTTTCTTTTTTACAAAAAATATATAAAAAGTACTATGACGAAGACTTAAACCGATGCAGGCTGCTAAGAATACTCCCAGTTACTTGCCAGAAAGCACACATAAACCTTTTTTTTTTTCTCAAAAGAAAATGTTCTTTAAACACTTGAGACGTTGAATAAATGTAATTAGAAAAAATCCTACAGACATATGCTTCAAACTAAACTTCCTGTACAAAACACATATGCGCCTTTTAAAAGCAAAAGTAATGTTTGAAAACAATTTCACATCGACAGCTCATTCTATTCTAGCTGCTAGAGAAACATGAAGCAAAAGGAAACAAAAACATGGACAACCTTGACCACAGATTTCAAATATCTACATCCTGATTCCAGGACAAGGGGTGGATAATAATCCAGCTGGAGATTGCTGCAGCAGTAAATGACAAAAGCCACCAAGCATCACCGCTGCCTTTGTTTTTAGGATTTCCAAAGCCAGTCCAGCACCCAAGACCATCCAACAATGTCACTGGAACCCCGGAATGTGATCCATCATGCAAAATTAGACAAAACACCAGAGGAAACACGTCAGATGAAGTCATGCAAAGCGATTTGTGGTTATTTCCCAGCATTACAAATACAGGTTTATTTACAGGCATCACAGGAAAGTTGAAAGGGATCACATTTCCAACAGAATCTTAAAGTTCTTCTTTTTCCCTTTTTGTCCAAATTAGGAGATCAATCTGTCCATTTCTCAGTGAAGGTGAAGGCAAGATATGCCTCCAGCCATTGAACTTTCCAAGTGTACCCAAGGCACCTGAGAGAAAGTGGGCATTTCCCTCTGTTGGCAACGCTGTGTGTCTGTGTTTTCATTACATACCAGCTGCCATAAAGTCTCAGAGCGAGACAATCCCACGCATGGTGTCACGAATCTCAATACAAAGCACAAAGAAAAGAATATAGTCAAAATGGACGATAGGGTCAGGGTCTCCGCTGTGGCATGGAGTCTAGGGTCAATAGTCATCATAGGTGTTGAGGTCGGTGAAGTATGTATTGGTATAGGTTTTCCCGGCAAGGTGTGGGTTGAAGTACTTATTTCTTTCCTCCAGAAGCAGATTGTTTTTGTTGAAGGCCTGCAAATAAGAAATAGATGGAGAGAAGAAAGAAGAGTCAATATGGACTTGTTTGCAATACTTGACAGAAAAAAACAAAACAAAAAAAAAAAAGCGCAACACAAATCAATGGGAGGCTGCTCAGTGAATGAAACATACATTTCACAGAGCAAGGTCAAAGCACTGGCAAACAGGCTGGAAAAATGATAAGCCACCACAGGGCTAAATTATTTTGATGCGCATCCGAATGTCCACCTCTGTCATCTCTAATACCCAGCATCAGCAGTTTTTATGGCCCTTGAATTGTTGGTCCTCCAGGACAATCAAAGCTATAAAAATCGAAAAGAGAGTGACTTTTCTGTTAAACAATAAGGAAGAGCCATGGGGTCATCTTCTCTGTCCCTGCATGACGTGGTAAACATGGAACGAGCTTCAGATGTGCTGCTCAATACAACATCAGCAATTTGCCAAACAGATGCGTTCATATCCAGTCTGTTGTGGTTGAGAGTCTGATGGGAGTCCCTCGGGGCAGTGCAGTTGAACACTTGATGATGTTGCATTTGCAGCTGATGGATGTTTCCGACAGACACTGATAAGAAACAAGTGTGCTGAGGAAAGAACTCATATATTTTGCTGCACTCCCTATTATGTGATCTACACACAAAGGGAATGTAATCAGCTCTCCTGCAGTCCTGCAGGCAGTTATGTATTTCTGCAGGTGGCCCCATGGCTGCTTTTAAACAGCTGTGCTGCGATGCTTGTTAGCATCATCTACTTTGTCTTCTTTCCTTAAATGTTTTTAATTGGCTTAAGAATGATTGAGTTTGAGTTCTGTGTGCCTTTGATGAAATTTGCAATAACTTTAAAGTGCCGTGGGAGATAGAGAAGTAACAGAGGAATTTAAGAAACAAACATCACAATGAGTTCTCTTTCTTGTCTAATCAAATCAAACCGTCAATTAAAACACAACAAAACAAGAGGGACGAACATGAAAAATACATGCAAATGCAAGCAGTTGTTGGGAAAGAACAAAAAGGGAGGGATATACTGCCTTCTCACAAGCCGGCAGGGAGAAGGGAGGCAGCTGTGATGGAAAGATGAAAGGGTCTGAGCAGTGAAAGAGAAACTAGAGTTCATTACTACAACCTGCCACACACAGGAAGTGCCACAGGAAGTGGAAAGGCAGGGCACGTTGGGGATAAGGAAGTAGTGGTGGTTGGGATCAAAGAGTTGTTGGGGTTGGGGGTCAAGAGGCGGGATGTTGTAGAGGTCAGTGGTTAGTAGAAAATCTCCAGTCCACGCATAGACACCCCCATGTTAGCAGAGAGAGGCTGGTGCATGGCAGGGTCGTCCAGGGGCAAGAGTACCGACACATCTGGCTGCAGGGAGGAGAGTAATGGGCAAGAGTCATCCTCAACGAATTTCTATGGCCACATTCTGTCTCATAAGAAGCCTGGAAATAAGATAAACTGCTGGAAACATCCCAAGAATCCAGCATAAAAGATGTCATTGACACATTGTGCGGGATAGGAATGACTAATGTGTCATCAATATCAGAGTTTGAACCAAACACTCTGAAATATGGCATCAGGTGTACATCATTTTCTCCCGTAAACACTAAAAAAAGGCAAAATATGGTTTTGCAAACTTAATAGCTGAAAATTCACTGCAGCATAAGGTTGTTTAGGCTCTGTGATTGAGAGTTGGAGGCAGAACGTACTCTTGGAAAATTTGTCATTTGTCATGCAGCTCTGTTTGTATTTTTGCATGCACTGTCTGTAGTCATATCTGCCTCCATCTGTAACCGCACTAACTGAATTATGCCCAATACTTCTGACTCTAATCGCATGATAGATGAAACCTCCTCACACCTGCAGAAAAAAAATCCCACTCAGTGAAGTTTGCTCCGAGCAAAAGTTACGGTTTGCAATTTGACAGCTTTACAAAGCACATTCAACACTATGTAGGGACAAGAAATGGTGTCCAAATTTGTCTGGTTTGTCGAAATACAGTAAAATTTGCATAACTGTAATTCCATGGCCAGTATGATTTTCAGTTGTATACTATGATATACGATACTAGGATGGATGTAGTCAGTGGGATATAACTCATTGTTTTATGGGCTTCTGTTTGGAGGCAAAAATGTTTATTTTCCTTACACAAAAGGGAGGCGCTGGAAAGTGATAGCATACAAATGCCCATCTTAGGTACCATATATCTATTTCATTATGGAGATGGACCACCATATAAAGCTTTTGCACAAGTTCATTAAGACAGATCTGATCCTTAACGTCTGATCTTAATCCCTGGCATTCTAGCTTTTCCTCCTTTACTCTTCGTCACTTCTATTTTCCTGTACTGTCAAACTGTCCTCATTTAAAATTCTGACATCACTGCTCTGGTCCAGTGGTGGTCTTGTCTGTTACGCTTCGATCTCGTCAGTATGTTCCCTGTCTTTTTAAAACTTGCTTCTGTTCTGTCATTCTCCCTCCAGACTTACTCTCATGCAACCCACAGGGAGCTGTCTCCACCTCCCTCTGATGCCCAATAAGAAGTCTTCCACCCTCTACTTGTTCATCCCTTACTAAAGTCTAGACTCTGAGGGGTCCTGTTCTATCTCTTTCGTTAATCATGTCATAAAGCTTCATCTGACTCTGACCGTAATCTAATTTTTCGTACATCAACAAATTTTGTTCCATCCTTTCAATTGATCTCTCCTTATTGAGCTCACTGACGAGAAGACGTTAATTCAGCTCCATACATCATAATGGCTTGTGAGAAAGATATTGACTGATTCTTGCATGAGAGAAGCAGGTCCTTTCTGAATGGGAGTCTGCTGGTATGTTTCGGAGTCAACCCCGTGTGGTTGTAAGTTTTATTACACTTTATTGCACTTTAGCGGTGGCTTTACTTTCCAGAACCAGTGGCTAAGTCGAACTTTTATAAACACACTATGTTTTCATTTCAAAATGTGCCAAGATGAAGATTTCCAAATGACTGTTAATTTAAACCCCTCCCCCAAAAGAAGGAACTGTTCAACCATAGAACTCTTTCACTTATATAGCAGGTTCTTTTTTTTTCAACAATGTGACGCATCTTGATGACATTTCTCCTATCAACCAAAAGACTTGCTCTAACTAACTGTTGGGGAGAATGTAAAATCCTCCGACCCCACCTATTAGAACTGGGCAAGGTACCCCAACAAGAGATAAAACAAAAAATGCTGAGCTAACAGAAGACAGAAAGCTTTTGCTCCCAAAATGTTGTCCCTCGCCAACACATTCTTCATACAACATTACTTTACATCAGTTCATAGAGTTAAGGCTCATCTAAAAAAGGCTGATGACCTTCTATCTGAAAGCTGAAACTATACTCTTCATAGTTTTTTTCAGTTATAGTTGAATTTGGCAAAGTTTATACACTTGTTAGCCCAGTCATTGTTAGCCAAGCCAACCTTAAGTAACCCAAACAAAAATCTGCCTTCTATCGGCCTTTTAAGGTTCAAAATCCTTCCTGCTGTTCGAAAAGAATGAAAACTATGCTGCAAAAAGTTAGGTGAATATATTTAGAATATAATTCTGACAACAATGTCTGAAAGCAAGGACACGTGGTTTTAAAGATCCCTTTTTATTCTGCTACAGTTAATATTCTAAGCTGTATATCAGCAGTGTTGAAGCATTCATTTGCAAGCAAAACAAAGACATGCTGCTTTCTAATGTTCTCTCTTACAAAAAAATGCTTTATCCACACATTTAAAGGAATGGCACTGTCAGAAACTGTAAACTGTGAAACCTTCTTTCTTTCAACTCTTTAGTTCTGTCAGTGTCTTTGCAAATTTAGGAACAGCTAATCAAAAGTAATATCTTAAAAAAAAAAGCAATATATAACAAGGCAATTTTTTTTTACCTTTGTACCTTTTTTCATTGCCTCTGTTGCCACTTTTCAGGGTAGAAATTGCACAGGGTGTTAAAGAGGTTTAAACCCCTTTCATACAGAGCATGTGGATCGCTTAGAAAAAAAAAAGAGCGGGAGCATAAACCGTCTGTGTACAAGCACTAGTCACCAGTCCAGCCTGGCACTGTATGCCAGATGTATCAGCAGAAAAGAGGCTGTTGTGCCACAAGAGTGGCTGAATCTCCTTCACTTGCTCTAATACATCAGACTGTCGGCACTTCAGGATGCCATTCTGACGCACGGAAGTGGTAAAGATAAAGAAATGTGCAGACACCAGGTCTCTTACCCACCCTCGCATCGATAAGTAATTGTATTAGTATGTTATGAGAAAGCAGTGTACAACCACTAACAAAGAACAAAGTCACACACTGAGACACACAGCAGAGGAGCACAGGAAGAGAGAATGAACGCACAACTGCCGATCTGTTACATGACTAGAGAATGTGACAGGAGGTGGTGTGGCAGTGAAAGTCATGTAGTAAGAAGTCTATTCAATCACTGCTGACACTGGAGGAAGAGGCGAGTCGTTGCTCCCCGACTCTGAGTGGGAGTGTGATGTCAGTTGATTAAGCCAAAGAGTAAAGAAATGTTGCGAACTGATGCTTTGCCACTACATGTGTGGACGTCTGTCAGGCATGACCTGTCGTGAACCCAGAAAAACTCGGTCTACAGACCTTGATGGCTTCCACAGTGTCGTATTTGTCCAGTTTGTTGATGTGGTTGGTGATGCTGGTGTTGAGCGGAGCGGGCGAGATCGGGTGGATGACGGTGGCGTCGTGCGACTGCTGCTGGTAGCGCTGGCAGTACGAATAGACCAGCAGGGTAACCAGGCAGCCCAGAATGGAGCTGCTTAGCCCCACAGCGATCATGTGGAAAAGGTTGAAGTCTGGAACAAGAAAGAGGGGAGGTGGGAATGAGAGGCTGGTAAACAATTCAAACACTAATTGAAGCAGCCATTCATATAACAATGGAGGGTTCTACAATGAGAAATTTGTTTGGTCCTAGGGTCTGTTTAACATTATCTGAGTGTAAAACACTGTTGCAATAATGATAGAAGTTCCTGTATTTTAATGCAGCATAATGCAGACATACTTCACAGGCAGGAACTCAGAATTATAAATTGTGCAACTTTTGACCTGCGTAAAGGTACCTCATTTAAAGGGGAACTCCGGGGCATTTGAAGCGCGTTTCCATTGCTAGAGGTTGTCAAATACTGATAGTAGGACATAGAGAGGTGCAAATCTGCGCTCCCTGTGTGGAGATCGCGCTGTTCGGACACCCTGTCATGCGAGGCTAATACGTGGTGGCTAAGGGGCAAGAGCTAAACCTTCCACGTAAAACAACAACTTGCACACTGCAGAAACGTCACACCACTTTATAAACCATCCAACAATAAAGTCACAAGCCTTACCATCAAAACCATATGCATGGTTCTCACATTACTGGCATGGGGACGTTACAAAACAACTTTATAAACAGCATGTCACTTACCACTTGTCGGTAGGCTCGCGCATGTGAAAGCCCAAAAGAGTCAATGGACGATACTCTCATAAACAAAACAATTATCTTCTCTAGAAAAACTGCGTTCAAGTATTTAAAACATTACAACAATATTACTGGGCATGTATTGTTGTAATGTTTTAAATACTTGAACGCAGTTTTTCTAGAGAAGATAATTGTTTTGTATATGGGATTATCGTCCATCGACTCTTTTGGGCTTTCACATGCGCGAGCCTACAACTACCCGGTGAGTGACATGCTGTTTATAAAGTTGTTTTGTAACGTCCCCATGCCAGTAATGTGAGAACCATGCATATGGTTTTGATGGTAAGGCTTGTGACTTTATTGTCGGATGGTTTATAAAGTGGTGTGACGTTTCTGCAGTGTGCAAGTTGTTGTTTTACGTGGAAGGGTTAGCTCTTGCCCCTTAGCCACCACGTATTAGCCTCGCATGACAGGGTGTCCGAACAGCGCGATCTCCACACAGGGAGCGCAGATTTGCACCTCTCTGTGTCCTACTATCAGTATTTGACAACCTCTAGCAATGGAAACGCGCTTCAAATGCCCCGGAGTTCCCCTTTAATCAAATCAAATCAAACTTTATTTATATAGCACCTTTCATACTAAAAAAGCAGCACAAAGTGCTTTACATAATAAAATCAATAATCAAATCAATTCATGCATAAACTCACACACAACATCACACCGACAACCACACTGCACACATACTACCCCCCCACCACCCCCAACATGAGCAACATCAATATCAACAACAATCAACATTAAAATCAACATTAAAATCAACATTAAAATCTGGCATGACGCTGAAGTGAGGAAACGGTATCTTGGGGATCTGTCCACACCGGGAGCCAGCCCACCAATGACCACAGAGGCCGCCACCACGGGGAACCGCCCAGATCAGGGCAGGCTGGCATCCACACCACAGCCAGGGCTACAGTGCAGGATCCCCCAGCCACCAGGGCGATCCCCACAGTAATGACCCCACAGACCGAGTGGGCATAGTACCCGGTGTGGAAGATCCCCATGAGGAAAAACACTGGATAAATAAGTGTATAATAAGTATAGAATAAAATAATTAAAAATAATAATAATAATAATAATAATAATAATAATAATAATAATAATAAATAAATAGATATTTTAAATAATGGATGAATACATAAAAGTAAACTAAAACAAAACAAACAAACAAACAAAAATTAAATAAACAAATAAAATAACATATAATGAATAAATAAATAAATGAAATAAAATTCAGCTGTAAGCTAAACTAAAATGCTTTATGAGATAAAAATTAACTGTGTACTTTCCTTGTTGGAGATTGAAAGTGTTTTGTGGAAAAGAATGCTGCATTTGTGTAAAAATCTATTGCAAGTTAAGAGCAAAGTACTACAGTGCATATGCTGCACTAAAAAGATTAACATTATCTCTTAACCCACTGAGGAAGTGTCTTTATCCTGTAGTTTCTCTAATGGCCAGCAGGAGGTGACTCTTAAAGAGTCAACAGAAAAAAATTGTTCTAGTTCTTTATTGATTTTTGACTCGAGCAAACATTTTTATAACAACTTCATGGCTTTAATCACTACTTTCATGTTTAATTTAACAGCACATCGTGCTCCTTTTTGTAAATTAGGGTCGGACTTTGGGTTAAATAGGCAATAAATCAGGGTATGCATTAGGATGGGGCATGTAGAGATTTACCAAGCTGCATCATTCTATTTTATACTGTGTTTAGCAAAGCGCCACAAAGTGGTACCAAATGACTGCGCCAGCAGGTGATTCAGCTCGGAAGATGACAGGTCAGAGGTTATATATGTCACAGAGAGCTCACAGAGGTGACAGCAAGGCACTGCTAACTTAAGCAGCCATGGCAACAGACAAACTACAGCATATCCACTTTGGGTCTTTTTGAGTCTTTTTGAGTCAGAGTCTTTGGACCAATGAGAATCCATGGTTAAGATCTCTGGATTATATTGTGTGATAGCTGAACCACGAACATGATCTGTTCGTGTCATGAATCAACATTATAAGCATCACCTGAATATTTCACCCAAGATGAGGAAAAGATAATGAATAACATATTCTAGAAATATAAAAGAAAATAAGTAAAATACCTTACGTTTGAGTGATTTAGCATTTCCATTTAAATTTATATGCTGTTGTGCAGTGTTGAAAAGCTTCTTTTAAATCTTGTTACAAATAATACTCAACATGTGTTATACCAAGTGTTACACTCCCCCATTCTCTGTCTCTTTCACACAAACTCACACATACAAACATAAATTACCTCCACAGTGTCTCTCCTCTTGACTGGAGCGTGCAATCGAGACTTCTGACAAAGAAGAAGAAACACCAAAAGGCAGCAGTATTAGAGCCAAAAAAATCCCTTAGAAATACACCTCCTGCTAGCATGACAAATTGTACTCCTGAAGGTGAGTGGGGAGATGAAAGCTGTACTCACTTCCAAACAGATAATCGTAAAAACTCCAAAAGCTAATCATGGCCGTGGCACCTGGAGTGGTTTATAAAAAGTATCAGTTCCCATTAAAAGGAAATGAAGTACAAGATGTTGTTAATGAACCTTAATGGACCACCTCTCCCATAAAATGAGATGGATGATAAGATAAAAAGGCAAATGGGTAATTCAGTAAAGATCTGCCAAGGTTTTCTTGAGTCCTCGCTAATTAAAACAGAAAGATTACAAATATGTGTTTCAATCAATTGTTTATTCTTTCGCATAATTAATTACCCTGCTGAGGTCTAATGATCATGGAATATGACAACATTACCGTTTGCAAAAATATAGCATGCTTTTACATTGCTTACAGTGTTCCCAGTCATACATTGCAAAGCAAAGGCGTCCTTTGTTAAAGGGAGGGTTTTTTAATGATCTCTGTTTAGCAGAGATGCAGAGATCAATACTTCTGTGTCTCGCATTACTAACTGTCAATAAGGAGATGCCTGTTGAGGCAGATGTCAATACTAATGGTGTGTGTGAGATAAGAATGCGAGTTTGCAGCAAATATCGAAGTTTAGCCTTTCACCGTGAGTAGATTTAGTTACTTTTTAAACTCGTCTTCCTTATTGTATGCAGCCATTTTACATTTATCAAAATCTGAAGACCCCAGTTTTGAATTTCTCTGTAATACCCAATTGCATTTGAGGTAATCAAGTGTTGTAACAAGAGGCTGTAATTGCCTACACTTAAACATAAAGGGTTAATCTGCACATGATCACTGTAAATTGCTCATGTGGCTTGTGAAAACTGAAAGCTTGCCATGGCATGGTTTATTTAACAGCATGTTTGCTTTTAACTTCCAGCTGGAGTCAGATTCTGCTGTTGTTGTTGATTTTTTTTTCTTTTTTCCCAATGGTTAATTATAGTTGTAACAGTGGCAGGGGGCATCTTACTGGTTTCTTCAAACTCAATTAGGATGCAAATTTCAACAGACCTCACTTCATGCCAACTGTATCTGAAGTCAAATTAAAATAAAACTAATTCTCAAGTAAGTGCAAAGTTTAGTTATTTTGATTACCTATTGTACTGGGCACTGATTCTAAAAAGAAAAGATTAAATGCTTTTCATTAAACAAATATATGAACTTTAAAATTGAGTTCCATTCATCTGCAAATCTACCAAACCTGAACAAAAAACCCTAAGCTACCAGGGATGAATACACACAACAAGCTCACTGAGACAGAAGTAATTGTACGTGCCATTTGGGTGAACACACACATATAAAAGCGAATGAATAGAAAAAGGTGTAATGTTTGTGAACAAACAATATCACCCCTAATAGTCTGTGTTTGTTACAAAATCTGTGAAACTGAAATGAGTGATTCTGTAAACAAACAAAATTCTTTTCATCTGTAATGATGACAGTTATGGTACAATATAATGTCTTTGTTACACACCGCTGTAACAACATGCTAAGTATAAACTATTTAGTCAATTATGTTAAGGGACTATGAAGGTAGGTTGTGGGCTGTATATAACGAATCCATGTGCAAAGTGCCAGTACAAATAATACGGCATTATTGACTTTCCAGTGTTAAAACAGTTAGAGCTCTGAGCTGAACTTGATTATGGTTGCTATGCAACAGATTGTTTGATTGCAGCCAATAACGTTTAACAGCTGATGTACAACATACCAATACCCCATCACATCCTGACCAGTCTTGCTTAGGCATAAAATGCACATCTTGATTAAGTTGCTGTATGATGCTAGAAAAACTGAACCCAATGGACTCTTACAAATATCTGGGGCATAATCAACACAGAGCAATGTTCCATAGCCCCTAATACCCCAAAACCAAAAACACATTTAGTGACAGCGGGAGACCATTAATGACTTATTACAGGCCTATTACATACATTTGACCTTAGTCAACACCATATTACGTGACAGAGGAACGTGATTTGTCAAAAATAGGATTCAGAATCACAGAAAGTAACAAGTGTCTCATTGTGTATCGTGATCCTATTTTAGAGAAACTGTATATGCATGACCACTATATCAAATGGTATTTGCATTATTTTCAATGTCAGGCTGCCAGAACTTCCATCTATTTTAAAGAATATAACTAAAAAGATCTAATGCCGAAACCTAACCAAAGGGGAACTGAAAACAAAACAAAAAAAAACACTGAATACATTAGAATCTGGTTACCGCTGTCGCCTCACAGCAAGAGGGTTCCTGGTTCGAATCCCTGCTGGGGCCTTTATGCGTGGGTTCTCTCCGGGTACTCTGGCTTTTTCTCACCGCCCAAAAAGGTTAGGTTCATTGTTAGACTCTAAATTGTCCCAAGGAGTGAATGTGAGTGTGGAAGCTTGTTTGTCTCGTTTGTCTCTGTGTGGCCCTGTGATGGACTGGCGACCTGTCCAAGGTGTACCCCGCCTCTCACTCAATGACAGCTGGGATAGGCGATAGCCCCCCCGCGACCCTGAGTTGGATTAAGCGGGCATCGAAAATGGATGGATGGACATTAAAATCCTATGAGAATGCACCTACTCCATACAAATAAATGGCCGTGCTGATTCTCAGTACATCTTTGTGCCATCAAATGCAAAAACTAGTGTATAAAAAGTATATTTAACCCTTCCACAGTGCAATTTTTTTTTTGTAATTTAGTGATTTTGTGTTTTTTTCTTATTTGGGGTGATTTATTTCATGCAGCTTGAGACAAAGCCAGCGAGTGGGTGTTTCTATAAGTTGACAACCCCAGTGAGCTGTGTTGTTCTTTATAAAATCAATAAAATCTTCTTATTTAAACGGGTTTAGCATCTTACTTGAAGTTAACTGTTCTGCATTTATATTTTTTGACGCTGTTACCCTGGCTTTCTTAATAAATCAAAAGAAGCACGCCCACACACACTATCTCCTTCAACATTAAAGATAGATTGTCATGGAAACACAGATATCGGAGAACAGAGGGAGAAAAAAAGTCTAACTTTGAGCATGTACAGGTACATGGAATACAGGAGCCATTTTTTTTCCGTTTGAGAATAAAATAAAATGTGCTGGTGGAAAAGCTTTATACATGGCCTGAGGTACTAGGACTCCTACTATCTTCTAATGTCTTCTAACAAATTCAGCAGTTGTAAAAAAGCTGCCCTTAAGTATAGCCCCTAAGTTCATGGTCCCATGTAATCAATAATCCTGCCACAGTCAGGAGTCCTTGTTCACAACACATCTAATCCAAACTATCTCCAAAGGCCTGCCCTGTCGCTAAACCTGATCTCTGCCACGAGACGCTTCCCTTAGAGGGATCAATAATGTATTTCATTATCACAGGATTCTTGGAAATGAACTGAATTACCGCTGTGGGCATATGGCGGTGGTGGGCGGTTCAGAGTGTGTGTGTGTGTGTGTGTGTGTGCAGGCTGAAACTTGTGTGTTCAGTCATGCACAAGTGCCCGCGACATGAATAAAGCTTGTGTGTGCTCTCATATTGTGTGACAGCGTGATCACCTGGTATAAAATTGGAATCAGGGGAGCAGGGCCTGGTCTCGCTGCTGTTTCCTGAGCACTGGTTTCCTGTGGGAAATAGAACATCGCAGTGACGCACGCGCAGCTGGGCGCCGCTGGAGTCGCAGTGGGACCACTCCGACCAGCTGGACCAGCTCTCTGGAAAGAGTAATGACAGCATATCTCACAGCACGTCATGTGTGCGAATGCGTGTGTGTGTGCATGCAGTGTTCTGTTTTCGTTTGTGTATATTAGTGATGCATGAATGGCCTCTGTGGGGCTGAGAAACTAAAGAAAATAAGCATGAACATGTAATGAATTGTTGAGCGTCGAGGCACAAAGCTGCTTCGAACTGAAGTGGGTGTGAGTGGTTGTGTGCTTATGTGTACCTGGACAGGCCTGTGTGTTGCATAGTGCCTCCTCAGTGTGGAGCCCAAGGCAGATGTCCCCTCCGTAAGCTGGTGGGGGGTTGTTGCAGCTACGCGTCCTCATGTAGTGTCCCCCTCCACACGTCACTGAGCACTTGGACCATGAAGACCAGCACGACCAACTGCCGTCAACTGAGATCAGGAAAATTGGGTTATTGTTTTTTTTTTTTCATTTATTGTTTAGACAGAAAACAATAAATGAAAAATTTTGCTATTTTGTACGGGAATAGTTTCTAAAAGCTATCATATTTCCATGGATTTAGTTTCCAGATCATTTCAACAGACAATTCCCTCTGAACATCAAGAGGCTGGAAGTCATTCCAAGCCATTTCGAACAGCAAGGAGGGAGATATGAGCTGCTTTGAATAAATTTGAATGCATCTGTGAGAGTGAGTGTTATGATGTGCCAGAAAGTGCGCTTCATCTGGCTTTTACAGCAAATGCTTGACCTCCACAACGCATAGGTCTACACAGTCTCTCTGGTGATTAATGAAAATAAATGAAGCATCCTAAGGTTGTTGTTCCTCCCTATATGTGGTGACAAGTACCAATGACAGATGCTTAAGAGATGTGTATTTATGACAGCATTTGCACACATATACATCAACAAAATAAAAGGTACTAAAAGAAGCAGAAGAGGGAGAAATAAAAGAGGGGTAAAGGGAGAGTAAAAATTGGGCAATATTTCATATGGACCAGAGCAGAGGTAAATGTCCCACTGAAATCATCTGTTTAAAAACCTCACCTCATTGTGGCTGAGAGAAATTCCCTTTAAGACTCCTTTTAAAGACCTAAAAATGGCTGGCGGCACTAAACAGGTAATTGGAGTTGCCAATGTTTTTTGTCATTTCTGTGTAATTTCTCTATCATAGAGTGACTCCGAAGTCGATTCTCGGCACCCGATGAAGGATTGTCTCATCTCAGGCGCAAATGCAATAAAATCATAGGTTCATTTGTTTCCGGACCTGACGGATGGAAGGCACAACACATTTTTTCTACTTCTCCTTCATAGCGCATTTAAGAAAGCACCTGATTAGCTACAGGTAGATTACAAATGGTCGACTGGCCCTGTCTGCCTGCTTAAAAACAATGTCTCACTTTCAGAAGAGTGTTAATTGAGTACGCATTAGTATTCATTGCTACTCGGGCTGGGTTGAGTCAGTTCCTTTGGGCGACAGGATTGCAGAGTTGTTCATCAACACACTGTAACTGTGGTATTATTATAGTCAACATCCTAGAATAAGTGTACAACATCCATTACCATAGTAATGTAGCACGGGAAACTCTGATGCTCTTAGATTCATCCAAAGTCTTTTCTTTTTAAACTAGCAGGTGATGACAGCTTACCTTATCAGCGACAATACTCCAGCAGCTGGGAAGCTGAATGGAGCACTTTCACTGCGCAAATTAACGGGCTGTAAGAATGGTATTGATGGCTGCTCACTATCGTGTCTATTCCATTTGCTTACAGCCTGGAAGCGGTTATGAAGACAGAGTGTGGGTGCTGTAGATGGCGTGCAAATCCGGGCTTCCAATAAGATGCCAACGCTTTTCTCCAGGGGGCTTGATTAATAATCACCTGAGATGACGTCCTGCGTGCTTTTTTGGCCCCCATCTTGGATACCAGGTTGGCTTTGTGCCAAACTAAGTGTTGGATTTCCATTTCGACAGCTTACTTCACTTGTCAGAGTGTTCTCTTAATTAGAAAGCTTCCTCATGTTGTCTTTTGCCAGACAAGAGTTGAAAATGTATTGTCTCAGGGCTTTTCACAACAGAATAAAGCCTCCCATAGCTGGCAGTGTAATTACCCAGCAATGTAATTACATACTAGAGTGCCACAGGGACTCTCTTTGATTCTTGGTCTAAATTGAGGTCTTCGTCACACCTCTTATCTGCAACTGATTTCTTTTGTGGGTTCACATGATTTGGTAAGTCATTTGTCAGTGTAATTCTTTATCCATTAATCAAAAAGAAAAAGATCATGTAGCTTAAATATAGTGCAGAGTTAAGTGCATTTATCAGAGTGATAAGAGATCTGGCCAAGGTAGTTACTCCTGAGCCCTGACGAATAAAACTCTGTGAAGTTTAATGACTAAAACTGTGTGTATACACAAAGACAGAAATGTGCATACTCATTCTTTTCACCAGATTTATGAAGCCGTCCTTCCAAATGTTTATTTTTTAAATTTTTTGGACAATTACCAATCAGGGTAAAATTTTACCCATTTGCACAAGCTTAATTTCCACATCCATTCTTAGCCATTAATGAATGAGGACACTCCCCTAAAAATTTTTTTTCATATAGAGGGTGTCCACACCCCAGGGTTATTTTAAAACAGCTTGCACCTGTCATGTCCATGGGGTTTTTGCCATGTTTTTAGTTGCTGTTTAGTTCTTAGTTTTGCCATGTTTTAGTTTCCCCTCATGCCTTAGTTTTCTAGCCCAGGTCCGGTATTTAGTTTAGCCATGTTTTCCCCATAGTTTCTGTTGCTTTGCCATCACCTTCATTCACTTCACCTGTTTTTCCCCTCAGCTGCACTCACTCACCTATCACTCAGTCAGTATTTAGTTTCCAGGTTTCCTCATTGTTTTTGCCAGATCCTACCTATCAATATCCTTCATGCCACGACCCCGAATTCAAGTTAAGTATTTATCCATGCCATGTCAAGTCTTTTGTTTTGTTTTTGCCTCAATTATATTCCAGTATTTATTCCACAGTTTAAGTTCTTTGATATCCGGCTCAGCCGCGCCTTTTGTTTGAACTTTTGTTTTTGTGAAATAAACCCTGTTTGCTTTCTACATCTCTGAGTCCGCATCCGTGTCCTACCACCCCACCCAAACCTGACAGCACCTTGAGAATTTGGAGCAAATTTGAAATGTTCAGTCACTTTCTTTACTGATCTAATTTTCAAAATTCTACCTGTAAAGTCGCATGACTGGCTAACATCTACCAAAAGACGCATGCTGTTTCCCATCAAATACAAAAACATTTCAGTTACACAGATTAAAAATGAGAGATCTGGAGTATCTAACTTTGTCAAAATATTGTACAGTAATGATTTTTACAAAAAATATAACATACCAGACATACAAAGTCTACTTTTATGAACTTGTTGAGTTTTTGCTAATGGTTATAATTCAACTTAATATTTTTTAGTATTCATCCTTTATCCATCTGGGCCCTGGTCATTGACATTGTTTTTATCTCTGTGTGTCTTCCGCTCATTGTTACAATTTTGATTTTCAAGCATTATCTGTATACTTTATATGTGTGCACGTCTCACCTGGACACGGGGTTATGTTACACTCCTGATAATCCTGTGCTGGGCCCAGGCAGGCCTGACCTCCGTATCGGGGCTCTGGGTTACTGCAGGTTCTCTTTCTGCTCCGGATTCCCCGACTGCAGTCTCTGCTACACTGAGACCAGGAACCCCAGGATGACCAGCCACCGTTCACCGTGTGGCCCGAGATTCTCCCCAAACGAAGCACTTCACCTGTTAGGCAAAGACAATTGACAAGACTGAAAATGAGACTCTTGTTAAATTAATTGGACGGTTTCTCACATGAGCATTTTCTTGAAGACTAAGATAACATTCCTTGGGTTTTTCTAAAAAAAAAAAAAGGATGACCTCCACTTCTGGCAGCACTATGTGCAGTTGTTTTAATGAGCAAAAATAGGTCAATGGAACAATAAAAGCTCCTGATAAGTCTGATAAGAGCAGGAGGGCCTATCTCTTGTCTTGTTTTTAAACTAGTTTGTTTTGAAAAGCAATTTAACAGACTCATAGAAATTGTAAATATCAACTTTAATTAGTTCAATAAACTATATCTACAATCATATTAAAGTATGCAGTAAATCAAAAGGCACAGGTTGATTCAGTCATTTAAGACTGTGGCTTCTGTTCTACAGAGGTAAGGTACACTTTCTCATAGGTAACGACAAGTTGTGGTTATTTAGCCCTTTAGCCTGGACTTTAGGGACCATTTGGATGACTGCACCACCACTACTCCTTGACCCTTAAAAGAAAAGGTACACATTACCTCTGCAAAATGGAGGAGTACGGCCAAGGGGAGGAATTGGAATTGAGTCTTTGTTTATTTGCTGAACCATTACCACAGTTCTTAGGATAGAAATCTCAGCCTGTTAGTTGGAATACTGTCTGATTTTAGACATATAGCTATTCATGGTATCTGCCAGGAGTTTTACGACTTTCCCTCACGATGTTGACATGCTTCCCCTAGAAAACAAGTACCTTAAATACCAATGTAATTCTTTGTTTTTAAGCGTTAATCAGCTAACGTTAGCTTGCTAATAAGCTTTTCAAAGCTGCAGAGGCTGGCCTCATTTGTTCACTTATGCTTCTCGACATTTCCAGAGATGGATTCAGTGAGAGCTGAGCGTGTCCTATCAACATGCTCACTCAAAAAACAGCATCAGCCGCCTAATCTACGTACTCTCATCTGGAATGAGTGGAATGGTGAAATCCTAATGAAATCTGAGACCGTAATTTCTATTAAACTGTAATTACTGCATGCATTAATCAGCCCTGTGGAAATGTGCCTGGTGTTAAGAGACAGAGAGCAGAATGAGCAGGGAGAGAATGCTTCTGGCCTTTTGTGAATGAAAAGTGGGAACCCATTTGGTTGAGTGAGCGAAAATCGAGAACAGTGAAATTATCACTGCCAAAGCACTTTTCTGATTATTCACTCATTCAGTAAACTATGCTGTAATATTTTAGGTGTTTTCTAAGGTGCAGGTCCAAATTTTGCACCTCTGCTGCTTCTACCCAGATAAGAGAGGGGAATTAATTTAAGTGCTGTTGAAACAGACAGAAAAAGCATTGAACTGTGATGGCAACCCTTTTGTTTGATTTCCCTGTTAATCACCAGGTGACTTTTTACTACCACTATCTCTAGTGGTAGTCTCTATCTATTCTGCTCCCCGCTTCTCTTTATCCCTCTCTTCCTCTCAGCCTATCTTTGCCGTTATTAAGTTAATCCTGCCTTTTGTCTCACTTCCTCTCTCTGTCCTCCAGCCTGGCCTCGCTGCTTTGTCAGTGCGCGCTTTACACCGACAGTTATCACAGCCTGGCTACTTTGTATTCTCAGGGAGAGGACAGTGTGTTTACCCAGCGCAAATCCTCGACCTCTTCATAACTGCGGTCGACCTTGGCAGTGCACAGGGCAGCTCACCCTGGCATCAAGCTGCTGTGAGCACCGACAGGCCCGTTGAGGACTTCGGGACCTCGCTCTTTATTGATTCTGAACAGGCGGTGGCACAGACAGTCCTGACTGTCACTGTGACCCACAGTCTTTATCAAGCCCTCGGGGGCCTTTGAGACTAGACCACCGCAGTAAAGGTAATTGAGGGCTTTATCATCAAGCTTCCTTTATATGTTAGCAAACTCTGAAGACCCATGCACAAATACACATGCAAACACAATACAGGTATGCACAAATGCAAACATGGACTTTAATGAGCCTATGGCCATGATTAAATACACCACACTTTGCCCACTTTGCTTGCACAAGCTTTACCTTTCTGATGTTCTCTGCATATTATCTGTGCTGCCTCACAGGGGCTTCCCTCCCATTGCCAAAACAAACAGCATGGTGCTCTCCCTCTCAAATAGATAGCTACTGGATCTATTGATCCACAGAGGAGCCATACACAGCTGGAGAGAATAAATCCTCACTCTCTTGACGTACTTTCTTCAGCCAAAACTAAGAAGGACAGAGTGCAACATCCAGTAGTCCCCAAAGCAAAGAAACAAGGACATCAATAAAGCCCACCTCACTAGCGCAACCTCACACCCAGCTTAAAAGCAAAAAACACCAAACGAAGTTGTGTGTGTGTGTCAGAGAATATAAATGTGTGTGTGAAAAAGAGGAGAAGGGGTTTCTGAGAGGCCACACATACATGCAATGCTCTGCAATCTAATCTATTGTATCAGCAGCAGTAATGAACGTAAGAGAGAGCCTAAGACAAACATGGAGCTCTGCAAACCAACTTTGCTTTAAAAGCGACACAAGTGAGAGACAGAGTTGGAAAAAAACACTACCCAGGAGAGGAGAGATGTGCCTTCGAGTTTCATCAAAATATGAGTAAGAGCGGACCACACTGAGAGAAAAACAAGTGCCTCTTTCAGCCTGTCCTACATTCCGAACTGGACATTTATTCACCATTACATGTCCTCCCCTTTTACTCTCCCTCTGAGATCAGCAATGTCTCCCTGTGGACGGTTTCTCTCATTTTGTGCCTGTTACATCTTGTGACATAGTAAAATTACAGGTTCTGGTTGTTTACAGTCACACAACATGACAGTTTTTTTCCCTTTGCTGTTCTGAGGTCTGCCAGGCAATGGTCTACCCAGAAATCCTCCAGGGAGATATTCTCAAGATCCAATTAAATGTTTGTTGGAGTGCAATTAAAAACCCAACCATGAAGAGGATGAGGGATCTGTGCACATACACAGAAAAACAGAAGCATAAATAGTTCTGGACAGGAATACACTCATCGACTACCACTTTGAACATCTCTTTATGCGATCCAATCAACATTAGGGTGAGGGTCATATAAATAAAGGTGTACAGGAGTCCAGAACACCATTACAACATCAGTAATAAACATTAAATTCATTTATGACTATCACAACATCAGCAAAAACTGAACAAGTTAATAAAAGTAGACTATGGATTTTGTATTTGACAGGTCTTACTCATAAAGTACTATTATGTGTACATGGGTTACTGAATGTGCTGTTATTCACTGTTTTTGGAATTCACCCAAGCTGAATCCAAAGAAATTGTCATGCTTTCATATGAGGCACTAAAAGGCCTGTTCTACACCTCCATAGTGTAGGTTGAAACAATGCCTTCCTCGGTTTGATTACAAAAAGATTTGGCCTGAAGGGACTTTTCTTCACTGTCAGTTTGTCATATTTGGGCTTACAAGGATAAAAGTGCAATACTTCACTGACTACTAGTTGCTCACTTTGTGGTGTTTGCAGGATTTATTGTAAAAAGGGATTCCCAGAGGGTTATACTTCACAAACTGGTTGCATTTTGACCTCATTGATTTCAAATGTAGTTTGCATCCCTGCCAATATCCCATATGCAACATCTGAAGCCTGTGTAGAGCAACAATCTTTCAATGTAACATTACATTCACTTGGCTTCTTAAATCAGGGGCATTTGGGGTTCAGTATCTTGACAAAGGACTCCCTGACATGTGAATGAGGGAGGCGTGGGATCAAAGCAGCAACGTTCCAACCGCAAGATGGTCACTCTACCTTCTGAGTAACAGCCGCCACCAAGAACTGAACGGGTGCCATTCATTTAGCTCCATTTCATCGTCTGTCCACTGTGGAAAATGCAGCAGTTTCACAGTTCATGGTTATAAGTTGTGGGAACACTCTGGTGGGAGGTTGTCTTGTGTGTCAAGTCTCATGACTGGAACTGCGACCAGTAAGTATTAAACTGCGTAGTCTGTGACAATGTGTATTTTTCTAAACCTTACAATGTAACATCTAAAGCTTTTCTAACATCTGAAAGTATTTTCAACTTCTAAACATAAGCATTTGCAGGTGGGTGCGAAGAAGAAAAGTAATGGCAAGTGGGAGCAGAAGTATAGAAATGAAAGGGCTCCTGAAAATAGAAATACGTATGGGATTTGATCTTACTATCTCTTGCTTGAAAGTAAGGGGGCATTTTTGGCCAAATCAAAAGTGTCGACTTCATAATGTCACAAACGTCACATCATCATTTCAAGACAGGAGTGGATGGGAGCTGTATCACCTTAGAGTACAGGAAGAAGGAATAATAGCAGTGGAACATTTTTTGAGGCTCTTTTGCAAAATTGCAACGTATTGTTCCAGAGATCACGGTTTTACAATCTAACATGAGATTGCATTCATTTATTTCACAACATACGTATTTGTTTGTCGTCTATCTGGTGGTTTGATTTTCAAACAAGGTGGTTCACCATTTCATTGTAACATTTTTTTCTCTGACCAACAATTTGCTCTTGTATTTGCATTGGAAATGATGCTGCAGTGTGCTACAAAATCATAAGTCTATATGGACAGATTATATATGCAGGTTTAAAGTCACCACAAGCTAAGTCTGTACTGTGCCGAAGTGAAACTTTATGGAAGGCTTTAAAATGTTTCGTCGACAATATGAATTACTTCTGCAATTTACAAAGGAAAGGAAATGTAACTACATGCATATATATATGTTCTTTTGTTCAGCATTAAATTAATTCCCTTGCGTTTAAGTTCTGATAACCAAAGGTGTGTATTGCACATGAAATTAAACTTGCCTGGCTCTAGGAGACACCAGGCCCCATTCAGAAATTACGGCTATCATGAAGGTGGCTATCACCTGTCTTTGTTATCTCAGGTTTTTTCCTCTCCAGGCTCTGTGCTCACCTCCATAAAAAGTGTCAGTTTAATGCTTGTTCCACATAAAATGGACCAATCGTGTGTTGCCTATTCCAATCTTGAAGAGGTTGTTATGATGGAGAGCTGTGAAGACTATAAAAAAAAGCAAAAGAATCACTCAATATGCTTTCAAGGCCTGCCGTTTAATTCTAATATGGTGGCTGCAAAATATAGCTCTTCCAGTCTAAACTTGATACATTCAAACATGATGCTAAGGACGTGAACTGTGTGGCAATGCCCTACAGTTTTTGTCAATTCACTGTAAAATGAATCCTATTGACTGTATATTCTCACTGATAAATACCATTAGAAAAACAAAACATAATTTTTATAACCTCGCTCTTATTAGCTATCATGAATGAAGAACTAACTTGACTGCAAATGAGAACCAAGCATAAAAATGTCTTTCGCCCTTACATTTGTGCAGTCACCTTTTGAATGCATGCGCAGTTTATGTTACTGTAGCAAGATGGCGTATAACGCTACCTTGATAGGTGACACTGCTAAAGATTGGCTGATGGGGTTTGCATAAGTATCACATCACTTCAGCTGACAATCTGCATGGCACATGTACAAAATCCTAGTATTGTAAATGTAAATATAAATGTACTTTATTTATACAGCCCTTTACAGACAATCCTTTTGGTGTACCAAAGTGCTTTACAGCAGGTAATGAATAAAGAGAAGAATAAGTAAAAACAAATAAAAACAATAAAAGAACAGTGAAAGCAATAAAATACAATAAAATTGAATAAGATAAAAGTGTCATCATACTACTGGGTATTAAAACCCATCCTAAATAAGTAGGTTTTTAGCCTAGATTTGAAGAGGCCCAGGTCAGAAATAAGACGCAGCTCGATGGGGAGCTTATTCCACAGCCTGGGGGTAAAAGTAAAAGAATAAAAAAAAGGGCGGCTCTTTTTATGGCCGATTTACAATGGGCCTACTGTGCAGAAGTGCTCATTTCATGATATATTGCCAGGAAAACAGCAAATAGGCGCAACAATTCTGTGAGACGTGTGGACATGAAAGGATATTCAGTATATAAGGACATACAAGTATGTATAGATTTTTTTTTTCTACAATTCCATAAAGCTTGAAGTCAATATTCAGTATGACCTTGTTTACTCTTCAACACAGACTGAAACCTCTTAGACTAGCTTTCCTGTAATTTTTAGTGATAACCACCGTATCACAGATAAATCAGCTTAACATCGGGATTGGCCAACATTCAGCTTGTTGACTGCAGTCGCCCTATTTGTAAAAGGGATAACATAAACTGATGGCCGTAGCCGCTGTTTGTCTGATGTTGCATTGCCTTTGTCCTGAAACTAACGGGATTAGCCTGCAGCTGCAGATTCAACAAATATCCAACAGGTGGAAGCCTAGTGCCATAGAGAGCGATTTATTTTTTCCCAAGAACATTTAGTTGGGCCAATCAAGTACGGAAAAGTCATTGAGTAGGTAATAGTTTTACATGCTAAAATGGCTTTTCAAAATTTTTCACACAAAGGATTTTTTTTCCTTGCAAAGGTTTTTGATAAATGTTGGTCAATACATTTGTATGAAAGAATTGGTGCTCATTTGAGGACAGTTTGATGAATGGCTGAAATACTGTTTTGTCATTTTTTTCATTATACATATTTGTCATTTAACCAATACTAAAGGAAGAAATAAATGGGAAAAACAATTAGTATCCGGTCTGAGACAAATTATTACTTTTAACATCGTCATCAGAATCGGGCCATTATTTCCCGATTGCTACATCCCGAGTAATTTCTTTAAGTAGTCTTCAAGAATAGCTCTCCAGGCTTCTTGAAGGACATCCCAAAGCTCTTTTTATGGAGAAGAGAAAGTGATTAATATTTGAGTGATGAATCCTCTGGGAAGACCTTTTGCTGAATTTCAATCTACTTCTTGTGTCATTTGATATACCTCAATCTTTTCTCCCTATTTCTCCTCCTGAGGACTGACTTCTTGACAACCACCCTTCCATGGACACCATTTCTGATGAGGCGACGATGAACAATCGATGGATCAACTGAAGGTCCAGATGCATTTCTCAGGTTCTGTATCAGGTGTTGGTGGATTATTTTTTCTTATTTTTGTCTATATATGTCTATTCCTGTAGATAGTTTTTTAGACCTACCACTTGTTTAAGGACACACTGCACACCATGCTGAGGTATACCAAATTTTCAGCTCATAGTCTTTGGGAATCACCTTGTTGGTGAAAGAATATCATTTAGTTTCTGTCCAACTGTGTTATTTTTGGAATTTTTCATAGGTGCAGCTCAAGAGATGTGAATAAATGATGTGCCTTTGTGACAGACTGCTGGCGACATAGTGCTAAAGATGCTATTCAAAAAGTGTTCAGCTAAGTTGTACATGTGTCAAGTTGTTATATGTAGACACAACACTGGTTTATCCCTTCAATTATATGCTTTTTAAATGCTTGAATGATTTATGAGTCAGTGGTGAGTGGTTTGAGTGGATTAGGTGGCTCTGAAAGTGGTCCGTTATGAGGACTAGCCTGATAATGAGAGAGAGGGCAGCCAATTTCCAAAGAAAAAGGCCCCTTCAAAATAACATTAAAATAAATGAGGGAATCGAGACTTTTGCACAGCATCATAAATCTCAAATTCTGAACATAATCTGTTCCAGAGTGTGTTATGCGCTCAGTGGAAATGAACAAAACTCTGGCCCCAGGTTCAACATTCCTCCTTGCACCAATAATCTTATTTTGTAGTGCACCCCTCTGACTTTTGTTTTCCATGATTTTGTTTCTATTTGAACAGAAAATATGAAAGCGGAAACTCCTGACCACTTCGTTAACAATTGTCCCTCGTTTCAGTACAATAACAGGTGGTAACCAGCTGGTTTTGCCAGCCTTACTGCTTGACTTCAAATACTTGTTTGTTGTATTTGTAAGAAACAGTGCATGTTGCTCTTCCTCTACCAAAGGACACTTGCTTCTATTAAAACAACATCCAGCTGCCAGGTATTTTGTACATCTTTGCTATCTATTTTGAGGCAGCATTCAATTCAGTTAGAAAAAGCACTAAAAAGGAAAGTGAATATGCAAAAAAAAAGCACTCAGCCAGTGCTCTCAAAAATGTTTCTTGGGTGTTAATCTTCATAGTTGAAACCTGATTAGAGGGTTCTCACAGTGCCCTAAACTGCTTTTTAAAAGCTCAGAACCATAACTTTCAGACAGGCATGTTAGGAAAGAAGTGTCATCCTGCAAACAGAGTGATGCTTTTCCATCGCCTACACAGGTTTGCTAATTTGTTAACTCCATGTTAAACTTTTTGCCACTGTGTGAGTGTTACGCTGAGAGGGAAGGTGAAACAGGCTGTGTGTCACCAGCATTCCAATCTTTCTCTGTTAATCTGGTGTCAAGTTAATAGCAATTAGGTCGCGGTCTCCATCTGACGGCAATCTAGAGGAGGCCATGGGTTATCGGCTTAACTGAGGCATGACAGACAGACACAGACAACTTTCTAATTTAAGAGGTACTTCATGACAAGAGATGCTGCATTGAACGCAATCTAATGTCATAAAAGACAAAAGTAAATGGCCCAGAGAGACAGGTGGCTAAAAGGGAAAAGAAGTTTGACGTACTCCACGCCTATCGTCTCTTAATGAAGATTTGGTGGAAGCACTTTGCGGAATTATTTTAAGGGAAGTTTATTTTCTCTTTCCTTGAGAATTTACCCAAAGTTACAGAGGCATTTTATCATTTTGCTGCAATTTCCTATTGAATCAAGCACCTCAGGGACCAGGTGTACAGCACGTGTTGTATCAATTCAATAAACTGTGCAGTCTGATGGAGACTCAACTGAAAAAAAGTAATCTAACCACAGAAAAAGGTGTGCAGACTGTACAGAGGGAGCGAGGCAGAATGATAGAAAGACAATAAGGATGGTAGAATGGTTGTCATCCGTCAGAGACGTCCCTCAGCAATGTCCTGTGTCTATTCAGCGCCTGCTCATGACATCCATGCAGGAGAAACTAATCTCTCGTCCATGATAGGGCCCTGGCCTTGATACCAGATCAGCTGAAGTAAAACACATCAGGCTGCTGACAAACCACCATTTCTCCCTGGGAAAAAAATGAAGCCATCAATCATTGACACGAGCCAGTAAAATTACCAACTCACAACCTTCTACAGAAATGCCTTTCATCTTTTACTCCCCCACCCCTTGTGTCGACCTGTCTTTACCAGATGCAAATGATAACCCACTTGGACAGATACCAGATTTGGAAGTTTTTTTTTAGGCTTTATATTACGAACCCTTCATCATAAATCGTGCATCGACTAAATATTCTGAATATTTCTTATTATTAAATAGGGCAGGGGTATCTGTTTCATACACATATGGATTTACAGAAATCCTAATTCAAATCATATGCTGGTGCCGTGGGCTGGCTGATAGCAACAGAAAGAGAGAGTAATGTTGAATACGTATTTTTGTTGAGGCTGACTAATGATAGACAAATAGCTGGTTTCAATCCTATGGCGAGTGGGAGGGTACATTCCAGCAGTGTGCCGATTACAGCTGTCTGTTTTGTAACTGACTGAACACTGACTGAACACTCTGCTCCTAAACTGCAAATATCCAATCAAAGTTTGGAAACAGTAAGCAGGCACAGGGGGAAAGCTTTTGATTTTTAAATATGGTGACACGGTGTGCATGGGGTTTCAAAGGGAATAAAAAAAAAAGTACACTTCAAAGAGCGAAAGGATTGTGTTATTATTTCAGGGTTGGGAAAAAAAAAACAAAGATTTAATCAAAACGATTAAATGGAAAAAGTGGAGAAAGCAATAGTGTTATTCTATCTCAATACGAGGTGCAACCCAAACCAATCTCATGGCAAAGCTCATGATAGAACTGGCGGCCAACCGCACAAGAACATGTCACTATGATGCTTTGTGTGAAACAACATGAGACTTTACAGAGACAGCAAGAAAGGTCCTTTGTCTGATTTCCAAAAGGCACAGGACTTTCCCTCAGTTGGCTTGTGGTTCAACACTGATATATTACTGTCATTTTTTATTTATTTTTTTTGTTTTTACAGTAGATATAGATATAGATATATCTATATCTATATCTATCTATGTCATGGTATTTTGTACCAAGGTGCTTTATGTAGATTTGTATGTTATTTTATGCTTGCCTTCATGTGCCTTCATTTGTCTTTTGTTTGGTTAGGATTAGGGACAAAAATGACTTATTTAGGTTTTGTTTAACTTTTGTTAAATTTATTGTTTTATGAAAATATTTCTGCATTGAAATTAATTTATTAATTTATCATTTAACATTTATTGCCTTAATGTCTGAGACTACACAGTGCTTTTAAAAAAAAATATTTCTATGGCAACAATCTCCTCCAACCCAGCTCCACTTTAACCACTGTTTTGCGATAAACCAGGTTAACTCCTTTGCTTTGTGTTAATTATTTTTCAGCCTACTATTTGTTAAAATTGTTTTTCCCTCATATTGTCCCTCATGTTGTCCATTGACAAGCTTGTCAGCCTGACAGCGGTAGTGCAGAGAGAGGTCGGTGTCTGACAGAGACCATCAGAGACGGCAATACAACAGATATCGTAGTTTTGTACGAGTTGTACTCAATAGTCTGTTTGAGCTTTGATGCCCTCACTTTATCAATATGAGGCTCCAGTCCATGGTGGTGTGGTGGTAAGCACAGTAAGAGGGTTCCTGGTTCATATCCCAGCTGGGGCCTTTCTGTGTGGAGTTTGTATGTTCTCCCTGTGTATGTGTGCGTTTTATCCAGGTACTCTGGTTTCCTCCTACCATCTAAAAACGTGCATGCTAGATTATTGGTGGCTCTAAATTGTCCCTAGAAGTGAGTGTGCATGGTTGTTTTTCTTTTCTCTCACCCAATGACAGCTGGGATAGGCTCCAGCCCCCCTGCGACCCCGAGTTGGATTTAGCGGGTATTGAAAACGGATGGTTGGATGTACATTATCAATATTATTGTTCCCACAAGCAGAAATTTCTTTCATTTTTCTGATAATTTCTGTCTGGCACATCATAGCCTACTGCTCAGGATGGACAGACACAGCAGGAGCAACTTTATCTTTAGTTTTCACTCTGAAAAAGAGGCACTCGGTCTAGCACTATCCATCTCAGTGGCTGTGTTGGCTCTTTACTCCTTGAAAACAATTGAAAGAAGAGCAAAGGTGCTCAGGCAAAAGTGTTATGTGGATATAACAGGCTTATATTACAGGCTTTAGCATGATTGTGGATACCTGCAGAGTTACTCTCTCCCTTATCAAGTGACATAGTATGTTAAAAATGTGCTGTGAACAGGACAAATATACATTAATCCCATGTGCACCCTCTGTAGTTTGCTTTGCCCACTGGTGCCTCCTTTGGGAAAAACCTGCAGGACATCAGGCCCCCAAAAAGAGGACAAAGATGTTTTGTAGGTCAGAACTGAGAATAACATGACCTGAGACACTTTTTTATTGTATTTTTGGATATGTTTAGACCTCAGCCAGGGTTGTTACCCTCACATCATGTATTCCATACATCAATTAGTGCACATCCTGATGGCTTTTTTCCCTTTAAACAACAAACTTAAAAATCAAATTGGAAAATGTGGAGTAATGCGTGAGTTATCTGCCAAATGGGGCTCTATTGGAAATAGATATCATCTTCTCTGTTTGTTTAAGCCCAGGCCTTTGTGTCTGTGACACCGTCACTATTGCTGCCAGCAATAGAGAAACAGATGTGAGGATGCCAGTGCGGATAAATATGCAAAATGCAATTATCTTATGTAAACCACCTAGCAATATTCATTGTGTACTGGATAAATAGTCAACTGAAACTAGTTAAAGAGAACAGTCTAATGATGAGCAAGAAAAAGAGAGAAAAAATGACAGCCATATTTTAAAAATCGGCTGGTTTCCTTCATGGATGTTTTAAAAATACATATTTAGACAGGAATTTAAATAATCAAATGATGGGTTTTTATTCAGGCTTGTGAAATGTGATGAGACGGAAAAAAATCCTTACAATAACTACAAGACTAATCACTGGATGTACATGATGAGAGAGGTCTTTAAATCCTCACAGATCTAAAGTAATTATCTCATCGCTATCATTAAGCCATGATTACTGATTTGAAACAAGTCAGTATGTTATATAAAAGCTAATTGTAAATGCTTGGTTAAACCACATTTTTATAATTTATCTCTCATAATAAAGATGGATAAAGACCTCAATATAGGAGACAATGCCACACAAAGAAAGAAAGGAGCTGGCGGGGAGGTCTGGAAGGTGACTAACATACCTCAATTATTGATTTTGTCTTTGAATTGACAGGGGATTAATTCTCCTTATCTGTACAGCACACATGTGTATCCCAGGGTTGAATCAATGACATCTGCCATGTCTCTGAATGGAATCCTAATCATCAAATGTCAGGTATATCAGATTGCTATGATGCTCCAATGTGGTGGCATGTTGCCCCGGCAAAGGGGAGACAGAAGATATCTGACAAGATGGCAGAAAGGGAGCTTCATTCAGTAACAGGAAAGCAACGTCAATGTGACAGCAAGTGAGAAAAAATAGTCTTGTATCAACTTCAAATGAGCAAACAAATAAATGGTATTGTTGGCTGTGGTGTAGGAGGAGTGCAGAGTCAGTATGAAGCACTACTTTAGCAGAACTCAGTCTCTTTAACAAGAAAATGTTGTGTCAAATAACAAGTTTCGTGGAGAAACATGAAAATACATGTAGAGTGTATATACAGAAACTATATACAAATATACAGTGTGGTAAAAAGAAAAACTTAAAAAAGGTCATTATTTGGATTTAACCAAGCAGGTGATCTGGGGCAACATTATATGTCCAAAAAATGAGGACAGCTGACTGCCTGAATAAACCAGATAAATAGGTCTTTCCATTTCATCTCTCCATCCATTTTCTGTACCCACTGTCATCAATTCAGGGTCACGGGGGCACTGGAGCCCATCCCAGCTGCTATTGGGCCAGAGACAAGGCACACGCTGGACAGGTTGCCAGTATATCACATGAAAGTTATTCCATCAATAGGTTTTCTTAGATATGTACAGGGATATTTCTAGATAACAATGCCGTGCTTCATCAAGCTCAAATTGTTAGAGTGGTTCAGGGAGTGTGAGACATCATTCTCACACATGGATTGGCCACCACATAGTGGAGACCTTAAGACCCCATTGTTGTTATGTGCTACAGAAGACCTTATGAAGCTCTCTGCCTTACTAATATAAGAGCTTTGCAAAAACATTATTGCAAGTGATGGAGGCAAATGTGACATTGCATTAGCTAATTCAAACAAGCGGTAACACATCATTTGTTATACAACACTTTGAGAGTTAAGCTTGTTTCCAAACTTTCTAGGAATCTAAGGCTCTCTGTATGTTTTCACAGGATGAACACCTGCAGGATATATTATCTTCGCATAGCTGTGAAGTTGGTTTTTGAATGTTTGTAGCTTCAAACTAGCTGGTGTTAGCTTTTCCTCCATTCAATATTTACTTTACAACTACCAGCAGTGAACACTGTAGCTACATGTTAAGTACAGCATGCGTATGAAGGACTCAAGAGTTGGTGACAGCCTTGGGTTGACGAGCAAAAGTTAGGAGGAGGGTAATGCAGTTAATTACCATTGCTGTTTAGTAATTAGCAAAGTAATATAAATACTTTTTGTGCTGGGTAATTGATTTTTCTTTCCAATAACTCTTTCTTTATACCTCTCATACATCAACCTGTTTTATAGTGCAGAGAGCTCTAATCGATTGCAAGCTGCCTGGTGCAGATGGTAAATCTTTATGGAGTGACACGTCATTCATTTTGGCTGCTCATCTTAGTGGGATCTGAGTGCCCTTTGCCCCAGCTGTGGACATCAATACATACCACCACTGTGGGGGTAATTATCTTATGATAGCCTCCTGTTTTAGGAGAGGTTAACTGCTGTCTCCAGGGATCAGACACCTCATGCATCTCTGGAAGATGGACAGTAGGCATTTGGAAAAAAAAGTCTTAGACACAGAAGCAGTTGCACACATCCACCCTCCGAGCAGCAAAACTGGCAAACACACATATCGGCCCGCCCCCACGCACACCCACATAAGTACACACCGGTGCTCTCCAGATGGATGGCGACTTTGATAATGGTTGAAATGAAGAAGCGGATCAGTGGAGTCCATCCTCTCTTTTTGACAGTTATGACTCAAAACTCCTCTGAGACCTGCACCATATTGAAGTCTGGAAATGAACAATCAACGTGGGACAGAGCAGAGCTGCACACAGAGGCCTTGCACACTGCAGTAGGTCTGGCCATCACTCAGCCGCAATTTACTACAACTACGTGAAACAGGGTTTTTGAAAATGAGGAAACAGTTTCATCATCTACACCCAACTTTCTTCTCTGTAAAATGTACACAGCTTTTATTTAAGGTGTAAATGCAAAGTGCAATTGCATCAGGACAAATTAGTGCTGACAATGGGTCTGTGAGAGTAAGCTCATCTACATTAGCACAGTGTGCTTACATGCACAACTGAGTCAAGCTAAGGTTATAGTTCAACCTGGCGTTTTTGTTGGACCAGTGTCCTTGCCTCGGAATATATGCACTGGATGGATGGAATTATTGACTGAGGTATGTCCAACGCCGCAATACTGCGAACTGTGTGAGAATGTTCAAGGTGTTCTGCTGCTTCTAACTCTCTTTATGGGAGATTATAATACATTATAAGTATAGCTGAATTCCCAGCACAGATGTTGTCTCTTTGAGCTGCCTAAATGGTGATTTTGTCAGATGAAAGTCAGGATTTTCTAAGAGTGGCCATGCTTTAAGTGACCGTGCGTTGAAATATAGTTTTAATGGGCTCACAATTACTGCCACACTTAGCTGTCTGACAAAAGAAGAAAAAAAGGAAAATATGTGCACGAGAGCAGCTTTATTGGGAATTTCGCTGTAATAATATGTACTTATATTTAACTGTTTTTTTTCAAAAAGATGCAAAAAGATGGAACTTTATAGCAGGTATAGAACATCTTGTGCCATTTGAGTCTAGTTGAGTGCCTACATTCAGGAGTGGCCGGACTTCCACCGCATTATGTTTGTGTGTCCAGCTTTGATAGCTGGTTTTGGTTTGAATGACACACTACATTTATTTTGGTGGTGTCATGCTGACTTAATTATTACCTCCCAAAAAAAATAAGTGTAAACGAGACATACATGTTGAAGGAATCTATAGCTTTTCCTACACAGCTCATACTGTACATGACTATCTTCCTGCTAGAGCCCACAGGCTGCTTACATCCAACACAGACTGACAGTTAGCAAAAAGGGACTTCTGAACTTATTGCCTTATGCTTTTTAGTTGTTGTAATTAACACTGAGGCTAATCTGATGTCAGGTTTCTGGTGACAACCTATAATGAAACACAATGTGTCTGTTACTTCCTCCCACTAATCAGAATCAAGACAGACTTATTAAAGCTCTGCTCTTTGTTCTCTAATGTCTTAGATGTGGAGCTGTCACTTCTCTGTGCTGTCAGGTTTCTTCTGTGCTTGTCAGTGCTCATTTAATACCCTTCAGGAACATTTAAGCGCTGGCTTCAAAGTGTGAAGAGAACAACTTGTAATAGTGACAGTGCTGACGCAAGGACAGTTATCAGTAATAGGAATAAGGAACATGAGAAAGATCAAAGTAAAAATCCCACTGATAGTGTGGATTAAAGATAATCTTTGTGATTACCACAGCATGTGGCATGTTAGTTGGGTGGCGACAGACCACCCAGAGATGTACATGAACTTAAAGTGATGGGAGGCCACCGCAGCACAGGCAGGCGCTAACTGTAAACCCCTAAAAAAAACACGCTTTTCCCTCAGAGGCAGCGAGCAACACCATAAACAAACTTTAACTGCGGCAGCTGTATCTGAACCCCTGTTTGCTGTGGTGTGGCGCTATTCCGCCTGTCTCCTCTCTAATACTTCCTCCAACAACATAAACAACTTGACAATTAGCAAACTGTTTGTACAAACATGTACAGCACTGAATCCTCTGGGAGTGCAGCTGCCTGAGATTGTGTGGTGTGTGGTGCATGGACTCAGGCAAACAGGAATAGCTGCAAAGATGGAAAAAGAGTAAGAGTGCAACTGAACTTTGCTCGTGCATAGATGTGTGTGTGTGAAGAGAAAACTGCTGATGGGCTTTGTGGATTGGATGTTCATTAACACGTCTGCCACTTTGATCCTTTGATAAAGGGAGGAGGGGATCATAAACACAGGAGAGGACTGATTTAGGGCTCCTTTTACTTTTTCCAGGACAGTGGAGAGAGGAAAAGTTTTAGATGACAAGAAAGTAAGAGTTGATAACAGATACAAAGAGAGGAATTGCTTGAGGGGAGGACGACAACAACCAGCCCGTGGAGATGTAGAGAGCTAGTTGAAATGAGATAAC
Source organism: Odontesthes bonariensis (assembly GCF_027942865.1). Lineage (NCBI taxonomy): Eukaryota > Metazoa > Chordata > Actinopteri > Atheriniformes > Atherinopsidae > Odontesthes > Odontesthes bonariensis. Next base: position 16,458,657 of record NC_134525.1, read on the forward strand.
GGGAACATCCAGCAGCTGATATAGCTGGAAAGAGACCATCTATTTCCATCTTGCACTCACCATCAGTGGAGCAGCCTGTGGATCCGTCGCTGGAGCAGTAGCGCATCTCGATCCTCTGTCTGCCCACTTCCAGCAGGCTTGGGTCTGGGATGCGAGCTTTGCAAGTGTAGCGGAAACGTTGCTCATAGTGGCCGCCATTGTCGGAGATGTTGACGGGCGTCCAGGGAGTCCAGGGTGTGGTCTTCTTGAGGTCAGGACATGGCAGCGTGTTGCATGACTGATACTCCTGCGGGCAAAAAAAAAGAGGAATCCTTTTACTGCATTTAACCTACAGCTTTATTTTTTCATGGCAAATACACTAGCAGGCAGGTGAATCTGACACATGTTAAGTAGAAGGAGATAATCACATCAGTGAAGCAATAATTAGGATGACACAAATTTGAATTATCTTTTTCACCAACTTAATGAATGGCACAGTTGCTTTTGAAATTCTCTGAAGGGAGCCATGAAAAGAAACAGCTTATTTTATGAGCACGAAAACAGCCTTTTCAGAGCTTTTACTGTCACTCATCCTTGAAAGCCTCTTTGGTCTAGTTTCGGCTGGTTTAGCCTGCTATATGTTACCAGATTCAGGGCCACTGACTCCCCAAAATACTCTCAACATGCCCCGCCACTCTGCCGTCACGCTGTGACTAAGGATACATTCCCATTAGACTACTTCCTGAACACGACAAGAGGCAAACAAGCCAAGCAGGAAAGGTCATTGATCAAGCTTAATTTATAACCAAGGTGAATAGAAAGGGGATGGAAAGAGAGGGATAGAGTGGTGACAAAAGCGTTGACAGAGAAAGAGGAAAGGATGTTGAAGAAGAGGTAAAAGAAGATGGTATCAGTGACAATGTTTCACCTATCCACATTTAGTTTTGGGATTAGGCAGTAAAAATAAACAACACAGTACTGAAGCTTTGATATTATGATGTGTAAGACCTATTCAGGAGTGCCTTCCCTCAGCCAATATGCTGCTTTTTCTGCGCTGCTGTTGTTGATCATATGACTCACGAATATAATAAGTGGGTAAATGGCAGTCGAGCAGTCTTCTACGCCCAGCTAAAAATGAAGGTGTTGGAGGAAGCGACACATTTTGAAGTAATTGACACCCTTGAAGAGAAGGTGAGATGGCCGCCATTTTCTTCAACACTTGTTTATTTATGCTGAATAGGACTTGAGTGACTGCCAGACCTTGACAAAATAAGATAAGAGTTTCTCTCACCACATCCGTCAGCCTGTCACATGGGGTAGCCTGACAGGTCAGCTGAGAAGAGCTCCATACATTATACAGTACAAAGGCCTATATTTCACCATCTCACTTCCTGTTTCTATTCCCTCTCATAATCTCGTTTTGCATCCATCCATCCATCTTTACATTTCTTTTGCTCAGTTTTTTAGATGGTCTTCATACCTCGCCTTCTGTCAATCTCTTCCTGTTTCTCTTTCCTTCCATATCTCTGTTTAATCTCTTTCTGCCTCTCTCCATTCACCCTCATTTCTATCACCCCCCTCACTCCTCCCCAGAGTATCAAGGTTAAAAACACAGGGAAGATTTAAATTCTGTTAAGGCCTCTGTGATGAATGGGGGTGTCACCTCCATTGCACTTCCTGTCTCTCTCCATCTAGCGCGGTAATCATCACCAAACATTAATATTTAACGTTCTCACACATTACAGACCAGCCCTAAATCTGTGAATATCAGCCAAAGAATGATAACAAAGAAAGACAAAAAAAAAAAAAAAAAAAAGTCTGCTTTAGCGTCTCGCCATGGGCGGCGGAAAAGCAACATATGGCACGAACAGGGCAAAAAAGGCAAACGATCTGTGGGTGTTTGTTGTGTGAGTTGTTGATGGTGGCCAAACACAGTAAATATTTAATGAGGCTTGTCTGGTAAGCATTTCTCCCTTTGCTCTCTAAGGATTAGTGTAGATGCAGAGGGCTGAGGAGATAATTACTGGGTTTAAAGCTAAACCTCATTCAAGGTCTCTGAAGGAATCCACATCAACTACAGCTCAAGCATATGCAGCTTACAAGGTGATAAGAATATACTGTATAATAAAGATATCCCATTGACTGAACTGAGTTCATACGGTGCCCCTACTTGTGTGCCCAGACACATGCCTTATAAGTTATCTTCACTGTAGACTCATTAAACAAATAGTCCCATTTATAAACAACATAAAATCTGGAGATCCCTAAATGAGAAGCCAGGGCTTCCCACTGGCTCCTGAGATAAATTTCAGAGTAAAAGATAGAAATAAGGTGATTGAAGGCTTGACTTTAATGTAGTTTGATTTAAAGAAAAAAAAATGGAGGCTATTACCTGCAATGTGGAGGGACAAGCCTCACCGTGTTTTGAATTATCAGGCAAACTATAATCCTCAGGATTGTTTTTGTGCTGAAGAAACACAATGCTTTCAGTGAATGCTAAATGTGACTGAAACTCAAGTCTGAAGTTTAATGTTTGTAAAAAAAAAGGTTAGTTTTGTCCTTGTCAGAAAATGCAAACATTTGATTCGAGAAATGTTAAAAAAAAGTTTAAAAAGTGTTTGTTCACATTTTTGAATGGTAAGAGTGACAAATAAGAGTCAAAAAGTACTATTTAGCTCCATTTTTGCCCTTTCAAAAATACTCAGAGACCTTTGGAGTCACCAATGGACTCTTTCAGATTATGCATCTGCACATGTTAAACTTCCATTGAAATAACCACATGCTGCTCAAAGAGATGTATCCATCTTTGTGAATCTTTGTAACCCTAGCCCAGTCACAGCCCTTCTACTTGTGAGTTGTATGCAGGGGTGGCTAAGTTTCAGTCTTTCTCCCCATGTACCTCACAGCTCTTGTGATCCCCTCCAGGTGGGTTGCGATTCTGGTAGATGTTTGCAGTTAATTTGCACCTTTTGTTCTCAACTCATTATTGTGACCTTGTTAATTATTAACACGAAAAAGGTTTGATTGTCACACCTCTGTAGTTAATCTGTTTATTAATACTGTATTGTCTGAAAGGCAATTTAACTCAGTATGAAATAAGTCATATTGCGAACCTTTATACGAGGCATTAATCAATCTAGATCTAAATCACTCAGTATAAGTATATAGTAATAATTAAAAAGTCAGAATGCCCACTCCCTTTTAATGGGTCACAAGTCATAAAAGATGGTAATCATTATTCTTATGGCATCTCTCAACCGTAGGGCTTTAATGAAATTTAAAGGCAATTGAATGTAACATTTTATTCAGCTTATTTTACATTAAGAAATGGCAACTTGTTTGATTAATAACAAGCAAACAATTACTACTGTGCCAGACTAAGATTAAGGCTAAGAAAGACCTCTATAACAGATTCTTTAGATGTCCATGATGTCTTTCTGGTCCTTTTCCCCCTTCTTTTCTAACTTTATAGCATCATGAGATGTATTTAAGTTTTCAGATATGTTATTAAATTCATCTATGTGTGACAGTGTAGGCATGTGTTGGGGACTGTATATTTAAAGAAAGCAGTCAAGCTAAGTCAGTTCTATTTTTACAGCCCATAATCACAAATCACATATTTACTAACGGGGGATTTACAATCTGCTCCGCACAGTCTGCGCTGGGATCCTTCAAAGAAGATGAAAAAAAGTCGTGTCTAACAAAGAGAAAAATTCTAAATGAGAAACAGAGGAGGGGTCCCTCTTCCAAGACTAACAGACATTCCATACATGCAGTGTATAAATGTTTATGGTGTGTTGAGTTTTATTCCGAGAGTTTTACAAAAAGATAGCGTTCAAGCTTACATCTGGCTGAATAAAAATGAACTTATGAGAGTATGATTACATGTGCCTATCTCCTGCATCAACCCTGTGCCACCTTGGGCTCTACAATAAGAAAAAAGTTAGACTCCTGCTGAGGGATTGTGGACAGTTAATTATTTTCTGCTGTGATTAAATGAGCTATGCTATAGTGGCTGTGGATGTGAATACACAATGGCCCAACTATAAAGAACAAAAACAAACCCTTCTGCTTTGAGAGTGTTTGAATAATGCATTGAAAAATAACCAGAGGCAACGGAAATAAACCTCAGTCCAAACCCATAACCCCAACACACACATACACCCACAAACAAATAATAAAAAGAGAATACTCCATTCATATGACAATCACTGCGCTTTAACAGTGAACAGGTCACCTTAAACATACATTGCACGCAGACCGTTGTATATGTGCCTGACAAAATCACGGAGTCCCATTCAATTAAATTTTGATGTTGTGTTGAAACATCTAGCTGATCTATTGAAACGATGACAGAATTCATTCTGTTTGACATGGATAAATAACAGGATGCAATACCAGAAAAAAAGAAAACAGGAAACATTTTCTTTAGCCACAATCACATCTTTACGTCAGAATAATTTAGTTAAAGTGAGAACAGCAGTGGAAAGCATGCTGAATACGACAGGTCACTGGAGGAACACAAAAATGGATTCAATTAGTCAGCTAATTTTAACCCGCACTCGCACTCTTTCTGGTAAGAGCGCCAGAGTGCATGATGGGCAAATGGAGAGCAGTCATTTTCTGCCGCGAAAAAACCTTTAACAGGCAGCTGCTCAGAGATGGGCAGCTCTGTTTCTGGCTGAGGCTCTGGAAGGTGGGCGAGAGGATGCTTGATAGTATCTTTACTGCCTAACACAAACAAGCTGCCTGGATGGTCCGTATATACTGCAGGTAGTTGCTGCACTGTTTGTGTGTCTATCTGCAAGATTGTCAACTTGACTACTGGGTAAAAAAAATGTTCCTTCAGGCTGGCACCCTGCGCTGATTTGTGTGTATGAGGGGTGTGCATATATGCATGCTTGAGTTATGGATTCAGGCAGTCTCTCTCTTCGTCCTTTCTGCTTATTTTTCAGGAGCTCTAAACTGAGGGCATATGAGCTGAGAAAGAAAGATTGAGGGAATGTATACCCTCAGTCTCTCTTTCTATATTTTCATAGAAACATGTGTAGTGGCGAGTTGAATACATTGTATGTGTTTATTTCTCTGTATGTGACTTTAGGTACAAAAGGACTACTGTGTCTTCTGACCAGCTGTGGGAGGTGAATAATAAGGAGTCGTGCCTCCTCTGCCTCCTACCATCATTACACTCATTATTCTCGTTATTGGACTGCGAGAGCTGAGAGTGTGTGTGCAAGAGAGGAGAGCAGGAGAGTTTGGACCAGATGTGAGCTGTGAGACTAAGTAACCCTCTGCTGTGCTAAAATCTTTATCTATTGTGGTGGAGTCCATGAAGACAGAGGCCTCATGTTCCTGAAGTCTCAGTGACACATCCGTTCAATTAGCAGCACCTACCAAAACACACTTTGTCAAACACTGACTCCTTTTTCTCTCTGTGTCTCCCCAGCAGTCTTGCTCCATGATGAAACCCGCTGTCGGCCAGGAGTCGGCCACACATCGGTGTGCACACAATGACTAACGCTGAACATTACAAAAATATACACCAGTGAGTTCCCACATCAGGCTGCCTACACAAACACAGGGTACTTAACTTTCATTTCACAGCTTGGCTGCATGACTGAACTCCTCACAGGTAAATAGAACAGCTCTCAATTTCATTAAGCAGCGCTTTGCATCGTCAGTTCTGCATGGCCCAAATTTGACTTATTCGACTCTGAGACGGAGATTCAGAAGAGCAGAATAGTTTTTTTTTATCATTGGACATAAGAGCTATTTGATGTACTATACTGTACACAGTAGGAAATACCACAGTGAGTTATATATATTTGGAAGATTGCTAAATTCTGAGGTAAGTCTTCTTTCATCCAAAAGATCTAGGAATTAAAGAGAATACCAGCATACCATTTACAATGAAGTTGTAACTCTCGACAAGCTCTAGTAAAAAATTATTTCTTATATACCACAGAGGGGCTTGAAAGATTGTGAACCCATGAGAATTTTCCACAATTCTACATTCTCAGATTACCACACAAGAGATCCCAAATAAAGAATTTAGGGGAAAATAGTATATTTGACCTTTGAAGCAATAACTGCAACAAAACGATTCTTTTAGTTTTTGATCAGTGCTGCACATCAGCTTTAGAGCAATTTTGTCCCATTTCTTTGTACAGAGATACTGTACTCTGCTTATATTATGTACTGTGTGTGAGTCTCTTTGTGGGCTGCACAATGGTTAGCACTGTGGCCTCGTGGCAACAGGATTCCTGATTTTAATATTTTCTGCGTGGAGTTTGTACATTCTCCCAGTGCATGCGTGGGTTCTCTCCGGTTACTTCCCACCGTCCAGACGCGCATATTGGGTAAATTGGTGATTCTCAAATGACCCCAGGAGTGACAGTGAGAGTGCATGGTTGCCTATCTCATTTGTGTCTTTGACTTGCCCATTTGAAAACAATTACTTTATTATTTTTCAATCATAAATGTTGCTGTATGACCCTTTGTTTGGATTCAGTTCACAGACAGATGTGATAGACATAGATGAAATTCACTGTTTCACCATTTGCGGTCGGTCGTTCTGGCCCAAACTTTGATACTACCACCATTATATTTCACTAGATTTCAGATATTTAGATCAAACTATAAATACAGGCATTGTACAGAAAAAGTGAAAACACAGTACTCCGACTGTGTAATGTTGACTAACAAACACTGGGAAGCAGCCAGACATTGGCTCACCACTGACCTTGGCAAATCATAAAGTAATTAAGTTGGTCTTTCGTTGGCATGCTGCTGAGAATCTTTTTGAAACATTAAAACCTCACAGAGCTTTTGGAAGTTAAAGGACAATAGTTAACGTAAAAATTCCTAAGAGCACAAAAAAATCCCAAAACAAACATCCAGTCATGTGCTTACCTAGATTTTGCCATGTCCTGACCTCATAACTTAAAAGCACTTTAAACCTTGCTGCCTAAAACTTATTTTTTCCTCTTTTCTCAGTGAAAACAATTACCTTCACAGTCAGCCTTTTAAGCATGCGGTCTGGATTACATAGAAAGGGTAATGTGATCATTATTTTCCTTTTATAATGTTTTATTTATACAATAATCTCTTCCTGAATATATGTAAAAAAAGAAATGAATGATGACTCACTGTTTCTGTATTAGGAGGAAAAAAAAAGTTTAGCTTCCAGTTGGTTCACTGATGCTGTTATTCTTTTGTAGCAGGTTTTCTGAGTCATAAAAAAAAAAAAAAGATGAGGTACTGGATTCTTGGTACAGTGATTCACTGTTGGGATACCTACCACCTACCCCTCACTTGTTTATTCCCAACCAAGTCTCACTGGAGATTCGAACCGAAGAAGCTGCAGCCATATGGTCTTTTGCATCTGTACAATGACGCACTCACTTATGATAAAATTGCACCTGAGACTTCTGGCTATGATACACAGGGCATCATTAAGGCAGGTTTGATGTGTTTAAAACCGCAAAAAGATTTTGTTGCTTAAAGGAAGAATGTGGCAGCGTTTTCTTTACAGGGCACCGTAGTTATATTAAGAAAGTTGACAACTTCACTTATGCTTTTCTGTATTTGTTTGCTCCCTGTGGAGGATATTTGAGGAGAGAAACTTCAGATATTGTGGGTTTTCGGCACATACTTCAGGAGAGTATCAGAAATGTTGCAACAGAATTTTTGTTTCCAACTTCAGTGCATCTCTCCTCGGAAAAGTTCTAAAAGTTAGTATATATCTTCTGAACTCTCTGCTTGACGTTTTTTTTTCAAACACTGAACAGATGTCGGTTCATCCCTGTCCGTTAATGTCTGGCAAACACCTGGAGCTGATCACAGGGGGCTGCTTTGATATCAATCTATGAAGTTAAACATAAATGCACAAATTAACATCTTCACATAATGTGTAAGACATAGACTGTGTTGGTCTATTCAGATCTCAGTAGGATGCCTGGCGTAAAAAAAAAAAAAAATAGCTGTGATAGCAGAAGCTGTAACATGTGTGTTTGTGGTCTCCTTCTGTTTAATTAAACAGGAATGTGTCCGAAGACAGATGGCGCGCAAAAATGAAGTCGATAACACTTTTTGGGCCCTTGAGGAAATTTGAAGAACATATTCCCAGTCATCTCACCATCGTCATTCTTTCACCATTCAAGGTTTGAATGGCATTAGAAAAATGTTTTAGTCAGTCATTTCAAATGCCTGTCTTGAACACATGAGCTGGACCTGTTTAAGTGCACCGAGGCAGTTGTTGTACATCAACAGCTGCCCCTTTGAGCGCTTTATCAAAGTTACAACTGGAAGACAGCAAATGTTTTTTTATCCTTTTTTTTTAAAAATCAGAGTAAATATGCAGCTGCAACGCAAGTTAGTCAAGCTGTCCAAGTGAAATCCTCCCTGGCTAAGAGGTATTTGCGAAGTCTCATGCAATTACAACTCTGCTGGCTCAGACGGCCCCAATTAAGCACATATCACAATGTTAGAAGAAAGGATGTTGATGAGAAAACAAAACAAAGGGAAAAAAAGAAATAAGTGCAAGTCTAAGAGCAAGAAGGAAGAAAAACTAGAGCCACTTGGTTAAACAGACAGAGAGAGAGTATTGAGTTAGAACAAGCTGCTCACTTGACCTTTGCTGCTGACCTGGCTCAGATTTGACCTCCCCTGGCACCAATAAAAACCATCTCTGACATGTCCTGCTCACTGAGCCAAAGCAAACCCCCATTCTAAGGTTATAGCAGACATGGCGACAAACAGTGACAGTCAAAGACAGACTTTTCCTTTTGGGAACGACAGCAAGGAGGTTATGGGATTTACTATCACTCGGCAGAATCAGTTTCCTTTTCTGAGATGAGATGCTAAAGGAATGCCGCGGTGTGCCAGGGCGACTCTGCTTCTGCGTGATGACAGAAATAAAACAGCTGCCATCATGCATGAGTATTTGAGAGCCAGAAAGTTTATAGGTGCATAAATAGTAGCAGCACATTATGTATTTTGAACTGCTACATAATGGTCTATCTTTTCATTTGGTGGTCCTCCAGCTGCTAATGTGCTAAAGGCAATTAATCTGACAGTATATATGTTCTTGGGGCTTTGCAAGGCCTTGCATAGACTGTTTCATAATGTTTCCAGAGTGTTACTCAGCTTTAAATAGAGTCATTACAAGCTGTGGGATGAGATTTTTCTGCTACATGATGTGGGTCAGTTAGTGCTTTTTCAGCATTTCACAGATTTATTTATTTATTTTTTTAAAGAAAAACTAATTTCATCCAACATCATCCTAATTCAACAAACTGAATGCCTGCATCCAATCATTAATTCCAAATAGAGATTGTGTAACACAAGCACAGAATTACAACCTTCCATCTGAAGTCTTAATTGCACAGCTAAAAAGATCAGCTTCGTGCTTGAACCATTGAAAATTCCAAATCTCCACCAAATTTTTTAAAGAAATTACACACACAAAAATAATCCAGTTCCAGTGGGGGATGTGAGAAGCTTTCATGTTCATTCTCTCTCATTCTTACCCAGACTGTTGATGGGGATAGAGTACACATGTTGAAAAATAGCACCAGAAATAACACAAGTGTCACATCCTTCTATCATGGAGGCCCGTATTTCAACACTTCCTTGCATCATCTGTGGTTTGGAGAGAGCTTTGTGGCAGAAAATAAGCCTATTCATATGCGGGGTGATTACTCTGTGTGTGTGTTCGTTGCGTGTGTGGCATTAAATAGGTCTTGGTAATAAATCTGATAGCTGCTGCCACTGTTTAAATATAGCCAGGGGATTTGGTCATGTTAGATGTTCCAGTTTCATCACCACCAAGTGCTCATCACATCAAATGGTTTAGGCTGAGCTCCTAAGCAATGAATAGCCTGAGGAGGACAGATTAGAAGGGTATCGCATGAAAGGTATCATTCAGCACGACATACCTGACCACACCCAGGACAGTCATTGCCATTTTCACAGGTTCTGCGTCGGGACTGGATGCCTCCGCCACAAGGCACATTGCAGCGTTCCCATGCCGACCAGGCAGACCAGTAAACGTGGGGTGGGCAGGGCAGGTGTTCATTACAATACCTGGGTGGAAACCAAAAAAACACCAAAGGATGAGTGTAGTTCAAGAATTCAGAGGTTCAGTGAGCACAAGTACGAAGGTTCTAAAAAAATATAAACAAAGCAATCACAACCATAATCAAAACTATTGGATAGAAACATCTAGCTTTTAATTTCATTATTATGCTACAACATCCAACACCAGTGTCCATCTTTAGTTTTCCTGGTCTCCACTAACTCTTGATAAAAATGTCTGACTCCGTAACTGTTAAATGCTTTTCTGTGTTTACTAGTAAGCTACAGACTGTGCCTGTCTGTAGTTTTGGGTTTATGGGGCATTTTTGGCTGGAAGGCACTGCCTGCTGCTTGTAGACACAAACCAAACGTACCCAATCAGTGAGCTGAAAGATGCTAAAAAGGCGCGGTGTAGCTTTGACCACTAAAAGGCCCCAAAGAGGTGGGAAATGTCAAACAAGCAAAATAATATTTGGCAATGCTAATCGTCTGGCTACCTAATACTACTGGTTTAATCCTATCATGTGTCAAGTTTATGATCACTGTAACAAATATCCACTGCAAGCTGAGTCTGTCAGACTAAGTTTAGGTCATAGCTTTATGGATAGATCATACCAAGCCAATAAGTATCTCCCTGACCCAAAGTAAAGGGCCTCCCTTTCTATAGACATGTCTGAGGATGGTCTTGTTTGCAACAGGTACTGCAGCAGCTGTCCAATTAGTCAATATGACACTAAAGTGAGATGTGAGGATAAAGGGAAGGGAAGAAAAAGTACAACATTGTGGAGCCTCCACAATGCAATATTTCTCTAGTGCTGCTCCAAAAAAAAAAGAAGAAAACAAGGACAAGGACAGAGCAGGGAACTTGAGAAATAGATATTTGCTGAAATTACATGAGGAGACCAAACTATTAAGAATTTCAAACAGACAGCATTCTACAAAGTTTACTCTCAAAAAACAACCTTTTAGTTGGTAGTCTGTGGACTGTCTTGCCAAGCAAGTTACAGGTCTTGTATAATTTTTTTTTACCAACTTCAAATTTCTGCTACTAAATTACTTTAAACACTAAAATTAGTTGAAACATTTTTATTTCAGAAATAGCTGACACTTATCTTGTTGGGTAAACACACTCCAGACTCAGCAGAGCCTACATGCCTTTACAGCGACATGCCCAGACAAACCAAGATTGTTTGTTGCCCTGCATCAATGTTTATTCATTGTGTGTGCTCTTCTATCACGTTGTGTTCCTTATGCAGTTTGTGTGATTGCATGTATGCCTCATAGATTTTGCTGAGACTCCTGATTTAAAGCTGCAGTCGGCAGGTTTTCAAAATTCCGAGTCTAAAGTCGGAAAATTCGAACTGATACAACTTTCAGGTCCCTCCCCCAACCTCTAACAAGCTCCGAATCGCCCCCCAAACCCCTCCCCCTCTGTGGACGAGGTTGTGCACGTGAGTTCACACCAGTGTGAGCGCACACAAGCTGCGGGCAGACTCACGCTCAGCAGCGTGTGCACAAGCTGTGATTGACAGGTAGGATTCCTCCACCCTAACTTGATTGGTTAAAAACAGCCGGGAGCGCTCGATTTTTGCAAGCATGATTACAGGCTTCAGAGGGAGCTACAGATTTCGTTATTTTTCCTAAACAGCTTATTTAATATTCTACTTCCAGAATCCCATGACAGTTCAAGCTAAAAAAAGTTGCCGACCGCAACTTTAAGGTCAAATGACATCATTCTTAATGAACATCTTTCCTTCCGTCCATCCATTTTCTATACCCGCTTAACAGTTGGCTACTCAGGGTCGTGGGGAGACACTCAATCCGAGAGTCAATTTTAGAGTCCCCAATTAACCTAACATGCATGTTTTTGGGAGGTAGGAGGAAGCTGGAGTACCCGGAGAGAGCCCACGCATACGCGGGGAGAACATGCAAACTCAACACAGAAAGGCCCCAGCAGGATTTGAACCAGAAACCCTCTTGCTGTGAGGCGACGGTGCTAACCACCACTGTGCAGCCCCTTAATGAACCTCTATTAAACCAAAACATGTTTACTACAAATAAGGGCTTTGTGCATCAACAATTTGCGAGGACTATGCTCCCTTTAGAACTTATTGGAAGCACGTTGTAGAACATGAAAGAGTTATCCACATAAAACAATGCAGGTCAGTGGAAAATAGAACAGCGACTTTATTTGACACACAAGTAAAATTAGACGTGAAGGGCACTGAAGATAGCACCCTACTACTGAAATCTTACCATGGAACTAAAGCAGCTACAAAGAGATCGGACCACAAGACTGGGATGTCTGAAAAGCCACAGTAAGCCTAAAACAAACTTTTACAAACACAGCATGTGTCTTTGATGTGGCCCTGGAGTGCAGAGGACACTGCACAGAATGTGCCCGAACTTGTGCATGAATCATGCCACCAGAGGCCAGGCCAGTGGCAAATGTCTGTGCCAATGTTGCTTAAAAGTACAGCGAATAAAATTACATCTCAAATCTTAATGAACGTGCATATGCAGTTTGCATAATTCATTGGCATAGCCTATTAAAAGAGACACAAAGACGCATGCATCATCTCTAATTACATCGTTTACAAGACAGTGTTACTGCAATGTCTAAAATACTTTAATTACTCAGTCCTCATTATACATTAACAACAGAGGATTGCCAGGTTTATTACAGCCATACAGTTTATTTTATAACTTAACACAATCTATAAAATAGCTTTTATTGCTGTTTTGTAGTAGTATTGCCATTTGAAGAACACTGAGATTCCTTTAAATAGCTATAAATCTACAGTAAACCCAATTCTCCTTTGGCTAAAGCTGAATATTTTTGTTGCACTTTTTCTAAATACTCCAGCATCGTTCATGGCAAAGCAAAGGCTATTTTCTATACACCCTGGATGTAATAATCCTCAGAGCAGTGTGTTTATTCCCACTTTTATGAATCAGTGGAAGTGTGGAAATGTGAGGACACGTTTGGATTACAATCTTGCACATCTTCCCGGGAGAAGGAGAAAGATGTAAGAAAAACAGACTCATGAAAAAAAAACATTGATTCAGAGAAACGAACATGTAGACAGAGTATCCCTACTCCACCACAACACATCCACACACACAAAATTTAATGTAGCAGAGATTATTTTGAGTTTGAAAACTATCATCATGCACTCTCTAATCATACAAGGGAGTGGCTTTGCCCCATCTTATCTTAGCCTTTTCTCTTCTCTCTTAAACACACAGAGCTGATCAGACTGAAACGAGGCTAATTACCCACTATAGGCTGAGTAAGCAGTGTGGACACTGTCAGTGTGCTTAGGGAAATACCGACAGAAGGTTCATAAATGCAGGCATTAAGCATCCAGATTTAAGCCTGTAGCACTGCTGTGTACAGTTGGTTTCATAGCATTTGCTTCATCTTTAAAGGCTCTGCTGCCAACAATCAGGAACAAACTTACAGAAGGCTTGCTGGATAAAGGGCACTGAAAACATAAAATAAGTTTATTTTGCCCTTGGCCTTTTTTTGTTGTTTTTGTCAGTGTGTGTGTGTGTGTGAGCACATGTCGTGCACATGTGTGCATTAACAAAAGGTCTGTGCATTAATCTGAATAGGGTACTTGAGGCAACAACGGGAGAACAAAGTGTTCAGTGAGCCATACTGCGGATGCCTCTGAAAGTAACCTTATACCCCAAAAACAAAAGCTTTTCACAACGTTAAAAGAATCATTTAGATCAGAAGAGAAATAAAATGCCAGTCCTTCTGAAAGCTTGTAGAGAAGACTTCACTTATTTCACACATGGGTAACTGAAAACAACAGATGTGGTGGAAGCTTTTGGACCTGTTATGATTGCTGAACACAAAAGTTTTTCAAGAACCGTGCAGTAAACATTCCTGATACACCTGGGTACGCTAATGTTGATAGCACTCACACATTTTCTCACATGCGTCTTCTTTTCTTTCTTTTCTCCCCTTCCTTTAATCTTAAAAACTGAATGCTTTCCCATAACTCTCACCCTAACAACAATAAAATCTAACCCTAACCCTAAAACAAATGTTTAACCCTCCAAAGGGTTAAAAGACCATTTTCAAACAATTGGGATAGTTGCCAAATCTCAAAGGATGGAACGTTCCAGTCAGTTCACCTCAAGGTCAGACTGCTCAGAGAAACTGCAAAAAACCCAAGAGCTACAGCTCAGATTCTACAGGTCTCAGTTAACTTATTATTTCTTATTTCTAACTAATTAGAAAAAGACTGATCAAATACAGCTTCTTTAGAAGGATTGCTAGGAGAAAGCCTCCTCTCTTTAAAAATAACAAATCACATATCAAGCACAAATCAATAAGAAGACTTCTGGAACATCATTCTTTGGAGAGGAGGCAAAAGTGACATTTAATCATATATTGGCATCATGTTTGGTGAACATCAAACACAGCATATCAGGACAAACACCTCATACTAGCTGCCGAGAACAGTGGTGAATAGTTGATGATCTGGGCTTGTTTTGCAGTCACGGGACTTGGACACCTTTCTGTCACTGTGTCGACCACAAACTCCTCTTTATGCTGAAGTATTCTAGATTATAAATGGGTCTGACTGACAACTAAAGTTTGGCCCAAATTGGGTCATACAACAATAACCCCAAGCACATCAGCAAATCTACAACAGGGTGGCTAAAAAAAGAAGAATCAAGGAGTTGCAATGGTCCAGCCAAAAACCAACGTGATTGAGATGCTGCGGAAGGACCTCAAGAGATCTTTGCATCAACAAAATGTCCAAAAACCTCAATGAACTGATATGACATCCTAAAGAAGAATAAATAGAGATGAAAATAAAAGTATCTGTTGCCATTTTGTGTTTTTGTAGTGAGAAGCCAGCCACACAGTGCTGCACAGTGGTGTGGTGGTTAGTCACCCTACAGTGAGAGGGTTTCCGACTGGAATCTCGACTGGGGCTTTTGTGTGGAATTTTTGTGTTTTCCTCATGTCATCGTGGGTTCTCTCTGGGTTTTCCAGTTTATTCCCACAGCCCAAAAACATGTATGGTAGGTTAAGCTGACCAAATGGGTGACTGAGCATGCATGATTTTTTTTGTCTCTGTATTGGCTGCGAGATGGGTCGGTGATCTGTGTAGGGTGTGCTCTGAATGAAAACTGGAATATAATCCAGCAATTCCACTATGATTAGGATGAAAATGAAAATATGAAAAATTAAATGAATGCAGACAGTCTGTGAGAACTCGAGGACCCTTCTTGTCCACTAGTTAACTAATTTATTACTCAAAGAATCCTTGCCCATAATGATGCGTACATTTGACTCTTATTATAATTTAGATTGGTCATTTATTCAAATATTCAGATTTGAACATTCATATGATATAAAAACATGTGCAATTATTATTAAGGGACAAGTTAGTCATAAAGAACAAAATGATCCCCTCTATCAGGATATAAAAATGTTTATTTCTGTTGTTGGGCATTTTTACACGGGGATCTATGGCGGCCATTCCAGGAACAGTAGATTTGGCCATTTTCACATTGGCTTTATTTTTTTATTTTTCAGCCCTGCAGCTTGACACACACACACAAAGATTCCTTTCTTCTCACTCCTACAAAGATCCTTTTCCAGTACTCACAACTGTCCCCTGGCCAAAAACTGGCTAAACATGTTTCAAATAGCTAAAGCGAGCAGGTACTGAGAGCAGGTAGCAGGATGAGATTAAAGCTCTGAGAAAGAAATAAACGGAATAGCAAAATCTCCTGCTGTGATCTTTAGTACCAGTCAGCCATTTTTTCTTGAGTGTCTTTTCAGTGACTCGGCTGTGCTGGTCGCTAAATTTAATCCCCATGTCTCCAGAAAGAGCAGTTCTTAAGAAAAGACTGCTACTTCTGGAGCAGTGATGACTAAGATAATAGAAGGGAGGATGTTAAAAAGTAAAGAGGAAAGAAAAATTTGTAATTTAAGAATCATCCTTAAAGTCTTTATTAAATGATTAATCCTACAAGATGCTATTTCTTTTGCCACGGTAACAATGTATGTAGCATTTTTCTTTTTCAGTACCCTCCAAACTGTAACCATGTGCACTTTTTCTCTCTTTGCCTCTGTTTGGCTGGGGAAAAAAAACATCAACACAATGTTTCCCCGGATAAGGCAAGATGCTGGGACCACAGAGAAGGAATGTCTCGGTGCATTAACACATTCCAGTCTTCATTTAAAATGTATTATAGTCGGAGTTGTGTAATTTCTAAAACACAGTGGAAGCTATCAAAGCTTTCATAAGTATTGTTTTATTTTAGTTTGACCAGCAATGAGCTTAACTTTTAGACAACCAGAACAAACTGAGAGAGAGAGAAAACTTTTAAGAAATTCAGGTCCTGACCTTTTCTACCTGCGCTGCTTTGTATGTTTTTTTTGTGCTACTTCACATGCTTTCTCCTTCATTTTTTTTCATGCCTTGACAGTTGCTTGGAAACCATACAAACATCTTTAAAAAAAAAAAAAAGATATTCTACATCAAAGCTTCTAACGGCTCAAAAGGTAGACTCTGTGCAGGAAAGCCAGATAATTACCCACAGGCCTATCCCACTCATTCCTTAATTGACTGTCATGTAATCAGACAGATGGGGGACAAAAAGTCTGACTTCCAAGCTAAGGTTGTTTTGTATTCATACCGTTCACATGTGCAGACTGACACACACGTTTAGAACAAGTATGTACTTTATTAAAATCATGTAGACCAAAAAGTACACATAGGTGCGCATTACCTCTCCTCACGGTTCTGGCCAACACACACTCGCCCGCCATGCCGAGGGGTCGGGTTGCTGCAGGAGCGCTGACGAACCTGGAAGCCAATGCCGCAGCTGGTGCTGCAGGGAGACCAGGAAGTCCAGGGGGTCCAAGCTCCGTTTCTATGGCAACATACAAAGCAACATCAGTCTGGGACATTAGCCACTGATGAAAGATTTGAAATTATAGCTCCAGATTAGCCTGGGAATTCCCATGCTGCTTTGCGCGCGATTTCATTCTCACTGCAAAGTCAGCCTGGAAACCACCGCCCTTATTTTTGCCAGAGTTTGGGAACCAATCACAGAACGGGGGGGGGGGGGGCAGCAAGACGATGACGACGTCTATGCGCTACACCGAAGCTTGTAGAGTGTAAATCCAACATGGCAGCGGACACAACGTTACCGTTCGATGCAGCCTTAGAAAGTGTTTCGGAGTAGCTTAGAGCGCAAGTTTACTTTTATTTTACTTTTTTTTCTTCTTCTTCCTCGTCGAATTTCTGTCGTCATCTGGTATAAGTGATACAATTGGCTATGAATCGCGCGCAAAGCAGCATGGGAAGAACCAGACGCCATTTGATAGACATTCGTAGCGCCCAATAAACGGCTCTAGGCATTCGTAAACCACGCCTCAAATACGAGAAAATGCACACCTAGTTCACAGACCACCATCTCATCGAGATTGTGGACGTGTCAGCCAGGCTAGCTCCAGATATGAATTCTTAAACTTCATATATCACATTTTTGGCAATAACATTACATTTTCATCCCTTTCAAAACATTTTGCGACATAATTGAAGTTTAGGTTTTGAATTTGCTCAATTTTCTGCTCAAGAAGATACAATTCTCAAGCAAAGAAATACAACCATTGTTACCGTCTGCTTAGAGGTGGGATCAAGAAAGTATATAATATTAAATGCACTGGAAATTTTGGTTGGAAAATAATGAGCAGACAGTGCAGTGTAGCAAACATTTTGGCTGTTGGGATTGAATTGAATTTTGTAATTCAAAGCAAATATCGATAAAGAAATAATGTTGTTCTTGTGCTACTGCAAATTCAAAGACATATAAATGAACCTTCATCCTTTAGAATTGTTTACAGCAGTTTTATGCAGTTGCTTGTAACTTCTTATAACTTGGTTAAATATCTTGTGATACTAGACAAGAAGCAAGTCTGTGATTATTTTGATTGGATTTGACAGGTAAATTAATATACCTGGAGCAGTTGGCGACTTCAACACTGATCCCATAGCACTGTTGGCCGCCACACTGAGGGGCGGGGTTATCACAAGCTCGTGTGCGACACAGACAGGACCCTGCACTGCCTCCATCATTATGGCTACAAGTGGACCAGCCTGTCCAGGCACCAAATCCTCCATCGACTGTTACATTGCGGACCTGTCAGTGACAAAAAAAGGACCAAAATTAATAATGGCTTTTCACAGAAACTGGTCATTGCATCAGTGATTTTCTCTGGAATGTGCTGCTCTGTGAGGTGCAGCCCACGGGTACAGATGGATGACAGCAAATATCATCTTTTTTCTCAAATAGATACAAACATTTCTACATTACATCATCTACTGAGAAACACGAGGAAGATGCACAAAAAAATGTTACAGGATGTAAGGAAATTGCAAAATGGGAAAAAAGAGAGATTCACATTGGACACATTCACAGGACAGATGATATGATATGAGGAAACAAGAGCAGCCTCATAAATGAATATCAGAAGCAAAACAGAATCAAACAGGAAAGCTCAGATATTGCAGCGGCAATGAATTACGAGTGCATATGAGCTGACTACAAAAAAATTCAGGGCTACAGATGATATGAGCCATGTTGCTGCTACATTTCAGGGTGATTTAAAATAAAAAAAACACTATCACACAAGAAGCAGAAAGAGTGATCATCATCTGCTTTGGCAGAAGCACAATAACGTCTGGCCTCCGCTCTTATTGGTAATTGAACTCGGCCGTGTGCCTAAATGAGGAATGCATGGCTGAGACAGACAACATCTGAAATGATGGGCAGTCTAGGAAGCAAACAACTCTACAGAGATATCCAATAAAGCAATATTACATTATCATTCAGGCTGAGACTGTAAATTTTCTGGTCGTGGTGTATTATCCATTCAATGAATATTTCATGCTGTATATATTTCATTAAAAACACTAAAATTAAAGAATTATTTTGTGTACTGTTGAGAAATTTGTATTTTCTTCAATATAATGCCAACATTGTAGGGAAAGAACAGCAGAAAGAGGATAACATATAAGGTGAAAGATGAAAAGCTTTTATGTTTTATGAGGATTATATTATGAAAAACTTTGCCTCACATCTACTTTATCATTAATTAAATTGCTTTGCTAAATCAACTGTTAAGTTTTTATTTCCTTAGAATTAACCATTTACATCTGTTAGTGGAACAAGTCGTAGGGTAGGAGAGTACTGTTCAGAGGGCGGCGATGAAGAAGAAAATGGAGGAATGAGTGGTTGTTGACGCTGTTTTGTAAGAAGTTCAAGGGTATACATTTGATAAATGGAAGATCATACTTGTTATTGCTAGAACGGTAGTGGCACGTTATCTGACTTTGTCAAAGAGGCAAAAACATGAAAAGATGGAGCAAATTTGGGACAGGCGAAGCTTAAAACTTGACTAAACTCTGGTGAGGCTTTTTAGGCTGATGAAAAACAGCAGCGGCCTTTAAAATGACGCCGGAGTTCTTTGTTCTTTAATCGATGATATAGAGGGTGGACGGCATTTGAGATGGCTGTCAGAAAGTGTTATATAATGCTCCTTTAAGGAAAATTTTTCATTTTAACTATGTGAAAACTTATAAAATTGTCACAAAGAAGTTCTTCATTTTCTCTTACACCCCATTGAAACAAGTTGATGCTTATTTAGACATATAACTGTGGTGCCAGATGGCACTAGTGAATAGGTTGGTAAAGCATATCCTGTCTCAGCCTACACAACATGACTCAGTGTTCAGTCTTGACTGGCCTCCAAATTCAGACTACCACTTTGCAAGAGTACTCAGCAGAGCAGATACTCAGGCAGTTTAGCTTTTGCAAAGCGTTAATGGACTCATAGGGAGTGAAACTATAACTGTGATAAAAGACCACTTCTTGTTTGTCAGTTTAACATATTGCAATGAATTGTTGCAAATGCACAAGTTTCTTGTTGGTCTGGACTCAGACCTCAGAATATATGGCCATTTCTCATTGTAAGCATACACAGAGTCATTATTTCTAGAGTTGATTCACGCATTCTTTAAACAAACTGGACCTAGTTTGACTGATTGGGTGGCTGTGCGGCAGAAATTTGTTCAGAAAATTAATCTGGAACTTTAATGATTTGCCGATTGTTTAATGGATTGAATGGTTTCATCACAAATAATACATTTTATGTTATATTTGTAAACCCCTAAATGGATGCCAAGGACGACTTATAGCTTCTTTTTAAAAAAAATAAATAAATCATGGAGCTAGTGATTTCCATGATTAGTTGTGTTTTGCCAAGTGTTTGGCCAAAGAATCCAGTCTAAAACTGTCCACGCTACAGGCTACCTGAATTACAACAAGAACATTGTTATTACCTCATGCGTGTGCCAGAGAAAGCTAATATTGGTATAAAAATGGGAGCAAACAGTTTATACATTGAATCTTGTATTGTATCTTGTTTATTTTACAAGAAAAAAAGTATAAAAGATAATTTGTGGTGTTATAAAAAGTTACACCTGGTCTATCTAAAATTTTGATGGATTGAGAAAGTGACATACAACGTATACAGCCAAGCTAGCTGTTTACACCTCTTTTTTGCTAAGCTAAGCAAAGCAAAAATTGCCCTGGCTCCTGCATCATAGAACTGACAAAGTGGTACTAATCTTCCTGTCTACCTTTCGTCTACCAAAGCATGTCTCAGAAGAAAAAAAAATCTTAACATTATGTACTACAAGCAGCAAAGCTAAGCTAACTGGTTTCGAGCAAACAATTTTAGCTTGAACCCCCCTCTTCCCTTTTTTCCCAGCAGAAAAGTAGCCTACTGACTGCATACTCAGAGGCTTGAGTGCCAAGTATTCCTTTAAATGTGAGGTGTTCCAAGGCACATGGTGCTCTTGGATGTGACCAGCTTGAAAATCATGCAGATGAAACACTGCAAAAAACAAAGCCTTGCTGAAATTGGCATGGTCACCGCTTCCTTATACTACTCCCAATTTTGGTGCAGGGTAAAATAAATGGAACAACTGGTTTCACTAATGAGCCAGCAGTAGAAGGTGAATGACTGAGGCAACAGTCTCGATCGTTCTGGGGGAACATGTTGCTCCCTTACAGTCAAGTTGTTCGGTAGAAGTCTTTGGTTAGCAGGAATATGTTCTCTGGCTTGTTTTAGTTGCTGTTGCTTGTGAGTTGGGTGTCTTGACATGCAGGGTGTAGCTTTCAGAGGAGAAATGGAAAGGTGTATCTCATGTGTGAAGGAGAGGGGAAATGGAGGCAAGTAAGGATATATATATTTTCTAACAATTTTCAAAGTAAAGACAAAAAAGGAATGCAGTTATTAGGAACTGAACTGCTATGCAGTGATGTTATGTAATTTTGCATAGGTATACCCTAAAACTTAATCTGATTTTCACTCTAGATTTGAAATCTGGAAAAGAAGACCCAATTAGTTATGGGAACTTATAATTTATTCATTAAGTAAAAACAATCCAATACCTGATATCTGTAGGTGGCAAATGTATGTGAACCTCTACAATTGGTTTATTTACTGATAAAGTTACAGTAATATGTTTTCAATAAATGGGTTGACAGTCGGTGTGAGTCTTTCATATAAAGATCTTGCTCACAAAGCATTTCTGGAGGCATGTCATGGCATGAGCAAAGGGAGAATTTTGGAAAAAGAGATGTTGATGCTCATCATACTGCAGGTTACAAATGTTTTCCAGAGTTTGGATTGCACCAATTCGTAGTCAACACAATGAAAAGCGTTGCTCTTCCCAAGATTGGTTGACTGACAGAGATGACTCCAAGAGCAAGGTGTGTAACAGTTTATGGGATCACAAAGAAACCCAGTGTAACATTACACTCCTGTTGTTTGCGAGAGATCACTTGTACAAGCCAGAAGGCAAGGAAAAATATTATTATTATTGTATGTTTAAAGCAGAACTTTTGATTTCAAATGAGAAATACTGTTACTTCAAATTCACAGCTGGAAAAATTAAAACACTGCTTTCTAACCCATCTGTGAAACGTGGTGGACGTATCGTGGTTTTTACCTGTTTTTCTGAATCTGGGAAGAAGCTGAAAAAAGAGCTTGCCATGCTTAACTGAACAATGAGTTTTAAGAAAAGAAGGCAGGACCCGTCGATGACAAATGAATATCAAGAAAAAAATGGCTCATGCAAATAGACAAGGGGCCTTTAGCAAACAGGTTGCTCTGCCAAAGAGAGAGTATGTTTTCGAATGGCCAAGACAAATAGGGGACCTTAATCCAATAGAACTGTTATAGTAGAAACTGAAGAAAGCACTTCATGTGAGGAAAGCCACCAACAGCACAGATAAGTTACTGAATGTGCTAAAATCAATCCAAGCTGATGTGCGGGACTGATCAACAGTTACTGGAAATATTTAGTTGCGGTTATTGCTGCACAAGGGGATAACACCAAATACCAAAACAAAGATCCACATACTTTTGCCACTGTTATGCAATATTGTCAAATAAAAAAAAACCCTCTTTTGTCCAATTAAATTCCCTTCATCTACTTTTAGGATCTTTCAGGTAACATTTATGCAGAAATATAGGAAATTCAAAGTGTTTCAAACTTTACCATTTGCACAGATCAGATGGCAGCTCTGTACTCACTGGGCATTTTGTGATACTCTGCTCCCACTGGTTCATTCTGACACTTTCCTCCAGGGTGGTGCATTTCTTCAGCAGCAGATCCCAACCACAGTATGGGTCCCTGGCTCCTACACAGGCTCTAAAAGGTGAGAACAGAATTCACTATTTGCAGGCTTTTATTAACCTGTCATGCGGATAGACAGCTCTGCATTATGAAACAGCGTAACATCAAACATCAGGTTGAAGAGGGAGATTACAGAGGAAAGTATAAGATAAGATGGTGGGAGAAATGATGTATGGAAATGTGACATCTGGTAGTGATAAGATGGTAGGGGAGGTTATGAGCGAGAGTGTCAGAAGAAAGAGGGCAGAGGGTATATTGAGAAGAAAGAGTGGATAGGAGGGGTAAAGAGATAGTGTTAAGTTCGGACAAAGATGTGAGTAGTCACAATTAATAGGGAAAAAAAGAGGAACAAAAAGTGCAGGAAACATTGACGTCCATTATATAGCATCAGCGTCACAAAACGGTGCCTTAATACAATGTATTGATGGATTTTTCATTTATCAGCCCAATAAATATTCACTGTGAAGCTATTTTAGCAAAGGTAGCAGCATCTGTCTTTTTCGTATCTGCCTCAGATGGTTTATTGAGTGCAACAAAAATCCCGATGTTACTCTTTTGATAAAAATACATGTCTGTGGTGACAGTTTGGTGACATATCTCTCAGCTGCAGGTGTCAATGCTGCATGACATTCCCCTGGTGAAATGTGAACTTTTTTTTTCTGAGTTTCACAACAATGAGCCAAGTGCAGACACAAACAATAGCTCTTACGCAAGAAACACACCCTCACAGCTATCCATATGGATTTGCAAAAATGTAAGAATGTTTGTCTGCACACACAAGGTAGCTGACACAATGTCTGGGTGACTAGCAAAAAGCAGACAGTTGCAGACTGTATCTGTTAGGACGAAGACAGAAGGGATGACGACAGCAGCACAATATGAGAAGGGAGAAGAAACACGTCAGCACCTGTCTCTCAGGGAGCCTTAAGGGTCTTGCAGATTCTATACTACACAATGATGAGCCACACTGCCAAAGACAGAGACAGCCCTCTAAGATTTCAAACAAGTAAATGTATAAGAAATGTCAGCGAATAACCCAGGAATTCTCCCTACGGCGACCAACCAGTCTTGTATAATTTCTTTTATCTGTTTTGTTTTTTGTCCGACTTTCTTGAGCTCTCATGAGAAAAAGAAAGTTGCAATGAAGCACTGTAGTGGCTGTAGCACATATCACAGAGCAACAGCTGTAATATGAAGCCTTATGTCTTCTGTGTAATGCAATAACAGCTCATTGTGTGAGAGATAAAGAATGCAGGTGTTATTCCTTTTCTGTTTGCTATGATGGATGGGATCCAGACCTAGCGGTGAGTTCTCACACCCGGGCCTGTGCCTCTGGTTTTCTTTGCCAATATTTATTCCTTGATAGAGAGCCTTCCAAACAGACAGGAACTCAATATATCTGATAAAAACCCGCAGACGCCATAGGACTGTGCACAAGACAGAAATCGAGCAGTATTGTGCCAGTTCAATGACAAGACAGCAAGGCAGTCAGGGAGACGGACTGAGGGCAGCCATGGGCACCTCCAGCGGCTCAGACAAAGCTGATTTGGAGGATTTTAAATCTCAGCATAGCACTGACTGGCACCAAGGCCTGGTCCTCTCCGATAAAGAGAATCTTATGAATAAAGGGGCTTGAAAATTTTGTTGTGAGCACATTTGCTTTTGACTGTTTCCACTGAGATTAATGGCGTTTCTTTGTGCAAGTACTCACTCTCTGCTCTTGTGGTAGCTGCATCTCTTGAGTGGGATCTTGATGACCTGGTCTCTTACACCCACATAAAGCTCGCTGCGACTGTGCAGGATCAGCAGGCTTCGAATTGGCTGCCTCTTCCTGGGCGGGAACAACTCAATCTCCTCCAATAGGCAGCTCCCTGTGGACCGGTTGAGAGGAGAAAGCACTTTCCTGATAGTACCGTAATCTGGAAGAGAGACGAGGGAACAGGGGATTTGGTCAAAAAGAGGAAGAAGAGCGATTATCCACGGGAGAAAAAGTGAAGTAATGGAGGAGGGAGCAACAGAAAAGGATGGATAAGAACAGAGCAGTGTTTGAAGAGGAAAAACAACGACAAATAATATATATGGATTTGCAAAACTAAACAAGCCAGTGTGAACCCCATGTGAACTACACAACAATCGCCTGCAAAGAGAAAGGCTATAAAATAAGACTGTCAAAAAGAGAGGTGGCGCCTAATGTGCCAAGCTTGGCTGTGCCATCAATATGCAGCGCTGTAGTTGCAACCAGGGAATTGATATGGCACCTGAATGCATGATTTCTGGCCTACTTTTCTTTAAGGGGATATTCTAGGGGATGAAACCACTTTGTAGTTCTGAGAGCGAGAGAAATGTGGAAATCCGTGTCATCGGGAACACACTCTGACCTTTTATTTTATGCGAGGTAGGTCCCATGAGATGCAAATTTTCTTTTGGGAGTGTTAAAACAAACATAATCTATTATACATGCAGTCCCCTGGGCAAGGAAAAAGTAATTAGGTGTACAGTGGTGCCATAAAAGGAAGGTTGAAATGCTAATAGGTAACTTTATGACAGGTGATGTAAAAGTTAAGTTTTGCCCCAAGCAATATGGACAATAATGCAATTAATATTTCATGTAACAAGTAGTATATGAGACTTTGTATTTCAAACTTAGAAATGATATTACTGTACCAGTGTGGCTCGATTACATGCTCCTTCACAAGAGACCTGTAAGCTATGAGGACTAAAACTATAGAGAGCTGGGTACTAAGCATGGCACCTAGGAACCAATGTCAGCTAGCAGCTGATGGTCAGAAAAATAATTCCAAACGGTTGTTGCCTTGATTCTACATATTCTGTGGGTGCTGTCCTTTCACAGTATTTATGTTGCTTGTGTTGTAATTATAGTTATTTAAAATGATTTTTATTTTCATCATTACCACTTATAGTTTTAAAAAAAGTGTTTTTCTTGTGCTTCTCTGTTACGGCGGGGGAAAAAAAGGCTTGTGGAATATCTTATAAGGTCCTCTTTTCTAATTATACATGTGTAACAGTGCTGCAGATGTGATGTGTGTGTACGTGTGTGTGGTGACTTTGAAGTTTGTTTTCATGCTCTAATCAATGACGTGTATTATCTGTCTTTCACTCTTGAGTAATTAGTAAATTACTGTTTGAGCAAGCAGCGGCTCACCACGTAAGTATTTATTCTTTTTTTTTATTTTCATCATGGCACGCACCTCCTTTACTTTGGTGAAAGGAAATCGCTCTCAAATTCATCAAAATTCTGTTCACATTAACTTCCAAGCAACATATCCTGCTCCTGAAATGATCAACAAGTGCTGAATAACAAGTTAGCAGATATACTCAGCAAACCCCGTGTTCGTACAAAAGAACCTCGCACCCTGACATCATTGGACTCCCAGTTGAAGCCATTAGGTTCTCCACAAAGGCCCCAATCAGAAGGGTGCGTTTAGGCGTTAATAATGTCATGTGATTAGGTACAGCATTTGCTCTAGCCAATGGCCCTGGCAGCGTTTCAGATGTTTTCATTATTGTCTGGTTAGTGTCTGGGGAACTTGCAATGTGGGCAGCTCTGATTCAGTGCTACATTGATCACAGCACCATGCAAACAATGGGAGGGGTGTTTTTGAGGGAGATGCCGAGCACAGAAGCAGTGAACCGGAACAGACTGTATGTGTGTGTAAGTGAGACAGACCCAGACAAAGATTGTGTGTGTGCATATATCACGTAGGATATGCAAGATATCTTAAAATAACACTGGCTCTACAACAGGAGGATCATGTTGACATTTCCCAGTGGGCTTATGGTACATTAGCACAGTGAAGTGGGTCACTACGTTCAAATTTTGTTCAGTGCATCTGTTCGTAAACCATATGTCTATGTATTATAAAACAGTTCATCAAACAAAGGTGTCTTTTTGGTGACTTACTGGTTGTGTTTTCCGCACCCTGCCAAGTCTCACATCATATATTATCACACCAGTATGATCAAACGATCTACTGATAAGCAGACGGTGCCATGAAGGCACATCGGACAGGGTGAATGTGTAAGGGAGCATGTGTGTGTCATTAATCGTTCGTCTGTATTATTTTGACACATGACTGTTGGATGTTTTATGATATTTACGAGCAAGGGATTACACTGAAATGGCATGTGGTGTGATATGGTGCATGTATGTCTTTTAGGGAAGTCATGTAAATTATAAGCAGCATGTGGTGGACATATGGAGGTAAAAAGTGATCGAACTCATACCAAACATGAAGCTTTGATGTCTACATGATGATAATACAGACCGACTGGTTTTCTTCTTTTTTCTTTCTTTCTTTCTTGTGTAGAATGCATTTCAAGGGCTTCAAGCCCCCCAAAGTCAAGTATTTCTTTGTAACAATCAATATTTATGGCCTTATGAGAAAGAATCTGTGTACTTTAGGAAAAATGTATGCATTGGGGTATAAGTTCATTAAACTATTCATCTACTCAACTATTCTACCAGTACAAGACTCTGTAGGTGTGTTCTGACAATGTGTTTATTGTTCAAGTAAGATCCAAGTGATTATAGTAAGAAGATGATTGAGAAAATACGAATCAGGACCTTTAAGATGGCGTAAAATTGAACCAAATCAAAACAAACTGTATATTCTGAGAACTAATATGTACAGTGTAGTGAGTCAAATTACAAATGTGGGAAAACGCTGATTATGAAACTAAATATTGGAATATTGGAATATTGTTTAGAAAAAGTGTTATAAAGAACCTACCAGTGGCCAAATAAATGATGTGAAACAGTGTGTCTTTCCCCTGCACCACATCCACTGCCACGTGAGTGAAGCGGACATTGTCCTCCATGAAGTAGGGCACGGTGACCACGGGCTGGACCACCTCATGCATCAGCAAAAACTTCTGAGCGTCCTGCAGGTTTCTCTTAGTCAAGTTCACATAGGAGCCAGAGTCGATGGTCCCACACTGTGGAGGTGGGAAAGTCAGGAAAAATAAAAGCTTTGATTAAGCACATCGATGAAAGCCAAGCTCTTAGGCGCAGCAAGTTAATAAGCTTGAGATTTTTGTTCAGAAGAACAACTAGAGATGGAAAAGGGAGGGATTGAATGATTAAATGAACAAGGATTTAAAGTCAATTGCTGGCTCTTTGCAATTGTTTTCTATCCTCACAACCTCAAGGCTTTGTAGTAGATACACAGAGGCTGATGGAGGAAGAATGAATGAATGTTTCAATGGGTGAGCAGTAATCTCTTTTATTAGATTTTCTCCTCATGCACATATATCATAATCATTAAGTTTTGCACCTCAAAAATAACAACTAAAATCAAAAATGTTTTCAGAGCTTAATCATTCCTATAGATCATTTTTCCCTAAATGCAGTAATATCAACCAACTATTTAAAAAATTATCAAAATAACTTTTAGGACTGATGAAACTCTAGTGATACCAGAGCCATTTCACATAAACAGGTAAAATCATTATACATTTTATTTTTTGTCCCAGTCTAGCTTTGCTACTGAAGTGGAGTTTGTACCACTGCACAAGGCAAAAAGGCAAAAGATATTTCCGGGGTTTCATTTATTAGAAAGTATATATATACCAAACTCTCTCCAAATGGGAGTATAAAGAAGGAGATATCAACACTATGGCTTGTATTTCTTTTACATTTGTTCACATAAAAATGTATTTTTATAGTTAAATGACATTTTATAATTAGGTATATTTATCTAGGAAATGTTTGATTTATTTCTAGTATTTTGAATAAACTTGTTTTTCTGGATGTAATTGGGTCTACCGGCAATATATATGGAACTGCACACTGGTGTCAGAAGCAGGTTATATTATCTGGACCCAGTGTAGCACAGTGTAGCACTAATGGCATATCAAATAATAACAAGCAAGGGTATATTTTCGTTAAATGCTGTCACTGTCCAGTGAGCCTGCATTTTTCAGATAAGTCTTGAAATATCAGTGAGTTTTTATATATGCATGTCTTTTCCATACAATTATCTGAATAGGGAATTAAAACATTGCTATTATTTTTATCTTACAGGCTCAATGTGGCTCACGTTGTAGAGACACATGGCATTCACAGGAAAAGAGGAAATTCATGCTTTTTAAAGCGCAAATGTAGACTGTTTTCTCCACCAAGCTGATCGGGATGAGGTGAAGCACATAGCCTGAGGCAGCTGAGGGAGAGCTGGCTGAGTAACGCTAACCATGTGTGTCCCTCTCAGTAAAACAGGTCCCAGGCTGGGGTTAGGATTGCAGATTAAGCTCCCTTTCACAAAGAATAGGCCTCAGCTAAAATGCAGTGCATAGAAAACAAAAATAATCCTTTCATGGCAATTAAACCAACCCAAATGACCAGGGCTGTTTTATAGTATTGTATTGCTCCAGGCCAACCATATACAGCCTCTCCGTACTTATGTGAGACTGGACCTTAGGTGGTGATTAGTTTCTGCTGACTAGCCACAGTAGTAACAACATGGACACTTTATACAGATCAATCCTTGGCCTTCACTAGACTGACAGATGAGAATCATGAAGAGCTTCCCCAGGCTGGTGAGCGGATCAATGCTCTTACCACATCAGGAGATGGAAAACTAGAGCCCTGGAAGACTGGCAGATGCAATACTGTGCATGCATGTGCTTCAAAATGAGAGTCCAGCTTATGTGTTGCATGTGTGTGGCGTGGAATTCTCAGTAACACATGTTTAAGGTTTCCTTTTGTGGTTTGTACTCATATTATGTGCAAGTGTCTGAGTCCCAAAGCGTCTGCATGACTATAATTTTGCCACAGTGTGGCAAAGTGAGTGGGACAAAGTCAGGCGCTGACCAGTGAGGTTCTATTACATCTGGGAATGCACCGAGAGATGGATGTTATGATTTTCTCTTCACAGCCAAGGTGAGGGACACAACCATCATTTGGCTGAGGGCCCATCCAACACTCAGCTGTCCCCCATCATCACCAGTGTGCTGGGCCCTGCCAGAATGATAAGTGCCACTCAGAGATGTTTTACACCACGGTTTAGCAAAATGGACTTTTTAATTCAAAATGCTCTTCTTGTAGCTTGTCCTTTTAATCTGATTCTAATCTTTTGTTAGTTTTATGACCACAAATCCTTTTGATATGAAAACGGAGCAAACTGGCACCTTTATTTTGATGCACTAAATCTCTAGAATGCTTCCCATCAGTCAAATTTAACATATTATAAAATATATGGAACTGAATAATTTTTCTTTTTCTTTACCGTAAGCAATTATAAAATGGCAGAAGACCTATACAACACATAGAAGGTATTAGCTTCTAATGCACAATGAACATGACTACCAGCCTTAGTAAACCCTGCTGGATCAATCGGTGTGGTTCAAATAAATGGAGGGATTTTCTCTACAGACAGACAGGGAATTAAGCTCTCAATCAATGAACAATGTGTGTGTGTTGAGTGAAGACTTTACATTCATAATTATCCCCATGTGGCAGCAATAACCCTTTATTTTTATAGGTGTCTTTGTGTATAGTAGATAGGCAGATGGCCAGTGGCTTTTAAGGCTGCTGGTTTCCTATAGGTGTTTGTTTATGCTTGCGCATGTGTGAAACTGTGTGTGCAGAAATGACCCCAAAAAAGACAGGCTATAAATCTTGGGCTCGTAAATCTAATCCACCAACATTGACAAATGCTTGATGAAGATGTCACTGAAACCTAGATAAAGTGTGCATCGGTCCAGCTGTGAGGAGCAGCCATTGTGCCTGAGCTTAAGTGGAGAGATGGGGACGGAGAGGAGGAACTGATCCGTGTTTATTCTCGAGGAACACAGCCACATAAACACACTATGGTGTACAGAAACTTCTTTGTGGAGAAGCCATAGTACCCTGAGCAGCAAAAAATCTGTGCTCAGCGTTACCAGTTAGGGAAAGTTAGTTTTCTTAAAGGTAAGGGAAATCCACCAGCTGTGGATTTGGAGATACGTGAGCGTGTGACGGCAGACAGAGACATTCCATGTTAGAGATTCATTGGTGTGTATACAAGTTTGTATTAACTGTATTATGACAACTTGCACTTTTGGATATGAGCATTTCATCCACTTTTTTTAGCATGAACAATGTCATTATAGATTATGTGTGTGGGTAAGTTCTTGATAGCAGACTCATGCATCTGCTGGCTTGATGGAAACACGATCGAGTGGAAAGAAGGCGTGTGTCACCCAGTGGTAGGCAGACCTCAGAGGAAATTCAATCCCTTATGGGAGGCTGTGTGGATTAGTTCCTTCTCTATCTGCTAAGCCTGCAACAACTGAGAGCCACTTGCTCCTCCAGTAAAACATTCCTTCTATGTCATATGGAGTGGAAGTCTGTCTTTCCCCTTTAAGATAGGAGTACATACATAAAGTGCCATCTGTGCAAAAGAAGTCTTGTTTATTCGGAAGGGCTGCACTTCACAGATTGAGGCTATATGACATTTTCAAGAAATTAATAAGCCACAGTAAAACACACTGGGTCCAATGTGCTGATGTAGATTGGATCTTCTCTGCTATGTATTTTTCCTGAAGGATGAATTTGGCTCATCACATCTCCCATCAGAACAAATTGTGAAAACCTTGCAGATGTTAAACTAAGAGGGCTAACGGGGTAAACATTAGACAAGCTTTACATTAATACGTCGTCATTTGAACGCTTTAGTTTTCAGCTTAGTGCAATATACAACTCCACAGAGCCATGGGAATGGCTGTCATCAAATTAGTTTAGTTTCAGTCATTGTAATATGTCTGTCCAGTTCAAATGTAAAGATGAATAAATAAATACGTAAATAAATAAGAATTAAACAAATAAAAACAATAGAGAATTTCATTACAGTTAGATTACCTGAAAGTTTGGGTTGGGGTTGGGGTACGGCAGCCAGGCAGACCGTGAGTTTTCCTGGTACTTAAAGGGCCCGTTGAAAACCTGTGATATGGCACTGAGATTGAAGGCACACACTGCAGATGCAGCAATGCTGTTTCTGAGTGTCAGCAACAGAAAAAAAGGTGAAGAGATGGATGATGACATGGAAGTAAATATGAGAGAGAAAGAGAGAAACAGAGAAAAGTATTAAAGGATCGAATGTACAAAAATCCTAACAGCACAGATTTATTTGTAAAGATGACCTCTGTATGTTTTCATTTGGCTAATGCACACTATGGCTTAAGTGATTGTCATTACTGGATTATAAATCCAGCAATGCGCCACAATTAAGATGCTCGGCTTGTCTGATGAACCGTATAGATCTTAGACCTGAAATACAGCTTTGACTTTTTAAGTTGTCAGTTTCAACAAGTGCTGGTCGCCTCCCTCGGAAGAGAGGCTAAAGAATGAGTGTATTAACTCTCGACTCAGACTGCGCAACTTGGGCGATGTGAATTATAACCGAGTGCAGCTGTTCATTAAACTCTGTGCCTGCAGGGGGAAATGTTTCCAATACCCTTCAAAAGACTTCTTTTTCAGCAATGTGAAGGCATTGACCATAAAGAATTGATTACTCAGCTTTAATAATGGTCTGCGTGTGCAAGTGTGTGTGTTCGGGGGTGTGTTTGTGTGTATGTGAAAGGAAAAAAGTAAAAAAGTGGAAGAAGCAGCGATGTCTCTGAAAATAGATAATAATAATATCCCTCATTATAGCCTCATATACGTGATATAACGTAGACATAGATGCTGTAAGAAGCCATCCTATTTGTAAGTGAAAAAGTGAAATCATATGATATATATAACAATACTACATTTAAAACAGTTTTATTTCTAAGTCTTCTACATGATTCATCAACTTTTTAAGATCCTCAGTTTTTTGCATGTGACACCAACACACTCACTCTCACCTTGAAACAAATTTAAAGTTAATCCAGAGCCTAGGGTGTCACATCAGTGCCTCTTTTTGAAATAGTGGCCAACATATAGATTCAAGATTCAAGATTCAAGAGGGTTTATTGTCATTCCAGCCATATACACAGTATACAGTGCAATGAAATAACGTTTCTCGAGAAGTTTTTCACTGCAACAAACAGCAACAATAAAGAACAGCTGGGACAACAGAGGTGATCAGATCAGTCTCTGAGCGTTGAGGAGTCGTATGGCCTGGGGGAAGAAGCTGTTTTGTAGTCTGGTGGTGACAGACCGTATGCTGCGGTACCTTCTGCCAGATGGGAGGGGTGAGAAAAGTCTATGTGGGGTGGGTGGGGTCTTTAAGAATCCTGGTTGACTTGCGGATGCAGTGTGTGGTGTAGATGTCTGAGACGGAGGGGAGAGTGGCTCCAATGATCTTTTCAGCTGTCCTCACCACACGCTGAAGGTTTTTGCGGTCCAGTTGGGTGCAGTTACCGAACTAGGCGGTGATGCAGCTACCCAGGAGGCTCTCTATGGTCACTCTGTAGAAGGTGGTGAGAATGGTGGGAGGGAGGTGGGCTCTCTTCAGCCTTCTCAGGAACAGGAAGTGGAGACGCTGCTGAGCCTTCTTTACAGTGGAGCCGGTGTTGAGGGACCAGGTGAAGTTCTCCGCCAGATGGACACCAAGGAATTTGGTGTTCTCCACAATCTCCACCGGGGAGCCTTCGATGTGCAGAGGCTCGTGGTCCCTCTGTGCTCTGCGGAAATCAACAACCATCTCTTTAGTTTTGTCCACATTCAGAGACAGGTTGTTGGCTTTGCACCAGGTGATCAGCTTTTCCACCTCCTCCCTGTATGATGACTCGTCGTTCTTTTCAATGAGACCCACCACGGTCGTATCATCAGCGAACTTGATTATGTGGTTCGAGTCATGTAGTGCTGTGCAGTCGTGGGTTAGGAGTGTGAACAGCAGTGGACTGAGCACGCAGCCTTGAGGTGCCCCTGTGCTCAGTGTGGTGGTGCTGGAGGTGTTGTTTCCGATCCGGACTGACTGGGGTCTCCCCGTAAGAAAGTCCAGGATCCAGTTGCAGAGGGTAGTGTTTAGGCCAAGCAAGCTCAGCTTCCTAATCAGGTGCTGTGGGATGATAGTGTTGAATGCTGAACTGAAGTCTATGAACAGCAT
This sequence comes from Odontesthes bonariensis, assembly GCF_027942865.1. Lineage (NCBI taxonomy): Eukaryota > Metazoa > Chordata > Actinopteri > Atheriniformes > Atherinopsidae > Odontesthes > Odontesthes bonariensis. The sequence continues at coordinate 16,492,495 of NC_134525.1, forward strand.
TCTGACGTAAGTGTCTTTTTTGTCCAGGTGGGTGAGTGCTAGGTGGAGGGTGGTGTTGATGGCGTCGTCGGTGGAGCGGTTGGCTCGGTACGCGAACTGCAGGGGGTCCAAGGTGGGAGGCAGATGGTTCTTGATGTGCTTCAGGATCAGCCTCTCAAAGCACTTCATGATGGTAGGGGTGAGTGTGATGGGGCGGTGATCATTGAGGCATGACACAGGCGACTTCTTGGGCACAGGGACGATGGTGGTGGTTTTGAAGCACGATGGGACGATGGCACTGCTCAGGGAGATGTTGAAGATGTCCGTGAAGACATCTGCCAGTTGGTCTGCACATCCCCTGAGCACACTCCTGGGAATGTTGTCTGGGCCAGCAGCCTTACGTGGGTTGACTCTTTGCAGAGTCTTTCTCACTTCAGCTGTGGTCAGGCATAGCACTTGTTCGCCAGGAGGGGGGGTGTTCTTCCTTGCCACCACATCATTCTCTGCATCAAAACGACTGTAGAACACGTTCAGCGCATCGGGCAGGGAGGCATCACTGTCACAGGCCGGTGTTGTTGTCCTGAAGTTAGTGATGGCTTGGATTCCCTGCCACAGGTGCCGTGTGTCTCCACTGTCTCTGAAGTGGCCGTGGATTTTCTGGGCATGCGCTCGCTTTGCATCCCTGGTAGCCTGGGCCAGTGTTGCCCGCGCTCTGCTCAGGGCCTCCTTTTCTCCTGTTCTGAATGCTATGTCTCTGGCTCTCAGCAGTGCACGCACCTCAGCAGTCATCCATGGCTTCTGGTTAGAGCGCGTGGTGATGGATTTGATGACCGTGACGTCATCAGTGCACTTACTGATGAAACCAGTGACTGAAGCCGTGTACTCCTCTAGGTCAGTGGAGCCGTTGGTGGTTGCTGCTTCCCTAAACATTTGCCAGTCAGTGCACTCAAAACAGTCCTGGAGGGTAGAGATGGCTCCTTCCGGCCAGGTCTTTACCTGTTTGTTGACTGGCCTGGAGCGTCTGACCAGCGGTCTGTATGCTGGGATCAGCTTGACGGAGATGTGGTCAGAATATCCCAGGTGGGGGCGGGGCTCGGCACGATATGCACCGGGTATGGTGGTGTAAACAAGATCCAGCGTGTTCGCTCCTCTCGTTGCAAAATCCACATGTTGGTAGAATTTTGGAAGCACTGTTTTTAGATTTGCATGATTGAAGTCTCCGGCGACAATAAGCAGTCCTTCTGGATGTTTGTTTTGGAGATCACTGATGGCCCCGTACAGTGCGGTTAGCGCTTCCTTAGTGTTAGCGCTGGGAGGAATGTACACAGCTACAATGTGCAGGGAGGAGATCTCTCTCGGTAAGTAGAATGGTCTACATCTCACGACCGCGTATTCCACCAGCGATGAACAGGACTTGGAGACTAGGACAGAGTTGTTGCACCAGTCCGTGTTGATGTAAACACACAGTCCCTCGCCTCGTGTCTTACCGCACAGCGGGTCTCTGTCGGCTCGATGCGAGGCTAGTCCGTCTAGCTGAATGGCCGCCTCCGGGACGCGGTCACTGAGCCATGTTTCTGTGAAAACATACACACAGCAGTCCCTAGTGTCCCGTTGAGTAGTCCGTTGTAGTTTGATGTAGTCCAGTTTATTTTCAAGTGAGTGGACGTTAGAGAGCAGGATGGACGGAAGAGCCGGTCGGCTAGCATTAGCCATCAGCCTAGCGCGGACACCGGCTCTCTTGCCCCTCTTCCGTCTTCTCTCACACCGCTTTCGGCGCCTCCTCACCCGGCCCTTGTCTTCAGGCGAGCTCGGGAATTTGCGAAGCAGGCTGGTAGACTGTAGCGCGTCCTTTGTCTCCGTTGGTAACGCCGTTGGGCAGTGTTTAAGTCCCATAAGTAGACCCCGTTGGTAGACTTGTGATATTGCATCTGAGTGTTGCAGTTTAGCGGCCTCTTGAGTGCAGTTTGTAGATTTCAGACACATAACTTAACTACAATAATACACTAAAATTACACTGTTTTACACAGTTTTACCTCTCGAGGGGTCGCTGCGAAAACGATCGCGCCGCCGCTTTATGTTATATAGTGCAGTGATATACTGTACATCTATATCTAGCTGGTTGAGGACATTTGACACCTAAAAAAACGCCACTTTCAGAGATAGGTGGTGATAGAGGAGGAATAGAACAAAGATCCTCAAACCAAGATACTTGACTTTAAGACTCAAAGTCAAGTTTGGACACCTGAAGCTATCGGAAGACGACAAGAATTGGAACTTCTATGAGAGACACTTAACGATACATTTGAATTATTTTTCTTTACTTCCTTTTTAGTTCTGGGTTTAAGCACCTAAACGACTTAGTTAGAATAAGGAAATTGTGCCTTAGGCTTTTGGGCTTTAACAACAATAACTACGTGTTAAACAGTAAATCTCTCATTTCTGCAACAATCTTTTACTTAATTTTTTTCTTCAAAGCAATGGTGTTTTCCATTTTGACATCATCAGCAGAGAACATTTGGTTCCAATTTTATAGCTTTATAACTTGTCTTTTAAAAAGTAAAAAATCAGTCAAAAGGTATAGAGGCATTGTTTTGATCTACTCTTGGAGCAAACATTATCTTAACTTGCTAGCTAGTATGTTTGACACATTTATTGATATAATCAGTATAGAATCAGTGCAAACCCATCAGAGTTCCCTTTTACTTGTTTCTTCTACAGTATGTTTAAATACAGTATGTGCAATTTCTGTTAAATGCGTTGTGAAGTAGCTGTATTAGGAAAATGTTTAATCAAGACCAGTGAAACCAACATAAATATATATTCTGCTCATATTGTGATATAAAATACATAATACTCACACATTGGTTGTAAAAATACCATAGAGCAGCTCCAGCTCAGGTAAGTAGAAAGTGCCCTGCAGTTCGTTGTAATTGAAGGGGATTTCTCCTGGTCTAGAGCAGTTCAGTCTGGCCTTCATGAAGGTGGTCCACGTGTCCTCCAGAAGAAAGCGACCTCCAATGTCATTTTTACACACGCGTCCGGCACGGGAAAACACCGTCCTGCCACAATCATGCTCCACCGCATTCTCCCGAAAGAAGAAGTAGGTGAAGTTGCCGATATCGTAAGAGGAGACGAAATTTGGCTCTGTTGAAAAAGAGACAGGAGGAATGAATGGAAAGGAGAAAAAAGATCAGAGAATGAAAAAATAAAGACACACAGAGAAAGATTGAAGAAATCCAACAGACCGAAATGAAGTGCAAAGAGATTAAGAAAAATACAGACAGAAAAATTAAAAAAAGAAAAAGAAGAAGAGTGGGAGAGCGAATGGGTACTGTAAGTGTTATGACTGATTGACTCCTGGTCTGTGTGAGTCTACAGCCCACACAACTGCAAGTGATCAGGATTAATAACTACAGGCCATGTTATTAATGGCATTGTGATGTAATAAGAAAACTCATTTTTCATTCCCCAAACTTAAAGGTTAGGATGAGAAATGACCAAAATAGGTGTAGTTTAATAGCTCTCACCCTATCTGAAACATGCAACCTCCACTGCACTGTCACAGCTAAGACGTTTATCTTTATGTATGACATTATTGGATCTAAACCACGCACTTCATTCTCGATGACACTGATTTAATTCAGCTTTAAACGAAAGTGTCCCTCCATCACTTCAGCCCTGCCTCGCACTGCTCTGCACCTGCGAGGGGCAGTGGAGGGGGAGACGGGAGGGGGGGGGGGGTCGATGAAGGAAAAATCAATTCTTCCATAAAATTAGTTATTAAACCTTCTCCCTGAAGGTGGCTGCCAAGCAATATATGTGGTTGTTTAAATTTTTTTTTCAACTGAACTTAAATGTGAATCAGATAAAAGTCACTTGCTCACAAGATACTGATTGACTGACTCCTCAGAAGACAGGACACCTTAAGCTATCCGAAGCTTTTCAATCTGCACGGAGATGGCTTTGAGCTTTCTGGGAAAAAGACATTGATTCTGAAGAATTCACAGTTAAGTGCTCCTCCTTAAAGAAATGGTGAGGCATTTACATATTTACCTCACAAAGATTTCTGGTTGCCTTGGAGCTTATAAAATAGTTGTTTCTACTGATAAAAGGTATCTGAACAATGAAGAAAAGGGGCTCTTATGTTTCAGCATTTGCAACACTGCATTGTTGCAGCATACTGATGATTTGTGAAGAAGCTCAATCCTTTAAGGGAGACAGTTTCAACATCCCATGTGAGATAAGCATCTGCCATGCTCAAGTATCCTTGAGAAAAAGAAAAGAAAAAATCCCCACCAGCAGCAGTTCGTAGCTGTGAAGGAAAAATTCAAATGGAAAGAAAAAAACTTCAACTTAAAATCATCATTTATCTTTTATGGAACCTTGCAGCTATAACATTAATGCATGAATGTAATGTATGTATATATAAAACGTGTAAGATGTATCTGGACTACCATTGAGCCATTTGGAGTTGTACTGGGCAGTGCGTAGTGGTGGCAGGCCGCCCAGGCTGCGATAGATGGCCGGGTCTCTCCCAGAAAAATCCATGGCAGTGGCAGCATAAAGCTCCCCGCTGGATGTGATGAGAGCAGTGGAGTTGTGGAGGGGGTTGTAGGGACATCGAGCCATTCCACTGATCTGATCGTGTATTTCTGTCAGGTTAGTCAGCTGCAGTAGAAAGAAACATGAAAATGAGGCAGGAAGATTGAAAATGAAGCCGATCAAAAACAAGATGAACCAGAGCTTGTCTGGAAGCAGAGACTGCTCAGATACACCGCAAAGAAAATTATTTAAATTGTTAGCAAAGAGAGCGTGAGATCAGACACGAAAAGATAAATAGTAGGTAAGATTCACATTGGGCTTATTTATAGACAGATTATTGTTGAAAACTAGACACTAATATAAACTGGAATATCAAAGGGTAGCATTAAAAATGCAAACCGTAGAAGTCTGGTTTGTTCCTGCCTATATGCAAATGACGGGCTAAAAACAAACAAACAGAAAACAACAAAAAAAAACAACAAACTTCATCTCATTATCTTTTTGCTTGGTTTATATCATCTGACAAAAACCTTCAGGAGCAAGAAATTCATCAGAAAACACATTTAGAATAATTGGTTACATAAAACACTCAAACACAGCAGCTGCTTCAAGTCTAATGTTAAGAAACCACCTGTTTGAAAGCAAAAGAATGAATCTTGGCTGGAGTGTGTAATTGGTTAGGTTTCTGAGGATTCTACAGGACAACCAGCTGTTCTTAGGCTACAATAATAATATACCACATCTTTGAGACAGCTTTCTGGGCTTAAAAGAGGGACTCAGTCTTGTGTTGCATACTGCCTTTGAAAATAAAGCCAAATCCAACCCCCTACTTTTTAAAAATACTTTACAGCCTGACCTTGGCTTAGTGCTGACACACTGCACTGATTCCTACGTTTTAAAAAAAGTACAGGCCACAGCTGAGTGACTCAGCCCTGAATACAAAGAGGAAGTAATGCGAGTTTTAAATCCAAGATGTAATTATGTTTTATGGTGCAAAAGTAAACAGCATATGGGGATTAGCTCATAACTTGTGCTCCCATCCCTAAGACTGCACTAATATCAGGTTTGGAAATGCACAAATGATAATTAAAATATTCTTTATGCAATTTATTTACTAGCAATCAGTCAAGTTCAAGATTTGCGACTTTACATTGGTTGCAGAGGATATCCATTTAATGCAAAAGTCTCAAATGATTCAGAGCTCAAGCTTTCCTCTTTCTTCACTCAATTTCACTTATCTGCAGATTCCTTCCATTACTCCACAAGAGAAGGCCAGCTTTCATTCAGGGCTGTGCATTGGGTGACATTTCCAGCCAATTTTCTAAAGCCTGTCGATTAGGATCAAAGATTCCGTTAACTCCTGCCACCTCCGCGCCACCTCACCCCCGACAAAAAAGAGCTACCCTGTCTGTGCTCTGCCAGGCTGAGATGAAAGCTGGGTATTGACAGGACTCATACTGCTGGCCAAAGGGGTCTTTTTAGGTCAATTTGGTCATTTAGAAAAAACACAAGAGGGTGAGGGATAAATAGACTGCTGTGCACCCGTTGCATTTTGAGGAAGGGGAGAGAAAGTGGTCTCTGTAACTGACCCCGCAGCTGCACGAGTAGACACTGAAGTGGCTTTAAATGCCTTTTCTAAAGACTTTTTAGAAGGAGTCTGTTCAATCTGTTTTAGAAATACTGCAGGCGCAGCCAGTTGGGTGCTATGTATCGTGCTACTGAGAGGCTATTGTAGCTAGTGTGAGAATTTTTAACTGTCCACTAAAGCAGGAAATCTAGCCATACACACTGTGATCTGAGATGTGTTAATGGACAGGGCTGTCAATATTCCTCGGTGGGTGGCAGGCAAATGACACATCCTAATAGCTATCTGTCAAATAAGTGTGAACAGAATGTCATACATAAGTACTGTCTCAAGTCTACTTCATCTCATTCTGAGCAACTGGAAGTTGCTCTATCCTCAAGTGTAACCTTTGGCAACTACCATCACTGTCAATACTATAAAAAAAAAAAGACTAGTCTCAAGTGACTGGAAATACCTGGTTTCCAATATACTACTCTAAAGTTTTCTTTGTTGTTATGAAAAAACAAATCTTTAATGTAATAATTTTGCTTGAACCTTCGCTGTGTTCAGAAAACATAACTTATTCAAAATTTGATGCTCATGGAAAAAAACAGAAAGGTTTAAATAATAAACAATAAGCAGTTCTGGAAGATTTTACAATCAGCACATTAATTGGTGGCAGGTGAGGGTGCCAGGATTGGGTATAAAAGGGGCATCCCCCAAAGGCAAGGATGGGTCTTAGCTTACCATTTTCTGTCAAACTTCAGAAACTGTTGGATTGTTTTGTTTAATGTCTATGGTGCACAGTAATGTGAAAAGATTCAGGAAGTCTGGGGAATCTTTGTTTGTAAAGGCCAATAACACTGTTGGATGGATGTGACCTTTGAGCCCTAAGGCAGCACTGCATGAGAAAACATCATGCCACTATGATCAATGTAGCCACATGACCATGGGAGAACCTTTAAAAAAACGTCACAGTTCACCACTGCATCAAGTAAACGTAACCTGAAAGGTTGCTGAAGGAGGAAGCCACGTATCAGTTAGACGTGTCGCTGAGTTCTCTGATAACAAGCTCAGACCGGCATAATGACAGTGGGCATGTGTTCTCGTTCGATTTTTTGTGGCAAAGATGAAAAAATGTGAGGGAACCATTGATGCAGAGGTGTATATTGGAAATGTGGAGACATATGGCACCATCGAGCTAGTGTCCCATGAGTTTTGTGGTTATTTCAGCAGAACAATGCTATACCTCATTCAGCATGATTGAAACAGCATGGTTTCATAGACACAGAGTGTGTGTGCTTAACTGTCCTGTCAGCAAATCCACATCTGTCTCCTAATTTGAATATATGGAGCATCATGAGGAGGAGAATCGGAACTGTTGACCAGCTGAAATCTTGTTTTCAACAAAAATGGTCACAAATTCTTCTTGCAAAACTGCAACTACTAGCATCCTAATTCCAAAACAATAAAAAAGTTTAAATAAAAGGAATGTGTTTTTCACACCATAAATTAAAATCTAGATGTATTTTTTAAATAAATTAATAAATTGATCGCTTATGACAAAATTCATGTGGACATTTGGTCTGCTAAAAATTCAAATGAATGAACAAATGACAGATTTAACTTTTTATTGTGTTTTTTAAAAAAAATCCCAACTTAACTGGAAATTAGGTTTGTAAATATTAAGACTGTGGTGTGTCCAAATAAAGACATACTGTCTTCAATTAGGACACAAGAAAATCACATGATTAAGGAGAGTCAGTCAACCTTAAAATGGTTAGCTGTGGTTTAATCAAGAGCCACTGAGCTCTTATCAGATTATTAATATTCTGCTCATCCTCTGGTCATCAGCACAGCTGATAGTAAATCTGCCCAAGCTTAATTCCATTGCTGTTGCTGCTACCAACCGTGTTTCACATTAACGAACATTTAGGGTGTAAATATGACAGCGACTGATGAAATAATGCTATAATAATGTCATGGCATTTCAACTATATGTGTTTTCACAGCGGTAAACAGTCATTATGAGCTGCTGACCTTTAGATGCAGTGCTTTTGGTCAAAAACAAATGTCATCATAATGGTTTAACTCCTTTCCCGTCCTCTAAAAATCCAACAGAGGGAAACGCAGATGTTGGATATGGACCTGTCTCTGCTCTATGTAAGTACCATACTCTGACATTTTGAATGTTGCTCTATACTTAACTTCTGGGGGCATCTGTCCCCAACAATAGCCTGTTAGACGCTTCAGTTGCCAGAAAATATAGATAATATCACAGTTCCAGCAAGTTGTAAACCGGCATTTAATAGACACTATGTCAAGAGCCTGCTGAAACACAAGAGCAATTCAAACTGAGTCCAACTACAAATCCCTTTAAAAAGTGGCATGAAGAGCTGCAGGGAATTTGAACAAATAGGGGAGGGAGAAGTGAAAATGTTTTATCTCACCAGATTTGAATACAGAGGATGTAAATATTTTAGCTACTTTTAAGGACAATAAACAGTGTTTCCTTGGATGCTAGAGCCACCATTATATGGAGTATTAAACTTAATGTTTTGGTTGCAATACTTCACAAGTTTGAGGTCACATTCCTAGAAAGAGCCCTTATTAAGATATATTTTGTGATTAGGCTGCATCCCTGATAGCACAAAATAAGGAAGGAAATACAGTGAATCCTGAGGTATGTCATAACTCACCTTGATTAAATGATGTGCCTGACCTTTCCGTTTGACACTGTCGGTTCATTAAATAACAGTTTAACCAATTAAACTTTTCAAAACACATTCTTGTTTTAAAAGGATGACAAAAGCTGCTGTTCAACATAGCACTGCAACCAGTATGCGAGTCTGGTGATGGACTGCTACAATCTGCAAGACCAGGTTTACATCACAAGAACAGCCAAAGCAGCTCCATGATATTTATTGGATGAGATGTACCGGTAACTAAAATCAGTGAAAAAATGAGAGACAAATTGTTCTTTGAATATGTTATGCCTTGCTCTGAACTTGCTCTGATAATAGCATCGTAGAAGTTCTGCTCTTATTCATACCGTTCGGTTGGTGCAGATGGGGGTGAAGGCGTTGGTTCCACAGGTAAACAGCCTGTTCCCATTCACGAGCAGCACCCTAATGTAGTTCTGGCACTCCTCCTGTGGAAGCACACACCAGCAAATACACAAATTGCGGTAAGCATTTAGTAGCACCACCATTATCTATCCACTTACAGACTACAGCATTAGGTAGAGGAACCAAATTACACTTCATACCAATAAATGAGAAAAACACCTGGAGCCTTGGGAGGGCTGCTCCAAAACGTGGCCAAGCTAGACAGAGTCAAATCAAGGCTAATGCCCACATGGCTTAGCCATGTCACATCTTAATTCAACAGGGACTACATTTGGAGAGGGATCTCAGAAAGGCAGAGACCAGATAAATGCAACAGGTGTGGGAGGTTAGTTTAGAAAATTGCCTTGGCTTTGTTGACTGGTCAGAAAGTGAAATGAAAATGTAGCCTCTCATACACTTCATTCAATCCCGTTTCTTCTTAGCCAGCTTCCCAAATTTAATCAATTCAAACCACTTTTCTCGAAATTAGGGTGAAGTACGTGCTGATCGCTCTTTTCTTGACTCTCTTCTCTTTCTTGAGGTTTTTGGCCTGGTTGTCTAGACAAAACACTCAGGTTAAAAGCTCTCGACAAATAGAGCGAGACTGACGGAGTGAATGATTGACTGAATGATAGATTGGCGCTCAATGTTATGAACTCTTATCATAAAGGTTGAGCTTTGATTGAAGCTTGCCAGTGATTTCCATCAGCAATAGTGATTCCGTTTGAAATGCAACAACAGTTTTGAGTGTTCCTGTCAGAGAGCGGCTTTTGTTTTTGTGGTAGGACGGGGTGATAAACCTGTAGGGTCTCCTCCATCTAAATAGGGCCATGGCTGGGTTGGTTAGGGCCTCTCGTAGAAATTTAAAACCTTGTAAATCCCCTGTTGTCTGAGCTGCATGAGGTGCCTGGAGCAACTCTTCCTCCCCTCTTCCCCCTCTCCAGTGTCTGATTTAGAAGTGGAGGTCATAGTTGCAAAGATGGAGGGGCTGTTATTTCCCCGAAGCAAGTTGAAGGTTGACTCGTAAAACAACTCGCTTCCTGGTGCTAAGCACAGTTTGAGTATATATGTGTGTATGTGTTTATATATGTGTCTTCCAAACAGAGGATGTGTGCATGAGTAGTCACAGTTGCAAGCATGTCCATATATTTGTGCTGTTTGTGTAGCTTGTCACGCACCGTATACTTGTGTGTGTATGTGTGGGCGTTGGCGTGGGGGTGGATTGTGAAGGTGTCTGCAAAATTCAATTGTTTTCTAGAGTTTGTTTCAACGGTAAATAATGGCATATTTAATATTTTTCCAGCCTTATAGTCTTGAGTTGTTTATGAAAACTTCCTGACAAACGTTCTAAATCTACACTGTAATACAGAGGCCGTTTTGCTTGGCTCTCACATTATAAAACAAAACAGAGGCAGCAATCACGTCCTGTCAAGTCGATTTAACTCTCCTTTCTTCTGCCAGTTAAAATAAATCAAATACACAAGAGAAGAGTGGATGCGTGTATTAGGAAAAAAATCCAATCACTTGTAAATTCACTCAAAGCACAGGGACGGTATCTGTGTAATAGCTTAAGCGATAGTATGTTGCTGTGCATTGAGCTAGGTAATAAACCATCGAAAGCCCTGTCAGCTGCTGGAGAAAGAAGTCTTTTAATGCTATTCTTAGTGTACATCACAGGAGTTGATCCTCAGAAGGGAACATCGAGCAAAACAATTCTGCTCTGCCAGACTGCAGTGACTCGCAAGGACTGGGGTAGCTTTGGTCTGTAATTCACTACGGCTATCATGTGCTGGCCTGCCTCTGCATGCCTATTATGGGTCTCTAACCACCTTTCACAGGAGGATAAATACACAGTGGCATGCACACACATAGGGATCAGGGCTGGCCAGTTCAGCTACAAGTCAAGTTCAGCTTGAAACCATCTGTTTTGTAGACAAAAGTATGCCCACTGACCACACACAAAAATATACCATTCAAAGAAAGAAACTGCAAAAACAATAGGAACTCCCTTCGAGGAAGGTCTATAAATAAGGGTTAAAGTGTGGCTGGGAGGGTTTTACTTCAAAAATAAATTGATCTAAATCCACTTTGAGGTCACAAAGCTGGAATTCCCAGGATGTCTATAGGTTAAGGCTGAATGAAAAGCCTCCATATTGCTTTCAAACCTCACTATGTTTCATCATAACTTTATATACTTTGATTTTGCTTTGCCATTTTGATGTAATGTACTCTTTGAAGCGGATCGATGTAACTTTAGAAATAAAAGGAGATCTCCGATTTCTGTCTTGAATAGACAGGATTTTTCCAAGCAAGTGACGTTAATCAGCATTGAAGTGCTACTGGGAAATTCTAACATCAAGAGCCTTCAGCTCCACTTAAACACCATTTATTCATGTGTTATTTTTGTAGATTACCCAACTCACAGCAAAATGCTGAATGATCAAGAGCGTGCGCAGGGGGGGGGGGTTGGAGTAAAATTACAGTGGTGGAGATTTGTGCTCCAGTTTGTAATTGTTCAAAATGGTTTTATCCTAATAAGACATCAAGGGAAATTCCATCAGTTTTACACATTTATTTAAGTTTATTCGACTAGGGTTCAGAGTAGTTCCTTGTCAAATACAAGAAAACAGGTCTTCTTATTTAGTGCTAACTGCTTTCATTTAATGCTGCCTGATAAAGACTGTAGTTGTTAATCATCAACATGTAAGCATTGTTTGTGACCAAGTTAGCATCACAATTTGGGTCAAACTGGACACTTTAAGGGCTTGCATTGCTAAAACAGGACATGGAGCTGAAAATATGTTGGCAAAACATAGCAAAAGTCACAAGGTAGAACTTTTTCACAGGAAAAGTGTTTTTTTTATTTTTTATATGGTGCAGATACTAAATCTCATTTTTCTCAATATACCGAGCGTCTAGTAAAGCAATATAACAGTGTGTTCATGCATCACTTAAATTCACCTCAGATTTTCCACGGCTGAAGCAGGCTCCCTTGGTGAACTCATCGCAGTGCCACTCTGCCTCCTGCAGAGACAGAGAGAAGCAGTGTTAGGCTCCCAATAAACCATCAAAAGAAGAACGCAATGTCACCATGAAGAGCTTTGAAAACATCTCAGAGAACCAAAACAAAACAGTGTCTGGAATTTCTTTTGGAGAAAAAGAAAATTCTGATCTTTTTTTAGGAAAATTGCTGTGTAGTGACTTACCAGAAGAACACAAGAAAACACAGAAAATGTCATGGAAAACTTTACACCTTACACATTGACTTGGGAGGAATGTGCATGGAATGGATTGAAACAGAACTGAATGGTAAATGCCTCTGACATTTCACACCTTCGCTGTACTCTCAAACCAACATGCCCACACTCACTCTAGTGCACACACGTTAAAAGCCACGTTAAACATAGACACAGAATCCAGTTATATGAATCCAATTAGGGTGCATACCAAACAGAGGCCTCAAGAAATGATAGGCTAAGGTGCGCAGAAGCAGATGTCAATTTGATTTATGTGGGAGGTAAAAGCAGACTCTTGAGACATAACAGGCTGGTCCCTTGAGTAGGATGTTGATGTGATTTACATGTTAGGAAGAAACAGAGGGAGTCCTTTTTTACATATTAAAAAAGCAGAGAAAAGAAAAGATAAAAGTGTGACTTGTCTACCCCCAAAGGTGACGACAACACCCTGCTACAATTTCTACCTTTTAATTTGATCGGCACCTCTGGGTAAAAGGGGTCCTCATCATTGATAAAAATTCTCCATTCAAGTAATGAGGGCTGACCTTGAGAGAGAATCGGCCCTCTAAGTCGCTTACCTCTGTGGCAGATAGAATTAGCCCCCACTGCCACCAGTTCTGTATGACTGGCAGAGAGAAGATTACTTAACGGAAAACTTGGCTGGTGCAATATTACACTTAAGTCACGAAAAGTCCTCAAAAGTAAGACTGTTCAACTTCTTTTTTCTGAAGGCTACAGTGTTACAACTTTCTTGCGTTAATAACCTGGCAAGTGTCCAGGAACAGAATAATGTGGTTAATATCGCTAAATTACAAAGAATATTGAAGTAGTTTTAAGAGTAAATTTAATTTAATTTTCACTTCTTCCATTTCCTCTTTGAGAATGCTGAGAAGGTTTACACTGTGTTCCATGAAAGGCCAAAACCTTCTGCCACGTTGCCCCATGGGAGGTTTAGAAGCACCCGTATGTATACTCTCACCAATGCATGCAGGCACAGGCAGCAAAGCCATCTTAGAGAGAAGAAAGAGCTCAGGGTGCGTGATACTATTCAGGCAGGATAAGATATGGAGCATTAACAGAAACTGACTTCTTTCTTTTTCTTCTTCTGTGTGAGTCAGTTTGTATTCCAGGCTGGCTGTTCTGGGGGCCATGCATACAGACACCAACCACATACATCAGCACGAGCAGCTCAGCCTGCACACACAGCACCACAGCTGGCCCCAGCTGAATTCAATGTGGGCGCTCAAAGCGCTTTCGCTAATCGCAGAGGGGCAAGAAAACCTGTTAATGGCCTGAAACCTCGCTCACTCGCGCTCAGTGTAAAAATCAATCATAATAACAACTCGAAATCACATTAATGGGAGGAAAGTAGTTGCTTTTATCATTATGTGGAGATTCATCATCATTCATCAATATTCAGAGCTATTTTCAGAATACTACATATTCTCATTGTGTCTTTGAGAAATCTATTTTATGGCTACCAACGTAGGTGCTTCCCTGAAGTCTGTAAATTGGGGATATGCTGCTGTTATTGACCACTAAAGTCACCTAATCTGGCTGTCCTGGCTTAAATGGTTCAGAGTAAAGAGCAGAATCACAGCTACTCAATGGCTTGGGTCATTTTCATTAATAAACATTAAAAGCTCATTGGCATGCTATTGTTTAGTCACTGTGGCCTTAAGATGAGGTTGTCTTGAACTGAAATGTCTTGAATGGGCTGTTGTTAAATCATCATAACTTGAGCTTTGTCGGAGGGATCTGCTTTACAGAGACCCTTTTATGTGCCTTTGTGACCTACAGGTAAAAAGTGAAGGGAAACAAAGGATGATAAAGAAAAAGTGAGTGGGGACCAAAGTTAGTTAGAATATGACACTGTTAAATGAGCTGAAAGATTCTCGGATTTCACTAAAGTATTATATTCATATGATAGCAAGGTGGAGGTGGTACGTCAGTCATTTTAAAGCCAAATAATGTCCAAAACCGGCAAATAAACCCCAAACATTTCCAGCAACGAACAAGAGTTTGCATTAACTAGTAAATTCTGAAAGCAAGCTACTAATGCCAACCACTGCCAATTTCAAGCTAAAAAGCATTCGGTTTACACCAAAACAAAAACTAATATAATCAAAAGGTGATAGCAACTCATAACAATATAATACAACTCCTTATAGACATTTTCGGTTCACAACAATACGGCTAGTTTCTCCATACAGGAGGCGTCTTGAAGCTGTCATTGCCAACAAAGACTTTTGTACAAAGTATTAAATAAATTTCAGTAAGCGTGTTCAATACTTTTTCCCTGTGTCATTTCACTTTATTACAAATAACTTAATTTCTGAACTTATTTGTTTTCGTTTCTTTGTATGTATGGATTACTTGGGTTGTTACCGGCATCTGGTGAAAATTTCATGTCAATAGCACCTCTAGAAATATATTTACTGAGAAAAATGGTGACGTGTTCAATACTTATTTCACCCGCTGTATGTTATATACCTGATGTTGACGCAGGAAGTAAACCTGCCCACCCAGAGGAAATTTCTGTTTCACATACTCTAAAATGGAAAGGACATATTGTTCTTCTTCTGCTTGGGAGCACAAGACCTGAAAGCTTAGAGCAATTTTTACAGAGGGAAATATAACACTAGCTTGTAACACAGCATTCACTTTTGCTGGTACATCTATGGTGATAGTGGTGGCTTGGGTGATAATTTTGATGTTAGCCTGTTTTCTCTCCTGCTTGGCTAACTGGAGGGTTCGTTTAAAACCTGGAGGATTGTCTGACTGCTCCTGCGTGTTGCCTCATTGGATTTATTTTCAGCAATACTGCAACCTTCCAAGATCTGAATGGAGTCTTGTTATTGTAAAATGGCACTCTTGCCACAACTATGAGGCCAAGTATTAGACTAGCATAATCCTTTGAGAAGCATGAACTATCACGTGAAAAAATGAGGCCTGAAGGAATTTAACACAATCATTTGTTGTTTCGGGGAAAACGAAGAAAAATTCCTGATATTTAATGTTCCACAGGTCCGCCCTCTCTGCTACCCCCCGCAATGGGTACAGTGCTCAGCGATGATCCATTGTGCTCGAGCCTCTCGTCAACAATCACACTGAGGGGCTATTGTAACCACAGGATGGGTGCAGGAGAGATAGAGGGAGACTGGGTAGGGGAGGAGATGAGCAGAGACAGAGGAAGGACAGAAAAAAAAGGAAAACCAGGGACAAACAGAGAGAAAAAAAAACAAAGAAGAAGGAGTCCGATTTAGGAGGCAGCAAGAACAAGGGAGACTGTGTGGGCAGGGTGGAGTGAGATGGAGGAGGAAGTGAGCAGCTGAATTCCAAAACAGTGGTTTCCAGACATGATATTGAATATATTTTGCATAAAGAGGGTCCAGAGAACATGCTCGGTGCTGACAGCTGTCTGGCTTTGTGGCAGGCTGTTGAGAGTAGGAACTGGACATATCCTATAGACGGAATCTAATAAGTCATATGAGCAATTGACATTACCTTTTGATGTGCTCACATAATATTCACTATTCACACTGATGTCTGCTGATGTAAGCTGCTGAAAGATTTACACATGAAATTGGTCTTGATGTCATGTCTCAGCAACTGTTTAGGCCTCCCTCATCACACATATCATCATAACACCTTACAAAGATAAGTAAAGTATAGAAGTAAGCCCCTGCATTGCCTGGTATGACTTGGACTTACAAAACATCTCACTTAAAGATGCCATCATTTCAATGACATTTCTTAACGTGCTGGCATCAATATTTCCTATTCCAATCATGCCTTTTATTCTATGCATTTAAATGACCAAGTTAGTGCGCTAGTAATTGAATTAGCAATGCTTCCACAGTTATGGAAGACAGTGTCTGTTTGTCACTGATTAGTAGGGCTAATTGTCAAGCTGACGAGGTGTAATTGCGAAAGACAGAGCCATGAAATACAACATGCAAGAGTGGAAAGAGTCTTTTGTTCCCTCTGGAGTCCCTTTCTCTCTTAACTGCAAGACAATACACTGAGAAGCAATGAAAAATGGAGGGACAATATACACCTCGGTACCATACTGTGTCTGTTGCCAAGGGGGGGCAGTTATGGATAGTGTTTTCATGTACCGGTGAAGGAGGACAGAGAGAGCCTTGAGTGAATTTTCACTATTTTCTCTTCCTCTGCTGTATTAAATGGTGAACAATGCCACTGATCCTCTTCATCCCAGTGCTTATTGACTAATGCCGCGCCTCAGTGTTTCTGTTGAAACTCAGCCTCATCGTCTGCATCCTGTTTCGATTTAGCATGGGACTATCGTCATAACATTGAATTCCTGAAGGCTGTCTTTTTTTCCCTCTACTTTTTCCTTAGATTAGCACAATTGCTTTGGATAATACAAATTTTAAAAGCCCCATTATTATGCCCAAAGATTAGACACTGGATTCTTTCACGTATGGCTTTTCAGGGCCAGCATGATAGCGCATAGTCTCTTATTAGAGTAGTAGAATATTTAGAGTTTCAGTAATGTAAAATGAATCTGTCTGAGGAGCTTGTAGCCAGACTGAGTGGTGCATCGAGCTTACTTGACTATTTTTCAGCCCTTGCAACACAATGGGAAACGGCAAGGCATTGATTCGACTGCTCAAGGTTGGCTGCAGCCTAGTTCAGGGAGTTGAATGAGGGTAAGCGGAGGCACAAGGACAATACTGAACAATTGTGAGATATAAAAGGAGATTCAGTTGTGGACAGATGAAGGAAACTGTGCTTTGTGACTGTTTTTAAAGTTGATCACACACCAATAGGTTTAAATGTTTTATCAGTGGTGCATGCTGCCATGTTTATTTATCATTACAGCAGAACAAGTTTGAATGTCAAGCGTGGAGCAAAAATATACAGATCGGTGAGGATGAGGGTAGAGGTTGACAGGGAGAGGGCTTTTCAGGCTGATCAGACACTGCTGAGAAATATGTACCAAATATTGACTCCAGTCAAGGCCATAGAGGGCTGACTTGGGTTTCAAGGCCCAACTTTCCACTTCAACCTTGCCTGCCATTCACTTTGAGTACATCCTGAGACGTTCATGTTATGTGAAATATTTTCACTTGTTATCATTCTCTGAGTGTCTCTCTCTCATCTTAACAGTCCTTTAGACAAACCTTTTTATCTTTCCTGGGGGACTGAACCCTTTCTACTTTTAGGACTCATTGATGACCGAATCTGTGAAGTAGCCTTTAAAGACACACGGATGATAAAAATGTAGAAGTTCACAGATAGCTTAACAGCAAGTCTGCCTCTCTTTATCTCTAACTTCTGATGTTGTTGGCATTTTTTTTCTTTTAGTGTTTTATTCCTTTTATTCTTTTTTTATTACCATCAAGCAAAGAGGCCATTTATGGATAAGGTTATGGCTGCTGGACTCTGCAATAGATCACCATTATTGAGCTACCACCCACAAGGGTGTCAGTTCAAGCAACCCCCCCCCAAAAAAAAAAAAAAAAATTACACAGCAATTACACTGTCCGGTACTCAGAGTTGATTTTTTTTTACTTTGACAATGCTTGAAAACAACTCATCCTACATTTAGCCTTCACACTGCGGTGAACTGTAGTGGCTGTTCACGTAAACTTGAGATGAGATCAGTTATCAATTGAATGGTAATTACATCTGTTTGTATTACAGCACCACTTAGTCTTGTGCTGTGTCAAATCATACAAAGTCTTCCTCTTAATGCTGCCAGCCATCCAAGAACAAAACAGTGCCATCAGGCATTATCTGACAGCGGTGACACATGGGGATGGGGTGAAATCCCAAAGACAAGTGTAGGTGTAGCTTTTAACTTGGATTGTCTTCCTTCAGGAAAGAAGAAGAAGAGGAAAAAAGAGACCTTGTACAACTCTTTTGAACTTCAGCGCAACCGAGACAAAACCTCACTGAACTACTAACAACTGTTTGTGCTCAACTTTCTTTGTCAGCTGTGGCAGTCTCAGCATCATATTCTCTTGTAAATCTATTTGATCAATCAGCAATGCATGTCATGCGAGTGAAGCAAACAGCGCCAAAGGGGAAATTCATTGAAATCTTTCACATCAAGCAACAATAGGAATGAGGCAACCAATTCTCTGTGCAATTAATCTCCTGTTTTATGGCAGGATGGCAAAGAAAGAGGGAAAGAAAAAGAAATGAAGAAGAACAAGATGGAAAAATACCACTTATGATCTGCAAATTTCAGTAGTTGAACTCAGACATCCCCTTGACTCTTCAGCGTCGGTCCAATCGAATGCTAAACAGAGACTTTGTGCACAGGTCATCTTAAATTGGCTCCGGGCGTTTGCAGGGATTACCAGATCCTATTCTTTCAGGAGAAGACATCTTGGAGATGAATGGTTGATTGGCTCAGTGGAATCTCCTCGCTGATTCTGCAGCGCCAGCCGAGCGCAGGATGAAATAAAGGAGGGGGGAAGATTGGGTGTGCGGATGGCACAGAGCATCTTTAAAAAGCATCTGTGTCCCAGTGAGAGGCCACAAAAGACCGGCTCTGCATGAATCCTCATCTCTCTCCGTGGGGGGTTTCACTGCTTTCTTCCCTCAATCTCACTTCTCCCTGACTCCTTTGTGTGCTGCCCCACACTCCTTCCTAACCAACAGATTCAGTCTCACTTCTTATTACGCCTAACAGTTTTTCTCATTTTCCCCTTCCAGTCAGATTTATATCAACAGCACTCCCTCCATCCTCCATTCTCCTGCTCCATCCAGAAATTCAGACTCCCCTGTTTCTCTTTTGTCTCTCCCCTCGTCTCTTCCCCTGGTTTTGCAGGGTGTAAATGGCAAACATTGTAAGCGTGAAAGAAGCCTTGCTGTTTACCACTTAGAAATAAAGCCATCATCATGTCAATGCTTGTATAGCACAAAATAGTTATCTACACAGGTGGGATTCATAAAAAATTAGTGGCGCTTAAAGGAGATCAATGGCAACATGTGGGAGACAGGGGATGAAAGATGGGAAAAAAGCATGATTCCCATCTTCAGAGTACTGCTATTTATGCATGTTATGTGCGAAAAAAATGTCACCATAGTCAAAGGCAAATCCCTGAAGCTAGTATATTTAAATTTCTATTTTCATTACTTCAAAACATTTTAAAATCTGGGTCTGTGTGGATTTTGACATTGCTGCCTTGACAGAAGCTAAGGAATTTCACCACAATTGTAGCATCCTATCAAATACGATGTGCATGCTTTTCGAACAACCTCAAACATGTGGAAAAGTATAGCTTCGTACATGTCACTTGCACTTTCAAACTGGATTTAGACACAAAGGGGATTAACACTGACAAGGTGTAACCCTTTCCCTCCCTCTGTTTCTCAACCCACAGCCCAGACGACCAAACCCAATGCTACTCCACCATTTGGGAAGTTGTTGTGACACGTGAAAAGTTAAACCACTTTACTGTAACAGCTTTAAGTAGTGGGAGCTGGCAGTACGGTGCAACAGCGAGGGCAGTGTTTGTTGGAAGCAGGCGGCGCTTCGGATCCCTGTGAGAGTGATATGAGCAGACGGAACAAATACAGATGAATCAGACGGAGCGATAGAGAATTTACACTCACCTGGATCAGTGTCAGGTCTTCAAGGTTAAGCCTGAAGAGGTGATTTCTGTGAAAAGAGAGGAAGGAGTGAGTTGATGGTGCAAATTCTTTTTCTAAAATAAGAAGAAAAAAATGTTCCAACAAGCTTAATCTCTGAGCAGCATGTATCTACTGTACCAGTCTGTTCATCTTCACCCATGTCTTTAATACTGTATAGCAGACATGAGAAGCAGCCACTGCACTCTGATAAACAAATTTCTGTCTAACTTGTTTTTTTTCTTGTAATTTAAACACTCTAGACTCTCTACTCTTTCTTTTTTTCACATGGGCCCTGTGATGGACTGGCGGCCTGTCCAGTGTGTACCCCGCCTCTCGCCCTATGACTGCTGGGATAGGATCCAGCCCCCCCGCGACGGATTCAGCGGGTATAGGAAATGAATGGATGGATGGATAGATTTCTCAAAAGCATTTTTAGGACTTGATAAAACAAAGCTAAAATATTTCACTTTCACATTTGCCATAAGTTTTTTTTAAAAACTGAAGAGCGACTCTAGCTGGCAGAAGAGCTTTCATATCAGCAGGGCACAAATAAAGCTGTTTCATTAGCTTTTTTTCATTTTTATAAAACATTTACAGGCTGTAATGAGTGCCATCTCAGGAAGAACATTCTACATTTTGACAAACTACATTTCACTTAAACCTGCTATCACCAAAACTAGTATTAAAAAGAAGCCGTGTTTATTTGATGATCCACATCACCGACAGAAAATCTTTTAGTCGGCATTTTTAGTGCAGTTTCTTAGCTTTTTTCAGTATGATTTGACCCGAAAGAGGTTTTTTGATTAATCTAAGAAATGTTGAGCTGAAATCTTTGCAAAAAATGAGAAGTGTTGAACATCTTGTGTCTTTCGTTCATGTCAGCAATCTTTGATTTCTATAAAGTGGCTATATCATCTCAGAGGTAAAATCACATTCACACCAACACTTGCACACCTAAGCACATACATGCGAATGCTGTTGTGGACATCTATAAATCTCTTGAAGAGTGGTTATCAGAGAAGTCTCAACGTGGCTACGGCCCCCTGTTTCACTGTATTGATATTTGCATCGATCCCACTTTCCTTCCATTATCTCTCATACTTTTAAGCCAACCTGCTGTCATCCATCTAGTCGCATTGTCTTTCACAGTTAGATACTCAGGAGCAGTCAAGATGGCACCGACAATCGAACTAAATCTCTTCTTTGATTTTTTTTATTTTTTAAGCACTGATTGTGTTGATAGAACTTGATGGATTGTTGTTGGGTAATAAACAGGTGACTTTACTATTTCCTATTCTATTTTTTTGCCAACTCAGAGGGTTTTTACTAACCTTTGAGACCTATATCTGTCCACAAATAGACTTTCTCTAATTTCCATCCCAGTTCCAGTGCATAAGTAAATTCCCCATGCTCCCTTTGTTTCTGCTTGTTTTGCTGTTCTTCCCTCTGACGGCTTTACTCTCATCTCCTGTTCATGTTGTGATTGTTTCTCTCTACTGAAGACTGGAGCCATTAAACAAAGTGCAGAGCCCACTTTATAAGGCCTCACGCACCTTCACTGCATATATGTATATATTCAAAGAAAAAACATTGTTAGTTTAGATTTTACACAAAACAGATGCAGGCCTGAGAATAAATTTAAACCAAAACCAAATATCACATCCTCACACTCAAATTTACAGATTCACATTTTGGGGAAGTGCTGTTTGACCCTCACAATACAGCCATGTGGACATTTATATACCTGTAACATAAGCAATATAAGTGTGCATACACACACACATAGACACACACGAACACGCCCATTCACACACATTTGGCTGGGCTTCGCAAGGACAATGGACTTGGATCTCCAAAGCCATTCTTTTTTGGCTTTTGGGGACATCTTTAGAGAAACTGATCATTACTCATGCAACGCACCAACAAACACAGCAAAAAAAGAAGAAGAAGAAGGGCACAATAAAAGAAGAAGCAACAAAATAAAATAAAATATAAGGGCGCAAGAAGGCAGCCAATGGGAGAGGAAAATAAAAAATGCTGGATGAAGGGTTACCTGGCACCGACGATCAGTTCATCCTGGCCAGGGTCAAAGGTCAGCTGGGAGTAATCCACCGTGCCCTCTGCTTTGAATCTGAAGATCCACGGCTCCATCTCTGCCAACAGCAAAGAAACAACTGTGAGCTAATCTCTGTGTTTATGATGTAGATGAAAGTATCATATGAGTTTAAAGGGCTAGTGACAATTTTCTCAAGCCACTCCAAAAATTAAGTCCCGAAGGACTTAAGGTTGCAGGTCTTTCTCTCCTGCCTCTGTTTAAAATGTCCTTACTTTAACTAAATATATGTTTGTTCCAACATGATTTACAAATCTAGAGCCTTGATTTATTTGAAATAAAGTATGACACAAGATAACAAAAACATAACAAACTACTATCTAAGATTTTGGGGTTCTCAAGTTCACTCATAATGCTGCTTTAGAAGCAGATGTACCATAACAATAAGGACCAGTATCATCTTTAAACTTAACGATGCCTCTTTCTTTTTTAGTACAATGTTTTTTTTTAGATAATAAAAGGCAACTTATTACTTATTACTACTTATTTCCCCCCAAAAAATCATATATCTTTTATCACCATATTTAGTTATATCTTTTAAAGGTAGCAATTGGTAGATTTGCTGCGCTGAACCTCTTCAAAATATTTTCTAATCACAATTCTAAAACAAAACTGTCAGGTAAACTTCTAACTGACATTATACAAATATGTACCCTCTTAGTGAGTCAACATTGTGAGCCAGCAGACAATAACATTTATTCATTAGCCATTCAAGACGTCATATCGTGGCAGCAAAAAGTACTAAAATAAAAGTTTAACAGACTCCGAGATGTGACCTGGCTGTCTGTTATCTTTCTTTTTGATTGTTTTACCAAAGTCAAAATATGCTGTTGCCACCACCCTACCTTCTCAAGTCATTTGCTAACTTACTTAAGCAAACTCACCTTTAAAAAGACATTTAAGATATCCCTGCTGTGTTTATTTGTGTGGCAATAAGGAAAAATGTTGCCTGGGCTTCCTTGATCTTATATATTGTAACTTCACACAGCTCACAGGATAAAAAATGATGAAACAGCAATATAGTTACACGTAGGTGAATAAACTGCATAAACATAATTTTCACATTTTAGAAAACAGTAGTAAAAAAAATAAAACCTGGGCAAGGCTAAGTAAAGGTCAAAGCACTCAGACATGAGTCTTTCACAGGATCCTTGTCTTGAACCTGAAATATGGATTTCTCACAGCTCAATGGGGAGTCCTTTGATTTCTAGATGCTTCTGATGATTGAGTGGTTTCAGGGTAAAGTATACTTTACACAGATCATCAAGACGGATGAGATTAAAGTTTTTATGGAGACTGAGCTTGTCTCCAAGCTTCAAGGAATACGTACAAACATGAAGAGGGACAGAGATATCTCAGACAGACATTGACATCTTATCCACAACATGCCTGTTCTCCCGGCGCCCAACCCATTAACCCCTGACCAATCAAATCAAGCGATAAGGACGGCCTGTCTACTGTCTGGTCACCCGATCAGTCCTCATGGTAGCTTGTGTTTTTCATCACTCATCACTAGCTCAATCTGTAGTCATAATAACTTTTCTCAGTAATACTGTACACACAGGCTTGGTTATACCATGAGGAACCATCACCTTATGTGGGACATTGTCTCCAGATTTGATTTTGAAGTGTTTTTTACTACAGAAAGAGGCCAGAACTGAAGCAAATCATAATTCTTAGTGGTGGCTGCTGCTGCAATGATTTGAAATTATTCATTACTATTATTCCTCTATTTGTTAGCTATCTAAAGAATAAGAATTTCAAAAAGACTTTTTTTAAAAAAAAATTATTTACCAGGGAGCTTTCGATCAAGGCCGGAACAGAAGGAGAGGACAGCTTGAATCTTGTCCTCGAAACATATTATCTGCTTCTTCAGGCACACCTGTCAGACAGCGCTTCAAATGAAGGCACTTTCTCCCTTGACTGCATCAAAAGCAAGCATTTCCAGTTTTGGTGGCAAACGTGGGATTTCTGAGTAGTTCAAAATGAAGACAAACAGTGGAAAGAAAAAAAGAGTCTCCAAAGAACATCTGCCACCTCCAACTAACATAATGGGACCAAAGCCCAGCTCTCATAACAAAACAATATCTTTTGTTGAGAGACTGAGACACTGCATGCAAAGACATCTTCCCTTGTTCTCTTTCAAGTCTCCAGTGATAGGTACAAGAAAAACGCAAGAAGAGAAAGAGCCCCATGACTTACTGCAAACTTCACACTAATAAATTTTAATTAGCCACGGTGAAATAAATATCCGGGAGGTCACGACCGACCTCGCCCCAAAGATTTCATCTTGGTTAATGGATGCTGCTCTGCTCATTTTATAGGGAGACGCCAAGTTTTAGATGTGCGAATCCTTTGGCTCCAATGGGCTTGTTTTTTTTTTTTTTACGCCATGGAGAGGATCCCTGGCATACAGATATAGCTGTGACACCCCCCGAGGGGAAAGACGGTACTTGACGAACCCCAGCCTCTCCCCATAAATCTCCCAGACTCACCAGAGTAGGCTTGCTAGTGGGGTGACAGTGTGTGCGTGTGTGTGTGTGTGTGTGTGTGCGTGTGTGTGTGTGCGTGTCTGTGCGTGTGTCTGTGTGTGTGAGACAGAGACAGAAAGAGAGGATATTCGTTGGAAGTAAGAAAGGGGCCAAGAGGTTCTAATTGAACACAACAGCCTTCAAAGGATTTATGGCCTCTGTGACGAGGCCAAGGAGCATTTCATAAACATTCATAACCAGGGTGGATCGCCCCCCCAAGGCTGTGCAGCTGAATATACAGAAATTCCCAAAGTCGCACTCATGGGGGTTTATCCGGTTGCTGCTGGGATGCAAGAGTGTGGCAGATAGAGAGAGAGTTATTTATTTATTTCTTGCAGAACTCACATTTATTCTTCCTTAATTTCTTCGTCTTTGGATAGATTCTGTATCATCAATTTAGAGTCTCCCAGTGGGGTTTTCAAGATCCAAAACTGAGCCAACAAACCCGCCAAGTGGAAATGAAAAAGTGGAACCTCTCCAAATAAGTTTACCGTAGCAGCAAATTGTATACCCTATCCCACTTGCTAAGATTTCACTCCTGCTTTGCATGTTACATGGATTGACAGCAGCTGCACGGTAAATGCATGTGATAATGTAATCCTGTCAAATCCATGCTTGAACAGGAGCTTACCGACTTAGGGGATTGGCTGCTGATGAGATGAAGGCGTGATCCGCAGACTTGCAGATGCAGACTTGCACACACACATGGACTTCATGAAGACTGAAAACTTCATGAAGACTGAGAACACAACAAGCGTTCGGAGCCAAAACAGAAACCCCCATTTTTCAGTCCCAACTTATCCTTTCCACTCCCGTTTCCGCCTCCTCAAAATAGAACAGCCCATCACTCACATACTGTTTGTTATTGCCCACTCTGTCATGGTGCACTTGACACAATGGCAAAATGACAGGATATATAAATATTTACTGGCCACGCCAGTCTCTGGTCTACCAGCCCTTAAAGTTACAGCTCTACGTTGTGGACAGACTTACATCAATGGCAACATGTGGAATCAAATCTTAAACATGAATAGTTTTTCAGTGTAAATAGTGTGTGGCAGCAGGCCACTCGCATAAATGAAGAGCCATTTCACTCTAAATGCAGCCCTGTGGTAATGGGCAGCAGAAGGAATGGCAACTATTTGTCCGAGTCAATGTGAGGAAACAATTGGTCTAAGCAGTCAGAAAACAAACACCTGCGTGATCGGCATGAATCTAAAGCAAAATGCAGGGTCACTTGGGAGCTTCACGCACGCTTCGGTGCGCCAAGTTTCCCGCCTGTTATGCCAAGCATGACAAAACAAGCACATTTTACAGCTACAACTCAAAGTACCAGTGCTGTGCTGCGGCCCCGGGACAGTGAGTGAATCTTGTGAAACAAACCACTGTGAAGCCACAAATAAGTGTGCAGTAAAATCTTTAAATCTTGTGTGTTTTTAGGAGAGCAGCCTTTTGGCTGAAGGAGTGCATGAGACGAGAAAAGCTTTTAACAAGGTGACCAAATCTCTTCGGAGCACTTAAAAAAAAATGCTTTAATTTGTGCCTGGAAATGATATTTGGGAATTTCACTGCAGTGAAATAATGAAAGATGCAAAAAAAAATCTACAAATATGGACAGACCCATTTTCATCCCACTGGTAATGGGAATCAAGCTCCAAAGACCTTGGAGGCCTTAGAATTTAAAAGAGCCATCCCCAAATGCCTAATTAAAGCATCCCTGATACGAACTGTAGCCTGTTGCATTTATGAATGCTGTGAGGCCATTTGTTTATCCCCCCGTTTTCACTCCCATCTTCCTAACGACGTTTTAGCTATTGAGGGATGATAAAAGCTGAGCTCATTCTGTGGCTGTAAAACTAGTCAGCCAGTTCCACTCCTCAGAGACATGCTCCTCAGCTTGGCCTGTGAAGGCATTGTTTACAACACAGTTTATAACCTTTAAAATCCTTCAAGCCTTCACGCAGGAACACTTGTTAAAGTAACACTTTATTAATACAGTGCATCTCTTGAGCTTTAAAGCAAAATCTAGAATAATGTTATAAATGCAGGTTCTGGAGACCTATGGCAAAACGTACCCCTCTTCAGACATGTGGTCTGTTAACGCCCCTCCGACAATAATCCTATAAATTGCACACGTTTACATTGGACCCCTGCTGAAGCTATATCCAGCTCTATGAAGAGTGGGTTTTTTAAAAAAAAAATTTAGGTAAACATTTGGATCACAGCTTTTTGAACTGTACAGTGCACTTTCATTCCGAAACCCTACATTTCTGAAGCCACCACACAAAGCAAAAAGCAGTCTTTAGACTGCAGCAGCCTCGCACCACAGTTGCAGTTCTCCCAGCCAAGTGTTGTGCCAAGTCAGAAAACCACCATCCCCAGTGGGGTCAAACCCATGTGAGACACACCCTTCCACAGTCAGGCCACAGTCACACAGAAAGAGAGAAACGATGTCACTGGAACCCACTCAACCCAGACAAACCTTGACCTTGACTTCTCATGATGGGTAAGAATCACTCATTGAGCTCTACACTGTTGTAGCTCCTTCTTAATTAAACCAGCTGAGAGTGTGAGATATTTCAGTAGGTCAGCAGGTCAGCTTGCTATAGTTTTTCTTTCCCTTTTTTTCAATTCTGAGCTCTCATTTTTCAACCTTGAACTACAGATGACGACCTTTTCTTCTTTTTTTCCAACCCAACAGGATAGATGAATCAGTCCTCACTTGGTTAGTCTATTGTTGTTTCCTTTCAAGTTATTGCTTCATCTCAAGTGTTAAAAAACGCACCAATTCCTGCATGCCTTAATGCACACAAAACACATTATTTTTCTTACAATGCACATTGCTGCAGTATCTTTTTTGTAACTTTGGGTCTAAAAAACAGTCTGTTTTAGTTGCTGTTGCTTGAAGGCTCCCTTTATAAAAGGCCAAGTGAGCTGCTCAGTCAAAAATGGTGACTAGGACTATAAACGAGTCATTTCAGGCAGGTCAGCAGCAGTGTCTTCTTCTATGGGAGAGAATGAATTCCCCGTAATGTGGACTTCATAACTTTGCATTTAAAAACACTGAACGAATGTGAACGAACACTGAACCTCAGTGTTTAATGATAAAACAGTGTTTCATGTAGACATTATGTTAATTATAATGTAGCTGTAATTAGATGTTATGTCCTGTCAGGACCACGCATGTCAAATTGGTCAAGCTGTCATGAGAAAACAACCCGAAGTTTCAGCTTTCTTATAAAGCATTTTCCAGCTTAATCTAAGAGGGTTATTAAATTATTAATCTAGCTAAGGAAGTAGGGCAACCTACCTCAACAAATACAAGATCATTAATCTTTTCTCAAACATTGAAAACCAACATGTTTAGTCTCAGTGACATTATGAAAAGTAACCGCAATTGAAAAGTATTGAAGTAAAAAGCACATATTTAGAAGTCGCACAGTACCCATTTAGCACTACAGTTGCTTTGTAGCAAGCAGTGCCAAGAAATAAAGCCAACACGGAAGCGTGGAAAACAGTGGTTTCACAAATGGCCACTTGAGGCTGACTCTGAAAGCAATTCAATCCCCACTCTGTAGGCCATGTAGATGTGCAAATTACTTTAGAGCAGGAATAATTACATTAACACACTGGTACAAAAGAATGGCTTTGGTCTCTTTAGCTAAATTAATCATTTATGACAACTGTATGGGATCTGATTTTTTTTATAAAACTCAAGACTTAATGTTTTGAATCACTATAAGCAGGATGGTTATGAGTGATAGCTTCTGCCTTAGGTTCATCCAACCCCATCCACTTTTTATATAAAGTCTATGATTTGTACTTCAGTGCAGCACTGAAGTCAATGCACTTTAATTTCCACTATTGCTAAAAATGTCACTGCCAGCAGCAGTTTAGCTTTTAACCTCCACATAAAAAACACTCTCTGGTAATTCGTACAACAATAAAAACAACAATTTGTGGTTTTGATGTTTAGATAAGGTAATGGTGGGTAGATTTTGTTACCTCTGGAGAGGTCGGACAAGGCATTTCCTTTGTTTGCAATTAATTTGCTGAGATAAATTAAGTAGATGATTGATGTAGCTCCATGTTTAACAAACAAGACTATTTTCTTATCTAATTCTGAGCAATCCAGAAAATAATACTAATAACTGTGAGGCTCTGGGCAAATCCAAATATTTATGTCTGTGTGTCCCAAAGATAATGTTTGTCAAGAGAATAGTGGGAGCATTGGGTTGCTGTGATCCAGAGAGGTATTTTAATTTGTTTGTAGTCCTCCCAGCTTGGCTAAGGGGGAGTAATGGCAGCCTCACACTGCACATTTCTAGCAACTGGGGATTACACTGCATTACATGGAGCACAATGACTCACAAAAAAAGAATGATAACAGATTTAAAAAGTGGTTCCGCCTCCTGCATACACAAATTGTACGCACGTGCATGCATGGCTCCTTATGGCTCCAAACTTATTTTGCTTGCATTGCAAAAAAAGTGGGGGGCTTTAATTTTGCAGCAAGAAGGTTCCCAGTTTGAAAGTCAGCTGGGGCCTTTCTGTGCGGAGTTTGTATGCTTTCCCCGTGCTTGCGTGTATTAGCTCCGGGTATGCCGGCTTCCTCCCACCTTCCAGAAGCACGCATGTTAGTTTAATAAGTGATTCTAAATTGACTGTAGCAGTGAGTGTGCATGGTTGTTTGACTCATTCGAGTCTGTTGCCCCTGAAATGGACGGGCAAATTATTCAGGGTGTACCCCGCCTCTTGCACAGTGGCAGCAGGTAAAGGCTCCATGACCCTGAATAAAATTAAGCAGGTATGGAAAATGAATAAATCCATGAAAAGGAATTAATATATTCTACAACTCCCAAAAATCAGATGTGCTTGAACCCTACGAATCATAACACCAGGCCATGAAAGAAAAATTTGCTAAAAATGTGAGAATGTAAATATAATTGTCAAGGTCGTGATAAATGGACATTTTCATGCGACACCACAAATAAGGAGCTGCTATTCAAAGAAGCTGATTCACCCTTTAGATTAAAGGGAAATATTTGTTCCCATAAAAGCAAAAAAAACCACACAACTGAAAAGCTTTACTGTACAACTGGACTGATGTGCAGATGAGGGATCAGCAACCATCTAAGTCAAAGTTAAACAAAATAGGTTTCCAAACCAACAACTTTTTCCGAAGAACTAAACGGTTTGGTAACACCTCTGTTTGTCTCTATTTACACAGGGTTGTTTCCACAGGGCCACTGTTGTTTAACAAAGACAACACTTTATAGCATGACTACATGCCATGAGATTAGATGAGGAAGATGAAAACAAAATGATTCATAATCTATTGCACAGAATGTCTGTGATGCCCTGAATTATATAAGTATTTGACCAATCATGAATGTTAAGCACAACAATCTCCACCTACAAGGTTCCTGGGCTTTCAGAACATGCTTACATTCAGCAGGGACTATTTGAGGGAAAATGGATTTCCCGGAGCCTTATCACAACTCCTTGTACTTACAAACCTCCAAAAGTTTTATTTCTTGTGTATGGTTTCTGATGTCAAACACAAAAAGTGACATTCCCTGATATTTAAACTTTAAAATGTCATCTTGTGACTCACCAATCTTGACCAATGACAAGTTATCAAACTCCATAACCTGAAGAAGCTGGAACCTGTTCAACTTCCTGTGACATGCAACGTCAAACATGAGGCACCCAATTCCAATCGTTCTGCTTCCCTTTTATAGCTAATCATTATGTTCAACAGCACTCAATGAGTTATTTAGACCTGAGCAAGTGGATGACAGCTCATATTTTCCTGAGAAAAGGATTTTCAAACTCCCCAAGGTAGCAGCAGGCAACTTAACCCTTCACCTCCCCCTCAAACAGAGGAAGAAACATGAGTCAGAGAGCATTTACATCACACTTCCATTCCATTATTATATTTCTTTACCCATTTATTTTGAATAGGTAGGTGTGTCCCAAACCCAATGTCAACGTTTTTCTAAGACACAACTTTTTGGTGTGATGAGGTTTTAGTGAAAACTCGTCCCAGTTTAATGGGACTGTTGATAGAAAGTGGTGTTTTAAATTCTGAAATTAGATGTGCATTTTAATATTTACAGAAACTTTAAATAAATTAATTAACTCTGTAAGTCATCTAAGTTAACCAACTTTTATGAGACTTTTATATAACAACATTTCTCCAGTGAAGGTGGAAAGTCAGTCTGCTTTGAAAACCAAAAAAAAAAAAAGACTGATCATTTGCTGATCATTCAGTCCAGACTACTGCTTTTCTGTTCAGAAGGCTCTGTGAACCATGTCTGAAGGCTGAAACTGAAATGTCAACTCTCTTTATTAATGCTAAAGCATTAAACCGCTGTGGCTTAATGGGCCAATCAGGTACATTAGAGACCACAAATGCACTGATCACAGCTGACCCCATTGCAGTTGTGTGCACAAAGCACAAAGCTGGAATGCATTACATTAGCTGGGCAGTTAGTCATCATCACTGCACTCAATTGGCGCAGAAAGAAGAGTGCCACTTCAGCTAACAATGAAGTGAAAATGACTGGCAAGAAAGACTGAATGGGAGAGATAAGGCATTGCAGAGGAGAGCGCTTCTGTCGGTGCTGGGTAGTTGTATTAAATATGAATCTTTACATGCATGTAGATAACACTGTGACCTTGGTCTTCAGGTCAGTTTCACCAAAAGGGTATCGCATGCGATTATCTGACTGGGACTGCGCTGTACTGAAAACAGCTCAATGACATTTTACTGCTTTTCTGTAGGTAGACAGGACGGCATTGATCGCTACTGGTACTCTCTGTCGACTAGGTTTCGCAGCATTTCATTACAGCTTAGTTGTTCAATAGCAATGCGAGGTAGAGGGTATGGGCAATGAAATCTGAGGCATTATCTAAAAACTGCAGAGCCATGTAGCTAAGGGACACATAAGTATGGAATGTAACACAGAGGGGGAAGTTTTCCTCGACAGCAGAATTGTACAATAAGGGAGTAAACAGAGAGGTCTGTTTCAGTATAGAAAGCTGGGTGTGAGCAGCATGTTTAGTGGAGAAGCAGCAGTAGTGAGTGCTGTGCCTCTCTGTCTACACAGGGGACCTCCAGGTAAGGTGTTGAGCATAGGTCTTTGCATTTGCAAGTACTTTGTACCCAGTACACAAGGGCTGCACTCGTGTGAAAGATCAGGAAAAAAACTGTTTGAAAGATTTGTGACAACTCAAAACTATGTATGACACGAGAGCACCGGTGTAGATAGCTGTTGGGATTTCAATACATTTTCATTACTCTCTTACCCGTACAATAGACGGTCAACATAAAAACGTGGCTGAATTTTTTCTCTGTGGACACGTGTAACTGTTAATGTCAATCAAATGTCACATTCACTGTTTGCAGTCATAACTGCAGCAATTTATAAATGGGTCACTTCTTTTAACAGGAAGTCCATCATGAACAAAAACAACATTGGTGACAACTGTCAAAATGTATCTAACGGTGCGTGAGGGTAGAGCTAAGTTGTATAGCTGACATATAGCTGAATGTGTTCAATCCATCAATATATCTTTTTATACCCATTTAATCCAATTCAGGGTCGCAGGATGTTTTAATGGTTGTCCAGGTGAGGCATCAGTGCGAGGACACACAATTGTTGACGAGACCCTGCTGAACCCACTCGTTGGGACAGCAGGTACCTACTGGCACAAATGTATGGCAAAGATGTGCACTGATGATACCTACAGAGGGATAAGATAACAACAAAATTGTCTCTCTAGAGAGTGTCTTAAATTACACTTGATGACTATACCCTTGCTGTAATTTCATTAAAAGCAAGTGTTTTGGCTGTATAAGGTTTAATGTTACAGGCAATGGCAGTAGAAAGCTGCTTACCATGCTAAAAACTGCAGCTTATATTAAGGTAGATAAGCACTTTCTACAATGTTGCTCTTGTTGGAAAGCGAAAAAAGACACCAATATTTATTTATATTACATAAAGATATAGAAAAAAATACAAAACTTGGCAAGCCTGCTCAGCGTAAATACAGTTGCTAAAACATGTTTGATGTTCTCAATTAAGTAAACACTCAATTCTCAGAAACATAACTTTTTATTTAGCTTATTTTCAAGAGAAACAAGTCATAACAATAGACTGTATATAAAAGGTCAAAATATAGCTTCAACTCTGAAAAATGAAGACATCAAGATATTGCTATATTTATCTAGATCAGGGTCTAAGATTTGCATTCTTTTCAATGGGCAGCTTGAGCCATTGAAGGATAAGAAGTCACTACCTGATTTGAGGTGCTGCCTGAGATGACACCAGCACCAGCGTGCTCAGATAAGACTTGTACATTCTCATTCTACTTCTTACCTTGAATAGATAAACAAAAGCTACTCCCTTATTTGGCCACTGATGCACACTGTCACCATGCATCAGAGGTCCGTTTCACGTAGCAGGTTTAGTGAAAACTCTGAGTTGATTAACCCTGAAATGAGGGAAACTCTGAGTTTTCCATTTCACAAAGGGAGGTAACTCAACCCCGAGAAAGAGGGGTAACTCTAGCCTGTTTCACAAAGAGAGGTAACTTAACCTCTCGGTCAGTTACCGGAGTAACAGACTCTCTGAACCTAACCTGGTCGGGACCAGGTTTTATTCAAGAAACCTTGAGTTTCTTTCTGTCTCCGCCCTCTTTCAGCCACACACCATTTGATTTCCTCATTCATTCAGTCAGCAGAGCGAGTTCTTCTACTTCTATAAGTCCATTAGGCACAGTAGGAGGCGACTTTTTTCACGAACATGTCCTTTTACAACGATCCCGTGGATGAAGGTGCAGCATTATTGCGCAGAGAAATAAATATTCGTCGGAGTCGGTTTTCAGACCGCGCATAGATTTTTGCATTGACAGACAATTATCTTTTTGAGCGGCACCATCAGAATGTGTTGGGACAAAAGAAAAAAAAGACATAAAAGACAAATAAATATTTGTATGAATAGGCTTAAAAAAGACATATATAGGCCTATTATATTTTATAAAGGCACTCGTGTCTTGGGGGTGGATTCCCTCCGGGGATTCCCTCAGCCACTGCCCTCCCGTTAGAGGTGGCGGTGCTGGGCAGCACCCGATGGGCATCTGCCTTCTTTCTGTTGGCTCAGTAGAAGTCTGTGTTAGTTTAAATAGGCTTAATTATTTAACAGAACATGATATAGATGATGACTCTAAATTGTCCTTCTGAGTGACTGTGAGTGTGTATGGTTGTTTGTCTCGTTTGTCTCTATGTGGCCCTGTGATGGACTGGCGGCCTGTCCAGGGTGTACCCCGCCTCTTGCCCATTGACCGCTGGGATCGGCTCCAGCCCCCCCGCGACCCGACTGACGGATTCAGCGGTGTATAGATAATGGATGGATGGATGATATAGATGAGAAGACATAGTTTATGTGTGTGAAAACAGCATTATGTTGGGAATAAAATAACTGCACAGTCAAATAGCCACTTAATATTTATTTTACAGTGTAAAACATGATCAAAATGAGGTACCTCCATGCCGAGGTCTCACCTGTTTGAACAATGTTTTTATATTTCATCTTAAACTGCTGCCAAGAGCGCTTCTCCCCTGCGGGATTGCACCTAAATGAAATAAATGAATGGGCTACCATTCAAGCAGTTTCCCTGTAATATTATTGTGATTGCAAAGGACTACATTTAAACTTACACTTTTGCTGCTGCAACGGTGTTGCACTTATTTCTAAAAACGTATTGAAACTCGCCAATTCGAGGTTGGTGAAAAACGTAGCCCCTCCTCTTCCCCGTTGCCATGGTGACTCGTCGAATCGGGGCTCCATTGATGCTGGCTTTTTAAAGTTGTGGTGCACGCACTAAACTCAAGGTGAACCTACTCAGAGTTGATTAACCTCACTCAAATCAGCGTTTGTGGAACCGGAAACTCAGGGTTTTCTATCTCAGAGTAGATCAACTCAGAGATCAGGAATAGACTCAGAGTTGGTTGAACCTGCTACGTGAAACGGACCCCTGGTCTCCAAGATCAACTCAACAGCAACAGATTTGAATGGGCTCAGCTCCTTTAAAAACCATCAGTTCCTCCAGATATTGATGCTTATGTACCACCTGGTTGCTTGAAAATGTATTATTGGGATAATAATTTGGTGAAGCTAGCTACAGGCTGGACAAATGTCATCATACAAACATAGTTACAAATGTTGTTTATCTTGAATATCTTCGTCATTATTGTCATTAGTAACTAAATACAATAACAACACATAAACAGTCTCTAAGTCTTTCAGACCCCACAATGGTCGCAAATGCACATCTAACATCAGGCAGCAATTCAAGTTAGATAATGGCATATGACCCCATGTCTCACTTGACTTGTGACCTCAGTTTAATGATTTGAGATCTTAATCACTAGTGTTTATCACTGTTTTTTTCAGTGCAGTATGGTGTTCATTTTAAGAATTTTAAGAAAGAATGGTCATAAGCTATGTTTACCTCATGATCGACTAGTTGCTGGCCTGTGAGGGACATATTGTCTGCATATTCTAAATCAGACCCATTTAAAGCTGCAGTCTGCAACTCTTTTTCAAGCATAATGCCTGGAACTGTCCGGGGATTCTGAAAGTAGTACATTAAATACCCCAATACAAAAAAAAAATGAGTTCTCTAGGTCCCCTATATGTCCCGCTAGGTCCCTCCAAAGCCAGCAGGTTTGTTTACAAAATTGCAGACCGGACCGGTAAAAGGTAACCAATCAGGTTTACGAGCTGGGCTCTGTTGCCTGTCAATCACCGATTGTGCACGCGCGATACAAGGTAGGCTCGTCCCCACGCTTATTTATCTGGACTATTGAACTTCATTACGGGCTATTCTACTTACTGTGTCTTCCATGATCGCAAATGACAGGTGAGTTGATGAATGAGGAGTCGTGTAGGCGCATCTGGCGTGCACGTCTACGTGCACGAGTTCTCATGTGTTTTGAAGGGGCGGGACAGGAAGTTGAATAACTTTTTATTTTTCGGTTAAAAAATAAGCATTTCTTGCATTTTGCGACTGCGGAGGTCACCGTTTTCAACTTCAAGCGTTCTGATAGATCATGTAAACTCTTAAAATGCCAAAAAGTAGGACTTTACGTATGACAACAATAAATCTTGCAGACTGCAGCTTTAATGCTTGGGCTGTGAAGTTTCAAATAACCGAGAAGCCAAAGGCCAGCTTATTTTGCATAAATGTAATATGATTTTCACCTAGACTTAATGTTCAAATCAAATCAAACCTAAGGGTAGTCATTTCTTGTAAGTGATACTAGAAAACAGCATGTCATTAACTCCTATGAGAGAGACAGCTAATTGCAAGTTGCCAACTCTAAAATAAGTTATCTCACTTCTGTACTTTCTTTTTCTTGGGTCATCAATTTGCTTATAAAAGCCAGAATGTGTGTAAGACTGTTTATGTCTCCTAGCAACAGGGAGATGTTCAGATGAAATGATCTGCAAATTTTCCTTAAATGGTCCGGAGGTCTACTCTTGTGAGTAGTAAAGGAATGGAGAGAGGATAAAATGGATATTAATAACTAAACAGAAAAGCTCACACAATTATGGAGGGGAATATAAAAATGTAATGAGCCATGCTAATGATCGCACCCACCTGAGTGTGGGATGAGTGGGTGCTCTGTCTTGTGGCAGGGCGATTCAGGCAGAAGCACGGGTCCTCTCCTACTGGCCACGCCTCCAAGGCGCAGGACCAGCATGCACTGCAGTAGCAGCAGTGCATGCTGGGTGACAGGGCGTCCCATGGAGGCCTGTAGGCTCAGCTCACTTCTCCTCAGGCCTCAGGGGCCAAGAACATTGAAGAGACACACCTGGTGAGACAAAAAAAACCCCCAAAGATCTGGGTTTAAAACAAAGCTTTATTACACACATGATCTTTATTCAGGCGCTGAAAATCGTGATCAGAGTATTGCAACTCCATAACCCTAACGCTCACAAAAGATTAACTTCAGGTGATGAGAAGCAGCAAAAATAAAATAGGAGCAAGGAAGATATGTGCAAAGAAGAGAGTGTGAGAGGAAAAAAAGTGTGCAGCGTTTTTCCTGTGTGTGTGCCTCTCAGAGGCAAAGAGTGACCTCACACCTCAGGTTCATGAATCAGAGATGGTCTGCATTACCTCACCACCTAACCTGTGTGTCTGTGTGGGAGTGTGTCCTTAAATGTCTAAAATTATGTGTCCTTTGTGCAAGTCTTTGTTCCAAGTCCTATGGTGCCTTATTTTCTAAAATGATGGAGAGCAGAAATAACAAAATGTGCATGGTACATTCATATGTTTTATATTACCAAGAGTCAATTTCTCCGTGAATGTGTATGTGACTGATATATGCACAGTACAGAGCTGCACAGCTCCTCTCACAGGTCAATTAAATCTTTTGGCTGCCGTAAATCAGATGTGTTTTTATTCATAAACAAACCCTCCAATTGCTGAATGTGATTATTAAACAATGCTTACAGCAGATTCATGAGGCCTGGAAAATTCTGCAGCTGCAAGGAAAACAAAGCAGTTTGAACAGCTCAGTTGTTCTTGATTTATTTCTTTGTGCGGGTGAATTGATAAGCAATCTGGACCATCTACATCATTACTTTTTTAATCATTTAGATGATGCTGTTATCAAGAATGATTTGTGATTTGAGCGGCAGCAGCGTAAGCCTCCCTGACTGTTCACCATAGGAGGATCTGAATGTAAAGCACAAGTAATCTGTAGCTGAACTTGCTGAAACAGCCTTGTTTTCTTTATTACTTGTGAAATTGGGCTTTTATCTGTTGTCCTGTTTATGGAAAAAAAATCTGTTTTGTAGTGCAAAAACAGAACAATCCTCCCTCTGTGACAGAGGTGATTTAGTGCGAAGGGGTGCAAATGAGCATAAATTACTCATATGGTGTTTGCTGTGTGAAGGCAGCAAAATATGAGAAAATCAGCACAATGCAGAAAAACAAAACCTGATGCAAAGAAAGAGGTGGTGGGAATGTTTGCTCTCCACAGGCAAACTTCATCTCCACTTCTCTGTGAAGTATGGATCTTCCTTCAAGCTTGGAGTGGCTCTCGGGTTGAACATGAGGAACCTCTCTATTCCTGCACCCCGATGAAAACCATGATGGTAAAACTTTATTCCAATTCCTCTCTGAAAGAAAAGTTTACTTTGCCTTTAGTGTCCGTGAATATGCTCTTATGCTCTATGATCTTGGGGCCTACACTCTCACTCTCATTTCTGTGAGGCAAAGGCAGCTCTGATGTGTGGTTTGTCGTCACCAACAGCGTAATGTAAAACACCTGTCATCTACAGCACAGAAAGCAAGTGACAGCTAGCGCCTCGCTCTATTCCATTTCCTTTTTGTCTTGTCGGTTCATACGTCAACCTCTATACTCTTTATATTTACTTTTAAGTCATTGTGTATGCCATTTTTCTACGTCTGCTGTTTGCCTTGACAGCCTTTAACCATGTGTTCCCTTCAGAAAGCTGTTTTACCTGTTGCTAGTCTGCTGGCAGGGACATTCTTCCTATTTGTCATGCAGTCCTATAAACGTTAATGTCTGTGTTCACTTAGAGAAAAATATGTCATGACCTGCTGGGGAAGAGGAGAGGCTGACTTAGGAAATCTTAGGAAGGTATGTGGTCAGAGATTTGAGACAGCTTTGGTACTTGCTTGAATTTCTCTGAGCATATGTGAAGGTCCCTAACATACAACCACCCACACACACACGTAAAGGGTGTGCTGACAGGAGCAAAATCCAAGATGTGGTGACAGTGGAAAAGAGGGTGGACTTCTTCAAGTAACCAGTGAGTCAGAATGCTGTTTCATCCTTCGTTACACTGGCTTGCTTTAGCCTCATGCATCACTTTTTGTTCAAATGTTTAGATTTAAAGGGGAACTGCGGTATTTTCAACATTAAGCCTCTTTTTGACATTTTGTACTGGATGTTCGTTGATATTACTCCGCCACCGCTAAGAAAATAGTGCGAGCATGAACGAGCTGCCAAATTAAAGCTGCAGTCTGCAACTCTTTTTCAAGCATAATGCCTGGAACTGTCCGGGAATTCTGAAAGTAGTACATTAAATACCCCAATACAAAAAAAAAAAAGAGTTCTCTAGGTCCCCTATATGTCCCGCTAGGTCCCTCCAAAGCCAGCAGGTTTGTTTACAAAATTGCAGACCGGACCAGTAAAAGGTAACCAATCAGGTTATGAGCTGGGCTCTGCTGCCTGTCAATCACCGATTGTGCACGCGCGATACAAGGTAGGCTCGTCCCCACGCTTATTTATCTGGACTATTGAACTTCATTACGGGCTTGTCTACTTACTGTGTCTTCCATGATCGCAAATGACAGGTGAGTTGATGAATGAGGAGTCGTGTAAGCGCATCTGGCGTGCACGTCTACGTGCATGAGTTCTCATGTGTTTTGATGGGGCGGGACAGGAAGTTGAATAACTTTTTATTTTTCGGTTAAAAAATAAGCATTTCTTGCATTTTGCGACTACGGAGGTCACCGTTTTCAACTTCAAGCGTTCTGATAGATCATGTAAACTCTTAAAATGCCAAAAATTAGGACTTTACGTATGACAACAACAAATCCTGCAGACTGCAGCTTTAAACACGACAGAAGCAACTTTTCGCAACGAAATTTGATATGGATTACCAGTGCACACCAGTAACCACTCCGGTGAGTTGATTATTTTGAAAACGGACGTTTATTGTGCTTTTACGGACCTTTTTGGACATGCGCATGACTTGCCATTCTGAAGCAGGTTGAGAAGAATCAAAATTAGGCAAATACCGGAGACAGCAGTAAACATCAAAAAAGCGGTGAGGGGGGTTCTAAAACATTGCAGACGACTCAGAAAAGAGGCTTAATGTTGAAAATACCGCAGTTCCCCTTTAAAACACTGGATTCAAATACTGGTGTTTGGGTTATTAATATATGTAGTCTTTTAATGTCAGCTACTTTAGGCTTTTATTGACAGCGGTCTCTTAAATTTGAACCAAGCCATGAACCCAGTTATGATGTAGGTATAGCACATTTTATATCATCCCCCACATAAAGACAGAGCTCCACAATGCTATGAGTGAAACTTAACTACGTTTACTTTAATCTGTACATCTGGATTTACTGGAGACCTCCATCTCTTTATTGGCATGAAAACTATCCCTGATGAAAATCTTATCCCATGGAAAACCAATTAAGACCTCCAACAATCTAAGACACCACAAGGTTTTGTGTGCCATAAATTTAAGAAACTCTGCAGAGACCCAGCGTTAGCCTGATTTAAACCCACATGTGCATTTGCATCGTCCCTTTTAATGTGAGTAACACAGTACAGACGGCAATGATTTAAAACCAAATCATCTGACTTGTTATCATTCCCATGCGGTGATTTCTAGTGAATCATCTCCTCTTTAACTCACCGCAAGTCCTGTGGGAGAGAAGTGAAAGAGTTTTCCGTGCTGTTCGGTGGTTTGACTCTAAATCATCTCAAGGGGCATTAGTACAAGCCTCCAACGCCACCACCTCTCTCCTACACATGGTCACATGTACAGTACAGGTGCACTTGCAGCACACACTCTAATATCTCCCAGGGACCTGGTGATGGATAACATCCCACAACATTCAGAGCACAGAGCAGAGGGAGCACTAGCCTCATAAAGTCTAAACATAGGATAAACGGTGTTGTCATATGAAATGCATGCAAAGAGCAGTATATAGTATGCAAGTCAGGATAGTGTTAAGAAACAACGTTCTTCTGATTTTGAGAAATCAGGGTTTTTTCTTTAAACTAAAATCTCTTTAAATTTTGTCCTTATTGCTCAACCACCAGACTGATGATGCTGTTGATGCACCTATCTGTCCTTATAATATGACTGCACTCTCAGAGAAGCATCGGCTCGTGCCGTCCACCTTTTTTTTTTTCCCTTTGTCCCTGGCTATAATTTGCTGGATACTTCCACGTTGCCTTTCCTTGTTGTTGGAGGTTGTTGGGCCTGTATGCAGCCTGAGAAGATGACAGCAGGTGGAAAAACCAGCACTACCACAGCCCATGTATGATTTCATGTAATCCATGTCTCTGTTGATGCCAGACAAAAAAAAAAAGAATCGATTCATTCCACTTTATTTATACCGCATCTGTCACCAAATCATGTGACTGAGACCTTTAAACCAATGTTGCAATTAAGGCCTGCCATTAGGGCGGTTCCGCGCCAACTCTCCCAACACTCCAGGTTCATGGCATGAAGTCTTCTTGAAAAGCTTCTGTTAAGTTTATGTTACCTTACAAAATCCTAAAACTCTACATCAAATACTTTTTCTTGTTTTGAATTTTAAAATGTTGGCCTTCAGAGCTGAATTATATCATTTCAGGGATTCTTTCAAGGCTTAACCACTTACTCATTCTCTCTTACTGTTGGAATAAAGTTTAGCAATTTGAGCAGAATATTTTTAGATGCATTGTCAGATGCATTACATGAAAACCATTGCATGAAACATTTACCCTTGAGTAATGAGTGTCTGTTACTGCATTCTTGTGTAAAATCCCAAACTAAACACAGTTATTAACAACAGTTTCAACCTGTTGCCTGAGCCAACACAACAGATTTACTTTACAAGTACTTCTCAGCACTTCTTTTTACTGTTTTTGCCTTTGTTTAAATTGCAAGTAAACATTTCTGTACATTACATTCATTAGGGTAAAAGAAAATTGATGAAATTTCAGAAACTAGTGAAATCTATAGACTGTATGTAAAAGATGCACATACTCAAGTGAAACCAACGCAGAACTGCCTGCAGAACTTTAAGTGTAAAAGCACTGAGGGCTGGCTCCAAACATCTCAGCTTCCAATAGATTCCCATTAAAAAAAGAGACTGATTTCCATCCATAAACAACACTTTGGGTTTGTTGTTTCTGCAGACAATAACAAACTATGAAGATTACTTTCTACGACGGTGCTAACCCTGATACAACATATGAGTTGTAATTCCCCATTGCTGCCTGTAGGGGGAGTAGTTTAGGTGACACTCCTTTGGGTTGTATTTAGGGTTATAAAACAATGACCTATTCGGCTGTTCAGTAGACATTAGGGATCAAAGACACAGATTTTTGTCCATTAAAGTTTCAGACATCACTCTCCAGCTCAACCCTCTTTCTAAAATGGTCCCTTCTTGTTCAAAATAACCCAAATGGCAACACCCAAGGGCTTCAAACCAGCATTTCTCATACCAATGAATGACTTCACAATGACTTAATCCAGTCCCTATAAAGTCTATGCTGAAAACCCAAAAAAACATGAACTACTGTAATTTAGTGGTTAGAGCAAGGACAACATTTACAAAAGTGAGGTGAGGTGTCTCTAAGCAAAAAAATGAATAGGTACACAATCTGACCATCAACATACAACAGGTGACACTGCTTGGACATCTGGAAAGTCAGTACACAGTCTCCCACAAAAATCGGTAATAACTGCATTGGTCCACAGAGCGAAAAAAGAAGCAGTTTTACAATAAACGCTCTAAGGTTGTAAAGGTTGACTAGACATTCAGGGCTACGGAATAGTTGTATGCTTATGTTTGCCTTTCAAAATCTTAACATACACATGTTTTGCATCACCGGATACTGTCCTTTGCAAACCACGACGTGCATATGTTTTGCATAAAATTAAACTGTCATAAATGTGATATTGGTGAATTATTAGATGCTCAAAAATGCTCAGAAGAAAACCAAACTAAGATTTTTCAAAGTAGCAATTTGGGGAAAATAGTCAGACATTTTGACAAAAAAAATCTTATTTGCTTTCTCATGAGTCAGTATTGAGCTCACTAATCAAAATGTCATCTGTTATTACATCTTGTTTGGACTACCTAACTAATTCAATTTAATACATTTGTATGCAGGTTCAGTAATTTTGAGGGTCTTAAATTGAAGCTTGGATGTCTGTACAAAACCAACTTTTAAACCATGCATTTTATTTGACAGCCTTGGGGATGATTATATAGATGCAAAGACCTTGCAGAAAAATGTAAAAGTAGATGATGACTGATTCAGTTGCATGTAGACAATACAGACACACACACACACACACACTGATGGGATAGGATGAGCTGAGGTGTCAGCTAACTAATCAATTGAATTCTTCCTGCAGTAACGAGTGGAGAGAGGATCATATCAACACCACTATTGATTTTGTCTGAGGGGGACTTTGTGGTGGGTAAATTGCACTATACATAATGAATAGGCTCCCGAATAAATGTTGGCTTTGTATTCATCAAATTGAACACATAGACACAACACACACACACACACACACACACACACACACTCATAGGCTCACATGCTACAAACACATTTGTCAGATGTGAGTGGTGCAGCGATGATCCATCTGTCCAAACACAGTCAGGGGAGTGTGAGATCGGGGGTCACACCACAGTGCTGATAGATGCCTCTCCATCTCACTGCTTTTTCTCTCTGGCCAGACAGCGCGCACACAC
This sequence comes from Odontesthes bonariensis, assembly GCF_027942865.1. Lineage (NCBI taxonomy): Eukaryota > Metazoa > Chordata > Actinopteri > Atheriniformes > Atherinopsidae > Odontesthes > Odontesthes bonariensis. Next base: position 16,535,730 of record NC_134525.1, read on the forward strand.
AGACACACACATGCAGACAAGCACTCCAGTAAAATCCACCCAGACTTTGCTTTAGACCAGAGCACACAAAGACACCTATTGGGCTGCCTTATAAAGCTCTATGTCTGTGATGAAGAGAGCTTATTTGTGTATGTGTTTGGATGCAATTGATTGGGTGTTCGCCCGTTTATCACTCTGTCTGTCAGGCGGGTTATTGCCGCTTTTTGTTTATTGTTCTAGGTCTTTGTCTGGCAATTGCTTTCTGTGAGTTTGGCTTCTTGTGTTTAGTCCAGAGGACATGGAGAAATTACTGAGATGTTTGCTTTGCTTTTTACTTTGCTGTAAAGGGACAGATGATTGATTTCTGAATGTCACAGTGACTGATCAGGTTGTGACTGAACTTAGTTATTGGTTAATTGTGGAATTGAATTATGACTAATAATTGAAAAGTTGCTTTCAGGTTGGCAGCTTCACTGACAAATAATTGGACAAAAGAAAAGAGTAGGTGACTGACTGACAGATAAGCTGCTGACCGAGTGACTGAATGCTGCATAAAACACAACATGATTGACAGAGTGGCCAGTGGTCTGATTTTTTTTCTTTTCTGTCTGTGTTTCTTGTACGTAGTGAGATTTTTCAGTCTGTTAATATTATCTGTCCCTTGTCCCCTCCGTGTCTACCTTCCATTGACCTTTTCCCTCAATGTTTATGCTTGTAGTGCACCTCAGTCTTCTGGGTGTCTCACAGGCTCAGTGAAGGATAACGGAGGGAATGATGGAGTGATGATTTCTCCATCAAGGCTCATCGTAGCACAGCAGGGCCGTTTCCGCTTGGCGATCCCGAGATCGGGGGGGCAGATTAATTCCATGGGAAGAAATGTTTGTGTCTCTTAAAGTGGGACTGAAAAGTGCACTTGGATCAGATGGCTTGTTTGTTTCAAGCTTTATCTGGAGTGCGCAGTGTGGCATTTGGGCCACAAATCAAATGTGCACATATACAGTTTGTCTTTTCGTCTCTCTCTACACACATCGGGTGTGTACTGCTAAGTAAATATCTCTTCCAAATTTCTCCAACCCCAGAATGCATTTCACGCTGCAGGTTCTTTATTCTCTGCTGAATTCTCACTGCAGTCGGATTGAGTAAGTCACCCTGCTTCTGTGTGAGAAAAAGTAGTCCCACATTGGGGACAGTGGATTCATGTTATTGTGTTTTATATACAATGTATTATATATTACTTTGCAGCTCCTACTCAACAAATGTCTCAGCTCTCTTATTAAAACTATTTCCTCCCTCCTACACTTAAAACTTTTCAACAGGTTAATGGTTCCACAATTTTGAATACGCAAACTCAAAACTACATGTCAAAAAAGGCTAATATCAATTCCTCAATGACAAACATACAAAGACGCAAAAGGTTGTTTCAGAAGTTGTCGCTATTCTCCATACTGCCAAGTTTAAAATACATCTTTGTCAGTATGGTGAGAAAGCGTCCTTTACCTTTAGCATACTGACAAAGATGGTTTCCACCTCACAGCAGCAGGATGTGTCTGTATCTGGTTGAAAATTCATTGCATATTTTTAGTGTAATATTGTATCTTTATCCACAGATAATCTGACTCTGGGGCCAAATTTCATTCCGTTCCGCAAACAGCTCTAAATTGGAAGTGACATTAAATTGAGCAAATAGTGAATCTGTATTTCCTTGTCGGAATGATGATTCCAATCTGTTGTTGGGTTTGGGACCTCTGCATATGATAAGGAAAAAAAAACAGAACTTCACCAATGTCTGTTTATTTACTGCTCTGAAAATGGAGGGAAGGGAGAAGGTTGATGAAGCCCAGGTCCTGGGGATGGGACGTAATAGTGAGTGTTTCTGGTGGTGAGTTGGTACATTGCAGAGTCTCTACTTTGTTAAAGTTTGTTGCACAAAACCTCTGCTGAAACTTTCTCAGCAGATCTTCTTAGGGTCAATTTAAGATAATGTCACCCTTCTCTGCTCCTGAGTAATGGTTGTGCAAAGGATGGCCTCTGTAATATTTTTCTTTCTTTCTTTCTTTTTTTTTTTTTTTTTTGGTACAAGCTAAAAAACACAATGAACACTCCAAAGGCTGTGTGTACTGTATTGTTGGAAGGCTTTTTTTGACTGGCCTTGATGACAAGCCTGACCACAACCACAGCTCTGGTCCAGATAAATCTGGGACGTAGATCACACACATTTGCACACATTTACCGAGCCACAAAAACACACACACGCACACACTCTCTCTACTGTCTTGCTAAAAAACACACCCAGCAATTTTAACAATCCCACTAGTCCCACCCTAAATCTCAAGAGGTTTCCAAATTCTGCTGTTATTTTTTACTTAGCTCTCTCACACTCTAACACTCAAGTAGATGATTTATCACGCTCCTGAATACAGTCTGCTTGTGTTTATCTGCAAAAAAACAACTCCATGTCCACAGCATCCAATATGTGGCATTGGAAGTGACATCAACCTTAAAAAGAGAGAAACATACTTGTGAAAAGCTCTCACACACCACCAGACAACAATTACTAGTGCGACTTGGTCCTTTGTTGATGTTGCTGCCTTCGTGATTGCAATAGGTACTTCAATATGACCTCTGCTTTAAAACCATTACATAAGATCCAGTTGGGTAGACCTTGCAGTGCAGAGTTAAGGTTGTTTACTTCCACATTTAGGTCAAGGTAAGGCAGAGACAGGACTTTAACTTTGTAATTCCTTATTTATGTTGTTTTGCATGTGTCTGCTGTGTATTTTTTTCTTTTTTTTTTCATTTAAAAAAATGAAGGTATGAAGCAATTGCCACTTTCTGGCTTGCACAGTTTGGCCAAAAGTTTGGAAATAGCTGGCCTGGTTTAGGTCAAATGTAAAAAACAACAACAACGATGAAAAAACACTATCTCCTCCTATTAAAGCTTACTAATTAACAGATGAAATCATCAACTGTCACAGTTACAGATAAGATGTGTTTTGTAGAGGTTTAAACATGGCGAACCAAAACAGCTTTCTTTGTCAGTGGAAAAAGACTGTGTTACATTCAGCTCAGTGACAGGATCAGCTATCAGCTTCCATGCACAAGATACACTCCGCCTTTCAGCACCAATTACCATAGGTCCACAAACTCCGAACCTGTCCGAATCACTACAGTATGGCCATACTGCTGCCAGAGATATCTGTATTCGATGATCACCTGAAAAAAACAAAATGAAAAAAAAGTCCTGTTCCTGACCCTGGCACTGATCGACTGTGGAGGCAGCGGCTCTGACACATTGTTTAGACCCCGAGGCAACTGTCTGAGCTGCTCAAAGTGTTAAGAAAATGTTGTTCATAGGGACCAAGTTGTCATAGACACATTACAAAACTGGAGCCCTTAAATCTCAGGGACAAAATCCAGAGTTTGTCACCACAGATCTTAAAACTAAATCTCACTGAGAGCCAGGACTGAACATAAACATCTATCCTAAAATCCTAGGCTGATCGGGGTATTGCACAGGCATGACAGATTTTGTGCACCTCGAAGCCTTTGTTCTCTGCCTACCTTTGTTCTTCATTAGTTAAGCCAATCCAGAAAACAGGAGCTATGTCGTCCAGTGACTGATCAAGGAAGTGGTTACAAAGATGACCACAAGACTCCAAGACTTGCATACAAATAACTAGCCATACATAGAGGAAATACAAACACTGAAACTCCAAATGCACACTCACCTGGTACTGCAGTGATAAGGTGCATAAAGCCCTTCACTGAGGAATGGCGACATTTTTAAAGCTTTAATTACATGCTTGGCTAACGGGTAGTCGGCTGTCTCACTGGGCGCAAAATTATACTATCACTGTCTACAGCTGTGGACACATGCAAAGAGTAAAACCAACTTGAATTCACACAAACCCACTTGCCCTGTGAACCTCTGAGGTGGAGAAACAGAATGTGGGCACTCACTGCCCTGTCAGTATCAAGGGTAACTACTAACTACAAGACCAACCCATTGATCTACACCCCCCAAAGGTCATGGAAATGCTACTTTGACGTTAGCCAGAGTATAAATGAAAAGAAAATTATAGCCATTGAAGGGTAAATTCCTCTCATTCAGCTGAGAATATGAAATTACTGAATACAGACTTTTCTTCCCTTTTTTTTTTGTTCTGCACAGGAGGCTGCAGTTCCGAATCATCCAATTACTAATATCGCAATCAATCATCAGCTTTAGCAATGACACAGTATGCCAAGGGGGGTGATGGATGAAATCTTTTCCTGATTTTACAGACGACGTTGGATCCCTTCGGTTACACTTGCTGTAAATATTCAGAGCTTTTTACTGTTTTTACTGCTGGAGCTTCTCGAGCAGAGGTGTAAAGTAAAACCCTTACCTCTTGCACTGCATTCAAACACAATTTGCAATACTCAGTTGCATTTTTACGATTAGGCTAAATATTGGAATTTTCTCATTAGTATAATTTCACATAATTATTGAAGGCACTATAATCAATGTTTGTTACTCAACGGAGATTTACAACCTTGTTTACCTCATTAATTTGGACAAACATATTGATCTGGTGGCCAAAAACATTATTATGAATGAACGCTCACATTATTCCGTTGCTAATAAATGTGTAAATACTGTTTGACAAATTATTCAAAGGTCATTGGTTTTCACAGAGATTAGAATCTGTTTTCTACTTTCCAGAAGTGGAGTAGATCTAGATCTAGATCTAGATAACGTTCCGATGTAAAAGCGCCTTAAACCTGCAGTGTATCTAATAGCCAGGGAGCGTACTCCTATAAGTGCAAAGAGGAATAAAATGTTGGCACATAAACCAATGGGTGATGTGACTATGGATACTTTCCCTTTTACTTAAAGAGTCTAGGGTTTATAATAAAAGATTTTTCCTCACAATGGTTTGTTCGAGATTTGATTCAAGGCTTACGATCCCCTTTTCCAGAACTACTCTCATGTACTCTCATGTTACACCTACCAGTACAGTTAGAGGCATATCTTCAATTTAAGCACAGGATGAGTAAGACATATTCCATCATTTCAATCATTCAGTATATAATAAACGTGTTAATAAATTCAACCAAACAGCATTCTGTCTCCTACACTACTATGAAGTAGATATGGAGCAGCCACATCTTCGAATGTTGTTACTGTATGTCTATGGTGGCGAAAATGTCATATAATTAGAATTATTATACGCGCCTGTTTCCCGGTGTAGACCGTGCAGACCGAAGTGCAGACCGAGCAGTAAACACGTGAAACAGGCGCGGCTGTCGGCAGGTTGTAGCACACAGTGATACGAAGGGAGAGAAAATAGCGCCAAGCGATTGTGAGGTTTGACCTGTACAACGATTTTGTGATGCAAATGTATTACTCTTTTGAACGCATATTGTTTTGAGAAAAGCAAGACGCTTTATTTTTGTGACCCCAGCCAACTAGCCGGACTACCTTCGTCAACACCAAAACGAGGCCGGAACTCGGCTCACAGGACGCAGCAGGGGGTAAGTCAATGTTCATGCACGATATCGCTAGTATGGCATGTCATACAGCTTCATGTCAAAAGAGGCGAACTATCCCTTTAATATTTAAAATGCTGGATACTTTTTTCAACCAAGAATTTGAGTTTCTTGAAAGTTTAATACCCTGCACACCAAAGGGGGAAGAAATAACAACAACATGCTAACCCTATCCTCATGTAGTGTGTTTTGATAAAAGAAAGCTGCTAATTTTTGTCCCCATGTTTCCCCCTCTTTGAATCTATAGCTCCAACATAATGTAGTTAGTAGCTCAGCTGAAGAAAAAATGAACACTGATTGATGTGTTTCTGTGATATCCATGAAATATATAGTACCATAAACTTAGCATTTTATTAGTGGGCTTTAAAGTTGGTCAGTTTTTGACATTCCATCAGTTTTTCCACACTTTCACGTCCAGTTTAAATGACAAATAGCTAAAGCTCTGGCATTCTAAACCCGATCTTTCACTAACAAAAGTCCCCATTGTTCAGACCAAATAGGAGGCAAGGGGGCAGGAATGAATGTACAACAATCAATCTTACCACATGTTACTTGCAATCAACACATCTAAGATAACAAGCTGCCAACTCCAACAGCATGGTAATTATATGCCTGAAAAACAACAACAGCAACCTCTTTGGCAGAAAACACACACACACCCACGCATACTCTGAAACACAGGGAAATAAGGGACATACATATGCAGGAGTCATAAGGATGTTGTCTGGAGATGAGTCATATTTTTGTTTCTTAAGAAATATGTCAGGAGTGATGGTAAATTAGCTCTTGGTTCCACTGGAACCAATTAATTACCAGTGTGCACGTGTGTGCATCTCTGTGTGTCTGTTGAGTGTCTAGCCTCTGTCCTGTTAACATTACAGATAGGCATAATAGCTGAAATTTAGAGCATTGATGCAAAGGGGATATAATGCTTGGTGAAAGGCAGCATTTCAACAAAAAGAGTGTGGCCAATGTGGTCTTCGATAGTTTTTGAGTATGCGTGTGTGTACCTGCTGAAGCCTCCGCCTCCTTGAACTTGTCTCCCAAGGGTACACTGGAACAACAGAGGAGCAGAGTCTGAGACGGAGCCTGCAGGCATACAATGTGATCGTGTCACTGTTAGACGAAGCAAAGAGACCTATCTCCCTTTCACTCGCCTCTCTACCTGTCTTTCTTTCGCTCTCTGCGTGCCACGGAGGAGTTTGAAGGATTGCATTTTACTGAGAGCTGAATGGACAACTCAAAAATAGAGAAGCCAAAGACTTCTAGCCACTTTCATAACTAACCTGCACACCTTATCTACAGAAGAGTCTCTGGATCTATCAACCATAACTCCACCTCATTTCCAATTTACCGCTGACCATAACCAGGATCCAAGAAGTGGTATTTTGCTTCATTAAGACCCGCCTGTTTCATGTGCATCGTATTTTACTGTTTGTCACAAATAAAGGCAGAGGGAAACCTTTAGCATCAGTTTTGAAGGTGCTAAAGGTGTATTTCCATGCCACTGATCATTCCAGGGCACTGCTTTAACACTGTGATGCAGTGTTCTCTAAGGCTCTGTTTACATTAATTAATTTCGCCATTGCTTCGTGTCGGCGTCTTGCAAACTATTTACATTTACACTGAAACGAGGATCGGCTGATTCGCTAGTCACATGACTAATCAGCCATCACATCACATGATCGCCCTTGCATCTGGAGCATGAGCAACTGCTTTATATTAACAGATTTATCAGGGCTGCTCTGGACATTCGAAAGTTCTCGCGCCATTCTTCGGCGACAACAACTTGGTCCACGAAATTGTCCCACCATGCGCTGCTTCTTCCCGGTCTAACCCAAAAGCGGCGCTCCATGTACAGCTTGCGTTGCTGCAGTGGCTGGGTTCTCATTATAAAAGCCGAGTAGCTAGAGCTCAGCACTGCGGATCCTCGTTTTTCACCGTTTACAACTGCTAAAATCAGCATCGTATGCGAATGCTTACGTGGGCTCCGGCGTCTTTGAATCCTTCCACCTATGAAGTCGTATTCCAGTATTTTAATGTAAATGGACAGTGCATCCGCGATAGAAACGATATAGAAACAGATTAGTATAAATGGCACCTAAACCAAGCCATGAACCATTCCTAAACCTGTCTGATTCGACGCCTACACCTTCTGTAACTAAACAGCCACTAAACCAGCACATTAAACCGAAGGAACACAGCGAACGCAAAAGAAACAGAAACCTTCAGAGCATTATGAGTTTGGTCCCCATAAGCACTAACACATTGTTCTTGGAGGAGTCGGTGACATTAGCAGAAAAGGTCCCTAAGAGGAATACTCACACACCCAACTAATTTGCTATTTACATTTGCTTTGAGAGAATTTTTCAAGTTGACTCAGAAAAAAAAAGATATATAATCATATTCACTGTAAATGTGCCAGTTTCCCTTGTGAGGAAATTCAACACTCAACATTAAAGAAGATCTTTTTAACATCAGGGCTTGGTGATTAAGATTCTGCAGGGAGGCAGTAATTGCAATTCCTTCCGTGTGATCCCGTGTATTTTCCCCACGAGAAAGGCCAGCCTCAATTCTTTTTCTTTTTTTTAGAAAAGAAAAGCACAACGTACACACAGGGCTCTCAAGTCTCACGCAATGAGCGTGAGACACACGCATTTCAACAAGTTCACACGCTCACACGCCACACATGCCATTTCTCACGCTGAGAAATGATCAACTTTGTCGCACAGAAATTCTAATGGCCGATACTATAAACGAGTCAATAGCAGGTTACTGTGCGCTCGTACAGCTCAGAACTATAGCTCTGGTACAGCTGTCTTGATTTAGCAACCCATCGGCAAATCACAAAATAGAATTTCTCAGCCAATCAGAAAACAGAATTTCTTGTTGCCGGGTGTGAAATAGCTTTCAGCTGCAAGCACGCGTCCCATGAATGCACAGCGGACATAACCTTTATGCTCTGAATGCGTGCAGAAGTTGTAGACGAGCTGGAGGTGGAAGAGAACCGTCAGGATCATCAGCAGGTCATATCTTCATTTATTTGAATCTTTTGTTAGTTACTATAGTTTTCCTACTCCTTGTAAAAGACCAATACCTGCCGATTAAAGTGTTCGTTGGAGTAGTAGACCTAAATATTCAGCACACACCCTTTGACATGAGCAACTTAATGAAAAATGAAAAATATGTAGGAGTGTAATTAGGCTTCCGTGGTTCATTTTTTTCAAAGGTGACTGGTATGAACAGATTCCCAATAAGACTATCTACAATTGCCAAACTGGCATTAGTTCTGCCACACTGAAATGCTGATGCAGAGAGGGTTTTTTCCATGGTGGGGCTCAATAAAACCAAGACAGGAACACGTTGGCTCTGAATGGAACTCATCCATCATGACTGTGAAAATGGCTGACATTGAGCCACAGTGCTTTAAATGGGAGCCCCCAATATCAGTCATCAAGCATCAAAATCTGCCACAAACACTTACAACACTCATAAACAAACACACACAGAGAGGGACTGCTCAAGGGGCCCATTTGGGGTTATGTTTGTTTTTCTTAATTTAATTTGTCTGGTTTTTTTTGTTTGTTAAGACTTTGCATACCTAAAACAATTTATTTTAAAATATAGCAGAATTTAGTGTAAAAGTGAAGATTTGTGATTTTGGTATAAATGAAACAATTTCTTTGTTCTTTAAGTAGCTAGTTTATGGCGATGGGATACTGCAAGGGACCCCCCCCCCCAAAAAAAAACCCAGAAAGAAACCCCCCCACGCACACGGCCCGGCCCCTGCCCCGCCCGAATCTCACTCCAAGCAAACTTGAAAACTTGAGAGCCCTGCGTACACATCTTGCAACACACTCTTGAAGGAAAAAAAAACTGAAGAGAAGAGGTAACAGGTGCTGATACTAATAGAATGGGGAGCTATCGATCATTACTTGTCCTCACCATTATGTGTGTGTGACACATTTTTCTCTTGAGGAGAATAACAGCTTGAATATCGCCCTGAAATATCTTTGGTAAAATGGGAAAACATATAATGTTCAATAAACCTTTAGTTTAGTTAAATCTCTGTTCACCACTTATGTATTTATTTCTTTAAAAAAATTTTTTTTTAAATAATTTAACCTTAATGCCATTCTCCACTGTGCAGCATGAATTTTCCCCACTCACTGTCTATTGATTTAGTATTTACCAATACTGTCTATTTTAAGTACTTAAGTCACTATTTCAAGTACAGAGCTGTTTTACTGCAAGGTAAAAGAGCTTAAGACCACACACAACATCATTGTATCACCCACATCAATAATTGTCGTTATCTACATGCTTAGGTCCAAAGGCTTAATTACCATGTTGTCCCTTACCGTATGCTCATTAAGCATTGTGACAAAGCCTTTTTTTGCAGGTAGAGTTCCTCTGCAAATGCCACTTGGAAGGTCATACGATACACTGAATTATCTTTTCTCCAAATAAACTCCTCGTGGTGATGTGATCATTGGTGACATATGTTGAGCAACTTTAACATGAACTACTGTACTATCCTAAGGAAGACCGTTAACCTGAAGCTCCATACACTTTCGTAGTATTTCGTACGAGAGGGGGCATTTGAGAAGCTGCAATATTTTGTAGACAAGGACAGAAGATCATCTCACCTTGAAGGAAAACTAAAAAAAAAATATTCACGCAAATTTTCTGTGGGTGTCATCACAGATGCTGATCCCTCGGCTTGTCATGCTACACATACTAATTAGGTCTCACTCTAAATTTTCCACACTGTCTCTCATTCCTATCAGTGACACTCTGCCCCCCTTTGAAAGCATGAAACTCCAGACAGAAAGCGTGAACTGCACAATTAATCCACTCCACCGCAGAAATGCTAAATCATCAACATGTCACATGAGATGGACAGATGGGCTGGGGGGAATGTAGATGAGGAAAAGATAAGATCACAGGTTTTTCAGACCACACAGGGGAAACAAAGAAGCTGGCTTGGGGAATTGTCCTTGTCTGATTGGCCTCGGCCTCTATATTGTCCATATTCAGCCAAATGCAGCAGATCTACATTAAACACAGTGGATCAACTCTCACTCAATGGGCTCTAGATTGAATACATTTTAATGTGAAGGTAAAAGTAGGCTTTTAAAGTGGAACAGGAACTGCTGACGATGCCATTTGCAGTCGGCTCATATTGCAAGGGATGGACACTATACGTCTTGTTATTGACAGGCTTTAAACAACTAAAGTAAAAGAAAAGAAAAAAATCACTGCTGGGGAACTGGGCAGCTCTAATTTAGTATGTTAATTTTAGGAAAAACAGAAACATAAAGCTACATACAGGTGAGTTAGACGAATGGCTGCAGAAACGTAATTAGGCTGAAGAATGCATTGAGGGCTCAAAACTGTTTGTAAAGGTGTTTTCAGGCCTATATTCTGTTTGCTCTGGTCCAAATTAATTTCATAGTCAGAGAATTTTCATTGGTACATCTAAAAGTGATGCATTTTTTCTGTTTGATCATGCGAAAGGATTTAATAAAAGCAATGCAACAACTATTCTTCCACTTAGGTGCGAACTAGAGGGATAAAACTCAAAGAGGGTCTGAAATGCATTTCTGTCCAAAGAGGACTCAGACGAGCTGCTTGCAACTACACCCATTTATATTCAGATTTGAGTTCTTCTGGCCATTGGAACTGAAGCTCAAGCTTGGGTCAGAGGTTGGATGATGTTCTCTTATAAGGTCTCAGTAGCAGCCATCCCTCAGTGTGGGTGTTTGTGTACTAGACAAGTTGAAGGGGATGCGTCTGCCCTCAAGTTAGAATTTATCCGAAGAACATCACAGGCACGCAGTTTCCAATAGTTCAAGTGATTTTCATGTGGCAGCATTATGCAGGTTTGAAATTCATGAGCATTGATATTGACTTGATACTATGTACAAGCAGATATGTTGAGTTTAGGTATCAGAGTCATTATCAGGAAAGAAGAGATGGAATAAAAAATAGACAGAACAGTGACAGCATTAAAGCCAACTCTTATTGTGTATCACAGGACAGACTTGGAACCTCTGTGACGTCTGATAGCAATATGTTAGATTGCAGGGTGGGGCATCTGCGGATTGGTCTAGTTCATGTAGCTTGATTAGTTTCAGGTCTTGGTATTTGGTAACATTTTATCTCTTTTGGTCCTTTGCCGTGTTCAGAGAAATTATTCTCATTTGATGTTTATGCTATGTTTACAGTAAGACTTCCACGGAAAGATAAAAGTACACTGCTGCACACACTGCATTATTATGTAATATATAATATTATGAAACAGTAAATAAACTGCATTATTATTGTGCTTTTCTTGTTGACCCTTCAAAGCAATTCTACACTACAAGCCACATTCATGTAATACTTTTTAGAGCATACAGTCTTACAGGCTATGCAGTGCTTATTCTTTATCATTCAGACATGCAGTGTTCAGTGTCTTTCCCAAGAATACTTAGACATGTGGAATAAGAAAGCCAGGGATCAAACGACTCCTGAGTTACAGTCCAATATGTAGCAATAATCGGTCCTATGATCCTAAAGATCTCTTTTTTTTGTTTGTTTGTTTTGGGTGACAAATGAGATGCTATTTAAAAAGTTGAACTTTCTCAACTTTCCACCATGAGTAGCACTAGCAGACTGGGGAAATGCACCTGCAATTCAGTTAATCAAGACACAATCTCACATTATTCAAAGTAAATGAGAAATGAGACCACTGAAGCCTGTCGGAAAGCGCTGCAATGGATTTGTAATACTAGACAAAACAGCTATAGTCTTCAACAGTGATGAGGTGGGTGGTATAAGTCAAGCTAACAAGATGACGGATGTTAATCACTTTACCCTTCAGAGGATTTAATGTTGTGGTTGTATATCAGGATTTATACTTTGTTCCCATAGTGACATCTTGAAGTAGATGACTTACATTTCATTACTTCAAATTATACCCTCGTAATTTTTTCCCATAATTCACACTGAAAAAAGGTGCCATTCAGGGTATGCTAAAACAAATTTTGGTATGAAACTTGACAAGGAGGATGTCCCTTCTTCTTGTTTTCCTAAATTAGATACAAAACTGCAAACATTATGTTGAAAATAGATATGATTTAATATAGCAAATTTTATTTACTGCAATGGCAGAAAGATTCTTTTAAAAGAATTCAAACCTAACACCATGTTTAGCCAACCTGTGCTGACATAAATCAAGAATAATGAATCACAGTCTGGTATTTACAAAGTGTTTTTAGACCACAGCACATTGACAGCATACAGTACAGACCATAGGTCTTCAGCCTGCAATAAAACAGGGCTCTTTACAGACACCTTACACCATGACTGCCTTCAACTACCTTGTATCCAAAAAAAAACATTTCAGCTGTTTTATGGGAATATTTGAGAATGTCACTGGCAGACAGATAATTGCGAGTCTTCGGGGCACCCTGTCACTTTGCCCCCAAAACACTGACAACACATAATGAGTTTCTTCTAATTGACCCAAATGAGCCGTGTAGCAGACAGAAATCACTTTGATGGTGTGTCATCACTTTCCTCTCTCAAAAAAAAAGAAAAAAAAGAGGACTAGATGCTGCAAAGAGTAAAGATGCACATCCTGTCTGCTTGTCTGAGTATAAAAGAACTGAGTGTGTGATCATACATACCATCTGTCGGGACAAATCACACATCAAACAGACTTAGAAAGCTCTAAATTGCCACATATCACAGATGCAGAGTGTCTAACATTCATCTGGGTATAACAACAAAGATGGAATTAAAGAAAACTCATCCCTCCTTCCTGTGAGGAGGTGGGTAGATGGCCTATAATTATTATATGAATGGATGTGTCAGCAGGTATGCAGCACAGGTACAGGTGTGTATGAGTGTGTATGTGTGTAATTCAGGTTTCATGTTGGAGTTTTATGGGGGTAAGTCCAAGTTTTCCCAAATAACAGTGAGAAGTTGGTCTCTATTTGGGCCAGAATTAACTCTGAACTTTCATAGCTGCCGGCTTTTCTCCTAACTTGATTGGGCCGGTACGGGGCAGGAGCTTTGAGCGCTCTCCTTGCTGAAATTAAGGCTCGTACAAGGACAAGCTGGCACAAACACTTAAGTTAGCACACAAAGGGACAAACACACAGGCAATTTTTGTCTTTCTTTACACCTTATACCCTTTCTATCTTCTTCCACCTACATGCTACCACAATAAAGTGGCAGCCTGGAGCAAAAAACAATACTGTCTAATCAGCAGCAACAGCTACATCAACTTCCCTGACAGAAGAAGGCATGGTATGTGTCTATGGCTGTGATGGGTCTAATTTAAGCTCACAGCTAAATATACAGTACAGTGCAACACTGCCCCTCTGAACTGTGCAGTTTCATGATGCCTTTGATGGCTCAACATCAAAGCCGAATCTCATCGCTTTTAACTCTAATATATTAATTCACTTTCTATGTTTAGGTTTTGCCTCATATTTGCTGTGGAGAGGGGGAAAAAAGTTAGCTCGCCCTCACAATACATATTCATGGGGCTCGTGCACACATATGCACACTTTATAAACAAGATTTTGGTTGACTGACCTACATTTTCCCCAAATTATGACATGTATTAATTTGGACAAACCTTCCTGTGTAATTATGATAATTACAGGTTGTGGTCTTGGTTAATACCCCCACGCTGCTCTAAATCCCCAGGAGTCAGTGGCAAGAGTTCTGAGTGTATTTAATGTGTGGTCTCCAGTGTTGTTGACACACCACCCCTTGGGGTCCATCTGAGCTTGACTGCAGGCCCAAAACAGATGTTTCATCCTGTATATGTTTGTGTGTGCATGATTTCTACCTCACCTGAAAGCCTGTGCAGCTGTCTACCTGACCCAAATGTATCCATTACTGCTGGGATGGCCTTTTGCCACTGTGCACATGACCCAATTATATGAGTTTATGTGTACCTGAGCGTTCTGTTCCTCTGTACCGACACGTTCCTGTGCGAGTGGGAGTTTGTTAGCATACTTCCTTGTTTATATTTGCAGAATTAATATAGGCGTTTGAGGCTTTTTCTGTGGATTTATTGTTATTTAGGTGACTCCTCTACGGAATCAGATAATCAGATAATCAGATGATCAAACGATACTTTTGAGAATTGAACAAAAAAAATGTAATTTTATGAGAAAAAAAATCATTTTTTACTAATTCCTGATCAATATAATTTATACATATATAAGTTCTGTTGTCAAGAAATTGTCTTCTGATATTATGAAAAAGTGTCTTCTGTTGAAGTGAAACAATTGTTTGATGACCAATGATCAATAAATCAGACTTTCGCTCCTAAAAAGTGATTGTTGCTCCGTGTTTCAGACTGTCATTTGAAAATATTTGTATCTTTGACTGATGGTGAGATAAAGAAAAAAATATGAAGTATAATAAGTAGTGGGCCTGATGTAATTACATTTTTGCATTCATATTACTTCAGCCCATCAGCGTTTCATGTGTGAAGACCTCATTATAACTTGCACACCCTTCTTTCAGCAGGTTTGTTAAAAAATTGCCTGTTTTCTCCATAATTTCTCCAGAAAGTCATCATTCCAGCTTGATTCTGAAGATTCTGTGTTGGCTTTGGATCAAGTGGTCAGTGTAAAGTTTATCAGATTTTCAGTAAACTCCAACACAAAAAAAAGCACTGTGGAGAAAGAAGTGTCAGGTGTTGAGCTCCACTTCACAGAAATGTTCAGCATTCACAGAGGGGTGAAACGCAGATCTATATCATCTCCAGACATAAATCTAGCTTAGTCTGTGGGTTCATTCTTTCCTGGCTCGATGCTGTTTATCTTGCAAGCCACCTGGATTCTGACGTTATAAATAAGATCAGGTGAGATAATGCAAGACCATGCAAGAAATCATCTGCTGCGTCAGAGCAGGTTTTGCCTCACATTTAGGAAACACTTTATGGCCGTCTGGGTGGGATTAGGAAATATATCACAACAATGATGAATAATTTGAGTCCAGACAATTTTTTTCAGCTTTTTTTCTTTTGTCTGTTCTATTTGCCAAAGGCATTTTTTTTTCAATTCTAAACAGACCTGCATGTATGGATGGTTTGTAAATTTTACCATGTTTTTTTTACATTGTCTTTACAATGTGCTATATATATATATATATATTCTTTTAATTTCTTTCTTCAATGTTTTACAGGAGATAGAGTGATTTTATTATGTTTACATATAAAAGACTGATTCTGATTCTGAGCTTTGTCTGCTTTTCGTTTTGAGAACTAGCCCAAAATCTGACAGATATGTCAGAGGAGCACTTTGTAGCTGATCAAAAGGGAACTTTGGTTTGACTTTCTGGGCCAGTTGTTTTCACTATCTTCCATCCAGTGCCATGAAAGTTGGTGATTCCAACTTTGCAAACAGGAATTTTACAGAACCATGCTGATGGCAGCTTTAGGCAGCTGCAACAGTCTTTTTTTCAGTTTAAATATGTACAAATGGTTCTTGGGAAGGCACTTTGTCAGTGGAAACAAAGTAAATATTTCTGTGTAATATGTTAATACTAAACAATCTACCTCAAGCAGTCTTGTAAAGTAAGTGTGTTATTTTTGTTATTAGGTCAATCTCCTGCTTACTCCCTCCTTACAAAGTCAGTATGAGCGACATGTTAATAACATCTTAGTGCTATCAGCTTATTTCTGTGACATACAAAACTGCTATGTTTGCCATTTTATTTGCTGAATTTTAGAAAACTATAAATAATGCTTTTGTTGGCAAATATTACCAGACAGGCCTGTGTTGAATAAATAAATAAATAGATTCATTAAAAAAAAACTAAAAAAAAACTGTAATGCACAATAAATTTGATGTCAGACATACAATATATCAGCTGATGTCTCTCCAGATATTGTGGAATAAAAACGTTTATCCACATGTCCAATACAAAGTAGTTTAGCAATTCATGCATAAAAATTGTAAAAGGACAATTGTTTTTGTAAATAGTTGTTTTGTGTTGGGCATGGTAATGTTATGTGATTGGAATGGTGACCAATTTGTATTTAACTGTGTGGTCCATGACTCTACCATGTATTTTGAACATCTAAACCTAACCCTGTACATTTGTTCGATAAAGTAAGTTATTGTGGAACTGCAGTGGAAGTGGAAAAATGAAAGGCCAGTGAAAAAAGTTGTGCAGGACAGAATTAGTACCAGCAATCTTTCGCTTAAAGGTTAAAGGTTTACCGCCACCCACCGAGCCCCCCTTTCACCAATATGGCATTTTTGTCCCAGTCACGACTAGCAACTGTCAACACTATGACACTGAGAGTATCATGTCGGAACCGGTATGGGAACTTCATCAGTAGAGCAACTGCAGTTATAGCACAGTAGAGAACTAAAAATTTGGAGCATTTACAATGCAATTGTAAAATATCTTTAAGGTGACCAACGTGCATGTCTCATAATCTCTCACGAGATAGCATTGAATATAACCCAAATGAAAAGCATTTACAATATCTAACCATTAAGCCTAACGGTAAAGTTTAGCTTAAGCTAACAGTATGCATCTATGCATTACCTTACTGCCTACACTTCTTTTCAAGTGAGCTTTTGGTGAAAATGCACACATGAAATTGTCCATGAGAATGAATGTTTTTCTGTGCTTGCGTGTCAGAGAGTAATTCATAGGAGGCAATGAGCTGCTCAGCTGTCTCAAAGACGAAACTTGATGAAGTAATGGCCTTCAGTCTCACATTGAGCTGCTCTTCAAAGGAGAGGAGCAAAATATTGAGCAAGAAAGAGTCAAGTTTAGGGTCACTGAAGTAGATTACTGGAAAAAGGCCAGTAATAATGAGAGGAATAGAGGAACGAAGAATGGAAGAAATGCAGGAGAGGATGATGAGTAGAGGTTGGGTGAGGTGAAATTGAGGGACGGGGCAAGAGGAGGTTGGAGTTAAGAGGAGAAGGGTGTTAAAGAGGTTAGGCGGGAACAAAAGAAGCGATGAGTGAGGAGGAGAATGGAGAGGATTACCAGAACATGGAGTTTGGATGGAAAGGAAAAAGAGCTTAAGGGCACTTCAGAGAAAGGAAAGAAAAATTGAAGTTGAAGGGTGGCTTGGCCACGAGGAACGCCTGGGATCTCCATAAATAACACAGCCCATGCAATAAAACTGCAATTCCTCACATGTCTGCAGCACAGTGTGTGTGTCATGTGTAAGGAGAGTGGTCCCACAGAGGTAATTGAATCAGGACATGAAAACAACAGGGGGACAGACTTGGGGCTAGGTGGTTGGGCACAGCTGGAAAAGCAACAGTTCCCCCTCTTTTTAAGAAAAATGAAAGGAAACCACAGGGGAAACAGCGGTGTTGTGAGTATCTGAGACTGCAGTGTCCAGAGAGCTGACTCTGCATGGCCTTCCATAAGGGCAACAGCTCCAGGTGCAACACAAAGCAGGTCTGTTTAACATCAAATTCACCATGCCGTCTTTTTTTGTTTGTTTTTATTGAATATAAACTGCAGTCATATGACTGTAATCATCCACCACTATGTGAAATAATGACAGAATGGGCAATGATTGGTTCAAACTTGACTCCTTACAAAAAAAAGTTGTAGCTTGAAATAAACCAACTCACACAAACTCAACAGCCTCAGCAGCCAGTCTGCTTTTACAGGTTACAAATAAATAAATAAATAAAATTATTGCTGAGGAAGAGGCTGAAATTGACTGAGCGGAAGCTTAAAGTGTTCCGTCTGCGATGTGCTTTTAACTGAGCTCATCCAGCAAACTACTGCTATTGTAAAGGGAAATTGCCTATAAAAACTTCCCCTCTGCAACCTCGTCCCTCACGCCTGAGAAAATGTGGAAGAGAAGGCTCATTCTGGGAGCAGCATGTAAATAAACCTAAATAAGGTGTAAACGAGTCCAACAAGGAGAGGCAAAGAAAAAAAAAAAGGTGGGTGAGGGGTCTCTACAGCCGCTCAAGACTGTTAATGTCTGCACTTATTGTATTAGACGCGACCCCGTGGCTGCCTCAGACAATTATGCTATTCTTCTGGGTCTGTGAGTGTGGGTGTCTGCGTTGTGAGACTAAGTCTGGAGGTGATAAAACAGCAGAGAGCACATAAATAATGACTTAATGATCCCCTCCACCCTTAGCTGTAATGATGACTTTGGAGTTTTCCAACCCAGGACGCTGATGGGGATGGGCGGGATAAATCACATGTGGCCTCCAGGTGTGTTTGACTCCAACAATGTACCTTCTTAACCTAACTCATCAGCGCTATGTCTACATTTGTGCATCTTCTGCTCTTTACTGCTTGGCTGGGCTGTGTATCCAGCTGTAAATTCAAGCTTTGATGTGTGCGTGTTCCTTGTGTCGCAAGGACAAATACAAATCTTGCGTTAAAGCATTCTCTTTTCAAGCAAATAATACAGCTGGGTAATCTGAATTTATCATTCATCTAGTTACATTCTTTTATAGGAAGAGAGTCTATGCAAGTGTGTGTGGATGTCTGAGTGACAGACGGCATGGAAGCTGACACCAACAGACGTGCAGCTAAATTATAGCCCAGCCACTGAGGCAGATATAGAAATATGAAATGCTTCTTGAGGCACACTGTGACACCAATGCTTAACAACAATCGCAGTAAATCATACGGCTGTACACTGCAATTAACATCCTTTACCTTTTTCTTTATCATCATATGCTGCTCCAAAATGTAGTTGCGTTAAAGGCATTTCAGCATTTTGTGCTGAAATTATTTTATTATTATTATTATATATTATATTATTTACAACACTTAATTAGCTTTTCCAGCCTCTGAAAAGTTCCGCGAGAACCCTGAATGTCATCGATTCCCTCTGTAGCACTGAAGAGTGAGAACCAAAGACGAAATAAAGTGACTGTAATCTGACAATTAGTGTAATTGGTTCAGCTAAACCTGACAAACTCTGGTTAACACAGAAATCACACTGGGATCCTGAACTGGAAAAAAAAAGAAAAAGAAAAAGGCTTACTTTTTCAAATCAGGCCAAGAGGAAACATGCATTTGGAATTGGAAGAAAGAGTTAATTATGATAAATGGGACCAGAGGAGCGGGACAGAGGGAGTCAGTGTGGGTGTGGAGCTCCACTGATGACAATGACAGGTTTCAGTAGCTCTCGGTGTTTGTACAGAGAACCTGCAGCCGCCACTGTGGGTGTTGTAGTGGTTGAAACGGCTCCAGGACGTGAAAACCACTGTTGTTTCAGGCCTATTAAAATGCACAACACCGCCCATAAAACTAGGGTTGGTAGCTTCCATGTGCGTTACTACATCCAGACCCTGCCCTTCAACCTTCTCAAATGAGAAAGGAGTGAGTGAAAAATAGTATTCCCTTCGGGGATAAACATTGCTTTGTGTGAATCGTAAAGTTTTCAGTAGAGCGTGAGGAAGAGGTGAGTGGGTATTTTAACATGGTCATGGAAAAATGGAATAAGGGACAAAAAGTCAACCTAGAATTCTTTGTTGATCATCTGCTACAAATTTAAGGTTTTTCATGATACCAGCAGAGGCATTAAAGAGCCAAACAAACAATCCATACTACAATTAGCTCCTGAGAATCAGCTGCTTGGTGGTCTCTAGCATCATTTTCCACTTCACATTGTGCTGTGCACCTTCTTTTTAGAGAATTCCCTCATGTCCTTAACCGTTACAGTGAGGGAAGTACTTTTTCACCCGGAAAACCTTTGGGGAGTTGTGTGGAGCACACAATAGATCAGGATGCTATGGAGCCTGGCGTTCATAAGGGCAGAGGTCTATTTTCAATGACAACAAGAGCAGTACAATAAAGTGTTATGTACAGGGCAAGTCCACAGGAGACACATCCTCTGCGTAGGAGTTCTATCCTAATCTTAAAAAACAAATGCAGAGGTTTGCTGCAACAAATTGCATTTTTGCCTGGGCTCATCTTAGCTTACCTGTGCAAAGAAAGATCACACAACTGTGCCCTTTTTTCTTAGCACTCATGATAAACAGTAAACGTGTATGCATTTCATCCAACTGTCCGCCTCTCTTGAATGCTCTCTTTCTCCTTGAAAGGCGTGCGAGAAAGTTGGGGTCAGTGTTGGGGTCGAGTCTGGTCAAGCTGAGGTCAACAGGCAGGAGCAAGCCCATTATGAGAAAGTGAAACAAGAGACTTTCCTTTCAGTGGCTCTACGCCCCGCTGCACTGACCCCCTTAGTCCTGACACATGCAGCCGAGTTGCATGAGAAATAAGCAGAAGAACTATCAATATACATGATATATGTACACTGAGATATTTTTGTTACATCCTTAAGACACTCTGGTTTGCTTCTTCTTGAGGATTTATTTGTTGATTTTACTTTACTGACTATCTGACAGCCTCTGTTTCTCTTCCCCAGCTGAATCTCTGCCTGTACTACACATTGCTGCAGGGATTAAAGCTTCTCTGTACAACACAAAAGCACATAACACACACCTCAAGATGTGTGAATGCTGGCGATGTGTGTTTTTAGGTGCTTTGATGCTTCCTTAAGATTTTCTGGGTTTTTTATGCAAGAGCAAGAAACCTTAAAAAAAAATCCACTTTAGCCCCAAAAAAAGCAGATGAAGCGCAGGTCAGGAGTCAACACAACGCATATGAATGAATCTCATTTATCCAGTGCTCTCAGCAACACAATAGAACCAGAGCAGAAGACTAGAAACTTTCTCTTGTTTCATAAACATCATAATCAGACCACTGTAATAACCCACCGACACTGTGCATGGGAAAAAAGGACACTCCTTGCAAAACCTCTAGAATTACTCCATTGTCTTCTGCAGCAATTGATATCCTTATTGCTGAAGTGCAGTACCTGGCTAGACTTAATGTTCCATAAAACAATATCCCTTTGAAACAAAATTCCCAGTTGTCTAAAACAGTATTCAACCCCAGATTACTTCTTCCTCCCATGCACACATTTAAAAAAAATCAAAGTCAAGTCAGATTTAAATCAACAAAATAAGGTGCTCACTGTTGGCAGTCAGCCACTCGGTTTCTAACTGGGGGCTCATTTGTCTAGATGGTTTATTCAAGGAAGAATGAGATGTTATTCAAAGGGAATAATAAGTGGTCTATTATTCACTGCTGGTGGTTTACAACAGACCACACATCCGCTATGTGGTTTCACCTTCAGAACTGAGGCAGCATTGTGTCTTTGAGCAGCCAGACTACACATTCACCCCGGTGCTGAACACAGTCTAGTAAAGAGCATGACTCTTGAGAGTTTGATGTCTGGAGAGTGTGGCGATTGCAGGAAAGGTTTTGGAAAAAAATAGCTGCTCGGAAATGGAGCACTTTACCACGTGCCTGTGTATAATTTTTGGCATTACATTTTCCCCTTGGAAGCACAAATAGAGTCACTAATTGTTCAGTAAAATGTTGCTGCATTGAAGATAAGATCTAATTTCCTCATTTCCACATTCACTTTTCATAGCATGTTGTAAGTGGAATAATAGCTGTGATTAAATATAAATTTAAAAAAAAAAAAGATAACCTTTTACACAGCACAGAGGACGTGGCACAGATTTTTTCTTTTCTTTTTTTTTCTGCAAAAATTCTCTCTCTGAGGCTGCATACGACCCTCCTGTAAAAAGCTAATAATATGCAGTGGATGATGTAAAAGATCTGCATCAGAAATTCAACTCTGAATTATCAGCAAATATAATTAAATAATACAAAGTGTAGCTACCTAGAATGTGAGAAGAAAGCAAAAAAAGAAGGGTATTTTTGGCTAAATGACCTTGTTAGATTATTGTAACAAATGCATGGCGAGCATTTTTTTTGCGGAAACCAGTTGAGAGGTAGCCAGTATATTTTTCTTTTAATACAGCATTATATTTTAGTGCACTGGCATCCAACCTCAGAGTTGTCCCTTCAGTAGGTCACAAGATAAGTCTGAGGGGTCATACAATTATTTACAGTGTAGGAACAAAGTTCTATATATGAGTTTGTGAACTCTTCTGTAATCTTTGCTCCGCTGTCCACAGACTGAGAGATGAAACGCATGGGAAAAAAAGTCAACAAAATACCAGAGGGTGGCAAAGGTGAAGAAAGCCCACATTTTCTAACTTTGGTGATGCATGGAGCTTTGTAAGTTAGCAGGGAGAGCACACTGGGTCACATTTTTGTGAGTTAGCACACTGAAAATGTGTAGGAGCGTGAGATTTTAAGGATTACTCCTTATTTCCACATGCCTGTGTGTTCAGTCTGTAATATGCTGTAGTGTACGGCATACTGTCATGTGTGAATGTAAGGAGTAGGAAGGATCGTAAGCTATCATTTCCTGACTTCGGTATGAGTGTGTGATGAGGTTAAATACCTTGAACATTATATAAATGATGACCTGACTTATGATCGGGACACATTTACAGACAGTGCTATGATGTACGCACAAGCTAATATGCTGATATGATATATGATATATAAGTTTAGTATGTGCTCTGTACCAGTGAAGACTACACTTTACTGGACTCTGTTAACAGCATGATTTCAACACTGACAAACCCTGCATTAAGCTCAGTAAGGTTCTACTCTGGTATGTGGAACCATTGGCGTCTTAGCCTATATGAAAATTTGTGACACTGTGGATTTTGTTTTATTTTCACCAGTTTTTTCTTTTGTCCCTATTGTTTTCTATGGACCTGTGTGTGTCTTTGAAGAAATAAAGTCAAATAGAAAAAATAGAATAAAAAGTATTCCCCACAGTGTTCACTGTAAGGAAAACCATGACAAAACAACATTAATAATACAGTAGTGAAGGTAAGTTAGTTTTTGTGAAAGACAATTTCCCATTATTTTGACACCAATGTTGGCTAGTTACAACTGAAGTTTTACTGGACTGTGTGATGGCGATCAGTTTGACTGTCAAGCTCGTAGTTTGTTAACCTGTTCGCTACGCAGTTGCTCTCTAAAATCCACCGCAAAAGTTAAAATATTGCAACATACCTAAGGCAAATCCCAGAGAGGAAAAAAAAACGAGATTAAAAGGATTCCCATTGGAATTAATGGACTTGCATAAAACACACACATATGTGGAAATGAGGCGTTATAGGAGGTAAGGAAGAGTGCACCATTTCTTCTTTTCTCCTGTCTCTATCCTCATCTTTCTCTCTTTGGCCTGGGCCCGTTCTGACTTGCCAGACTATCTCTCTCTGTCCGTCCCTCTCTAGGGACCTCTAACTCTGACAGCTGAATCCAGCAGAGGGATGTATGCAAGGCTGTGGGCCTCTTGAGAGAAGCTCCTTGTACAATTATTTCCCTCAGACCTGCTCCTGCTGCCTGTCTGCTCATCAATCCCGGTATCACGCCCCCATCTTCATCTCTTTCTCCTGCCCTTTATTTTTCCAATTCAAAAAGCAGGCCCCTCCCTCTTTTGTCTTAGAAACTTAAGTTCTTATCTTTTTAACTCTATCAGCCTTCTCTGTCTCTCTTTATATCGCGCCTCTAATCTCCCTCTGTATCTCTCTTCTGCCACCCTTTTTTTCTGCTTGGCTGCACAACAAGTAGTGGACCGCTTTATCTTTTAGATGTTATCGCAAACTTTCATATAAGGTTGGATGAAAAGAATATAGCACGCTCTGTAATTTCATTTTCTCATTCATCTGCTGTGGGAAGCATTGGCTTGCAACTTGAATTTTCCTCTTTTTTTCGAGGACATCGCTCTGATTAGCCCTTCGTGATATTTCAAAGTAGAGATAAATGTTTTCATTTTCTGAAGATTAAAGGATTTTCTGTATTTATATCCTCTCACTGATTAAATTAGAGTTTCTCTGGCTGTTTGTGTTGCTGCGATAGAAGCTCAGATAGCTCTAAACATATAACATCAAAAGAGCTTCTTATCCTAAAATAATGTGCTCCATAAAGATAAGATGCAGCGATGCACATTCGATGAGGGGCTAAAAAAACTAAACATTTTAGCCACATTAATTCCTCCTGTTGATATGAAAAACATTTACTATAGCAGATGACACACAAATAAGCACACACAAACATTCACCTGCTTTAGTAATGGGTGGCTGCTAAATTAGCGGTGACTATACATAGCAACGAGTGTCAAAGTCTCACAGGAGGCAGTCCAGTTTTGCACTCACCTCCGAGGTACAAGCTGCAGCTCCAAAAGAAGAAGCTTCTACAAAAGAGAAATATACGAGCTGAGCGCCGCTATCAAATGATCCTCTCATTCACGCTTCAAAGCCATTCATCTTTCTGAGAAATACAGCTGGGTGACAGGCCACAGAGGGGGGACAAAAAGTGTGTGTCTCCCTCCATGTGTCTGCATGTGTGCTTGGTGACAACTCATGACTCATTTCACCCTTCAAATGGCCCCATGGCACTTAATCAGTCAATAAACAAAGACCAGCAATGCCTCCTCACTCTTTCTTCCTCTGTCTCTTATTTCAAAATCCTCTTTTCACCTCTTTTCCCTCAGCTCATTACGCCCCATCACACCCTCTCACCACTCCCATCCTCCTCTCTTGTCCTAGTCTTTCTAGCCTCGCACTGATGTAAGTGCAAGAAAAAAAAGAGAAAAAGAGTGAACTCCAAAACTTTAAAAAAAGACGTTTACAATCAAGTCTGGATCCTCTTGGCTTGATCCCTGGTGAAAAAGAGGCTTTGGGGATGATTTAATAGTGACCCAAATAAAGTCTCCCTCTTCCTCCTGGGCAGCCGTCATGGTTAAAAGACAGATTCCTTTGCTATTTGAGTGGGGTTTGAGGTTGTAAGGGAGATAGGGACATAACTAATGTAGTGTAACAGTGCTGGCGAGTGACGGCTGGCTTAGTGGAGCTAATTCCCTCTGACGTGTCGACATGAAACTGGATGTTTCGCTCAAACCGCAGACATTTATTCTTGGATCCAAGCAGCAGAAATAATAGTGCAACCAGGCTCGCATGTTGCCTTCCTGCGCTTCCCTGCCTCCCTCTGAAGTCAAATGATTTCCTACACCTGCTCCTGTGCTGCTTCTGCTGTTTAACATGCAGTGTGAAATTACCTTGCCTTCTTCTGCCTGTTTGACAAGGATACGTCCCATCAGAGAACTGCTGCGTGTGTGCTTTTGTCTGATTACACACGTGCACCCCTACTTTTTATCGCCTCACTTACAGCTCTTCTCATGTCTGCCTTAATTTTGAATCTGTTTGTGCCGACCTTACTCTGACAGTGAAAGATCACAATGTAACACAGCTTGCAATGGCTGCTTGTCTGTTTTTGAAGAGTCAGAACACGACTTTAAAGCTAATTTAGATGGAAAGACTTATGTGTATGACATCAATGTAGAGTTTGGTGAGGATTAACAAGAGATAAACAAAATGAGACATAGGGTTATATTGTGAATCCCACTCGATAACTTCCTTACAATCTCTTTAGAAACTGTTGTGAGACTTTGCGGTAAAAAACAGAAGTGTTGTGGATGATAAGCTTTCACTTTCTCTGTGAAGGGCGGGCTTTTCAGATCCAATGTGGGAAACCTTGGAGTTGCCATAGCAACATCCCACCATCTCACTTAATGACAGACAATAGCAGAAATGTAAAGGGAACAAAAGTATGTCTACTGACACCTTGGCAAGTTTTTCTATTATGTAGGGATTGGTCAGAAATGTTTCTGAATGTGCTAAAACTGACACAAATAGTTGCAAACTCTCCAGGGAGCTCCAAATACATACACAAATATTGTTAATCAGTGTCTTCTATCATGTGGAATGTTTCTACAGGCCCACTACAGACTTGAAATCAGAAGTGGCAGGTGGAGCAAGGAAGGGATGAGATATTGGCAAAGTGGTTGTGATGTCTAAATATCCGTGGTACTGAAAGGACAAAGCACAGCAGGGAAGAATAGTAAACCACCTCCGCTATTGTTTGAGACTCCAAGTTTACTTGCGTAAGAGTAATAAATCATCCTCTGAAGGGAATCTGTAAAATAGGTGCTCCCGTGCAGTTCTCAGCCAATAAACCCCAATCTTTTGTGAGGCAATGTGTACAGACACAAACTATCCTAAAGCCCCATCTTGCTGTTGCCAGATAAATGAGTAACCAAAGGGACCTTAAAGAGCACAGAGGGGCCAGAGGGTAATGACTGTTTAGTTTAAACGCACATGATTATGCCTTTTACTTTCACTCTCAGCAGGACTCGCACCCCCCCTCAAGGGGCTGGAGAATCACAAAGGTCAACAACAATGGGCTTGTCGTTCAATCAGTTTCTATGGCGACCACACAACCCTGCTAAGGCCGCCAGGGTCATTTTCATCACAGAGTTCTCCTGGCTGGGGCTAATTACCGTGTTTGTGCTGGTGCCAGAGCTCGGGCAAATTTCCATCACAGTGCAAATATCAGTGCCACAAATCAAATGCTGCTCTTTGCCAAACATTAGAGGGACTGACTGGTTAACATTCAATGGGCTCGTCACTATCTGTTACACATCTCTACTTTAGAGCAGGAAGGTAAGTGTTCTTGTTGCTTCGTGCTACAACTATTTACAATTTAAGGATTAGTGTGCAGACTATTTGCTCTACATTGTTGTTCTCTAACTGGATATACAGTACTGCGCAAAAGTCTTGAGCCACCCCTATTTCTTTATATCTTGTCAAGAAAAGTGCTGCCATTCATTGTAATATGAGCAAACATAAATGGAAACACAGTGTAGAAAGCAAAGTTTGTACAAATCTAACAAGCTTAGAAGTCAATATTTGGTATGGCCATCATTATTTTCCAATCCAGCTTTAACCTGTCAGACAAGCTTTCTTGTCATTTGTTTAAGGACATCTTAAACATTCCAAATCTCCTCTTTGGATGTTGGCTGCCTTTTATTCCGTTTTCTGTCAAGATGATCCCACACTGCTTCAATAATGTTGAGGACTGAGCTCTGGGGAGGATTCATCACTCCATGTGACCTGTTGCCACTGATCATCACTTTTTGTGTCATCTGGCATCCCTCATCCTTTTCTCCCTGTTTTCCTTACTTAAGAACAGCTTATTGTCAGACACCCTTCCATGGACAACATTTGCTGCAGGGAACAAGAAATGGATCAACGGAAGGGTCAGATGCGTCTTTCAGATCCTGTTACAGGTCTTTTGTTGGATTATTAATTTTTCAGATTTCCTTAGAAAATCACTCTCAGATTCTGTCCATCTACTGAAGGTATCTTTTAGACCTGACACTTCTTTTTTCCCACCTGTTTAGTTTTCTCAATTTTTCAGAGCCACACTGCACACCATGCTCAGATACGCCTCAGATATTTTCAGCTAATAATTTTTTTCTTATTTTTTCAATCAGTGTTATCCCTGAAATTTTTCAAAGATGCAACTGAAAAAGTGGAACAAGTGAAGGGAATAGATGATGTACAGGAAACTGCTGATAAAAATGTGCCTGTAAATACAATCTAAAATTGGCTCATTCAAGTTCTCTGTCTTGATTAGATACTACAGTTATTCTTTATTGAATTGGGAGCCTTTTTTGTTTGAATGGTCCATTGGTTAGTGTTAATTGGCTTATCAAACAAACACACAAACAAAAAAAAGAGATAAATTACTTTAAAAATTATCTGGGACCACGACTTAAAGCAATACAATGTAACTTCTCAAAAAGCACATTATGGAGCGCCCCCTACAGGCTTGGAGGTAATGTACGGTTACACTGTCGTAAATACAACACCCTTTCGCTTTCACGTTTCACGTTTGTTGACGAACCGGCGAGGAGTCAGAAGGTGCAAGCTATGTCGACCGAGAAGGTAAGAGTAATCAAATGTACCTGGGAGTGTGAGAGGGGTCTATTTGTTTTTGCGGTAGGTGTGCCAGAAAGCAAGTCGAAGTACTTCCGCTCAGCTCCCGGGCCGGTCCAGCAAAGTTACATAGCGCAGTTATTCCAACTCAGACCCCCGAAGGGCATAGGAGACAGGCCAATCGTAATATTAAAACTCATTCTAGCCGCACAATTTTTTTCAAGCTGTTACTTTAAGGTAGAAATGTTACATAGTATTACTTTAACTGAAAACGAGCGGAAAAGCAGCCAGTGTTCAAAGAAAGTCTTGATAAGTATTGCTCAAGACCCCATTAAAAGACAACATGAAGGCTTCTGGCTTCAAAATATAAAGAAATGAGGCTCAACACCTACTCCTGTAGGTTTAATTTTTTATTACGTTTCTGCTACTAACTAACTATTGCAGCTCCATTGTTGGTGTTTTTTTTCCATGCAACATTTCTCAAGCAGCTCAAGAGCGTAATAAACTGAAAACCTTTGCCAAGAGGCATCATATCACATTATTTCTTGACTCAACACTTTCATGACCTCACTCTCGCACTCTTCTCCCTTTCTCCTCTCTTTGCCTGAGGGATTTTACCATTCAACATCTAATAAAGGCCTGGACACTGAAAGTATGAAGGTATTCTACCATCTGGATGAGGGTCACTTCTTTCCACTGGTAAGCACAACATGACGGGATGGACTAGCCACAGCGTCCTCATGGGTTTGAGGTCTTAAGATCAGAAGAAGCTAACTAATCAGAGATGCTACTGTGATCAAAACAAGCACAGACCCCCTGAATACCAATGGGATGGAAAATAGTATGTTGAGGGCAAAATATCAGTTTAAAAAAATCTGCATGTTTTCAGACAAGGTGAATGCCTCGGGCCTGAAAAAAGAAGGTGAATAGATGACTTATTTAATAATTATGTCTACTTAATCATACACTAATGAGGAGGAACAGGGTTGGGGAATAAAGCTGCAGCAGGGGCAACTGGAACACTATGAATTCACCAGATTTCTACTCATTATCTCTTCAAAACACCATTTGTATTTTTGGCAGCATTTATTATCCCATATTTAATGTGTCCAACTCACCGACAGAACATTCAGTTCTGAGCCGGTTAAGCTTTTGTGTAAACATAATGTTTGCTTAAGGTGGGATTTGTAGTGTAAGAAAAGCTGAAATAAATCTCTGATTCAACTACTTACAAAACACCTTTATAGCTTAACAAAGCCATGGGTAAAAACCATCAAGGACACACTCTTTTCTGCACAATTAATTCAGTCTGTGTTGTATAGCCAGGGGCCTTGAATACACTGGCTGCAAATACAGGTAAAAAATATGC
Source organism: Odontesthes bonariensis (assembly GCF_027942865.1). Classification (NCBI taxonomy): domain Eukaryota; kingdom Metazoa; phylum Chordata; class Actinopteri; order Atheriniformes; family Atherinopsidae; genus Odontesthes; species Odontesthes bonariensis. The sequence goes on from NC_134525.1 coordinate 16,565,364, forward strand.
ATAAAGCTGCACACGGTCAGGTTCTCAGAGAGGCTGTGAACACTGTTCCTGACCTTTGAGCATTGAGAGCTGAGAACTTTCCCAAAGAAAATTAAATGGAAATATTTATTCTATCAAATCACAATATAGAGGCCAGTTGGCATGAAGTAGCTTCAATGTTACTTCTAATGGTAAGGGCATTTTATATTGTCAGAAAAAAATGAATAAATAAAGTACATAATGTGTATGCTAATATTCTTTCTAAGAGTGATATTTCCCAACTTGCATGTCAGCTGTGAAACCAGCGAAATTTCCAGCTCACTGCTGTTTGATAAGCTCCTCTCTTATTTCCTTTTTCAGTTCATCACCAGTGGTATCTTTCAATCCTCTGCCAAAATACATGTGCACTTGCTGCAATGACTACAGGAAATATGAGCTACTGAAGCTTGTCGGTTGTGACACCAGCACCTAATCGACTGTATTAGGATGTTAAAAGCAGGAAGGAAAAGCCAAACACAGCTGCAAATTTGTTAATATAAGGGTTTGAGGATAAGCTTTGTGGTGTGTGGTGGTGGCTGCACTCTGTCAGCACCACCAAGTGGTCAGAAATCGTAGAGCACAACGCAAAACTTCTGAAACTGACTATTTGTGTGACTATTTTGTGGACCGGTGTGTCTTTACTGCGCGATGTTTCAAACTCCCATTCTGCGGCACAATTTCACTGAAGTTAAAAGAAAGGCAAACGTGGGTGTGTAGAATATAATTAAAATGGTTCGTTAATGATCAAGAGAAAAACAAAAAAAAAAGAACAAACAGCGCGTAATGAAGGACATTTGCAACAGACGTCTGTGACATTCTGAATAACAGTAAAAGCCGGAGCACACCAGCCCGCAGCCCTTTGATAAAATACGCTGCTTCTTACCAAGTGAGGTGCCCAACTCCCGTTCATCTAGTAGAGAGAAAAGCTGCGTGTGTTGTCCCGCTGAGAAGAGTGGTGAGGAAACAGAAAATGAAGATGAGCTGAGAAATGAAATATCCTCACTTCTGCCGTGGCTCGTTAAATGTGGACCTCAGTAAAACTCCTATCTCTCCACAGATTCCACTGCGCCCTGTCTCGTCCCTCTGGAGCCCCGTGTGCTATTTCTGCCCCCACAGGGAAGCGCTCTGTGCCGGTGGCTCCTCGGCGCACGGCTTGTAATCGGACACCCAGCTCTGTCTCGCTGCGCCACACACAATGTGTCTCAGCTCTGTGTCGCGGTGCGAAAAAGCAACTGCGCGTTGAAAAAGCAAAACTTTTCCGCAGCTGTAACGGTCAGTGTTTGAGCAAAGAAGAAAAGAATAAAAATAACAAAAAACCCACGCAGCCAGAGGAGCAGAGGAAGGAGATGCCTCCGCGAGACTGCCTTCAGTTACAGCTGCGCAGCTCGGGAGCAGGGTTTTGTTGGCTGAGGATTGCGCCCCCACTTTGCGCGTCCACTCCAGCGGCGATCAGAGACGTGGCAGCGGCGCACAGCTGTCCTGCAGGTGGAAGAGAGCGATAGAGTCCATAAAACGCAGGAGTTACAAGTGGAATGACTGGGATTTGTCAAGTCTGACATGTCTGTTGTGACATATTGACTGTGCTCTGTTCATCCCAGCAGTAAAAATCTCTCCTGGATTGTGTTCTCCGGCAGGGTCAGAGGTCAATATCAGCCTCTGATAGTTAGCATAACAAAGTTCTGTCTAATCCCTGGAGTCTAACAATACACTTTTTTTTTTTTTTTTTTACATCTTCTTTTTAGAGAATTTTAAAAAAGCTTATTTATTCATTTTGTTTAATTAAATAGTTTAAACAAATAGATCCCCAAAACTGTCAGTGATGAGGTGTCATGAAGATTCACAAACACATAGCAGAAATGATGCTTTACAAAAGTGGGCTTTGAACACTTTCATGTATACCTGCAACCACTGGGCTGTCAACACAAAGCCAGCTGCTCAGCATTCTGGATGAAGTTTTCTGAAAATGCTTCATTCAGCCAGTCTTGCATTAATCTAACAAAATGCAATTATTTACCATATTTGATGTTAGAGACTTAGACAGAAAGATAAGAGGAGAGCAAGGCAGAGAGTGACAGTGCTGTGTTTCTGTTACTTTGTGTATTCTAATAGTGACATTCCCTCTTAAATGACCAAATAATCCTCTGGTGAATAAATGCTCTGAAATGAATGCTTCACTACCGAGCTCTAAAAGCTCTAAGTGCTGTACACCTGCGACGGACAGCGTCAGTGTGTGTCTGTCTTCTTGACGGACACGAAGCCAAGTCAACAACAGCTTGTTAATACGCCTCTACGTTAAACAGGAATGTGCCCCTGCGAATGTCTCTGCTCCTGTGTACCCACATCTACATTCAAATCAGGTAATTTTCATAAAAATGTTGTTGCCCACATGGGGGAAGTAAAGCTGAGATTTACATTTCAAGTGGCCTCTGTGCAACTCTGGGAATTGTGTGGGTAACCTTTTCCCTTTTCTCGTGGTGCGGTGAGATGCCGAGGGAGCAGATCTGCTGCATATCAGAGCAGACTGGAGGATGATCCAGCAGGCTGAAGGCAGTGATAGTACTTGACAAATGCAATGTTAAAAACTAAAAGGAGGGAGAAGTTGAGCACTGAGGCAATTAAGTGAATTTACAAAAGAAAATCAACTATCTGAAGTAGTTTCGTCATCTGTAAGTGCTGTGAACTTTTACTTCCTGCATTGGGTATTTCTCTCTCTTCGGCATGGATGTTTTACTCCCTGACGGCTAAACCCAGAGAGCTCCGGCTGAACTTCTGAGTGAGGTCTCAGTTGCCTGAGCTTCACATGTCTAGCAGATTTCATCAGTGAAAAACATTGCAGTGCCTTTCAATCAGGGATCTCCAACTCCGGTCCTCTCGGGCCGCTGTCCTGCAGATTTTTAGATGTTTCCCTGCTCCAACACACCTGATTCAGATCGATGCCTCATTAGCTGGTTTGTGCAGAATTTGACAATCTTTTGAAGAGATCCATTTGATCCAATCTGAATCAGGTGTGTACTGGCAGCCATACTGGTGTCTAGATCTTCTCTGGTGTTTGTTCCTGCTTTGATGTCATGCTGTCTCGCTAAAGTTGCCAAGCAACCACAAAATTTTTAACATACCTGCTCATACAACAAAAATGACATTTTCCTTACTCTTTTTCTCAAATAGATGCAGTCATACATCATTCAGTTTTCTGATGACATCCACATTCCACATCTCGCTTGTGTTCATTTAGCCCTAAAAGCTCATGAAAAGGAAGAAGAGGATGGTAGATGGTGCTAATCTATGGACCTTGAAGCAACAGATTGCTATTTGGAGACTTTTCCTGACAGTGCTCTCCGCTCATTAACCTTTTCTACTTCCCTCTCCCTCGAGATTCCTTTCTTTTCTACTGCACTGTCATGCATGAATAGTTACAGTTAGGAGTTAAAAGAACATGGGTAAAGTTAGAGGTAATATAGACAATTAGGTCTACATGTTGCCGAAGTACATGTAGACCTACAAAAATCTCCAGACCTACGGCTCACACATTTAACTGTTGATGACTCCTGTCATGTCGTGTGAAATCTGCCTGACAGAAAACAACAGTCATTGGATACGTTGTCATCTCACAATTTACAACTATGGGTGGTGAAAGCACCATGTTTTGGACATGTGAACAAATGTACCGATTACACATTTGCTGGTGAGGATAGGTTGCTTTTATTGTACTCATTACATTAAGCAGATATTGCTTTCAGAATAAAAATAAAATAAATAGTCAGATTTAATCGAATGGAAGACAGTCACACCATAGAACATTCCCTGCCATTTTATGCGCTTTTCGTTATTATGTTTACTTTATGTGAGCATGCACATGTGTAATGGGTAGTGTGAATGAGTGTCTATAAACGATCATAGAAAATTAAAAAAAAGGTACTGACAGCAGGCCAAGCTCAAAGCATGGGTGCCAAACCTTAGTTGACTATAGCCAAGACCCCATATTCCCTGTGTCAAACAGGCCATCTGTCATGCTGTATCTCTGCCATATCATATCCCAGGTCATCTCTCACTTTGCAAAAACCAGCCAGGCACAGGATCATGCAAAGTATACAGTCTCACTGAAACTTAAAGGCAACATTCTCACATGTTGAGGTTGAAACACGCTTGTACACTGAATGATCCCACATCAACGGCTCTACATCTGACTCAGGTTGCAGTTGCGGAGAGAGCACAGGTGAGTTAAACACAAAACCAGAGACAGGTGTTTTGGTCACTTCTTCGGTAGAGAATGTGTTGGGATTTTCAAGAGTGAGGAGAGGCATGACAACGGAAAGATCGCAAGGGTGAGAGGGAAGAGCTGGCCAGCTGTGAAAGTCTGCAGTCATTCCTCACTCTTAGTTTCATACCTGCAGACTCAATGAGCCATCCCACGCTGCAGCAAGGCTTAAACCGTGCGATTTCTCAGGCTTACTCAGCCTTACCATGCCCTGCAGCAGCAGCATTTAGGGCCTTGTAATGCCGGGACTCAACAAAGTCTACTTCCCCTGTCACGCTCCACGGGAGGAAGAATTGGACAATGATGCTGTAACTGTCAGGACAAGTGTGCATGCGACAGAGGAGTCAAAAGTGTCAGCATAACTACTCAGAAGGGGAAAGTTTCCACCGGGTGCTAAATTGTGAGCTAAAGATCTGGGATAATGCTCTTCCTATTAATCATGCCTATCTCATGTCTCTGTAGGTGTGATATTGATCTATCAGTAAGCATGCTTCCTATAATTATCATAAACAACTAGTGGATGAATGGTTATGAAATGTTGGCATAAGTATCCAGAGGTTGAATCTGAGTCCACTGGCAATCGAACAGCCTTATCTTTGAAACAACTGTGTTCACCAGATCAGCCCAAATCTGGAATGGACATTCAGGCTTTGGTATCTATGGCTAAGAGTTAGCCAAGTTTAAGATGGTTCAAAAGTAAAATAAGCACTCAAAAGTTATCTCACTTTTCATATTCATACATTTAGATTGTAAATGTTTGGATAGTACTTTTTCATACTCACTTCGTAAAACCAAAAGCTTTTGTGTCCTACGTTTGAAATGTTTGAACCTCTTGGGCTTTTTTGTTTTGAGGTTTCTGCAGAGCTGCTGAGGCAAAAGGAGGAGCACTCACAGGGGTGCTGGGAGCTTGAGTGAGTGCTTTTTCTGCATTAAGTTTATCTTTTTAATAAGATAATCTAAGTCAATTATTTATAATTATTTCTCCCCACATGAATAACAGACCCATGTCATCCAGACCTCAAAAGAGTGAAAGTATAACACCCACGTTTCATTCCCCTCACAATCAATTCTAACATGTCTGATGAGCCCTTTTCATTCCATATGGTACCATCATTAGGCCAAAGGTTTTCTTTGTTCAATATCAAGCCCATCCTGCATTTCTCTTTCTACATTTCTTTCACCGGGATTCCGCACTCCTCTACCTCATTCTTGCAAATGGTTAGGGTTAGGAGTTCAATTACAAGGTTAGGATTAGAATTAAGGTGGGGGTTTGGGTTAAGTTTAAATGTAAAAAAAAATTGTTAGGTGTTCCTAACCTTTTAAGTGTTCATTGGTTGCGTTTCCCATCATGTCACGTGGACGCTCTCCTACAGAAAAACATAGCCCTTGTGCCATCTCACAACTTACAACCACAGATTGAGATGGTACTATGTTTTCTTATTATGTTTCATTGAATCAGGTTGGTCCAAACAGTAGTAGGTTTTGTGCTAGGCTTCAGTGAAGACATGCTGCTACCATTTGAAGCTTCAGTTTGTGGAAAGATTAACCTCCTTAAAATGATCAAGTATCCCCAACACTACTTCTCAGTTTTCTTGATGTTGACGTGTTTCACCGGGCAGGGCAGAGCATAGTCTGGGTGATTTGTTTTTTTACGAGCTTAGTTCGCATGTGATATAATCACATGGATGGACAATGCTTTGCTACAGCACCATGATATGGAATGGTTTTTTAATCATGAATCTAATGATACATATATTTCTTATTAGCATCAAAGTAAGACTGTGTTAACGACAACCCAATTGTACACCTGAAAATAGAGCACTCCGTTCACTGAACTTTACATCCTTCTCTTTCACTTATATCATCGTGAAAGTTTACTCCATTTATCCTCGGTCTGTCCAATCCTCAACAGCCTGCTACGATGTTGTTTGGAGGTATGATACAGTATTCTTAGGGCAGTAACCATCCAAAGATAGTGAGAGAGTGGACTGAGTTAGATAATGACTTGCAGCGCCACAGTCCAGGGGGTCATCTTTCAGGCTCTCTGCCAAATACTGCTGGCTGTATTTGTCTTTGTCCTCCCCTGTATAGCCCATGATGGATAGCAAAAAGAGTATGGCTGATGGTTAAAGTTTTCCTCTTCAAGTGTCTCTTTTTTTTTCCACAATCACCATTAGCAGTGGTAAAGTTAAGGGCTGGAGAGTTGAACTCTGTGAAATTCAATCATGGGAATTGAGGGTTTGGAGGTGTGAGGTCTTGGCCTCATGGGCAGTTTGAAGATTGCTTCAGATTAATTAATGTCAAAAATGGAGAGGGTGAGGCTGCAGAGAACAATTATGTACGGGACTGCTAGGCATGACGTTCACTTTTCAAAGTACAGTGTGCAGGCTGACTTTCGTCTGTGTATTAGGGAAGATATTCTTTTTTCCCAGTCAGTTATTTTGAGCAGCCACAAGCAATTTTAACTGAAAGGCAAAAGCTACCCACGGCTAAATAGATAGAAAAATAAAGCCACTTATGTAACCACTCAAGGCATATATAATCCGTAGAAGCCAGTGGGCAACACTAACACCATCTCCTGTGCGTTGTAATCTTCTGAATGCAGATTCTGGGTTAAAAGGGAAACACCACTCAATTAAAATCTCAGGTTTCATTTTAAAGCTTGAATTGTACAGTCAGTGTCTGCGTCTGTACTTATAAGCCACCACATAACAACTATATTCAGTGTATTTTAGTGCAAAAATGTATTTTCAAAGGGAATCTTGCCCTTTTTCTGTGACAATGTTACATGTAATATACCCTTACAGTAACTGCAGAATAGCACCCTGCTGTCACAGCCACTTATTCACCTTCCCACTGCGTTCTTCATAGAGGATCCCATCAACAGGGCCACATCTCAGATTAGGCAGATGAATAAACTGTATTCTGCTCCTTTTGGCCACAGGAGACTTGAGTAATTGTTCACTGACACTGTCTCAGGAAACTGAAATAAATCCTACAATTTCCAACTCAGCAGATGCTATTTGTTTATTTCAATGCCATCTTGCGTTTCAGGGTGACTGCACCGACCTCTCACCACTCAGCACCGCCTGTCCTCTTGAGTGCACACATCGAGAAGTCTGTGTCCTCACACACTCCGGGCGTAGACATCATTCACACTATTATGACTCACATAAACACCTAATGTTCACAGCCAAAGCACACCTTTTTTTCAAATATGCCTGATATGCCTCGTGACTTTGTTCCTGCCATTATCGCGCTTGCACATAAACCACAGCTACACCCTCAGACCGCCCGGCACAGTGGGACTTTTGCATGAACCTGTGATGTTCCCGAAGCAGGTGTGCACAGCTGACCAAGATTGGTCTTCTCGCTATGGTGGATTTTTATTTCCTGGAGCTTTGGGAACTTAATTTATGTTAGTCAAAGTCAATCAAAAAGAGACAAAAATATGAGTGGTTTGGCACCGTTTTCCAGTCTAACGGGAAAACAGAGAGCAAATAAATGAAGAAGCCTGTGGATGCTCTCTGTAAATGTAGCACAACAATGTCTTTGCAGATTACAGAGCTGGTTTATAAATCCTTCAGCAGATAGTGATTTTCATAAACTGCCACATTAAAGGAGGGAAATAACCACCAAGGCTGACAACAGCAGCCAAAGCTGACATTTACTGATAATAATCAAACTCATAACTGGAATATTATCATTTCTTATTATTCTGAGTCATACACATCCAGTTTTTTTTTTTTTCATAATGAGCCTGCAATATGGAAGGAACCCATTAGAGAGGAGGCTCTTTTGGAAATACAGACATCCATCATCTATGTACCCTCCTGTAGAGGCCAGCTGCAAAGTACTGTAACATGCTACCCATGCTTCATATGAGAAACGAGCTTTGTTGACAGGCAAAGGGGCGCTTCGGTAATTGTTTTTGTCCCATGTTGGACAACTTAATTAATTTCAATTACTGCCTCTCCAGTTGGAGGTTAGAAGTCAGGGATGGGGCAGGCTTTTTGAAGGAGGTAGAATCTTGTGTTTATCATTCCATTTATCAAAGAAGACGCAACTGCATGCTGAGTTGATACCTGTGAGAGAGAGCTCAGACAGCCTTCTTTCTGAAGTTGTTTTAAGAGCTGCTCTGCCTACTGATGGAGAGAGTGAGTCATGAGAGTCAGGCTGTTCACGTAGTCGAGCCAGAACCATCAAAATGGCATTATAAGATGGAAGCACCTGCTTGTTTTCATGAAATTTAGGCCACTCTGCGAAAAGTAAAAACTCTTTTGCTTTGGCTTTGAACATTCCCTCACCCCTGGAGTCACTTTCACCCTTTCCCATCTTTGAGGCACGCCTTTGGACAAGATGAAAGTAAATGTCTGAGCACTTCAGTCAGGGTAGGGATAAACTATGGAGACTGCTAGTGTGAAGTGAATGCATCTAAAACAAGGTCTAATGGCTGAATGGAACTAGAAATACCGCAATGTTTTGCAGTAAAGTGACAGAACATCATCAAATGCTGGAAGATGATTTTTAAAAAAAAAAGCTCTGGTGGTTGTAGCTTTTTCCGGCATGAACTCATTTCCATTAATCCAATGACGACTGAATTGGCTTTGTGAAGCCAAAGCGCGTCCGTCAGCGTTCAGAGCACACAGGTCACATTTCTGTGAAAGTCACGACAGCAATCTCAGCAAGTTGGAATTGTTAACATTTACATATTGCTTTCTAAATGACACGAGTATGAGACGCATTCAGTCACATAAATGTAAAAGCACACACACATTTACAGAAAGGCAAGAATGGCTCTTTTTTCATATAAACTGACACAAAAACATTGACATATAAGAGTGCAGTCTCATAACGTTTACTGAAACTGTCACAGAAGTACTGTTTACCAAATTTACCAAAGTTAGGATATGTCCAGTGGAAGTAGGATGTACAGGATTTGTTGCAAAGTCTGTTGTCTCATTGTTGAGGGAGTTGGGTGTAAGTGGACAGAGTGTGAGGAAAATAGTGAAGGAAGTGTCCGATGAGGCAGTAAAGTCCAGTCAGTGGATTTGGATTAGAAGAAGCAATAGTAGCTGGGGGGGCAGCAGGGTGAGCACTTAGGGTAAACAAACTCTTGGAAGAACAAAGTAAGAAATCCAGGATATATTTAAGTGGAGGGTGTAGCCCACACAGACATAATATACGTAGACGCCTCATAGACTGACGTTGCCTATTGGAGCTGACGTATCAGCGCGGCCGCCATCTTGGATGGGTCTCCAATGCCCCCACATTACATTTATTTCGACTGAGGACGGTGTATATCCCCAACTACGATAATCATAACTCCCCGAATTTTTACCGGATTTTCGCACGGTTTGGTTTGTTACAAACGGCAGAGATTTAGTTATGATACAGGCCGCTGTCACACATTACAAATACGTGCTTTCATTCTGAATCACTTTGTATTATGCTCTTTAACAAAGACATATGGTAGGCTATGGCATATTGATAAATGTATAAATTAATTTGAATATAAATGAATAAAGAAACAAGTTTGATTGTTCATTTGAATTTATTTCTCTCTCTCTCGCTCTCTCACACACACACACACACACACACATACACACATGCACACACGCACACGACCCTTCTGTAATACATATACATACAAGCTCCCATATAGGATTCAAGGATTTTTTTATTTGTCATTGTATTCCTACAACAAAATTTTGTTGGCACTCAAGAAAAACAGACAAAACAACAAACAATGAATAAAATAAAGAATGCGGGAGAAAACAACCCCGTGGATTAAATGGTTATAAGAACTGCCAAAGGTTCCTACAGTCCGAATGAGAGAGAGTACCAGTTCCCGCTGTAATAACGTTACATGTAAGAAACGTTAGTTACAATGACATAATATTATATATGGTAAAATAACCAAAATTATTGTTTAATCTTACTTGTGAAAGGTAATCCCACGCGATTTGGTATCAATACTGCGCCAATTATTCCAACTGTAAACTGCACAAAATACGAGCATAGTTGCTCACTCTCCGTCGACTCCAATTGATTCTGGTGCTAGCTTAGAGTGAGGAGACCCACCCAATATGGCGGCGACGCTGTTACGTTCCAGCAACGCCATGAGGCGTCTACGTATATTATGTCTATGGTGGCCATTTTAGGTGAGTTGACCTGTATGGCCTTGCTTTTGCTGGCATCTTTAGTGATTGTAGGACTGTTTAGGTGAGTTTGTCTGCTGAATCTGCTAGTGTGTCTTGTCCTGCCTCCACCTCTGGCACCCTCTATACTTTCATTACCCCCTACCCGAACCAGGGTTTGTATCCCCACCCCGCTGTGACTGGTGTGCAGTTGGTGAGAGGCTGGGGTAGCTTGGGGATGTGGAAAAAAAGATGGTTGTTGTGGTGTGAGGAGCAGTGATGGCTGGCATTAGTGGAGTGACTCTGGGCCAGTGATCACTGCCGAGCCTTCTGGAGGTGTCGTGGGCCCAACTAGACGAAACACTGATGAAAGGAGGTTCCCACCTGATGACCCCAATGACATGTTGGTCAGCACTGCTCACTGGTCTATATAGGGATTATAGGGAACTATTCACTGAGTCTGGTCCATTAATTTCTTTAGCACAAGTTTCTTGTGTTTACTTTGAATCCAGACATTTAAAATGCCTGGAGATGAATGCCATTCTGGTCTCCATCGGCAGAGGCTTACAGCTTATGAGTTTTATAAAGTATATTTTTGTCTTCCATTGTGCAGTGCACAGATAAATTAAACCTACAGCCTTAAAGGTGGGGTAGGGGTTCTTTTTCTGGAGCATTTTTTTACATATTGCTTGAAATATTCTTCACACCCCCATTGCAACCAATAAATTAAAAGTTTTGACACAAAAATGAAAAGTTTTAGTGGCCTCTAGAACGAACAATTCAGGAAAAACACTCCTACCCTACCTTTAATCCATTCATATTAATTCTCCCATTAATGATTCAAGCTTTGATCAGATTAGAGCCAACAACTGTAGCTGGGGCTTCTGGAGACATTTACTCTCTGGCCAGTCATGTTCAGAAATTGCCATTTGCTTTTATTAGATCAGAGCGTGCTCCATCACTGTCAGTGAAAACAATCCAACATTTATCTGTGCAGAACCCAGTTTCAATCAGCAATATGCTAATAATATCTTAGTTGTACACTTGAAAGCTCTCTTGGAGGAAGGCTTCTGATTTCCCAAGTGTGACTTTATGGTTGGAAAAGGCAACAAAATGAATAACCAGCCCATCTTTGATACCTTCCAGAGTCAAGCACACATTTCTCACTTAAGCAACACACGTATTATCATTTTAGCTACATGGAGCCCCATCAACCTCTTAATTGATAAGTTAATTGCTCAGAATCCCTAAACTGTACCCTGAAGACCGGCTGGTGTTGCCTTAGGGAGTGTGAGACTTGTGTCAACATTTCCCCATGTCATCTCATTCATTCCCTCTTCCTGTGTCTATGCGTCGGAGCGTGAAGCATGAGATTGGATTTACAGTGTAATGGAAGAAAGCGCATTGTTTCTCATCTGTGAGAGAGGAGGATAGAGCTGATAAAACCCTCCAACTTGCCCAGCTGGAAAGTTGATCAAAGGCCTTGCATGCAGCGAGACAGATTAGTGTGTTTTCTTTGCTCTTCCATTTTCCGAGTTTGCTTTCTCAAAAATAGTTTGGGTTTTTGTGGTGATGTTGCCATTGATTTGCTCTGTTGTCTTGTGTTGCGTTTTGGAATAAAAGCAGGAGTGAGCGAAGGAGGTCGTCACTGAAACGCTCAGATATGGTGTGAATTTTTTCTCCAATAAGCTTATGGTGCAATTTGTATGGAAGCAGACATGATGAAATTCGCACTACTTGGTTTAGGTCATTGTTGTGGCAGCTGTAATACAGATTACTCAGCATTCATGCCATCCCAGTATGAAGCTTAATCAAGAGGAATAAGATTAGCTTCTTTTCTTTGAGATCTAAGGAGTGTCCATTTTTCTCTCTGACTACTCGCTTTTCATTTCCATTCATTGACTTTCCTCTTAGTAAATGGAGTGCCATTATCAGTTAATTACCTCTTATCTGCGTTAGAATTGCAATGATAACATTTTCCAGTGTCACACCAATGCAAAATCTTTTTCAAGTCGCAGCCACCGTCTAATACCACATCTTTATCTTTATTTCCCTTAATCCAATGCAGAGAGAGCGGCATCGCTTTGTTCTGGCTGGGGCAGGAACACAGGAAGGTCATCCTGGATGCAATTACACAATCCAGATGCCTTCTTTCTGATACTGGCTCTGATGGTTTGAGACTGGTTTGTCTGCTGGTGCATGCATGCGTTTCATAAATACTGAAAACACAATAATCACAATCAACAGGACTAGAATGAGAGTCAGCCAAACACCCACTAGATTCTTCTTCTTCTTAAAGGGACTTTGTTGCTCTTTTTGCCCCACCTTATGTGGTCTGAAAATACCTATGATTAGACCATGTCTTGCATCACATGGCTTCATTTAGATGTCAAAAATATTTGAAGCAAACTTTTGAAATGTTTACTTAAAGATTCAGAACCTGTCGGATCATTTTTAGATATACTTTTAGATAGTTTCCAACTCCGTTTATGCCGATTCATTATCACTTGAAAAAAGTATATGAAAACCTCCTGTGTGTGGATGAATGATTTATTCTGTCTGTACTGTGACCTATTTTGTTCAACTGGCACTATATAAAAGAACACATTTGAATTGAATTGAATGACTGGTTTATGGAGGCTGAGTGGAGTGAGATAGTTCCGCAACTAGTGTATTACATGGACTGTCATGAACTCTTGACAGTTTGTGTCAACTTCACTGATCCCCGATCTTTCATCTTGCACCTTCATCCTGTCAAAATTTCACTTTGTGATTCATTGATCTGGAACTTGTTCCTTCGCAGACCTGCACCAGTCTTTGCAAATTCATTGTTTGGCTACATCTCCAACAAATAATCTGTTACCTGAGTTTAAGATGACTGAGATTGGGTCTATCTTGCAAAGCCAGCTACAGGCTCATAGCTTGCACAAGCATATTGTCTAAAGTAATATTCCACACAGATGCAAAAGGTTGACCAAACAAAGACAGGTTGATGAATTGTAGTTTTTTTTTTTTATCTCAGAATCTGACAGAATCTCCCACATCAGCAGATGTGCCACATCAAAGAAAGTAAAGGAGCTGACTTGTTCATCCTGATTAGTATATTAGAAAGCTGATCTATGTGTGATCTGAAAACACAGACAGTGCAGGGATGCTTGGACACACACACACGCATCACACACACATTATCCCTGCCTGGCAATGGAAGCATTAATTAATTTTGGCAAATTCAAATTCATTAAAATACATACAAGCTGACAAGTAAATGTGCACAAACAAAGCCCAGCTGCAGTTTTGTGATATTTCTACAAACATAACCCAGGGATATTTCTGGTGATCGCAGACAGTATGATCTTGGCACATGAAGTTGAATTCTGCATAGTCAATGTGAACGGCTCTGACTGCCTGTCATCTTTACTGGACTCTCACTTCAAGCCTGCAAGCTGTTTCTCTGAAGGGGCTCCAGTTACTCAGCATATACAGTTTGGTTGAAACATAAGAATTCAATTAAAATGTAAATTCGCACAAAGCTGATAAATGAGAAAAACACTTCCGTCTGCACCGCACAGGAGGTGTCTACTTTATGGAGGGGACTCATATCTTGTCTGGGACAGCAGGTGAGCAACGAGGCCCAGCAGGCAAATGGTGAATGTAACAACAGGGCGAAGAGCGGCAGATTTAAGGCTGTTCAGAAGGATTTACAGACTGCATCTTTTTTTCTGCTGTAGCCCTCACTGCTTCTTGTTCAGTGCACATCTTCTGTGTGTTGCAAGTCTTTGTCTGGTATGTTGACAGCTCTCTGAAAATCTCAGTCAGGTCTGCACCTGCTCCTTTAAGTTTTTTTTGCAAAAAGTGCACAGGTTTGCAAGGAGCTGACACATTTCCTCCACTCACTTTAGTCTAGCTTTAAAAAAAAAAAAAAAAAAAAAATGGAAAAAAAGAAGAGTAACTAGTTGGCAACACACCCCATGTCAATTCCAGTGCCTGGAGGGCAACATTTTGAAACACTGAATCCTGGTATGAATTATGACATTTTTGCAAGTCTGTAGATGTTTCATAACTCTTTTTTTTTTTTTTTTTAATCAAAGTCTCATCTGATTTCTGACAATTTTGGAGGAACAGCAGAGGATTATCTGAACGGCTTTCTATTGCAAGACAATGTTGCAGAGAGTAGCGAATTAGTACCTTGTCGCCTTTCAATATTCAGATGAATCCAGCAGTCGGTATAGATCATAAAAAGCTCATAAAAGTTCCCATTTGGATATGTTTACTGGTAAAAAAAATGTTTTAAAGCTATGCTGGGAATGGTATATGAGGACAATACAGAACAGGTTTGGAAGGAAATTACCCAACAGGTATCATAAATTCTTAAAATGAAACAGTCACAATTTTGGCTGCTCTGTCATTATGCCCGGACACCAGGTGCTCATCCTTCCTTCCTGACATTGAGACATCCTCACTTATCTTGTCATCACAAACACAGGAACAGGCATGCCCCTGCCCTCAAGATTATATCTACTGTGGCAGGCCAAGGAGAAATGATCAACCTGCTTATCATGCTTTCGACACTTGATGAAGATGAAAGCTTGTATATACAGCAGAGTTTTAGTGTGGGACAAACAAGCAGTCCTTTTTACGAGGGCAAAATATTCAAACCATCTTGTTTCCCTTAATCTAACATTAACATACAATATACAAGTCATCCCCCATTATGGTCAAATCAATGCTCTGCAAATCACTCCCTCTTATATTTTGATAACTAATACTTTATTACAAACATTGTCCAATAAAGTCTGTTGGAGTGTAAGGGGAACTTTCGAAGACATTTTCCGATTGATGTGTCATCATCCAATTTTTTATGAAGTGGTCTTTTGGGGCAGCAGCTTCTCGGCTGCCACGGAACTCAACAAGCTGATCAGGCGGGTCAGCTCTGTCATGGGATGCCCCCACGACCCAGTGCAGGTGGTGGTGGACAGGAGGTGCTAACCAAGCTATCATCCCTCCTGTACAATGTCTCTCAGCCCATGTAAAGCTACTTCAGTGACAGGCTGCTGCACCCTAATTATTTCCTATCACAGGTCGTCCCTCCTCACTGCTGTCACAGTCTACAACCACCAACAGACCACATGAAACATCCATCCATCCATCCATTTTCTATACCCGCCTAATCCGTCGGTCGGGTCGCAGGGGGGCTTGAACCTATCCCAGCGGTCCCACATAAAACAAACAAATAAAAAACTGCTTAACATCCCATTGTACAATATTTCAAAATTAGACAGAAGATTGTGCAAGAACTGTGTTGCTTGCAGCCACCATAAACTACCTCCACCTATGTCTGTAGTTTCCCTCATTCACTGTAAAATAACCCAGTTTTTGTTTGATTTCTACTTTTTAATACATTAATATGCTAATTTAATTCTGTACATTTTGTGACGACCCTGCCTCATTTGGTTGCTGGGCTGGCTTCTCGTCTTTGCCTCCGTGTTTCATGTTACAGATGCCCAGGAGGTGCAGTCCAGTTCACATGCATCAGTAACACCTGGGCCCGGTATTCCCAGTAGAAAAGCCCTCTTCACACATTTCCTGAAGGGCTCAGAGAGGGAATCTCAGCTCCACTTTACACCACACACATTATCTGAAGCTTTATCCCTTTGCAACCACACAACGCCCCCCTCACTCACACTCATGCAAACTCGCAGGCACTTTTAACCAACACACACACACTCCAAAGCGTAACTGTTTAAAATGTGAGTGTACTGGATTCTTCAGCTTGAACTATTTGTGTTGCCTTGTGGCGTTTCTCATGGTTTTGGGTTGATCATGACAATTTGTGTAAATATACAACATTTTTTAACACTGACATTTACTTTGTATACTTATTTTGCATGTTTTTTTTTCTTGTTTTCACATTCGAATACTTATAAGTTTTGTACAGTCCTGCAAACAAATGATGGTCACTTTAGAGAGGTGTTGCTTAAGTATTTTAGACAGACTTTCTATACATATATATGCACATACAACTGTAATTACGTTTAAGAAAAATAAGACATTGCAACAAAAAGTAATGAAGGTGTTCAGACTGAAAAAGAAACCAATCTGTCAGCAGTTTAATGAACCGCAAAGTCATTTACAAGCCCTGTGTTGTGGGCTTGATGATGCACAGGCGTTGCAAAAGGATGACATGTGAATTTTAAGTAGGATAGAAATTCAAAATGTGTAAAAGCAACACGTCACAATAGTGAAACTTTAAAGGGAGAAGTTAAAACATAGAATATGTTGGACATCTTACATTTCCTATCCAATATTAGCAATGAGCCTCTGCACTTAAATCAAAAGGTGGTGTTTTGTTCCACGGCCTCTGCTCACTTACCACCTTCAAAACAATCATCTATTAGACACTGCACAGATTTGCACAGCTTGAGAGCACAATTAATCTCCTCCAGAAAAGAGCGGGTAATTGAATCATCTATTCCTTTTCTCAAATGGCCTTCAAGACCTCAATAATCTTGAAAAGGATTCAGCAACTATCCTCGAGGATTGCGTTTTGAGTTGCAGACGCAGACTGCTAATGCAATGATGTTTACAACGGACTTCACGGGCTCTCGTGAATGACTACACGCATCAAAGAATAGTGTCCTTGACAGAATTTAGGTTTAACATAAACTTGCTTTCTTAGAAATGTATCAATACGTGTGCATTAAAAAATTGTTTTCCCTGTTCCTTTTAAATTTCCCCATGTATCAGGCCGACCACATGCCAACGTTTCCATGTTTGATTGTAATGTGGAGTGTGGTCAGAGTGAGCAGACACATCCAAGAAATATTCAGTATGATGTGAGTTGTTGCAGATCAGCAGGAACAGCTGAGCACAGGATGAGAGGAAGAAGCTCTCAGCACCATCCCCTCATTAAACTACTTTCAGTAAATTTCCAAACTGTTTCAGTCCTGTTCTCAGCTGTTCCTGCTGATCTTTTCCAGGTTCCACTCAATTTTTCTCAGTCTTCAAATTTTGAAACCAACAAGTCAGAGATTTTATTGGGATACAGAGCATGAGACAGAACTGTCCCAACCCAACACGAAGCACCCGAACAAATCAAAGACTGTTGATGAGCAAAGCTGCTTCACAGGAAACATGTTGGAAATCTAAAAGATGGTGTCATCAGTCTCAGGTAAAAAGTGCAAAAAAAACAGCACAAACAAGCGGAGCCGTAACAATAAACTGCTTTGGGACTCTGAGATCACATGTTCAAGTCCTGTGAGTGCTGCTCAAAGAGTTTAAATATCTCCAGCTTTTAGAGGCCAAAGTAAAGAGTGAAAAGCTTTAAGTTGGAAAGTTTCATTCTCTGATTTAATGGCTCAAACTGTTACTGAGGAGCTTTTAGTTTGTCAAGATGAGGGATCAAAGCTCTAAAAGAAAGAAACTCTGCAGTTCAGCATCCGAACAGAAGACCAGCTCAGAAAGGAGGCTGAAGCTGAGATTTGGTGGTTCAGGCTGATAAAACATTGAGGTGGTGATTGGGAGAGTGGGTGGATCAAAGCCCACAGCTGCAAAGGCACCAGGTGCTGTTAGGTGAATGATTTCAACTTTGGAAGCTCTGAGACGGAATTAATTTTACAGTCCGACACCTGGAATGAAGACTTAAAAGCGCTCCCAGAACATCTCCAAACCCCGGGAGGACTGTTGGCGTGATGGAGTTGCCGGAGACCATGATGGAGCTGTCGGACACTGTGAGCTGCCTGTGGAGAAGACCCTGGTTTGAGTTCTGGTGTCAGCACCTGGAGCAGCGCAGAGTAGGAAAGAAGGGAAGGTTCAGGTTTCAGAAGAACCGGAGAGGCTAGAATAGAATAGGCAAATATAGGTATAGAATTAGCGGAGATAGGTATAGAATAGCCCAAGATTTGTTGTTGTTATTATAGAATATTGTATTTTTTATTATTGCATTATACACATGTAAATAATATTATAATAATATAATATAACATCTAAGCAGTATTTATTTACATTCAGTCACTCGTAAATAAAACAAGTATGCTGTTGTCAGATCAAATAGCTTTGTATTACGTTTGTTAATAGCATTTTATTTTGAAAGCTACCACCGGAAAAGTCATTCATTTGTAATATCTCTAGTTTACCTTTCCTGTAGATACTATTTGTGGCCACTAGAGGGCAGAAACGGCTCTGGCTCACAGTATAAAGACTGAATCTGTAGACTGCAGCTGGTTGCCTTCATCATATGAACAAAATGACTTTGTAACAGATTGCACTCCATTTCAGACCCAACGGGACAACAATGCTTTCAGTACAACATTCAAACTGACAAAGTACAACAATCTTTACGAGAAGTTTCCTCCTTAAAGGTTTTTACCAGTTACTGTGCAGGTTTGAATCTGGTTCCTACTTTACAGCTTTTCATTGTAGTAAGCTCTGTCTCTCTATCGTCAATGAGTAATGATAATAAATGTGAGCTGTGGTAAAACTCCAGCATTCATAATCTTAACTAAATATGACAGTGTTGTTAGAATATTAATATGACTGCTCTCTTCCATCATAAAACTTCATTTGAGAAAGATTTCCCACATTTCAATGTTCATACTGACTTTCAGGGTGTAGTTACAGCTTATGGCCACCAGAGGGAAGTAACTAGACATATACAAAGACGTCGTCAAGCTACTATACTGCTATAGCAGTTACGCAATTAGACATCGCTTTCGGTGAGGACATAAAAATAAAAGCCTCCACACTCAGCCACCCCAGCAGCAGCAGAACATCTGTCATGAAGGTGGCGTCACTAAACTGAAGAAACGGATAACAAGGGAAAAAACACACAAAAAAACAGGGAAAAAAAATGTGGCCTTGTTTCGGTACAAGATGTGAATAAGCCCAGGACAGAAGGATGCATTGTTTACATTAAGACACAAAAGGCATCAGATTCTAGGAGACTTTATTTATTCCAAATCCCAATTCCTCTCCTTAGCTGACTTGGCCTTATCCTTCAGTTCCTCGGGGTTAAGGTGCCCCATGAGAGGCGATCAAACAGGCTTTAAACAGAAACAGTGGAAACTGTTGTGACCACACACAAATGACCACAACTTCTGTATCCCCATTTAAAAAAGGGCAAGTTGTCCCTGGAAAAAACACAGGGAAGAGTGCTGGCCTTCCCTCTCAGCCCAGTCCTAGTTCCTTCTTTTGGCCCCATCTCTCTGATCTGCAGAGGTAAGTTGCACCTTTTAGTTTAGGAATCAAGGAGCAGTGGACATCACTGTACGCAGCCCCTTTATAAGGCATTTAAACAAAAATATTTTAAACACCAGTTAAATGTAAACAGCTCATAATCTTAGCTTTGAAAAATGTAACAAAACACAGAGAAACAGATGAACAATGCCTTCCTACAACTAGTGCCTTCTTATGCATGGTCTACACCAGAGGTCTTCAACAGGGGGTCCGCGGAGGTACTGCAGGGGGGTCGCGAAATCTTTGGTTGCTTAGACAATTTTTAATATTTCTTTTCTTTTTTTTTCAAACAGTTTTTTCTCACAAATTGTGTGCAAACGTGTGCCATCCACAGATGGTTTGAGGATTCATTGTCCCATCTACATGCATGTTTAAAGTTAAAATCTGTGGATTATTTGAATAGCTCAGTGTTGTATGCAAGACGTTTGTTTATAAATGGTAGTGGCACGGCCACCCTGTACCTTGCACATGTTTAAAATAAAAACATGAATATATTAACCTGTGTATTATTTGAATAGCTTAGTATTGAATGTACAAAAACAGAGTAGCTATGTTTATACACGGCACTAGGCCGCGTTAAATATAAAACACAATTGTATGCCATATGAATAGTAGGGGGGTCCCTGCTCCAACTCTCCATCAGTTTGGGGGTCCCTGGCCTGAAAAACGTTGAAGACCCCTGGTCTACACGCTTTAAATCTAAAGAAAACATGAGAAAATAACTCATCTTGTTGCTATACGAGTTTACGAGTCCCAAACCTCGAGTCCAAGTCAAGTCTCAAGTCTTCTGAGGGCAAGTCTGAAGTCAAGTCTCGAGTCTCTGTTTTTTCGACTTAAGTGCGACTCGAGTCCCCATCTCTGGACAGCCGGTGTTTCGCCTTCACCTGCATCCACGTTCACTGGCGACCAGAAGAGGCCGCTCAGCTGTCCTGGTCAACGTAGTGTGTCACATCCACATACTTACATACATTTCACTCTGAACAGCATTGAGGTGCACACAGTTTGTGAAAGAGTTAGCTCAGCTAATCTGTATGCAGCTTCGAGATGTAGCAGCCAAGATATGAAAAAAAAAAATAAAATGAACATCCTTAAGAGCACATTCCACAAGAGGGCCCAACAATTGATCTTGATCCAGACCAATTATTTTATTTTCCCATCCAAGGTATAAAACTTGCAAGAAAAGTCAATGCCATTTTCTCTCACTTAAATGTGTGATGAAAGACATCAATCTACGCTGAGGTGATTTCAAGACTTTGATTCGCTCGGTAATTAAAAAACAAAATTAAACGAACAGAGTTTCACAAAAGATGTCACAAAACAAATCTCCAAATCAAACGAGGGGCGTTTTATAACCGTCTTATTGATGACGTGAGGATGAGATAAAAAATAGAAGAAAAAAAAAAGAAAAAAAACATCAATATAGCCTATTGTATTTTTTTTTTTAAATATTTGTATTTTTCTCACGTGAAAATAAATAATGAAATAAGTCGTTTTTTTAATTTTTAATTCTCAATCACAGAACAATGGATCGAACTATACACGGCACATTTGTTAAGCCAGCCCATGATATTATCAAAATGTCTAAAATTACCTTTTTTTTTCTTGGTGCTGTTGATGTCCATGCACCGAAGCACTGTTGGGCTTGATAGCGAGGGGCAGCTGGCAAAGGCATGCTGCGCTGGCGGGACGGAAAAAGCGATGCTAAGCGGCTATCCACAGAGTCCGGAGCTGGAGTTGAAGTTATCGGTTGCTGCCCAAGCGTTGTAGCATTTGACAGGGTCCTGATCGTCTCGGTTGAAGCTAAAATATTGTTAAGTAATGCCACTGCTTGCGTGAGGTGTTCAGTGGGTAGCTGAGCAGACATGGATAATTTAACATGGGAAACTAGATTGCACAAAAAACGCGCGATGCTAACAAAAAAACCCAAAACGGTTTAATGTTCCGGTTTAATGACATTCCTTCTTGTTTTACTGAGATGTCTTCCTTCTCAACTGAAATCCGCAAATATTTGACCATTGTATATGAGAGGTTTGACATATGTATAGGTTTGACATATGTGTATGAGAGGTTTGACATATGTGTATGAGAGGTTTGACATATGTATGAGAGGTTTGACATGTGAATATGAGAGCTTTTTATATGAAAGGTAAAGCTTTTCACTAGTATATATGAAAGCTTTTCAGTAGTGTGTATGAGAGCTTTTGAGTAGGTTATATAAGAGGTAAATGTTTTCACTAGTTTATGTGAGAGCTTTTCACTAGTGTTTGTGCAAGGTTTTGAGTATAGTATGGTATAGTATAGTATATGGAAGTTAATTCTGATTTATGTCCCTGGCTCAGTCAGCAACAAGTGGAGGCCTCTCCGAAACATGCGGCTGAAACCACCAGCTGTGCCAGGCTTCCCTCTAGTGGCCAACTATAGGTCCACATGTTGATACAGTTGTGTACAAGTACAGCTCAAAAGATTTTAATGTCGTGAAAAAAAATCAGTAGTTTTTGTCACTTGTTTCAGAAAGTGAAACTCATATTTTACAGATTCATAACACAAAAATAGATCAAATATTTCAAGCAAGACTTAAATTTCTTGTAATTTTGATGATTATGGCTTACAGATAATGAAAACCTAAAATTCAGTGTCTCGGAAAATTTGAACATTACATCAGATCAGAACAGATAATAATAATTGAAAAAAAAAGATATTTTAAACAGAAATGTATGGCTTCTGAAAGCCATGTTAATTTCTATGCACTCAACACTTGGTGGGGCCTCCTTTTGCATGAATTACTTCATCAATGTGGCGTGGCATGGAGGCGATCAGCCTGTGGTACTCCTGAGGTGTAATGGAAGCCCAGGTTGCTGATAGTGGCCTTCAGGTCATCTACATTATTGGGTCTGGTGTCTTTCATCTTCCTCTTGACCCCCCATAGATTCTCTCTGGGGTTCAGGTCAGGTGAGTTTGCTGTGCCAATCAAACACAGAAACACTGTGGTAATTGATCCAGCTTTGGCAGTGTGGGCAGGTGCCAAGTCCTGCTGGAAAATGAAATCAGCACCTCCATAAAGCTTGTCAGCAGAAGGAAGCATGAAGTGCTCTAAAATGTCCTGGTACGTGGCTGCGTTGTCTGTGGACTTCAGAAAAGACAGTGGACCAACACCAGCAGATGACATGGCACCCCAGATCATCACTGACTGTGGAAACTTCACACTGGGCTTCAAGCAACGTGGATTCTGTGCCTCTCCACTCTTCCTCCAGACTCTGGGGCCTTGATTTCAAATAACATGCAAAATCTACTTTCATCTGAAAAGAGGACTATGGACCACTGAGCAACAGTCCACTTCTTTTTTTCCTTAGACCAGGTAAGACGCTTCCGACGTCTCTGGTTCAGGAGTGACTTGACACAACATTTGAAGCGCATGTCTAAGATTCGTCTGTGCGTAGTGGCTCTTGATGCGCCGACTCCAGCCTCAGTCCACTCCTTGTTTTTTTAAATTCTTCAATGCATTTAGCTTGACAATCCTCTCAAGGCTGCTGTTATCCTTGTTGCTGGTGCACCTTTTCCTACCACACTTTTTCCTTTCACTCAACTTTCTACGAATATGCTCAGATACAGCCCTCTTTGAACAACCAGCTTCTTTAGCAATGACCTTTGTGGCTTACCCTACTCGTGGAGGGTGTCAGTGACTTTCCTCTGGACATCTGTCACATCAGCAGTCTTCGCCATGATTGAGTAGCCTACTGACCCAGACTGAGACCATTTAAAGGCTCAGGAAACCTTGCAGGCGTTTTGAGTCCCTACAGACTACAGTCCCTATCGTCTATAGAAATGTTTTTGTTTATTTCCCAGAATTCAGCTTTAGGTTAACATGAGATGGAGTTCAACAAATCATATTTACTTTCATAATATTTGTGGTAAAAAAAAAAAAAAAATCTCTACCAATTCCTCCACTACAGCTCACCTAAAAAGACGATGGTTGCCACGTCAACAAACGAGTTTCTCATTCAAAAAGAAAGTAAACGTGCTCAATTACGATTCCTGAAGCTTCGTATTAGCGACAGATGAACCTCAGGAGGGATTTCTGCAGAGAAAGGATGGAGGGGCAGCCTCTCTATTTACACTGAAATATTTACACTCCTCGAAGCCAGAATAGCGATTATGGGCTGCGACAAATGATGCATAAATATTAATGTGCAAATAGGCAAGTGTGCCATTTCAGTGCTTTTTACACTTGGTTAAACACATAAGTTCCAAGTGAGAAAGCATCCAATATTGAGTTGTTTAGAAAAGTACCATCAATTCTGTAGCCACAGTACATTTAGCAGATTTTCAGACTTGATTCTTTTAATTAAATTTAATTAAGGTTACCCAAAAAAAAAAACAAATGCATTGACAGTGATTGAGCAGTCTGCTTCATCTACATGCAAGGCCCTTTTCATCACGGCTGCATAAAAAGAAATGTAAAGACTTCATAAAAGCACTCGGCGTGAATAAGGTGACCACAAACTTTCTGAAAAATCAAACTCGGACTAGTACATATATATAGAACACATTTTATTACAGAGGATTTGTTTCCCCTGCCACAGAAAAAACAAAACAAAACAAATAGAGTTAATTCCCCTCAACTCACACAGCTACAAAGTGAAGAGATGCCAACCACCACAGGAATGAGCATGAAGTGAATAAACAGGACGTATGTTACAGAGGAAACCTTAAAAACTGCGGCTTTGGGAGTCAATCGTCATCATGCTGCTGCCATGTTAGTGATGTCAAACATACATTCAGATTTGTACTTCACAGCTTCTCCGTTGCATCCATCCGATTGTAAAACCACAAAAAAAAAAAACGGTAAAAGGCATCGGTGACAGAAAGCTCGTCAATACAAGTTAAAGGAAGTTACACATCATTTTGTTGCTTTCTCTAATGTTGAGTAACTACATAACATAATCGATGCAAGCAGCAACGAGGAGGCCAAGCAGTTCAACAGTGGAATCGCCACGGAAACTTCCTCCGATTGTGGGAAAAGCGCTCTTGAGGAATGAATGGGAAAAACATTTTTTTTAGGTCTATTACACAGAGAATTTTTTTTTCTTTATGACCTCACCAAGATTTACTGAGTCCAAACAGGGCTGCTGCGACACAATTGCATTTCCAGATCTAGCAGCAATTTTCACTGTAATGAGCCAACCATTATGATATTAAATCATCCGAGATGACTTTTGTGAGGCTTTGGCTGAAGACAATCTGTGCAACATTCAGTTGAGATAGGAAAAACTCAAAAATCAAGAAAACCAAACCCCACTCCTGCCTACAGCAATAACTCTACACAATGACTGCTTTAAAATGGCTAATCAGGGCCATTAGTAGTGCTTTAAATACATTTTGCTTTTGGATTAATAAAGCATTATTCAATTCAATTGAATATGGCAGAAGATGATGATTTTGACTTATTTTAACCAAAGTAACCAAATGATACCTCTGACCACCTCCAGCTTTCACCCACGGGTGGGGCAGGAGTGTTTAAGGACGGGATACAATTTGAAGAAAAGGAATCAGGTGACTGCTGCCAAACATTTGACCGTTTTTTCCAAATTTTGAGCCACATGGACTCAGATAACAGATCATCACCATCGTAAATGATCGCCTGCGTTTCCACAGTTCTCGTTACCACGGTCTCTCCAAAGTGCCTTGCAATTCAGTTGCCTCATTCACCAACTTCATCTCAAGCACCAAAGCGGCGAAGGAGCTGCTACGCGAGGCCGTCGGAAGGACGGTCGGTTACAATTTCTGGCCCAACACGTCTGCGCAGCTTCACTGCTTGGCCATGAAATGTAGCATTGCTTAAAAAAACCCCACAAACATCTGAAGTGGATTACATGTTCTTACAGTGTCGTTTCTGTATCATCTGTAAAGCAGTCTCACAAAAAAAACAAAGAAGCAAAATGCATAGTGAAAACCTTTCCCAAAACAATACTTCACAAGGAAATAAAACAGCTGGTTAATCTCTCACCAGCCTGTGGCGGATTAACAGAAAGACTGCGAAGAGCAGAAGCTGTTGTGTTTTTGTTGTTGTTAGTATTCATTATGCAACAATTGTTATGGGGGAAAAAAACAACAACTATCACTGAGTTTTGTGGATGAATCTTTTTTTTTTTTTTTTAAAACAGCAATTTAATGCAGCCCTCAGCTCCAAAACCACTTGGGATCGCTCACTGTAAGCCCCGTTGGTTGGGTTTCTAGGACTGTTACACATTTCTCATCTGACAATATTGTTTTCAATTCACACCTTCGAAAAAAAAAAAAAAAAAAAACTAGCAGAGAGCAATCCCTTATCTGCCCGCCTTCATCCATTTCATCAACCTGTGCCCGTTTTCTACCCTCCCCGATTCACTCCCATTCACAGATCTAAGTTACTTAAACCAGCGTCCGTCACCGTATACTCACAACAATATATTAGACACAAGTTATGCTAATGGTATAATTATCTAAAACAATTGTCATACAGTCCTTAAGTGCTTTAAGAAGCACCGAGTAGACGGTTTGACGCATTTTTAACTATTTTGCATGTACATACAATGAAGTCCCAAAAGAGCATGAGATTGTCCAGACTAGAATTTTGCATCACACGGGTGCCGAGATATTGTGTTCAGATCCTTCAGACACTCTCGATGAAGCAGTAGCAGGAACAAAAACTTTTCGGCACCTACTCATTTCCTCAATCGAGCTTTAGAAATGAGTCTTATTGACACACAGAGACAGAGCACACTGTAGAAGTGCCTCTCTCCCTTGGTTACCCCTGCTGGGAGGCAGGCGCTGCGGTCCTGACCGAGGCACACGGGCTTGCTGAGGCTCGTCATCCGCTACTGCAAAACTCATCACATGACCACTTTTCATACAAAGTGGAAAAGAAACCTAGTTTGAAAAAAAAAAAAAAAAAAAGAAAAAAGACCAATACACACACTCTCTCACACACACACTGACACAAAACTATTCAAATAAACATTTGCTCTCGTGTGATGAGAGTCAGGCTGGCAAAGATCACTGAGGTTGAACGTAAGAAGGCAGTGCACGTAAGAAGGCAAACTGGCATCAGCAACTGTTTAAGTGGACCTGCTCTCTGCGGCCGTGTCAGTCTTGTTGACCGACTCGTGCGGGGGGAGTCAGTGTGTATGGGGGAGGGGCTTCGTTGACGCTTACAAAGGTTCCTCCCCCAGAAATGAGAGGAGTATCATTGGAGGGAGGAGGTGGGGGGGCCTCATCGACCTGGGCACACTCACTGTAGGGAGGGGGCTTCAGATCGTCCTCTGAAAGTAAGGAGAAGACATGCCAGGCAGTTATCCGCTGTCCGAAAGCAACAATCTTAAACATTAAAAGTGCACGATCAATCGAAACAGTCATGCACTTATGCAAATCTTTATGCTGTAATCGTACCCATTTCATACCTGTAAAAACATACATAAGACTGAAACGAACGCCTCTAATTTATACTCAAGCTCCACTGCTAAGTGTGTTGTTCTACCTGTGCTCCGATGTGTTCCACAATGATGCAGCACAATTAAAATGCTTCTATTAGAGCCACCCCCCCAAAAAACCCCTTTGGTGTCTGCGGTACGAAAAAAAAAAAAAGATCTCAGAAATGAGGGTGGAAGAGAAGCAACAGTCATGAAGCAAAAGAGCAGAGGTGCATTTCCACCTGCGCAAACCACATCCTGCAGTCAGACTGAACGAGCATCTCAGATCGAATGAGATGCCTTTTGTATGAGGACAGTCCAATACTTAATGCAAAGCTTTAACAACTGGAGCAGTTGCCTCGTACCAGCTAAATTAACTCGTAAAATCGTTGTAAGTAAACAAAATGTAAGGGAGTGGCACGTAAACACGTTCATTTGAGAAAACTGAGAGCTCCGTTTATATTCCATATTTAAATATAGTGTGACGAAAGGAAAAGATTTACAGTTATGACTGGGATGAAAATAAGATTTCAAAAAGTAAAGTAAAGTAGAGTAAAGCTCGCAGCAATAAGAGACCACAGATGGGTTTTTTTCACTCTCACCTAACTGGCTTTGATATTTCCTGCATGACTTATCTGTAAAATTTCACTGACACATGCCCAACAGACATGATACTGTTGGGCATTTGATCCTTGAATCTAATTGTTTTTAAGCTTCTTGACTTGATTACGAAGCAAAGCACAAACAGATGGATCGTGTGTGCACGCAGGCTTATGAACCAATGACGAGGAGAGACGACATTTTAGTTGCAGTTAAACTGTTTTTTCGTCGACGCTGTACATGGTGATCGTGACAAGATGATGTTGTTCAGCTAAATACATGCGTGAAAGCCACATCCACTATGAAGCTCAGTAAGCTGTTCTCTTCATCAAAATAAATTAAACTACACAAGCACAAAAACTGCATGGAATTCAGTAAGGAAACCCGGAAACTTCCCTCGCTGTTCTACTGCAGGAATTTATCAGCGCAGATACTGTGTGACAAAATTCATTGACTTGTGGTGGAGCTACAGATAGGTATGATATGACAGTGGACAGATAAAACCAAGGCCACGCGTATCTACTAGAGGACTATATCCAGTTTTATTTTTCTGGGTGCTGTGAACCAGGCAGGAGCTGCCCATCCTACGAGATAAAAGTTACAACTGAGAGGAAATATGCGAAATGCATTGCAGCCAATAGGCCATTAACGAAAAAGCGAAGAGAAAAGACTGCTTGCCAAACATCTGAATCACTGGACATCTCACTGGGTTTATTAGTGCATACTACCTCCAGAAACCGCCTCATATGGGGGTGGCATGTCCAGGTGGGCGATGGACGCGGTTGGCGGCAGGGCTGTGGAGGGCTCCTCTATCGACAGATCATCCTGCACTCCGTACCAATTAGGCCAGACGGATGTTTGCTACAAAAGGGAAGGAAACGCGCCAAGTTAATAACACTCAAAAAACAGAAGCACATAAAAATACAGAAGTGTATAGCAACTGGCCTGGTGTTACTTTTTCTAGTTTTGGTTTTATCTCTGGAGATGGCAGTTATGATACTACTGGATTAAACCTCTGCTCCACTAACAGTAAACTTTTCTCCACTATTCTCTGCTTCAGGCCAACACTGATAAATACAAGTACAAAAAAAAGAACCATTGTCGAGACTTTTTTAATGCAGTCCCTTAAAAGAAGAAAATGGAAAAAACAGGAGATCGGTAGATGATGAAACCTTCAGATCAAAATGCCTGAGGGATGTACTTACGGATAGCTTCTCTTACTGATAAGTGATTTCATAACTCCTTTAAGGAAGCTCCTATGCTCTGTTAACCAGTCCATTTCTACTTGTGGCACAAATACAGACACGGCAGGTAAGCCTACTGGCAGCCTGACGACCGAGCAGACTGACCCTTTCATTACTTCAATATGACCATTCTGTTGTTGTGGGCGTGATCGCAAAAGATGAGGAATAACGCAGCACAGACCAGACAGTTACTACTGCTATTACTGCACCACTAACCCAAGATATGTGCGGAAATAGTGTCACATGATTTTTCACATATCAAATTGACTCCTTGTACCAGAGCAATTAAATTTTATGCTCCACTAACAGCCCATTGAGCAATGAGTACCATTTAAGATAAAAAATTAACCCAAAAAAAAAAACAAACAGCCACTCTTTATGTAGTCTAAAAGAACTGAAGCAAAACCAAATAAAACTAGAAATGCACTCAGAGAGTGCAGACCTCCGCCAACCGCCAACCTACCTGTGGATAGCGAGCCATGTATGGACATACGTTTCTGATGTGGGCTACTTGTTCTTTGGCGCTGTCAGCAGAAGAGGCATTCCCTTCTCCCTATTCATTATTGAACAGCAGTGTTCGCCGTTATTAAGTATTATCAATATTATTATTATAATGTTTTGTCGGGAAGCAGTGTTCTGTCGGGAAGCAGTGTTCGCCGTTATTATTACGCTATATGCAGTTATGCACACTGGCTTGCCGTTGCAATCTTTTGTTGTGCTAATTACAGCAAATCCGCGCAATATGCATTCAATCCGCGCACTATGCATTCTGTCTGGCTTTGACTCTGTTTGGCTTTGGCACCTTGAGGTTGCGCCACCTTGTGGCAGGTCGCAAGATTGCAGCACGAACAGACGAACGAACATCCAGACAAACTCGGGCGATCACATAACCTCCTTGGCGGAGGTAATGAAGCTTTGTAATCTAGAAATCAATTTCTCTCTGGGGCCTTGATTAAGGATATTTTTGTGTCATGGCTATACTGGTAACTATGAGTACAGAATCTTTTACA
The DNA here is from genome assembly GCF_027942865.1 of Odontesthes bonariensis. NCBI lineage: Eukaryota > Metazoa > Chordata > Actinopteri > Atheriniformes > Atherinopsidae > Odontesthes > Odontesthes bonariensis. The sequence continues at coordinate 16,595,307 of NC_134525.1, forward strand.
TCAAAAAAAGATCTGGCCATCAACAACCTGCGGTGATGAAACCCTGAAGGACCGTGCCCAACTTCATGGTCGGACATAAGATGTACACCCGCTGAAGACTTTGCAGTGGAGAAAGGAGCAGCCGTCTATACATTTTTCAATAAGGGAAACCGGAGGACCGTTCATGTTCACGTGTAGAGAAGAATGTAAACAGGGCAACGTCAAGTCGGGTAATTGTTAGTTCCCTATTCAGTAGCTAACATAGCTCTGGCTCAGTCAGGTGTGTTTAGATTGCTCATAAACCTCCGTTTCAATTCAAGCTGACACATCCTGAGGACCGTTTTTCAACCTTTGCAAAACAACACAGTTAACATCACGTTGACCTAAATTTGCTTTGCAGAGAAGCCAATCAGCAATTCATTTGATTGCGTCACCTGACCCTAATTCAACATGTTGAGTCGAGAGCGGTACAAAAAAAACAAACAAAAGAAAACACGCCGACCTGCTCCGACAGATTTGGCTGTGCGCTACGCTCGCAAAAAGCAAAAGAAATACTCACTGACACTCCTGACATGCCCAAAAGCTCATTGTAGAATGATGGATAAAACAATGAAAGTAGTGTGGTGCGGGAAATGAAAATGGAATAAACAGAAAGAATGGTCAAACAAAGAGAAAAAGATAAGTTCAAGGATATGTGTGGGATTCTGAGCCGGTGAATTGGGCAAAGTTAGGCAGCGTACACACATCTGATAAGACACAGACTGTTCTCTCAAATCTGACAAACAGCTCAGATAACCGACAGTATATCATAAATGGTCTGGGGAAGCCCAAGGCTAAAAGCCCAAGGCTAGCGTAGTTTAATTTATTGTCTTTTTACAAATGGGGCATTTCCTGGAGCACAAATATTCCAAACAAGGCTAAAAATATCAGCCTGTGCCTACATGTAACGACACAGATGGGGAGGGGTGAGGGGCACCAAATCTGCACTGGAGGAAATGACTCAATTTTCTGTGCCGATTTCCATTTAAATGAATCATGTCTGAGAAATGAGTCAGAAATTTAAAAGAAAAGAAAAAAAAAGAAGTTCTTTATCGTGGAGATAAACCTCCAGGTGTTTAAGGGAGGCCAAAAAAGGTGAAAAAGGGTTCTAGTGAGAAGCACAAAGACATTTAAGCATGTATAAGCCTGTGATGCGGACTCCATACAAACTAATGTAGAACAAAAGCTTTTCAGAGACAGATAATTGAAAACATCAACAGAAATACAACAGCCTTCAGCAAGGACTTCAAGCAGACAGCGAAATGGAAGATGACATTTTGTAGCCATTTTCAAAATGAGTATGCAAGCGCTTACATGTTACTGAAGCCCGATATTTTCAAACTCGACAAAAAGAACGACTCTGAAGGTCAACCCAGATGAAAACAAGCCACATATACTAACCGAAAGCTCAAGCAGATTAGACATTAAGAGACGAAGCTCCTTTTATTCATACGTCTTATGCTTCACACGAGAAAAGACAAGTTAATCATAAGTAAGTAAGCAAGAATAAGTAACTCGGTTTTTTTCCTCCTACAAAGATAAAGGACCCTATAAAAAAAGGAAATGCTGCTTGATGAACTTCCTAAAAGCATGGGTGAAATGTTACTGTATCACATAACTTTTAAAGCCACAACCTGCATTTATAAATCCGTCAAGAACCTGAAACAAACTGCATAGAAACATGTCAGACGCAAAAGCAAATATCTGTGCACCCATTAAGGCAAAACCAGTCTCGCTCGGTATGCTACTAAAAGCGAAACAGTCTGTCGAAGAATGATCAGGACTGAAAAACCACACGCACGCACAAGAGCGCACATAACTCCTCTGCAAAAATGTCCCACAACCTTGATGTTATCTGACAGTCCCTTACATGTTCTCTTCTCATGCAGTGTACCATGCTCTGGTCTCTTTTTACTACAAAACCCCTTTAAACTGTCCAAATGAAGACGCAAGCCGGAGGCAGAAATCCACTTTTAGCAGTTGACATTTCAGATATAGGACATGTGGAGCTCTACACTTACACTCTGTCTTTCGCACATCTGATGAAGGTAGGCCCTGCCTCCGACAATGACAATCTGTGCGTTGCGTGTGTTGCTCAGGTATGCTGCCAGCTGCCTCTGCCTCGACCGGTACCAGCACACGTAGAAGAATATCTTGATGATGATGAATACGATGACAACTCTGTAAAAGAGACAGACAAGGAAAAATAGAGGTGGGGAGTCCACACTTGAGAACCAGTTCCAACTCCACACGGAGAGAATTAAAATACGGAATAATACAAGAGTATGTTATACTCACATGTACCAGTACAGCTCCATTTTGAGAGATGTTTATCACTGAGAGGAAAGTCTCATAACTGAAGAGCTACTTGCTGACTCCTGGCCAAAAACAACTTTCCCTGCAGACAGCAACGTTTCACTTGTTTTAACCGAAGAAACTAAGTTAATTTTACTGTTTTATATCAATAAGTTATAATATCATAGGTAATAATCCCATAAGCTAACATTTATAAAGCAGCATCCAACAGACATTGGTTAATGCAACTTAAAACAGACGACAACTTTAGCACCACAGCTCTTTCTCTAAATAAGCTTTCAATTAGCTGAGGCTAACATAGCAGCATGAGTGTAGACTTACTTTAAAGCGGCAAAATAGGCCTTTCTGAGTTAGCTGGCAAGGTGTGCCATTCCTCAAACAGTTCCGGGGACGAGAGTGGAACTCCAGGAGCCAGCTGAGGCTGTAGCTAGTTAAGCTAAGATATCGTGTAGCAGGCCAAAACAAAAACAGCTCCAGTTACCCACCCCGGGAGCTAAAAAAAAACGGCCAAAAACTGGCCTGTTTTTATAAACATACCTTCTTGGAGTTTATACAATATGGCTAGCTTGTTATTCGATGGGCTATCCCTTAACTTAATATTTAAGTAACAACTTATTTAGCCCAGAGGAGTTTAAGCTAACTGACTGAGCACATCCCTGTACTCACTGCTGCCGTTGGTTTTCTCAGTGGGCGGTGTTGTTCCTGCGGCTGATGCTTTCATACTTCCCGTAAGCTGCTACCCCGTCACATAACCAACACATTTGATATCATTAATTGATTAGTTTTTCCGCTCAAGTGTTCTTTGTTAGATTTATAGATTTTTTTTTTGTCTAAACACAAAGATAATCTGCGATTATGTCATTACGGAAACGGGAAGTTGTCTCAGGTAAATGTGATTTATGGCATATATGTATATTATTTTCACTAAAGTGTATAATTGCTACATGGCAATGTAACATTGCGAACCTAACAATTTACACATAGTAATAATGTGTCTTACGCTTGCAGCAGGGCTGACAAAATATTCAATACATTTTTGTGCAATTAGATTTGCATAAAAAAAAACGAGTCCCTACAGTGAGTTCCAATCATATCAGAATCACTGTATTCGCCATACAACGTACACAGGAATTTGACCTTATGTAAGAGCGCCACAGAACATTAAATAATTTAATTAAACTATATCTGATAGTATGTAATTAGATTTTAGTTACATTGTCAAGCATTACTTGATTATATTTTAACCATGGCTATAAAAAAGCACTACAGTACACCTGTATAAATACCTTTTTTTTCCAAATGAGGGGATTTATTCAAATACTTCTAGATGCATGATGTTTTACTGCATATCAAAGTCAGTGGTTGATGAAGAGCTGATGGTAAAGAGCAAGAAAAATCCAGACATGTAATTTGTCTCAACTCTTTGCTTCCATCTGGTGGTCAGTTTCAATAATGAAAGGAGCCGTAGTACATGTGCACAAAAAGAACATAAGCGTGCGTGACAAACTATGTAGGGAACATATAGGAGCTGGAGTATTTTTAAAATATCAAATCTTTTCTGGGGTAAATGTTTTTGTTAAAAATATTTCTGCTCTATATTCTTTTAGGACAATACTGTAAATCAAAACAAATAAAGCAAGAGACAAAGTTTCAATGATTTATTTTCAACAGTGATGCCATGTCTGTCCCTGTGCATGCGACGCAAAATCGGCACTTATCACATTTTAAAAACATCCGTTTTAATCTCAAAACAAAACACATTTCCAGCACATTTGAATAACTTCGAAATCAGCTGTACATCGGACTCAAATGAGCATTTCATATCCGTGACACAGGCGGTACTTTGCAAAGCTGTGCACCAGTTGCTGACCAATGCACTGTGGTGTCAAACTCTTTCAAATCAGCCACAATCAATGACAGCTTCAAACAATGCATTACATACATTACAGTACAAACAATGCATTTGAGTGAAAGATGTTCATCCAGTCACACAAATCCTGCTTTTCAGACTCTGAATCAGTGAGGTGGCAGGTGCCCTTCTCATCTGTTGTCTTCCACAACGATAGTCCGACTGGGGTAGGTGTCTACCTCCACAAATATATAACGAAACTCGTATTTCCCAGTTTCAGGATTCTGTAAAATGACAAGAAAACGGAATCATTACAAGCCATCTTAACTGGGCAGACAACAATCAAGACAAGACAGCACACATACTTTTCAGACGTGTGGCAACCACCCACCTCTTTTGACTCCGTATGTACAGTTCCCTTAAGGCCTGGCTCTGAGCCTTCAATGTAAAACTTTAGTCTCATATGCTTCAGTCCGTCCTTCAGGTACTCCAGATGACTGAGTTGGAAACACACACATGAAATAGGAAAAAACTCCCATAATGCCACAGTAAAACCAGCCCACAGATGCAATATAGATCAGTTTTCTTGCCTACAAATATTACTAGATGTGCTCACATCCAGGGGGCAAAACCGTGACTGGCAGTGACGAGACTTTAATAAACTTCTTCAAAAAATGCACATTTTTATAGCTTGCCATCATTCTTCAATCAACTATGAAAGAAAACTCAATCTAAAAAACAATTCCACAGTTCACAGCTTTAAAATACTTCTAGAAAATGCCTTGGATGCATTGAATTATGTGCTCTGTGAAGTTACAAGAAATCAAATCTCATGACATGAGATCGTGTTTAGCATTTTCAGACACAAAGTTGGCACTGCAGAGGCTCACGGAACCCCATTCCCCCATTTTAGTGGCTTGTTTCCATACTCCCTTTGGACTTGGCAAAGAAATAGGATCCCCTCGAAATATCAACTAAATTTCCATCCATTATTTTTGGTGGCTAGTTCAGTTGACTGTCTTGTAATCTCTGTTTGCGTGCTGCATTCTGCCCCCGAGTTGCACACACACCTCTGCAATGACCGTGATTACACTGCAACTCGTCTACAGCAGAAATGATTCAAAACTGAAAACTACAGTATGAGAGGGCTTCGTGGTTGGAATATATGAAAACTTATTTAACAGTGATTCCCACCTAACTTGCTGTCTCCTCCCTCGACGCGTGGTCTCGCCATAACACTTGATTGGCTCTCCAAATGCACCAATCACCTGCATTTTCAACGAGGAAAAACGTGCACTGAGCAGAACTTAAAAAGAGAAGGCATTCACAGTGTGTAACAGGGAACAGAACGGCTGTTTTTCACTGAGATTTTGTCTGTCCTGAAAAAGTATGCGGCCTCAGTCTTACCTCCGGGTGAGATTTAACTTTGCCAAAGGCTCTCCCATAAACTTTATTTGGGCTTGAGGAGGAAAACAGCTCCTGGAACACCACATACAACAGCCCGCCTAAAAAACAAAAACATCATGATAGTGGCCATTCTTGTTATTTGATTAGTTGTCTTCGGTGGCATTTTGTGAAATCTCGCCACTGTCTCACCTGTCACTCCGAGCCCGATGAGAACAACTATCAGGTAGGTGAAGTCTCTTCCAGCCTCTTTCACTGGAAGACAATGAGCAAGCAGTCAGCCAGGAGCTGTAACGGCTAAAACTCCTGGAAAAATAATGATGGAATCGCTACACTTTGAGGATTTTCCGTTCAGCTTTTGCATTTTATATAAAATCACAAACAAAAAGATATGACGCAAAAAAATTCAATCTAATAGCTGAACATTCTGGCTTTGGAAAACATACCTCAATGGCAACAATGGAAAAGATTATAAAACGTCTTTAAGAAGGCAATTCAACTCAAAGAATGTTGGCCGTTTCCAGTCGTCTCTAAAATTTGGAGCGACTACAAACAAAATGGGAAGGTTGTAAAGGGGGGACACACTGGTCGGCCAAGGAAGACATTAAAAACATTTATAAATAATGGGCAGAAACAGGAGGATGTTTGTGACCAGGTTGTAAGAAAACAGTAAAGGAAATGAGGTTTACATTTTAAAAAGTCAAACGTAAAGCATCACTTACACCTGAACAGAAGAAAACAAGGTAGCAGTGGGCAAAAGAGAAGCAGTCATGGACTGTGAATGATTGGAGGTGGAAGAAATATTGAGAGATGAATCACCAGTCTGCATTGGATGAGGAGAGGATATCAAACTTGTGTTTGGTGCAGGCCCAGTGAAACATACAAGATAGCCGAGTGAAGAAAACAAGCAAATTTCGGCAAGCATTGATGGTGTGGGTTGACGTTAGGAGAAGGATCAGGGGAGATAACAGTCATTACCTCTATAGAAGTGTAGAAAACTTTGGACACTTGTCTTATTCCATCAATCGAAAGGAGGTTTTGGTGATGCTACGGAAATTTTTCATCGTGATGATGCATATTGCCACAGAGCAAAGACCATCAGGAAAATAATTTCAATTCAATGTCATGGCTGGAAAACAGTCCCCAAGTCAATCCGATAGAAAACTTGGGATGGAATTATTTTAGGTACGTTTCACAAATCCAGAGTGTTCAGCTAATAATAAAAAAAATGTTGTTTTCATAATTTTTGTCAGACAGGTGTTTTCTTCGCATACCTTTTTGTGCTGCTGAAGGCTTGACGCTGCCACTCTGATACCTGGACACTGACTTGTCTCTGTCCTCGGGGCTGCTTTTGTTTCTGGCTGCAAAGTCGAGAGAAATACTCCGCCGTCTCTGTTGGGACGCCGCCGCCTCAGTCCTGAGGAGGGCCAGCTGCGGTATTGAGGACGTTGTCCTACGCGTGAGGACGAGCACGCCGACCTGTGCGAGTTTGCATCTCTGCACGGACAACTGCGACGCTGTGTGTTGCAGATTTCTGTGCAGGGCTTTCAAAATTTGCACATAAGCCATTGTTACGTTCAGCAAGTCCTGTCTGTTAAACTGTAGAAACTACAGCATTTGACCTTTTGAAAAAAAATATAATTCTATGAAAATTACTTGAATACACAACTTTATGTCACAAAACTATTGAGACCTCTGCTACGAGGAGATATGTCAACTATTACAGGCTGTTGTGAGGCGCATGATTTCGACGTCGCCTGCTTCTTCTTCGTGGGGGTTTGGATGCGGCAGGCAGATCAGCGTACAAGTGCAATACCGCCATTAAAAGGGCGGGAGTGTGGAGACAGCCCAGCAGAAAAACGAAGAAAAACCAACAACAAACAAAAAAACACTCTTTCTACGAAATACTTTCCCTCAACATAATGTCATGAGTTGGTTACAGTGCTTCTCTTATGGCTCTTAAAAGTTGAGCTTACAAAGATTATTTTAGTATCCTTTCCCCCATGTTTCTCACTCGTTTCCCTCTTCTGCTCCAACATGAGTTGAAACCCTAGTAAAAAAAGAAAAGGAAAAAGAAAATAACCTCTTCTCTTTATTATATATTCTCCGCCATACTTCTCTGACTCGAATGTGCTCTAGCTAACAGCTACTTTGAAGGAGGGGGAACGAGAGGAGCACAATTTTAACCATCTTAAAGAAGTCAGAACTAAAAAGATATGAGAGTGATGCTATAATATGGATTTGCAATCTGTTGTCATGTGCATCATGTTGGACCACCTTGTCCCTGTAACTGGCCCTGCTTCTCCAAATTGAGAGCGCTCTGGCTGCTGACTACTGCCGGTAAGACCACAGGGCTACTCATGGGTACTAAAAAACAAAAAGAAAACAACAAAACAGAATATCTCTTTAATCTCTATTGTATATAAAGATAAACTCAAACTAAAATCAATATCTTCTGCGGGCCTAAAACATGGGCCTCATTTAATCTTTAAGGTGAATAGCTTTTTATCTCACGATGACAGTCATAGATATTTTATTTTATTAACCTTTATTTATACAGGTAAAATCTCATTGAGACCCAGGGTCTCATTTACAAGAGAGACCTGAAGTCATTTTTTCAAAAGTGTTCTCTGAACATAGATTAAACCCCCAACAGTTACGTTTATTATACTTAAAAAGGGTTCTACAAATATTCTGATGAAGCCCCTCACCACACACACACACCTCTCTGCAGCTCTATCCATCTAATGTTTGTAGCAAAATGAAAATGCTTATTAATTGTTCTCTCAGGCAGTTAAAAAGAACAAATTCCCAGCAAAAAATAATATTCACACAACCCTGAACAAATTGTTAAAAAAACTTTAGACTTTATATGGATAAAGTAAGCCATCACAATGAAATCAGTAAACTTGAGTTTATTGAAAACATTCGGTCCAGCATTTCTTTATGTTTTGTCAGGTGAATATCCAAATGGATTAAAAGAAAAACAAAAAAAATAAACAAAAAAACAACCACAATGCAATGAGCCGTGACAACAAGAGAAGCAGAAAATCAAATGCTATCAGTAAAAGTGTTATTACATGAATGTTTGTTGATGAGTCAGTCAGTAGACTCTAAGAAGCTTAATGACTCGATTTCATATATTCTGTTATGTAACCTTTTCAAGTCTGCAAGTAAGTTTTCTGATATAAAATCAACCTGATTCTCTACTGTTAAAACATATTGCCAACATTTAAAAAAAAAAAACTTTGTATGGAATGAGTAGCTGAAATACGTAATGTCACGTTTGGATGGTTTTGTGAAAATGATCATTTAAAAACCTGATTTTTTATTTTTTTTTCTCGATGAACATCTTTACATTAAAGGTACTGTATTCTTCAAAAAATCAAACATTCAGTCCTCCGTCTGAAATGATCAAGTGCTCCATGGCAACCACGGCCAGGTGGGGAGCGGGTCACGGTGGGGATGATGCACCTTTATCATCCAAGCAAAGAGGAAAAACTTCAGCACGAAATTTAAAAAAAGAAGAAAGAAATTTCTCATCACAACACTCTACATTGGTAAAGTTACTCAGGGCAACAGTTCACTCAAGATACACATGGGAGAGAGAGACGTTAGCTCCGAATGCAGTCAAACTTGCCAAGATGCAGAGGAATGATGCATCTGTCTGATGTATCTGCAGAGAAATAATAAACAGCGTTACTGTAAGTCTGCTCTGGGTCCTGTACATTTCTCATCTGCTGCCTCAACTGCTCGTGATTGAATTGATTCAGACTTACTTAATTAGTGGCGTTTCTGCCTCCATCTCTGAGCTGGCAGATGAGGTTGTGACTTTGTGTGTGTGTGTGCGTGTGTGTGTTTGAGGTGGAGTAGAGAAGAGAAAGACGGAGAAAAGTGAAGTGAGTATCGGTGCTGGCTGTGCTGAGCAATTTTTACAATTCTGCAAGTGTTAAGTTGTAAAGCAGAGAGAAAAAAAAGAAAACTTGATGTAACGCGTGTACGGATATGAAAAATGTTTCATTCGGCATACGCGGTGACATGTCTATGCGTGACTGTGTGTAAGGAAGAAGAAAAGAGAGGAGAGCATGGAATAAATAATACATACAGCACATCACACTGAAAATGGAAAATTAATGTACACATACTGCAGATGGTAAATGCAAATAAAATTGTCAGAGGAAGAAAATTAAGCATATTCAGACAGTGACACAGTGTAAGAAAACAGACACCCAGGAGTGTGTGAAATGTGTGTGTTGATGTTGCTGTGTTGCTGTAGATTTCAAAGGTAAGCCTTTGAAATCTACGTTTTTAGGTCTCCAGGAGCTTTTCACTAATATTGATCAAATTTGGTCCCATCTTCATTTCAGTCACAATAGTTGAGAAACACAACAGCTACATTTTTGAAAAATCCCGCAAACAGTTGGACTTTTCATGTCTTCAGAAGACACTGAGTGTGTGATGTGTGTGCCCACTTCAGGTTGGAAAAAAAGTAGCTAAACCCCTCTCATAATGACTTCTTCAAAAACAGACGACGAGAAGTGTGGGTTGTGAAGGAATAAAGGCACGGAGGCCATGGTTCCTTCTAAAGTCTGATGTGTTCATCACATTGCTGTTTGGAGGAGGAAAGCACTGCGCATCATAACCTCATTCCAAATGTGAAGCATGGCAGACGAAGCATCATTGTTGGGCTTTGAAAGCCTTGCAATCGTTGAGATAACAATGAATTTTGCACAAAAAAAAAAAAAGTATCTACAACAGAAAAGTCAAAGAAAAAGAAGGAGATTCATGTCTTGAAAAACCCTGAGTCAAAATCCTGAAGTAAAGCCAACTGAGATGCTGTAGGACGATCTCTTTCAAGACATTCCAGACATACAGATGTTGAACAAAGTAGCTGCTGTTGAGTGTAGAAATGGTCCAGAATCATGTTCAAGTCTCATGAGCAGCTACGGGAAACATCTTCTGTTCTACAAGGTGATATTCAAGAGTTCACCCATTTTATTCCGGCCCGCTCAGTGTGTTCAGCAGACGTGTGAAAAGTACAGCTGTTTCACAAGTTATTGCTGTCTTTACAGAATATGTAGTCTATAACTGGGACTCTGATGATGATCAGACCACATCCAAACACAGAGTTTTTCTTTCATCTCCACGACTCATATTTTTCATAATGCAGACGGCTTTTCCAGTTTCTTTTACAAAAGCCGCCTGCTTATCTGGAGTGTTATCAGAGTGCAATGGTGCTTTTCCTCTGCAGTGAGACTTTTGTTGTACCACTGGGACTCACAAATCTGTTCGTCTCCACATCTGACGCAAGTCACACCAAACAAAGACGCATCTAAACATATGCTCGTAAGACATAAATGGCATGTGAGGAACGACTGACCAAAACCCAATAAGTCAAAGAAAAAAGTTGAAGCTTCATTGTTATTTATTTTAAAAAGCATCAGTAAAATCAGCCCTGAAAGATAACTAGAGTGACAGTATAAATGGTGATACTTTTCCTTTTTCCCTAGTAAAAAAGTCTGTTTTAATACAAAGGTATTAAGCTCCTACAGTAAAAGAGAATTAAATATGCTTGTCTAAAAGAAGCAAGTAGTGTTTGTTAAAGTAAAAATGCCTGTCAAAAAAGTTATCCTGACATATTCAAATATTCAAATGATCATGTTGAAAATGTATTTCAGCAATGGCGAGTAATGATTTAGCTGAGCAAACACATGCAATGCAATTAATCCACGTCAAGATACTTCTTAATCCACATTTTTACCCATATGGCTAATGTATTAGTAGAGTTTTTTTTCTTTTCTTTTTTCCCTTTATTAATGTTCGTATGTTTACGCTTTAATGGATGTAGAGGAAGCATGCACAAACCAAACAACTCGGCCTTGATAGTTATCCAAACTAAACCGCTTCTGGTTATATGAATTCAGTCAAATTAAATTCGGTTAGTAATAAGTGTCTACATTTGACGAGGCGTACGCATCTCTAATTTGCTATTAAAAATCATAACATGTAGGCCATCAATTTGAAATATACACGCTTAAAATTAAGTTGAAGATGCTCAATAACGTGTTATCAGCAAGGAATTTATGATAATGACAGATATGTTTCTAGCATCCCAGAATTTAAGTTCAGTGAATGTGTTCTATTTCAAGGTCCATTTCTTTACAGTGAGACAAAACATCTGGGATGACTACACTATGCAGTATAAAGAGCTGACTGATTTTCGAAACCTCTGCTCTTCACAGCGCTGCTGCTGGAGTATATTCTTCTAGCTCTTTGAGTTCATCTTTGCACATGAATACACCTTCAGTATCCATTACATCACAGAGTGTCCTCTCATCATCATCAGCATCATGCTGGCGAAAATCTCCGCTCCGCTTTTTCATAAGTCAGTGATGCCCGTTCGTACTGATCCAGGATAGCACTATTCTCAAGAAGTCTACGTGATGGAGACAATGCAACATAATGTAGAACACAAGCAGACACACATATATCAGGGCAGCATAGTTTTCACACTAAAAGACAAAACAATGGGTAGCACTCGATGTGACTACTCCATCACACGCAGGCATGAAGCTGCAAGCACGACCCATTTAAAGCTCCGCTTTCTATTTCTTTTACTTAGGAAAACTTTCAGTGATCGATCAAAAATCAACTAAATTCATAAGAGTACCAAACACATCTAATTTCTAATGTTATGTTGTGCTTTTTTCAACTTCATGAACGCGCCGTCATGGAGCCGAGGCACATGAAATGTTACACACAGGCAAAAATACTATGCTTGGTTTCAAACATAAAGTCAAACCTAAAACCGACACAAATCATGCAAACCTACAGAGGACTTTTTATCGTAACAGTGTGGTGAGTAGTTTAAGTGATCTCAGTGTGCTTTCTCTGGTGTGTGATAACCCCCCCCCCCCCCCCCCCCCAAAAAAAAAAAAACCTCTTATGTAATTCAATGAAAGTGTCTGCTTTCACTTTTGTGCTTTGTTTGGACTCAGTAAATTTCTTTACAGCATTAGTCCATACCAACTCACACTGACTAACACTCCCAGTTTCTGTCATGGATTTCCTTGTAAAATGCAACTCAAAATACTTTTGATTAAGATTTGGATCCTAAAACAAAATTTCTGAATGTATTCCATCCATCCATCCATCCATCCAATTCTATTTAATTCTTTCCAGGACAATTTGCACTACTCATCCATTAAACTTAGTGGTGAATTTGCAACTTTGCAGCTGTTGGTGACCACGATAATCAAGTTAATGACAAAATAATTTCTACCTAAATGCACAAATATGTATATATTTGCAGTATAAATATCATAGAAGTTGACCATTTCAACATAAACATCAACACATTTCAAACAAAATAAAATGTTAAAGAAGTACAATTCCACTTTCTAATTATCTGCAACGAATGGTAACACTTTCCCACAGGGAACAAAAAGGATAATTCTACTTACGACAGAAGTGTGAAGCATAAATAAAAACAAAATGCAATGATTTGCAAATCTCATAAACTGATATTTTATTCAGAATAGAACATGGAGAACATCAAATGTTGGAAGTGAGATGTTTTACTGTTTCATGTAAAATATTAGCTCATCTTGAATTTGATAGTGTCAAAAACAGTTGGGGCATGGCCGTGTTTACCTCTGTGTAGCGGCCCTTTTTCTTTCAATAACATTCTGTACACATCTGGGAACTGAGGAGGCCAGTTGCTGGACCTTTGGGAGGGGGAATATCTATGTCTAGCTGCTCAGCAGTCCTGGGTCTTCTTTGTCATATTCACGATGCGCCAAATGTTTTCAGTTGGTGAAAAGTTTGCACGCAGGCCAGTGCAGCACCCTGACTCTTTCACTACAAAACCATACTGTTGAAATGAATAGAATATATATATGGTTTAGCATTGACTTAATAAAATAGGAAAGCTCCTCCTTGAAAAAGATATTATCTGTATGGGAGCATATATATATATATCTATATATATATAGATATATATATATATCTATATATATATACCCCTCAATATCGATAGAACCTTTCCAGATGTGCATGTTGCAAGTTCCATAGGCACTAATGGACCATCATACCATCAGAGATGCAGGCTTTTGAACTAAGTGCTGACAACAAGCTGGATGGTCCGTCTCTTCTTTATTCTGGAGGACAAGGTGTCCGCGATTTCTAAAAAGGAATTTAAAATTTGGATTCGTCTGACCACAGAACAATTTTCCAATTTGCCTTATTCCATTCCAAATGGACTTCGGACCAGAGAAGAAGGTAGTGTTTCCGGATCATGACTTCTTTGCACGATAGAGCTTTAACCTGCATTTGTGGATGGCACGATGAGCTGTGTACATAGACAGGGATTTCTGGCAGTGTCCCTGAGCCCATGCAGTGATTTGCATGACAGAATCACGTCCGCATTCAATGGAGTGCTACCTGAGAGTCGAAAGTTCCCAGGCATCTAATATTGATTTTTGGACGCGTCCCCTGTACACAGACACGTTTCCAGATTATCTGAACCTTTTGATGATGTTACGTACTGTAGGTGATGAAATATTCTAAGTCTCCACAATTTTGCATCAAGGAGCATTTTTCTGAAATTGCTCAGACAGTTTTTTTTTTTTTTTGCAAATTGCTGCACCTCCTGTCCATCTTTATTTCTGAAAAATGTTACTGACCAGTTGACAATTAACTTAACTTGCAATATGTTCCTCGAGCTGTTCCTTTTTGTACCACTTACTCTTCCAACCTTTTGCTGCCCATGTTGTGTTTTGAGATGTGACGTTTATCATCACATTCAAGAGGAGCTAGTATTTGCCATGAAATAGTACAATGTCTCACTTTCAACATTTGATGTTTTTTATGTTCCTCTGTGATTAAAACGTTGGTTTACGAGATTAGAAAAATCATTGTATTTTCCTTCAACTGGAAAATAATGTCCTGCTTTTAATGCAATGGCTGCAAGATATCTGGAAATAACAGGTTAGCTATAAAGTTCCTAAAAAAGTCCTGGATATATCTACTGCAAATGTCAACCCAATACCCTGAAACAATAATATTGGCACAATAAATATAAACAGAATCAAATTAAAACTGAATAATAATCATAACAATAATGATTAAATCTGTTATAGAATTTTTATAGAATCTCATAAGCAAGGAAATCCATGACATGACACAGGAGGATTTTAGGTGAGTTGGCATGAAATGACCTGTGGCTCTACAAGGAGAAACATGAAAAGGTTAAACACTTTTAACTGATAACAGCCTCAACTAAAAGATGGTTGAAAGAGGTCCATGCAAATGAATATTCACAGAGTGATATAATGTATGCCTTCAAGGAACGAGGACATACAGTAAACTTGAGCATCACAGAGACTTCAAACAAACTCACTGACACGGCAAGATGGCTGCAAGCAAGAGGACCATCTTGGTGAAAATGAACAATCAAACAACAGAAACAAAAATTAAATACAAAAATAAATCAGTGAAGCAAATAATCAGCCTGCGCAAAAGTCACAGAAAAGGAAAAAAAACTTACATAAAAGAATATACTGACTGGGCAAATGATGACTACACAACAACATATAAAGATGTTGATCGTTAGATAAGGGTGCTTACCTTGAGATTGTCTCTTAGACCCTAGTTGTGTTGTACTCTGATTCATGTTTGCTCAAAGAGCCAATGAGGCAGAACCTGAAATGTCATGGCTCTTTCATTTAATATCAAACTCTTTTGCATAAAGAGGTCAGAATGTATAATGTGCTACATAAAAGCAGTACGCTTCAGTAGTGCTTTGATAGCCTTTAAAAGCCTTGCATGCATACTTGTAGAATTTAGATACAATCAGCACATAGAAAGTGCATGCAGGGAAAGATTGCATTTTAACTATTTTCTCAAAAAAATGTACTCTGATATCTTCTCATGGCGTTTTTGTAAACATGTACAGTTTTTTTTTTTCTTGCAGTCAAGGTGCAAGTACACAGTAAAATACTTCTTTGTTATGAAAAAAATCTTCATGCCAAAATATTGATCTACTTTACGAACAGTATAATTTCAGTATCACAGTTAGGAATACAAATGCATATTTGATCATTTTCATTCATGTAAATGAAATCAGTTACCTTTACGAGGCACTGATTCAAGCCCTTGTGTGAACAGTCAAAACTGGACTATCACAGAATTAACATTTGTTTGAATGAGGTCTGCATTCATTTAAAGATCTCTGACAAACCTCAAACCATGAAGGAGTTTGAATAGAGTCCATAAAACTATAAATTAACACCTAGGTAGGGTAGTTCGACATGTGCAAGAATGAGCATGCAAGAACGGACAAATTTATTTATCATCTGTATTAATTTTGCCCTTTGTGAAAATTTGTAATGGTAGAAAAGGGGGAACAACAAAGGCCAATGCAGAAATTAGGGTCATAATCATGACAAAAATGAGAGGAAGTGCAAGAACAAAGCTAAAATAAGAACACAAAAATAAATGTAAATATCTCTTCTACATTTCAAACATCTCTGTTGTAAACTCTAGGGTTGCTGTTCTTCCCTCATCAGAAATCTAAGGATACTGACCGCTGTACTGCCTTTTCATGGCGGGAAAGTCGGTGGCTGGTGGTGGGAACTTCTTCCAGGTCGTCGTCCAGGTCACATCCATTGTCCGCTGCCTCTTGCGAGTAGCTGTGCTTCATGACCAAGATGCTTCTGCGGTTTCCTGTGGTCGGCAGCAGGGGCCGCACTGCCATGGGTGGCTGCGGAAGGTCTGTGAGCAAAGAGTTGGCTGCCGTGTCACGGGCGCTCAAGTTGCAACGACTTCCACGTCCACTGAGTGACAACTGGGACACGTGTGCAGAGCCGGGATTGGAGGAAGAGCCACAGTGGTGATCGTGGACACAGCGCGAGGTAGCACTGCGAAGGGCGTGGTAGTTCTCAAAGTCTTCTGCCAGGTCGACCAAATCAGCCGAGGCTGCTGTAGGTGTGGTGGCACTCCGCAAAGTACACAGCTCATAGTGAGGGGGCTCAAAGACCTCCTGGAACATGGTGGGGTCAAAGTCCTCACGCCGCAAGATGTACTTCTTACGAGGCTGCTTGATCTGGACAATCACAGAGACGATCAGGAGGATGAAGACGATGCAACAGGTTACACCAATTACGGCCCCATTAATGGTGTTCAGGTTGTCCAGGAATTTGGTATTAGTTTTCTCTGTGCAGTGGTAGAGAGACACAAGAGAAAAAGCAAACGGTTAATGAAATGTCTTGGAAGACTTAGAAGGTTCTTTCATGGTAAGAAAGAACTGGGATTAACAACTGTTCATAGTTAATTGACTATCATTTGAAAATCTTGATTTTTCAGTGGTAGCACAGTAACACTCACTTCAGGAAGGGGAGGCTTGTAAAAACCCCTGATTTCTTTACTCTAAGAGAACATTTTGAGTGATGCTTTAAAAACCTTACATAAGTAAAGGCTAATGGAATTAGCAAATCCTGCTAACTAACTAACTATTTAAAATATAATTTGCTGGTTGATTTATTTTCCAACTGAATGCATTATTATTTTGATGATAATTTGAAAAGGTAGAATTATGAGTCATAAATGCTGACATTCAGCAGAAAAAAGTAGGCATTCTGATCAATGCTCCTAAACGCTTTGTTTCCACAACATTCCGTATTCTGGAAAATGGGAAAGTTGCAATATAGGTGGTAGTTAGTCTTTGCAGTTTTGATTAACTTAGCTGATCTGTTTGGCAGTTTCCATCACTGTGGACTGTCATGTTTGTGCAAATTCCACAAATTTCAGCATTTCAGAGCACATAGCCCCAATTTTTACTGACCGAAGGAAGCTAGCTTTCCTACATGGTTGCATTTTGTGCAAATGAAGAGACAGGACTTCATGACAGTATCTATTATGAAAAATACAGGAACAGAATAAGCCAGAATTGATAGCCTCATGTTCCCAGGGTACTATGTAGTTTGGGTCCTGTGTTGTCAGGGTTCCAAGTTCCCATGGCTTGATGTTTTCTGGATCCCATATTTCCAAGACTGTATGTTGCTTGGATTGAATGTTTACATGATCTTACCTGAACACACATTGCATTAAGTCTATATAGAGCTAGCTAAATGTGTCACATGGACCTGAGAAAACTTGGAAGGAACCTTGGGAACACTGTATGAACACAGATTAAACAATCAGTCATGGTGGCCATGTCAGCTGGCAAAATCAACTGCTAATGCCTGGTTGTGAGAAGCCCTTTCTTGTGAATCTCTTTCTATGAAAATAGTTTCTGCAAAAAATTGTCTCCTTCTATGTTATGCCACAGAAGAAAGCCCTGCTTAGTAAATGTCCATAGATCTCTGTTGCATCCAGAAAGAATAAGAAACTATTGCTCGAGTGACAATAATTTCCAAAAAGGGACCTTATCATGTAGAAGATGAAGACATGACTTCTATGTGCTGTCAAATGGTTTGAAAAAAAGGTCGGGTTGGGTCACATTTTTAGTCTATTTATCACATAACAATCTACAAAGGGCAGCACAGACAAACAGTGAGTAGAGAGCAAATCTGTGGGCGGATCTGTGACATTTAAATGCTGGATGAACTCGTAGCACAGTGCACTGAGCTTCAGTGACAGTAAACGGTTACACTCAGTCGTGTAAAGGAGAAGGGAATAAAACTTGACATTTTACAACTAATGAGGACACATGTGGGACTTATGTATTAGTAGAACGGTGAAAAGGAGAAAGACAGAATAACAGACAGGAAAACATGGCCTCTTCTTGCTGAGTTCTACACATTTTCACGTTGAAATTGTAGGATGGAATAGTATATTAGTCCGAGTGAGGAACAGGTCATGCAGGATTTATCAGGGTTATCAGTGGGTTTACTTAAATCCTCAGAGTTACGTCTACATACAAAAGCAAAACCATTTTTTTCTGCACATCTATTTTTATCTGAGAGGAAAAAATATCAATATGAAAATAATATAACAAGAACACTGCTGAAATACTGTTTTGGCACATTGACATGGGTAAGGGGACACAAGAGAGCTGTGGTATAGATTTCATCTTATGAATGTGGAATGCACTACGAGATCATGAATCAAGAGAGTTTTCATTCTTTATGGCTAATTAATTGAGCAATATCCGACAATGCAATGAGGAAGTCTGAATTCAAAGGTGTAAATTATTGAGCTCTCAGTGGCAGGACACATTCTGAAGAAAGTCAGTATATGGATCCAATAGCCTTACAACTTGGAATGGAGTGTCAGAGAATACGAATAACCTTATATGATGTAAAAATTAGGAAATACAAACCACCTTCTTTGCTCTTTGTTTAGTAATATAAGAATATCAAAACACATTGAATAAAGAGCAAAAAAAAAAAAGAAGAGACACTGGAGGAATTCATATCCACAAGATCAAAAGCTGGATCGTTTGAAGGAAAATGAAAATTTATGGTAATCAAAATCTTATTGTCAGAGTCTTACATCCAAATGATTTGATTAATGTAGTCAGTGGGATTATACTGAACATGATTGAGATGTCAGGCACAGTTTGCCTCACATTTTAGAATGGCACAACTGACAGATTTAAGTCCGTTTATCTTAATTACGACCAACAGAATCTACCAAGAGCAAATAAGAGTTCAGTGTCAAACAGGATGTGGGAAGCCCGCCTACCAAAAAACACAGATGTAGCATATTACTTGTAAAATGACAAACAAAATGCTCCTCATCTTCGATTCCGGTATGTTGTTTTGCTTAATAAGGGTTAATGCAGGTGCAGGTAGCCTGTCCACTTCGGTAAAAATATTTGGGCTACCTGAGGTCGACTATGGGGTGACCTGGTGAACCCTTGCAGACTTGTTTGAAAGTCAAAATTAATGTCACATTGGCCGAATAGATGTGCAAATCATGATTAGATGTTTACATAAAAAGAATGAGGAAAACATCTCAAATTGTCAAATTGTAGCCTGCAAACCTCAGAACCCCCATTTAAATAGTTTGACAGCATCTTGATCATTTGGGAATCATATATACTTTTGCTTTCATCCTGTCGCTGACATCAGGAACTACGACAGGAAAAGTAAAAATCTTGGCGAAAAGAACTGCAGACCAAAGAACGAAAGGATGCAAGAAGTTTTAGTACAGCAGATGTAGGAATATCACCTCTCTTTGCTTTAAGTGTCTCCATAATAAATTATTATTTTTCTTTTTCTTTTTAATATTATTACAGTGCAACAGTGGTATTCTATAATGGCAATGCTTTGTTTTTTTATTTTATGTCACCACTCCAGATGAATGGTTACTAACTAAACAAACTGAGGAAGAAATGGTAACTAGACTGTACTTATATAGCACTTTTCTAGTCTAATTGACCACTCAAAGTTCTTTTACACTACAAGCCACACTCACCCATTCACACACACAGTCAGACAGCATGTCTTAATCTATACAATTTTACAGGCTACACAGATCAGAGTGGAGGCAATATCAGCATAAAGCTGGACACAGGTTGTAAGAAGTTGATCGTTTTGTTTGATATTAGACAGAAAAAGGAATCTCCTCCACAGGCATATGCAACAAGCCACCAAATATCCCCGTGTTCACACATTTCAATTGCTAACTCCTAGTAAAGTAGTGCATTAATTCATGTAATGCCCAAACATGTTACAGCTTACATCTATTTTCCAGTCTAATGCGTGACAACTTTTCTCTGTGTTACTGTCCATGGTGCTGAAACATTCAACACATTCTCTCTGATTGTGGTGCTGTGGCTAGTTTTCCAAATCATGTAAATACTAAGCCAAGAGGGCCTAAGGATTCAAATTAGTGGGCTTGAATGTGGCATCTTACCTTTACATTGGTTCTCATCCCAGGGGTAGACACAGTTCTGAATGCCATTACACACCAGTGTGTAGTTTATGCACATGTTACTGTGACAAAAGAAGGCATCGGCATCACATGGAGCTGAAAGAAAAAGAGAGAAGAATTACGACACTAAGAGTTTATCATTATAAAATTGAAAAAAACAGAAATATACTGTGGTACCACTTTCTTATAACTAAAAAATACCAGTATTTCTACATACAGAAAGAGTTGAGTGATAGGTAGAAATGATTCTATTCAAAGAATTCCCATGTTCCCAACAACTTAAAGTCCAAGGGATATTCATATATGCTGCTGTGCAAGGTAGTATTTGAAGTCCAAATAAAGAGAAGCCCCAGTGTTCCAGGTTTAAATGAAGTAAATTTCAACTGGCATTACTCAAATCCGAGCAGTCTCCCCTGAATCTGTTCGTCACGAATTTCCATCTTCACCCTCTGACTCATACATTTACTGAGACAACTTGAGGGTATGAATGGATTTCTTCTAATATGCCCGTATTCTATATGTGCATGTGTGTGTCTGGAGAAACAGGCATGGCGTTTTGCAATCATCTGCATGATAATCCAAAACAAAGCGTTTCTTTAATACCAGATGTTGTTTATTTGTCCGCAGATGGTAACTCTTTGGAATGGGCCACAAACATCGTCCCTCCTTGATTGCATCTCCATTTTCCTATTTGCAGCAGAGCAATCTGTCAGCAGAATGTGACTTCATTGTCATAAGTATGCATAAGATAAGCTACAGAATTGAAAGCTAAGGTGCCCTTGCTCTCAGCAACCAATCTTACTAATGTATAATACATCTAAATAGTTGATTGATTATTTTTACTTGTCAGTCCCAGTAAACAGTGGCACATCAAGCCTAATTGGGTTTAATAAGAAAATCATCATTTATCATGTGCACTTTTTAGTTTTAGGGCTGTTAATTTTATTCTCTATGTATAATTATCTCCATAAAATAACAGAAAAAAGTGGATGCAGTAAAGACAGTATCCTGGAAACCAAAGGTGGCAAATAACCAAGTCTTGTTTTAGTTGACTGAAAGACTAAAATGACTCATAAAAAGCAGAAGCATCATTGTCTATGGCAATATTAGAGTGACTTGAATTAGTCATAATATTATGGTATTCCTTCATTTAAAAGGTTTATATTTACAGACTAAGCTAAAACTATTCTCATTTACTCATTTTTAATTGTTTACTATCACAATTTATTGTCAGTAATGGCATATGTAGCTACATATAAAGAATCTAATGAGTCAAAATCAATCCACACAGAATAACTACGAAGTAAAGCGGCACAGGTTATCATAACTAATATACTACTTACATTCCACCACAGCTTTAGATTGCACTGTATACATGTGTACTCTCCCCTATGCATATGGTCCCATGGACAAATATTGGCAGGCTGTAAGTATTTTGAGATCATTTTAGATATTTGAATACTCAAAAAGTTACTCCTGACATGTGACCACAATGGATGGCTCTGTTTAGTTGCTGGCTGGCAAGATCTCCTTCCCCACCTTTGTTCTTGCACGTCTCACATTGTCTCTCTTTTATCTTTCACTTTCTCCCCACTCCCACACAACACTGCCACTGGTACTGAAGGAGCTTGGCAGTCGAATGGCAGAGCTAGGGACTCTTTGACAGTATTACCGCTGTGACGTATGGCTGTTTTTATTCCAGCTTCATCCCAAGTGAACAATATCACACAGAATTAGAGTGACATATCTATCTCTCTATGTTACCCTTCCTTCCTGGGCATTTGCCAGCATTTCCTGAGTGCAACTGGCTCTCTGTGTATGCTCTAATATTCCTCCTCTCCTTTTCTTTTCCACTCGCTGTTTCTCGTTCTCATTCCTTTAAGGACACAGCACAGCATTCTGTTGGCCAAAGCTGTGGCAGCTTGTTTTTTGTAAACAGCCACCAGAGGGAGCCCACGGCCTCTCATCTTGCCACTGAAACCGTTCGCTTCAACACTCCAAAGAGCGAGACCAGATGTTATAAAGAGCGTAATCCACTCTAATCTCCTGAAAATTAATTTCAAGACATTCTGTTATAAAATGCCCTCTGCCCACACATAAATGTTCACAGTCACTACTTGAAGCATAAATTACCTCCTAAATGAGTGGTTGATGAAACTATAGTCGTAGTTTCTCTGCAGAATTGGGCTTTGAACATAAAGAGGCTTCTGCTGCAGTGAAGTGTTGCAGCTGGTTATTGGGAGTTTATTTAGTCAAAAATGACGTGCATCAATTTTATTAAACATAAACGTCTTCTCTCACTGTACAGACTCTTAAATGCTATATTTTCTCTGCCATCATGGCCTGAATTTTTAAAATAACATTTTGGTAATAACTATGGTAAATCTGTCCAGGACATTGCTATTCCTAGATGACTGAACAGTTGATCCCTTGCTTTGTGTTTGCTTTTCAGCAAGAAAAAAAGAAAACTACAAAAGCCAAAAATCATAAAACAAGCAGTAGAGCGGTGTAGTCTGGGAAAAGGGATGACCCATTCAATTTTTTGGGGCTTTGGATCAAAGTCAAATATATTATATAGTTATACTCCATCGGTCATTTGTTCAAGATGACAATAAAAACCTATGATAATGCTAAAATAATTAATAACCTCTAGTGGTCATGCGTGCACTATCATGTGAAACGTCAGATTGACAGTGATGATGCCAAAATGATGACGGTAATATGGGACATGGAATTTGATTTATTTAGAACCATGATGTCTTGAGCCAAGTAATTTTGATTTCTACACCTTAAAGTGATGTTTATGTCTAAACCCAATCAGGAAGTGAGAAAATGTTGAAAAGTATTGTGTTGATGTGTCACCAAGGCAACCAGCAAAATGGTTACCATTTAGAAGACAGCTGCTTTGTAAAAAGAATGTATTTTATCCCCAACCATGGTGGCTTTCTAACCCGTCCGGGTGATGTTGTTGCCTAAACCCAACCAATGACAAAACTGTTGTTGGAAAGTGTTGTCGTGTTACTGACTAAATATAACTCAGAAGCACACACAACAGCTATATTTTCTCCCATGAGTCATATTTCCCTCCTGTCCCATCTAGGGAGGACATCCATCTGGGTTGTTTAGGTGGTATGTTATGGTAATGGTATGAAAAAATCATTTAGTTGGTCATTTTCGATGGCGGAGTTGTTGAATTAAACATCCTGTTGACTATCAAGCAGGTTGATGTAGCGGTTGGCACTTATTTCACAACAAGAAGAACTCCATATTGACTGTGCATGTCAGCATGTGCTATTACGGTGATAGACAGGCAAAAAAAAACTTTTTCATATTTACTTTCAACTAATCACTAATTAGTTGTCGATTGCACACATCATTCATTCATCCGTTGGTGATTTCGTACTTATTTGAGTTGCTGTAAAATACCAGAGTCTCACCACAGTATCTTCTTGATCAAAAAGCTACCATGATAAGAAGAATGAATCCCTTTGTGAAAAGACATGAGTGTCTCTAATGCTTCTGTGAACACAGTGAAGAAGCTTCCTGAGAAACAAAGTGATGTGTGTAGTGAAGCCAGAGAAAAAAAACCCAGAGACGGGTTGCAGATGAGATGTAACAATGCTGACAGCTGAGATGTTCCACAGACACATTTATCACAAAAGACATAATTGCTTCTTGGGCAAAGCTTGGTTTCATTTTCCTATATGTCACATTTGTAATTGTAGACTATAGTTCTGCATTGTAGCGCTGTATGCGAGTGTGTGCAAGGCTGGAAACAGAGCAAGATCAGTTGTATCAGCAGGTGTGAACGCTGCACAGATGATGAAGTTGGATGTTTGTGTTTGGGAACATTGCTCTCAACACAGGAGCAGCTCGCTGGGTGTCAGCAGCTGTGAATGATTCTCCAAGAGCTGCTGGTTCCACTGGGAGCAAACATGAAAAAGGCTAAGGATCCATGGTGGCTGGGGAATGCTTATCATAAAAAACTGTCTCGTTAGCTGCAAATCCAGCCGCGTGCACCTGTAACAGAGTCAGACATGCTCACTTGTGGTGGTCACGCAGTGCATATAGATGAGGTTTTAGATCTCACAAAATGACTGGCTGCCACTGATTACTTTTTGCTTTGATTTTGATTTCGCCTTTGGATTATAAACATTACTTATATAAGTATGAGAAAATTGTAAGGCTTCATAAAAGTACCAATGAAGCACGCGTTAAGAAAAGTTGATCTCTAAGGGAAGAAAGTAAAGACCTCATGCTGGACTGAATTACTTGCTCTGCTACTTTTTCTTTCCAGAGCTCTGGCACATCTGTGCATCCACAGTTGACAGGGTTGGTGCAGTGCTGCTGAGCTGTGGTGGATGCTGCTCCAAAGGCTGAGGTCTGGCTGGGGATCACTTGAGTGACTTAGGCAGAAGCGTTGCCCCAGCAACAGCACATCCTCGCTCTACTTGGTGAAAAGGCCTTACAAAGGAGACACTGACTTCACAGTATAAACACCTTTGCTGCTGCTGTCTACACTGATTAAGGCACAAGTCTAATTGCAGCAATAAACAAATAGAGCTAGCATAAGCAGGTTGTAGGCATCTAGAGTTCATGGTTCAGTTTATATGCAAAACGTGTTATTTCTTCCTGTTAATAACCAGAATCTCCAGTCACACTAGAAATATGACTGAATATATTGAACTTAATAAAAAATTTTTGGGCGGACTTTATTGTTTTAGTCTGTGTCTCATTCTCTTGGGATACAAAAGATAAACTTTGACTCCCAAAAATGAAGATGCTCATGGTGTACAAAGGCTGTGAGACTGTGTGCACCTATTTGCTTCACTGTGTGCCATCTAAAGAGCACTCGATGACGCTGATATGCTCTGAACTCACAAGCCTCCTACCCTTTTCACCTCGTCACTGGTACAAAGTCCAGCCTGAAGCTCCATCAGTGAATGAGAACGTGGAAGACAGCATGTGTACTTTCAGGTGTTTTGTTCAAGGAGATACAAACAAGCTGCAGCTCATCCTGGAATCTTTTTTTTTTTTACTCTGGTTCTGCTTCATTCTTTTTCTCTCTGTCTCAAGAAGGAGTTAGTTACAATGCCTTTTCCCCAGCTGTGCTAGTGTGGAAGAGCTAAGCTGCAATTTACCCCATCTGTCATATTCACAATCACCCACAGGCAACATTCCTTTTGCTGGAATTTGTGGTCCCTGGTTTCCCGTTTGCTGCTGTTTAAACTGTGATACCTCTAAAAGTAAACCTCTGATACAACTGATATAACTTGCCGTAAATTTGGTCACTGTGCCTCCATCTTTTCATAGCTTCCCCAAAATACCACCCTCTGTTTTACTTCACTTTACTTTGTTATTGTACTACAGCACATAAGCATTGATATACTGTATGTATCTTTCTTTCTGAGCCCTATCTTACGTTCGTGAAAGGTTGTGAAAAGGATGCGGAAGCGGCTTTTGCGGCTGTGCTCGTCTGCCCACATGCGCACGACTCCCAGCGTAGATACCAGCATGATGTCGTTGGCCACCGTGGAACAGAACTTGCTCTTCAGGTCTTCCACCGAACTGAAACGAGACAGAAAGAGATAAGAATGCATATTTTATTGCAAAGTAGCATGGACATTCACCGTCCATCTCAGAGTCTCAGAGCAGCCATGGCTCCTGTTTCTGTTCGGTCCTGTGTTTTACTCATATCCACTTTGATGGTTATTATAGATAAGACTTCAATTATAACCTTATCTTATCATATCAACGTGTTATATTAAATCAGGAATTTAATATTTCATCGCAAGATGAAGAATAAGTTATTTATCGAAGCAGACATCTTTGTAAAAAATGTGTGGGAAGCATGCTAAAACCTCTATGTTAAACTTGAGATAAGAACACCAAAAACCCTCTCATATAAAGTGAAGCTTAAGTCAGTAGCTGTAGCTTATTATATAGGAAGATTAAGCCTGCTGACTCAATTTGCAGGTAACCAGATCCTCCAGCGTATTATAATGGACCTTCACATTTTGTAAACGTGTTGAGAATTTTATTAACTTCTGCACATAAATGACCAAAAACATAATCAGATTTGCACACAATACCTAAAGCAAGATAAAGCAAGAAGACAATTAAACTAATTCAACAAAAATATTACACTTTGTCATCTATTTTAGTGAGGGCAATATTACATATCTGTAAAATCTGCATATCAGTTGTACTCACTGACTAGGAGTTATTTTAACCAATTCCTCTGTTCAGGTCTGGCTTTGCTGTGTTGGAGGGTTTCCTCAAATGAAAATATGCCTATTTTTTACTCACTATTAGATTAAGGTCTGATATTTGACTTTCAAGACATTCTTTAATGGAAAGGCTCCATCTTACTGACAGGCATTCTGACACTTTCCTTTAGAACTTGCTTGTGTTATGCTTAAAGGCAGTGTTTAAGCATAACACAGAAAAAAACCCAACCTTTATTAATCTTTCCACAAAACATTTTTTATTGTGGCTTGTCTACATGATCTTTATCCAACTGCTGATGTGCAAGATTGTGCTATCTGAGGAGGAGTATCTTTCCCCTTGCAGCCATGTCATATGTTCCTCCAGTGATGGTTACATTGACATTAGTCAATATGAGGGAGGCCTTCAGATGCTGAGAAGTTATCATGGTTTCCTTTTTGACCTCAGTTCAGTTATGCAAAATTTAATTAATCTAAAATTAATTTTGTATCTATAGCATCAATGTATATAAACTCATCTCGGGGCACTTTACAGATAATTTAAGTTGAAGTGAAGTCCAGTTGAATGCTGGAATGCAACCAGATAAAATCAAATTCATTCCAGTTCAATCTATATCAGTTCAATAAAGTTATCTTTAGTATGACAGCATGTACATAATGCCAATTTGTACAAAGTTGACTTGCTAAAGAAACCAATAGACCACATTTATTACCTGCACAAATTGCTCTTCGAGAGATCTTTGTGGGTCAACCACTCCTGGAAAGGGGAACAGTGGTCCAGAATTTCCTCCATGTGTACACAATCTGTCTGACTGTAGGTTAGTGGAGATCTCTAGTTTCACGAATGTGTGCGAACATCAGACATAGATCACTGTTCTGCACTGTACTGACTGCTACCGTAAACCT